>NC_074715.1:23086732-23727803 GCF_947242115.1 Biomphalaria glabrata
TGATAGTGAGACACAGAAATAGAAGTAAACAAAGTGATAGTGAGACACACAAGAGAAATAGAAGTAAACAAAGTGATAGTGAGACACACAAGAGAAATAGAAGTAAACAAAGTGATAGTGAGACACACAAGAGAAATAGAAGTAAACAAAGTGATAGTGAGACACACAAGAGAAATAGAAGTAAACAAAGTGATAGTGAGACACACAAGAGAAATAAAAGTAAACAAAGTGATAGTGAGACACAGAAATAGAAGTAAACAAAGTGATAGTGAGACACAGAAATAGAAGTAAACAAAATGATAGTGAGACACAAGAGAAATGGAAGTAAAACAACTCAGTTCAAAGTGTTCACATTTTATTTGATCACAACATAGTGAAGACAGCAACACAACAGCAAATAACTTCAAGTCTAGAGTTTCATAGTGTAGTGACTTGTGAGTGGTCTTCTCTCATTTTCTGCAGTCAAAGTACACAAATCATTCAGTGAAACATTTGTAAGCATGTTTTGATTTGGTCAAGTGAATCTAAATAAATGGAAGCATAATGTGACACATAAAGCTGTGTGGTCACACCATTCCAACTGTACAGCACTTAAACAATGTCAAGATAGCAACTGAGTCACAATTCTAAGAGTGATTCCTATTTCTTTGTTTACACTGGCTGCTTCATTAGTTTCTACAAACATGGCTACCTACACAGACATGGCTACCTACACAGGCCTGGTCATTCAAGATATCTACAAATCACAACCATCAGAAAAAAACAAACAACAGATACCAGCAATGGTAAAGCTTTGATTACATGCCTCTTTACACAGGCCAACATATCAAGTCATCTATACAATCTATCTCCAGTGCTCAGATGTCAAAACATCAAGTCATCTATACAATCTATTTCCAGTGCTCAGATGTCAAAACATCAAGTCATCTATACAATCTATTTCCAGTGCTCAGATGTCAAAACATCAAGTCATCTATACAATCTATCTCCAGTGCTCAGATGTCAAAACATCAAGTCATCTATACAATCTATCTCCAGTGCTCAGATGTCAAAACATCAAGTCATCTATACAATCTATTTCCAGTGCTCAGATGTCAAAACATCAAGTCATCTATACAATCTATCTCCAGTGCACAGATGTCAAAACATCAAGTCATCTATACAATCTATTTCCAGTGCTCAGATGTCAAAACATCAAGTCATCTAAACAATCTATTTCCAGTGCTCAGATGTCAAAACATCAAGTCATCTATACAATCTATCTCCAGGGCTCCAAACTTCATTCAATGTCATACAACTTGTGACATCCATACAAATAATTTTCTACAATGGGATGAAATCCAATAACAACATACATTTTTACATCTAAACAAGTTTTCCCTTACATTCTGACATCTAAACAGGTTTTCCTTACATTCTGACATTTAAACATTTCCCCTTACATTCTGACATCTAAACAAATTTTCCCTTACATTCTGACATCTAAACAAAATTCGTGTAATGAAAGGCATTTCTAGATGGCTACCACTTTGATGTGGTTGGGAAGTAGTGGCCACACATATTCAATTCTAGGTTTAAATCTTGTCTGTTAGCTTTGATCATATTTTCATTCTGATAAAGTTTGGGTTTTCCAAAAATTCCAATTCCTGGAATCTGCTGGAGGGAGCTTTCCTTGGCATCCAGTTTTGTGTTCAGCTTGTCAAAGTATTGTGGGACTACATTGAACATGTCCCTCACTATAGCTTTCATTAGTTCCCTTTATGTTAGCTAACATTCAGTTGCCATTGTAATAAAATGATCAACTCTTCACATAGATACATAGGTGTAGTTACAGTATGGTCTCAGCAACACAATCTAACTATATACAAAACAGAGTGAGAATTAGCTTAAAGCAACAATATCAACAAGTGCTGGTTTCATATATTGCACATACAATATCAAAATGTCTATACAATATCATGTTTTATACAACAGAAAGAACACAGCATTGGATTGGAGACTACTACATCTGTTTGGGGTAGATCGGAGGGGGGGGGGAGGGAGAATTTTATTACTTTTTTTTTCTGGTATTCCAGTCCAACTCATACATTAGCACAAAACCTGCAAGTGTTGAAGCAGTCACAGTTCCGTTTGTTTTACATGTTTCTGATGTTCCTTCAGAGTTTGAAAATAATCTACACACTAGTCCAAACCACCCACAGGAGGAAGGTCCAACTGATACACTTGTCTAAACTAATGGCATAGAACATTGAAGAGGGAAGCTTTGAGCAATATTCTGAAAGCAAGTTCCTTCAACCACCAACCCCACCCTACCCAACCAAAAAAAAAAACAAAAACATTCAAAAATATATTTGTAGTATAACAAATAAAACAGGGTTAATACAAATGCATATATATCCATTGTGTACATCTAATAGCAAGCATGGAATTCCATTGAGGACTAAAGGATTAGCACCACCATTGATATACAACCAGTTGTTATCCAATGAAGTTTGTGAGTCATATGCACATAATACTTTCATCAACAGTCATTTTGTTTTTGTTGAGGTACTTTGGAAACAAATGTTTCCTATCCTAGAATGTGTAAACAAAAGACACACACACACACACATAGTAACTTAATGCTCATAAAACTATGTTTAAAAAAGGCCAGGTATAGTAAGTTGTCAGACAAGGGCTAACATATACATTGAGTGGATGGACTAATATATACAGACAGAGAATGCGCTGACATATACAGCCAGTGGATGCTGATAAATTTAAATACACAACCTTTTTACAACAAATCATAATTATAAAAGGGTTTCAGGTGTAGAATAAACAAATCAAATAGATATCATCTTTTATGAATATAAATTTTAACTTAACAAGGCATCAATGAGGCTGACATCATTCCACACAGTTTTTGCCTCAATGAATAATTCAGTATCAGAACATTGTAGGGACAGTTAACAAAACAATAGTGATCTAGAAGTATACATCTATCTAAAGCAAAGACCATATGTTTATCAATTAGCATTACATACTGGTTACTGCCATTGATTTTTTCCCAGTTTATATACTTGTACTGTTTATTTTGGTCAGAAGCTCCCCTCCTAATTTTTTTCACCTCCAATAAAACAGCCCGCATTTTAACAACCCCCAAAATACATTTTTCCTTATCCATTTATACACCCCCCTGTTTTTCTTTGTACTTATTTGTCCCCATTATTCATAGCTGACAGATAAAATAACCCCACAGCCACAAACTGTATTCAAATATCTTCCCCCCCCCCCCAACACACTTGAACCCTTTGATAGGCCTTCACATTCACTAATTCTAGATTTAGTATTGTATTTAGTATACTGGGTAGATCTAGATCTAATTCTACAGAGTTTAGATTTTATATTCTAGTACTTTTCTCCACACATACACAGGCAAGACTTCATCTAGTTATTCAGTGTTCTTGAAAAAAAAAAATGAAAATATCAATTTGGTTTTATTAGTCAACTTTTGAAAGTGTCCACAATTGTGAGTTACACACCTAAGAATAATTTATTTCATTTTGTTTTTATAACTTTGAACACACACAAAACATGCATTCATGCAGATATTTTCTATTTTAGGGAAAGGAAATATGCTTTGAAAAAATACAAAAAGTCTTTTATTTTTGTGCTACGGAACATTTGTATTCCAATTGTTATAAATAGGCCTTGGCTGCCTGCCATTACGGGGAAATAGAACTAAATACAAAGATTTATAGAAAGCATATGATTTTTCATGAATTTCCATGCTAAGACTCAAATCTATCAAAACTATTTCTTAGCAAGCATCTTAGAGGTAAAAGGAACGTGTAAAAAATTTCAAGAGAGCTCTTGATAGATCAGTCTGTCAGTGGTATTTCACAAATATATATAACAGATGAGCAAAGAGCATAGATCTGCCTATAAGCATAGAGCATTTATTTATCAATGAGCACATTTATTGATCAATGAGCACATTTATTGATCAATGAGCTTATATAGAGTGTAGATCTATCTATGAAAACAAAACGCAGAGAAAAGTATTGTTTGTATATATACTCTATACAAGTGTACTATATCCATTGTCTTGTAACAACAAAAATATCTACAAGTATTGTCCATTGTAATGTTCCCAGCTCTTGGTTTCCATGGGTTGTGGAACTGATGTGGTTGGACTATAAGGCAGTTAGTGAGCTGAACTTGAAGGATGGTCTCCAAAGAGTTCAATGAGGCCTGCTTGTAAGCTGAAAACAAAATGAACTACAAGTCAAAGTCTACACTTGTGACAAAGTGATGCTAGAAAAAAGGAAAGTCAAGTGTACTTTTAAAGTATGGAACTGTCTCATTGATCCAATCAATCCATGTACATTTCAATTTCATTTAGTTTCTACTCCCCTAACAATACTTGACAGTTTGAACACTGAGATGTTGTTATCACTTAGTTCAAACACATGTCTGGCTCTCAAATGTTGTTTTGAAATTTATATTTTTATATTACATCAGCTTCTTGTAGGTCTTGTCAAAAGATAAATGAAATTTAAGAAAAAAAAATAATTTTATATTTAATTAGTCAAAGTCTCTTTAGGGTAAGGATTTATGTCAATGTGCCTTGAAAGTACATTGAACTAAATTTCAAATGTGACATTCTAATATTAGCTAAAGTGACAAAGATCACAGAGTGTCTCTATTTACCTGACATCAAAGCTAGTTCTATCAATCAGCAGTGCTTCCCCATCCAAGTTCATATACAACTTATCCACAAGACGTTCCTCCCCAGTCTCCAGTCTTAATGTTGGCAGAGATGTCAATGACACTTTGTAACGTAATACTCTTTCATTGGTTAGGAAGTTGAAGTCATACTGTGGAATACAATAAGAGTCAGACTCAACATCTAAATAAACAGAAATAATAGCAGTCAGACTCAACATCTAAATAAACAAACAGAAATAATAGCAGTCAGACTCAACATCTAAATAAACAAACAGAAACAATAGCAGAATCAGATCACTGCCTGTATGTTCTGAGGACTGGAATGTATTGGTCATCAGTCAGTCCATGAAAAGAGAGATCAACTTACAGCACCAGTTGTCCAGTCTGCCACCTTAGACAACTGTTTGATGTGTTCCCCTAGAGGACACACAGAAGCTATGTGTATTGTCAGAGCAGAATCTCCAAAGACTGGCACCAGTTTGTTGTTCTTATCTGCCAGATTGACCACATTTAAGTCCACACTGTACAGGGGTCCATTATACACCTGCCACTCACCATTCTCTTTTAAATAAGAAACCTCAGCCTCGACTAATTTCCTGGTTAATATACCTTTGAGTGGAAACACTGTGAAGAGAAAACATTGAGAACTTTAGTTCTGTTGTCTCAGGTCTCAATAAGTAGCTGCAGTTAGTCTAGTCATTCAAAATGTCAGATCTAATGATCTGATAGTTTTATTTTGAATGGTAGGTCACCAACATCAACTTATTGACAGACATTTTCCTTGTAGATACAATAGCTCTACTCTTTTGACTCTATGTACATGGTATAGGTTAGGGCAGAGTTCTTATTCTGTATGACGAATTCATAAAAGTGCTCCTACTTCCCTAGTGCCATTAGAGCATGGAAGGGATTGCCTGAATCAGTCAGGAAAACCAACGACTTACAGAGTTTCTCTAATTAATATGCACCATTAGATTGACACATGAATATGTGTAGGATGTAATTATCTTCTGATAAGAAGGAACAAGTGTAATTTAAAAGGTAATATATAAATCATTAGCTGTCTTCCAGTGTTGTAAATGGTGTATGCTACTAAATATCTTACCTTTATATCTGACATTGCCCATCCATCGATGACGTTCACACATGGCCATCATGTTACCAATCAAACCAAAGCAAGAGATGAGTCCAGCATATCTTACCAGCTTACCACCTATATGTATACTGGCTACATTGGTGGCTGTGGTTTTACCTGAAAGAAATGTTTGTACCATGAGTGAAGTACAAGGAAATGTGAATTTTTCATAGCAACCCTGCTAGCTCAACCCATGCATTTGGTTATGCCTATTTTGGGTTCTGTCAAGTTAAATATGCATGTATATACTGCCAGTGTGAAGTATAAACCATTGGAGTAGTCCAACTGTTAAATCTTTATTTATTGAACCTATTTTTAGTCTACCTCTCTTCTATTATTTTTTCCTCCAAGTTTATGTGCATATTTAGTAAATTTAGATGTATATTTCTATTTTGTCCAAGTCTCAACCTACCCAGGACAATTTTGATGGCTGCAGTAATTGGGTCAATGATACCATGCAAGTACATGGCCAGGTAGTTGCCTGAGCCACATGGGATCACCCCCACTGGCACATTGACTGGAACTAACCCACAGTTTGGATCATCAGTGTTCACCTGGTGGAGCTGTTGCTGTTTCAGAACCAGAGCAGTGGCCACTTCAGAATAAAATCCATCACCACCAACGGCTATTACTCTGGAAGTCAAAGGAAATACTATTAAACTGTACATAAATAGAATGCTTAAAGAAACAAAATATTTCTAAAAATCTTTTTTAAAATAAAGCTTATGTAAGCAACAGAATCCCCAAAATTATTGCCTTATATCTCAATGCTGCAGGAATAAGCTCTCTTTTTCTATATAAAGAAAATTAATTAATTACTAATAATTGCTTAAATAATAAGTTAATTAAAAAAAATGATTCATGTATTGTCAAACTTAGTCCTAGGGTGTGTGATCTAGTCATTTTCTATAATAATATTTGAGCCTAGGGTGTGAGACCTAGTCATTCTCTTGAACAAACTTAGTCCCTCGTCACTCCCTACAACAAAACTATGCCTATGGAATGAAATATACATTCCTACAACAAACATACGCCTATGGAATGTCAAATATACATTCCTACAACAAACATACGCCTATGGAATGTCAAATATACATTCCTACAACAAACTTAGGCCTAGGGATAAAAACTTAGTCATTCCTTTCAACTATGCAGAGGTCAGTCTTCGTAGTATTTTTTTTAAAACTTTCTTCCTTTGTTGTTTTTTTTTTTTGGCCTACAAATACATGACAAGTGAAACTATTCCTAGCGTGTAGCCAACTAAAAGCTCCAACTAACTGGACACGTGAGAAGACAACCTTGGGAAAACATGACAATAAAAGGGTGTAGAGAAAGTGAATAGGCTCCTAGTGTCTGTGTCAGCTTTTGAAAGATGATTGGTGTCCAGTGAGATCGTAGATCAAATAGTGAAATCTAGACATGCAATCTCTAAAAGCAGTCCAAATACTAACAACTATAGTGATCTACTACATCTAGCAACAACGCAAGAAAAGCGACACACGCTGCACCCCATTACATCTATCACCTTTGAGAAAAAAAAAGATCCCTTTCTTTAATGGCATAATCAAATTACTCAGTCTGATGCATTTCAACCAGAGATAGCCTTTTGTTTGACTCTGTTCCTTTTAGTTCCCGTCAAAAGGAAGGTAAAAACTAAGTGTTCCAAGACTTGCAGACGACATCTTTCATTTCCTGCCTACTTTAGTTCGCGCCAAAAAGAAATGCCATTAGACTCCATTACACAACTACTAAGACAACTCAAAGAGGAAAACACCTGCAGCTATCAGCAGAAAAAGGAAAGACAAACGTTCATCAAAGTCTTGGGTCAGGTCCTCCCCCCTCCCCTCACTTGTCCCCATGTCAGGTAAATATCAGTAGGAAGGAAGTAAATCTAGTTAGAGGGAATTATGGGCCACAAGTTACTCTTGGTCTTGGCCTCTATAAATCAGAAGGTACAGAACTCTGGGAAGACGCTATGATAAGCCTCGCCTTGACTATCTGTACAAGAGCATGTTCGCGTGTTTCCTATGCAGCCATTACAGTTTCTGTCTAAAGCATTAGCTGTCTCAGGTTACCAAGGTAACACTCAACTATACCGTGCTTTTTTTTGTTAAAGTCAGTCCAGAAAGTTCTGTCCTGAATACATTCCAAAATGTTGACTTGATGTAGACAGTAAACAAGTTTGTATTTGAAAGTATATAACTAGTATCAGCTCTCAGCTGTCTGTAGGTTTGGGTTGATACTTGATGTAGACAGTAAACAAGTTTGTATTTGAAAGTATATAACTAGTATCAGCTCTCAGCTGTCTGTAGGTTTGGGTTGATACTTGATGTAGACAGTAAACAAGTTTGTATTTGAAAGTATATAACTAGTATCAGCTCTCAGCTGTTTGTATGTTTGGGTTGATACTTGATGTAGACAGTAAACAAGTTTGTATTTGAAAGTATAGAACTAGTATCAGCTCTCGGCTGTCTGTAGGTTTGGATTGATACTTGATGTAGACAGTAAACAAGTTTGTATTTGAAAGTATAGAACAAGTATCAGCTTTCAGCTGTCTGTATGTTTGGGTTGATACTTGATGTACACAGTAAACAAATTTGTATTTGAAAGTATAGAACTAGTATCAGCTCTCGGCTGTCTGTATGTTTGGGTTGATACTTGATGTACACAGTAAACAAATTTGTATTTGAAAGTATAGAACAAGTATCAGCTCTCAGCTGTCTGTAGGTTTGGGTTGATACTTGATGTAGACAGTAAACAAGTTTGTATTTGAAAGTATAGAACTAGTATCAGCTCTCAGCTGTCTGTAGGTTTGGGTTGATACTTGATGTAGACAGTAAACAAGTTTGTATTTGAAAGTATACAACTAGTATCAGCTCTCAGCTGTCTGTAGGTTTGGGTTGATACTTGATGTAGACAGTAAACAAGTTTGTATTTGAAAGTATACAACTAGTATCAGCTCTCAGCTGTCTGTATGTTTGGGTTGATACTTGATGGTACAAGCCAACGCTAGTATTCTGATATTCACATCTATCAGTCAGTAGGCTAGACTTGAATAATACCATAGAGTGTCAGTTGTAAGACAGAATAGGAATGACATTTCAACACATCTTCCCACTTCTTTCCACTGCTGCCTCTAAATTAAAAGTAATCCTATAATAATGTGAAACAGAGTTCAGGTCCAATGTATTCCACTGACGTCCCTGTTATTTAAAGGCCACAGAGAGCTCCAAGTCAAGCTTTTAATAGACCAAAAGTGAATTGAAAGGATTAGCAGATGACAAGAAAAAGACAAAAGCCTGACACTAATGGAAAAAAATGTGGGAAGTGACTAAAAACAATGGCTTGGGAAAGTTGTGCTCTGGCGGGAAACAAAAGGGGGGGACAGGGTGGAATACAGTTGTGGTAGTCAGACGTACTCACAAATAGTAGAACATAATGAAACAAATCTATTCAAGATGTACACCACGTCCTAAACCTACCCAAACTGAGACTGTCCCTACAAGTGTAGCTGTTGGTTCTAACGAGACAGTCTGCTGGTCTAATGCACTAGACATGTACAGTACGAACACAAAACAACTGGCCCACATTCTCTAGTACCAAAACTTTCTGGATGGAAGCGACATGAAAAACAGAAAAAGAAACCAAAAAAAAAAAGCCACAACGTTTGCAAAGTGACAGGAAACTATTGGACTGATGGAAACAAGAAACATTTCTACTCAACACCAATAGTGAAGACCCGTCCAATGAATCACGCGGACAAGCCAACATTGAGCCAGCCTTTTTCAAATACACTCATTGCTATACAATGACAAGTTAGAACATGTGATTCCTTGTAGGTTTGTACTTGACATTTCACAAACTGGATGGACACCTAAACAGTTCTAGTTCATTAAATCAGAGAGATCTCTTGGACCCGATCCTTGTCACTGTTAGCATACATACATTACATGTGTCAGCCAAGATTCACAAGTAAACAGTCACAGACGTAAGGACGTTGACGGCGGAAAGAAAAAGGTTTTCTGGTGTTTTTTTGTTTTTTCCAATCAGAAACGTGAACCAATGAATTGCATCGTTTTACAATTTTGTCTGAATGGTGGCGCTAGAGTCAATGACTTGATTGAAGCTTTCCATTCGAAGTAATCGTATGTGGTAGCTGACAAGGGATGTATCGAGGGGAACTATCTAACAGTCTACATCAGTTATATCAACTTTGTATGTTAAAATGGTTTGATAGGGGCCGAGAATCACTAGTCTAATAGAAGTTTAAACCACTGGTTAGGTACGGGCTGTGAATCACTTGTCTAATAGGAGTTTAAACCACTGGTTAGGTACGGGCGGGGAATCACTTGTCTAATAGGAGTTTAAACCACTGGTTAGGTACGGGCTGTGAATCACTTGTCTAATAGGAGTTTAAACCACTGGTTAGGTACGGGCTGTGAATCACTTGTCTAATAGGAGTTTAAACCACTGGTTAGGTACGGGCTGTGAATCACTTGTCTAATAGGAGTTTAAACCACTTTTTAAACCACTGGTTAGGTACGGGCTGCGAATCACTTGTCTAATAGAAGTTTAAACCACTGGTTAGGTACGGGCTGTGAATCACTTGTCTAATAGAAGTTTAAACCACTGGTTAGGTACGGGCTGTGAATCACTTGTCTAATAGGAGTTTAAACCACTGGTTAGGTACGGGCTGTGAATCACTTGTCTAATAGGAGTTTAAACCACTGGTTTGATAGGGACTGTGAATCACTTGTCTAATAAGAGTTTAAAACACTGATTTGATAGGGGCTGTGAATGACTAGTCTAATAGGTAGGAGTTGAAACAATTGGTTTAATAGACATATTTGTATACACTATTCCATCCATCAAATAGGACATGAATTCAGCAAACTAAAACAGAATGTTCTTAGCACCAATTCCGATGACAGGAATGAGTTAACAAGGCTGACTTCAAGTTAACTACAGTACTATGTAGCCCCCTCATTTTTTTTTTGGAATTCTTTTTCTCCCGCGCTGACAATTTTAAACAGAGTACACAGCTCTAGACTACACTAGACTACACTAGACTGCTCGAGACTGCACTAGACTACTCTAGACTGCACTAGACTACACTAGACTGCACTAGACTACACTAGACTGCACTAGACTACACTAGACTACACTAGACTACACTAGACTGCACTAGACTACACTAGACTGCACTAGATTACACCAGACTACACTAGACTGCACTAGACTACACTAGACTGCACTAGACTACACTAGACTACACTAGACTGCACCTAACCCCCACCCTAACCCTAACCCTACACTAGACTGCACTAGACTACACCAGACTACACTAGACTACACTAGATTACACCAGACTACACTAGACTGCACTAGACTACACTAGACTGCATTAGACTACACTAGACTGCACTAGACTACACTAGACTGCACTAGACTACACTAGACTACACTAGACTGCACTAGACTGCTCGAGACTACACTAGACTACACTAGACTACTCTAGACTGCACTAGACTACACTAGACTGCACTAGACTACACTAGACTGCTCGAGACTGCACTAGACTACACTAGACTACACTAGACTGCTCGAGACTACACTAGACTACACTAGACTGCACTAGACTGCACTAGACTGCTCGAGACTACACTAGACTACACTAGACTACTCTAGACTGCACTAGACTACACTAGACTGCACTAGACTACACTAGACTGCACTAGACTGCTCGAGACTACACTAGACTACACTAGACTACTCTAGACTGCACTAGACTGCACTAGACTACACTAGACTACACTAGACTGCACTAGACTGCTTGAGACTACACTAGACTGCTCGAGACTGCACTAGACTGCACTAGACTGCTCGAGACTACACTAGACTGCACTAGACTGCTCGAGACTACACTAGACTGCACTAGACTGCTCGAGACTGCACTAGACTGCTTGAGACTGCACTAGACTGCTTGAGACTACACTAGACTGCTCGAGACTGCACTATTTTGTTATAGACAAGGAAAAGACTCGTGACAAGAAAAAAAAAATCCCAAAACGAAAGACGCTAATTAAACAAATGACTAGACTAGAGACAACACGTAGATCAATTAGTCAAGTTGTATCCAAACCTAGCATTGATCTCTCACTATAGGCCTACTGTAGCAGATCTATAATCTCAGGGGGAAACACGAACAACTAAAGCTCGATAGTGGTGCCCCCTCTCCTCATTACAACTTGATAATTTGCAGAAAAAAATCCAATATATATATATATATATATATATATAACTACAAGGATTAATTAAACTACATAATTTTAAAGTCTATTTGATATAGTTAGTGGGCGCGGTGGCTGAGTGGTTAAGTGCTTGGCTTCCGAACCTGGGATCCTGAAGTCGAATCACAGTGAAGACTGGCTTTTAATTTCAGGATTTTTAGGGCGTCCCTGGTCCACCCAACTCTAATGAGTACCTGACTTTAGTTGGGTAAAGTAAAGGCGGATGGTCGTTGTTCTGGCCACATGACACCCTGCTCATTGGCCAATGAAACAGATGACCTTAACTAGAATTTTATCTAATTATATGTGTGTGTGTGTCTGCTAGCACAAGTTACAACAATAATGTGCTGTTGATAAATAGAAAGATTGAAGTAGCTTGAGGCTTGTGTTGTTGATAAATAGAAAGATTGAAGTAGCTTGAGGCTTGTGTTGTTGATAAATAGAAAGATTGAAGTAGCTTGAGGCTTGTGTTGTTGATAAATAGAAAGATTGATGTAGCTTGAGGCTTGTGTTTTTGATAAATAGAAAGATTGAAGTAGCCAGAGGCTTGTGTTGTTGATAAATAGAAAGATTGAAGTAGCCAGAGGCTTGTGTTGTTGATAAATAGAAAGATTGAAGTAGCTTGAGGCTTGTGTTGTTGATAAATAGAAAGATTGAAGTAGCACAAGGACTGTGTTGTTGATAAATAGAAAGATTGAAGTAGCTTGAGGCTTGTGTTGTTGATAAATAGAAAGATTGAAGTAGCTTGAGGCTTGTGCTGTTGATAAATAGAAAGATTGAAGTAGCTTGAGGCTTGTGTTGTTGATAAATAGAAAGATTGATGTAGCTTGAGGCTTGTGTTTTTGATAAATAGAAAGATTGAAGTAGCCAGAGGCTTGTGTTGTTGATAAATAGAAAGATTGAAGTAGCCAGAGGCTTGTGTTGTTGATAAATAGAAAGATTGAAGTAGCCAGAGGCTTGTGTTGTTGATAAATAGAAAGATTGAAGTAGCTTGAGGCTTGTGTTGTTGATAAATAGAAAGATTGAAGTAGCACAAGGACTGTGTTGTTGATAAATAGAAAGATTGAAGTAGCACAAGGACTGTGTTGTTGATAAATAGAAAGATTGAGGTAGCACAAGGACTGTGTTGAATGTCAAAACCGAGAAGATAATGTTTAATGTCACTCACGGCACCCCAGGGGGAGGTAACACTTAGAACGCTTGACTTGAATGATGGGGCTGGGGCTTGGATGGAGAGTTCCACTGGCTAGAGTGTGATTTAAGTAGACAGGGGCGCGTCAAGTTTTGAGCCACAAGTTCAATTGGAAAACGTGAGCTGAGCTAATCTTGTTAAAGACGATGTTTTAAGTGAACACACAAGGCACGGAACTCTTCGCTTTACAGCGTCCTAGTTCTGCTCGTTTAGCTCCCTTTTCATTTCTTTACTAGAGATCTAGTCTGAATCTAAAAGAAACGAAACTGGGAGTTTTTTTTATCTTTTCCCAGTGAATGACTAGATTGGTTTAAAACACCGAACCTAGTTCGTTGTGATGAGCCACACGTACACGCAGCCATTGGGATTGAAAATGCGTAAAATCGAGTCACTTGCTGGAGAAAAAGTATGAATGAAGATGCAGTCCGCCATTAAAAAAGAGAAGGAAAAAAAAGCGAGAGAGCAACCTGCTATGATTAACCCAGACCATGGGCGTAGCCAGGGGGGGGGGGTTCTTGGGGTTCAAACCCCCCCCCCCCCCGAAATGAATTCCCCCCCCCAAGGGGGGGGGAATCGGAATTTAGTGACTGATTTTTTGCTTTGATTTTGTTTATTTTAGGTGAGATTTTAATACTAAACCATCACTTGCCCTAGCACAACCAAAGGGGTTTTGAGTTTAAAACCCCCTACCAGGGGGGTTCGAGTTTAAAACCCCCTACCAGGGGGGTTCGAGTTTAAAAACCCCTACCAGGGGGGTTCGAGTTTAAAAACCCCTACCAGGGGGGTTCGAGTTTAAAACCCCTACCAGAGCGGTTCGAGTTTAAAAACCCCTACTAGGGGTTTTGAGTTTAAAACCCCCTACCAGGGATTTTGAGTTTTAATCCCCCTACCTGGGGTTTTTGCAGTTAACTCCCACTCTTCTATAAAACAAAACAAAAAAAAAAATGCAAACGAAAATCCCCTAATTCCAAGAGCACAGTTAAGGAAGATTTTGATTTTAAAACCCCGTCTAAAATTTACGATAAACCCCCTCTTTAATATAAAAAAAAAGCTATTTACGCACTCAAAATGTTATGAGCGTAGCTAAATGGGTTTCGACTCAGTTTTGAGTTTAAACCCCACTTCAGTGGGGTTTGAAGGAAAAAAATACCTCTTTTTAATAATAAAAAAAAAGCAAATTATACACTAAAAATGTTATGAATGTAGTCTATGGGGTTTTGAGTTTAAACTCCCCTCCAGTGGAGTTTGAAGCTAAAAAGTACCTCTTCAATATAAATAAAAGAAAATTACTCACTCTAAAATCTATGAGCGTAGTCAAAGGGGTTTTGAGTTTAAACCCCCCGCCATCTTCAGTGTAAGAAAAAAAGCAAATTACGCACTCAAAATGCTATGAGCGTTGCCGAATGGGGTTTTGAGTTTAAACCCCCATTCAGAGGGGTTTGGTGCTAAAAATACATCTTCAATATAAAAAAAAAGCAAATTACACACTAAAATTATTTGAGCGTAGCCAAGCCAATCGGGGGTTTTGAGTTTCTTCTACAGATGGCTTTTTTTTTTTAAAGTTTACAACCCCTCCAGATGGTTTTGAGTCTAAGATCCCCCTACAGAGCATTTTGAGGTGGAAAACCCCCAACAGAAGATTTTGACGATAAAACTTCTCTTTTCAATATAAAATCTAAAGCAACTACAGTCACTTAATTCTAAGAGCGTATTCAAGAGAGGTTACACATTTTTACCAGTGGCAGGGCTCCATTAATAAACTGCAGTGAATAGTCATCTGCCGAAATCGAAAAACGCTAAATATAGCTCAACAAAGATGGCTAAGACAGATTTCAGGAGTCAGTTATAGAGATCGGATCTAAATCAAGGAAATCCTATGCCGAACTGGGAGTCGACCCCTTAGTAAGATTGTGAGAGGACGCATGAGGTTTGCGGGACATGTTCTCCGACAAAATGAATTACGCATAAGAAGAGTTGCAATGATATCCTAGTACAACTTGACGCCACTCATTCATGGAGGTCCTCATGGTAGGTGGGAAGAGGCTTCAGACATTACCAGTGACAGATTTTTATGGAAACTGCTTGACGTCAAATGCTCCGAACGGCGTGGGAGGATCTAAGTCAGTAAGAATAGCACATTAGGTTTTTGAAATAAAACTTTTTAATAGCATTAAAATGGACTGTAGATACCTCAGAATATGCATTTTGTTGGCTTTCAATACCAGAAATAGTGCTTGGCGGCGGGGCTTCCCCCCACGCTAGGGGAGCTCCTAGCGCTCCCCCAGACCCCTTTGCTAATAATGGCGGGGAGTTCACAATTTTATGGAAACAGCTTGATGGCAAATGCGCCGAACGACGAGGGAGGGTCTAAGTCAGTAAGAAGAGCACAATAGGTTTTTTAAATAGAACTTTTTAATAGCAGGAAAATGCACTGTAGATACCTCAGAATATGCATTTTGTTGGTTTTCAATATCAGAAATAGTGCTTGGCGGCGGGGCTATGCCCCGCGCTGGGGGAGCTTCAAGCGCTCCCCCAGACCCCTTTGCTAGTAATGTCGGGGAATCTACAATTTTTTCACTAACTCATGGAAGAACCTATTCTAGGGCACAATAAACGTCTTCCGAAAGAATGAAGGGTCAGAATGTAATAAAGATTATGTACACACACACACACATAAATACATATAATTTTTTTTTCGCCGGGGGGGGGGGGTCGGGGGGGGGGGGAGAAAAAAATTTACCCCCCCAAAACCCCCCCCCCGAAAAAAAATCCTGGCTACGCCCATGACCCAGACACATAGGTCCAGCCCAAGTCTCTCTAGACACGAGTATGCCAGATGTTTTCACTGTACGGCTGCGCTATTCTAGACATTGGGCGGGAGCCACTGACCGTCTCTTTTTACGGTTAGAACAAAGAGAAAATTTCCAAGCAAACAATAAAACAAACTCTTCGAGATTGGAAGAACAAATAGATGCAAGTCTTCCAATCCAACTAGCTCGGTAGACCCCAGTGGAAGAGTTGTGTGTGTGTGTTGGGACCAGACTTAGTTCTCTTTCAAATGGAGTCATTTGGAGTTGGTGAAATCTCAAGCAAAAGGAAGGAACAACGTATATACGATGAAAAAGTTTATAGTTCCCCTTTCAGACCTTGCGATTTATAGGGCAGATGAGATAAAGGTCACGTTTTGTATGGCCAACAGTTAACGAGGGTGTCTTGTAGCCAGCAAAACGACCAACCACTCAATATTCCCATCCTTCACGGTGATTCGAACCCAGAACCCCTCGGTTCGGAAGCCAAGCGTTTTATCACAATATATACCATCTCTTTAATCCCTCTACCTTTTTTTTTATTTTTGACATTTGTCACTTTTTATATTACACACACACAGTGTGTGGGGTGGTGACGTTTGTGTACCTAGTTCAACATGCAAGCCGTGGAGTAAAATAGAAAAAAATCATTAATTACCCTTGTACTGTGGACAAATCAACATCCTGGAAAGCTGTTCTAGCGTCATTCGGTCTTGTTGTTTCTGTAATAATACCATAATAAGTTCTAGAGTGAAAATATTTGCAAGGGTTTGAGGGGAAATTAAAATCACCATTGCTAAGTGAATCAGAAGTTATGTCTATCACCACTGCTAAGTGGGTCACAAGTTATGTCTATCACCACTGCCTAGTGAGTCAGAAGTTATGTCTATTACCATTACCTAGTGAGTCAGAAGTTATGTCTATTACCATTACCTAGTGAGTCAGAAGTTATGTCTATCACCACTGCCTAGTGAGTCAGAAGTTATGTCTACCACCACTGCCAAGTGAGTCAGAAGTTATGTCTATCACCACTGCCTAGTGAGTCAGAAGTTATGTCTATTACCATTACCTAGTGAGTCAGAAGTTATGTCTATTACCATTACCTAGAGAGTCAGAAGTTATGTCTATGACCACTGCCTAGTGAGTCAGAAGTTATGTCTATTACCATTACCTAGTGAGTCAGAAGTTATGTCTATTACCATTACCTAGTGAGTCAGAAGTTATGTCTATTACCATTACCTAGTGAGTCAGAAGTTATGTCTATCACCACTGCCTAGTGAGTCAGAAGTTATGTCTATCACCACTGCCTAGTGAGTCAGAAGTTATGTCTATCACCACTGCCTAGTGAGTCAGAAGTTATGTCTACCACCACTGCCAAGTGATTCAGAAGTTATGTATATTTTGAGCTAGATATAAATGAATTTAGTTCGTTAGAGCTCGAACTCCGGTTATCTATTTTAGACTGCTGCGCTTTTCCATAAAGCTCCACGTTGCTCCAAGATGTACAAGTTGTGCTTACTAATGTGGGTAGAAAAGAGGAAGTAATAATCTGGACAAAATAGTGGTCTCTCTAATCTTGCACTGATTGCAAGTAACATGGTTCTGCCTGGCCAGTATTTTATGACATTCTCTGTGTAGGCAGTGCCAGATAAACGTTCCTAAAACGACTAGTCTGGCTATTCGAAATATAGGGACGTCAACAGCGATCCCATTGGTTAGAAATGTACAAGCTTTATCGTCTGCTGGCTCAGGTGTTCACTAGCCTCTACATTTTTTTATGACTTGATACACTGGCTACATCCTAGCTACTGAATCAAGTGCCAGCCATTAAAATCTCACAAATGTTGTATTCTACCAGCAATGGCCATAAAGTAGGAGTTGAGCCTAACTAGTTTGTGTACACTCGTAATAGACAGTATATGTAAGTATCATACACACGCTAGCTAATCACTCGCCCACAGAATATAGAGTCTATACTAGATCATATTAATATATCATATAAGCTAGATGAAAACAACATGAGCATCTTAGATTTATGCAACAAGCATGCAACCAAGTAAAGGATTACACTTATATGATATACAACTATAGAATGGTGATTAAAAATGTAGGGCACAGAGGATTCCCCCCACCAAGAAAAAATAAACCACTAGGTTGTAGAAGATTTAAACCATGTCCAAAGTAATTCGAACGTTGAATGCTATGAAAGCTTACTTACCATACACTTTAAAGGTAATGCCACACGCCTTAAAGAGAGGTGCCACTTTCTTGTGAAATATTCTGCTGCCTGTTTTCGTGCCGCTGTGTGGGTTGACAATGACAAGGAAGTGTCTGGGCCTGTCTCGATCTGGGAAGTGAAACAGACAGTGAGATCATGCTGATCAATAGAGTCTGAGCGTAACATTGGCCGCTGACCTGAACAGAATGGAGGCATTACAGGAACTTTGCAACTAAATCACATTGCTACACCAATTTCTCGAACGCAGTGCTCCACCAGTCCGAGACTAAGGCAGCTTTTGTTTTTTAAGGAAGTTTGATTCTTACGCGAAGACAGTCACCAGCACGTCGCAGATAGAAGACTTAATGTTGGAAAGACAACAAGAGATCCGCCTGGAACACTAGATAATTCATTTTCTAATGTGTTTTGTTGCTATTAACTAGAGCTAACTAGTGCATGAAGAGACACGTCCAATTGTTATTTAATGTCATATCAGCTGTACGCTTGACTACCGTGTGAATAAGTCAACACATTTCAAGTTCACTACCTCTCATGGTGTCCTGGTCATGCAACAGGCTCAGACACAAGTCACTAAAGTGATCAAACAGTTGTCCACACTATGTATTCAGGACGTCTGGCTTGCATTTCGTCATCGCGTACACCTGAGAACCAGAATGGAGTCACAAGAGCCATCGACTTTATTTGGAATTTATTTCCGGTCTGTCTCTCTGTCCAGAATGCGATGAAAATGTTTCTGTCAAATAGTTTTATTCATTTTTTTTTTTCGAAAGTACCAAATTAGGCTGAACTTGTAAGTTAAAAATAGATCCTATCAAAGTGCCTACTCAATGTTTTCAAATGATATTTTGGACTGAGTATATCAGACTACAGACACTTCAAACAAATATAATAATAATAATAATAATAAAGGATTTTTTTTTTTTGGGGGGGGGGGGGGATGATTGTGCCACAGATCAAGGGGAGATAATCTGTGTAGAAAGCGAAGGTACACTTCTGAATGAATATCAACACTATTCGGCTTGAAAAGTAGTAGAGACCTGGCCCCCACTTGACACAGCCTTGTCGCGTCTTCAGTTCAATGTCTACTTTAGCACTCATCGCAGCTTCAAATCTCTGATTTGGAGTCTTCAAGGCAGGACTCTGAACTACAGTTTTAAAGATGCAGATGAAATACAAACTTTGTATTCCCACCCGCTAACTCTCTTCTCTCTCTCTCTCTCTCTCTCTATCTATCTATCTCTCTCTCTCTCTATATATATATATATATATATATATATATATATTCATATTCTCTCTCTCTCTCTCTCTCTCTCTCTCTATATATATATATATATATATATATATATATATATATATTCATTTTACCTTTGATCTTTTCGTTTATCAGCCTGATAAAACAGATAGGAAAAACTGATAGTGGCAGCTGCTTGTCAAGAATGTTTACACAAACACACACAGGCCAAACGCCTAGTTACATTTCTGAATAACGACCTTGATAGAAAACTTGACCCGTGGAGGACATGTGGTAATACATTGGAATGGCAAGGCTACATTTCCACATCCAACTACAACAGCCACACGACTTGTGAACATTTCAGCGATAACGAGGGAATCCTTCACTCTTGATACTAGACCTACAGAAGCCACTACATGACCATACAAGAACTGTCAACCGAAATGTGCTTGTTAATTGGCTCAGGAATGCTCATGACATTGCCATAGT
The DNA here is from genome assembly GCF_947242115.1 of Biomphalaria glabrata. Lineage (NCBI taxonomy): Eukaryota > Metazoa > Mollusca > Gastropoda > Planorbidae > Biomphalaria > Biomphalaria glabrata. The sequence goes on from NC_074715.1 coordinate 23,106,832, forward strand.
TTGTCTGTAAGTTATATAGGTCAGTGTTAGACAACTGCATCCAAATCTCAAGTGTAAAAGCTTTTAGTTTCCATCAGACCTCCTAGCAGGCATTAGAATGAGGAAAGTCAAATGTGATAAATATATCTACATTTATAGTCTTCTAAGATAGTCAAAATTTAGAGTGCATAAATGTTCTACCATATTCAAAATTTGTATGAATGTTCTATGATAGTCAAAATATATAGCGTATGAATGTTCTATGATAGTCAAAATATATAGCGTATAAATGTTCTATGATAGTCAAAATATATAGCGTATAAATGTTCTATGATAGTCAAAATATATAGCGTATAAATGTTCTATGATAGTCAAAATATATAGCGTATAAATGTTCTATGATAGTCAAAATATATAGCGTATAAATGTTCTATGATAGTCAAAATGTATAGTATACAGAGACTATATTTTCCTTGTCTACCAACTACTTGGACCATTTAGACCAGACTTCCTCCAGAAATCTCTTGCCGAGCGTCAATCAAGTCGAGAGGCCAATATTTACAAGTACGTCTAAAGTTAGACTGAAAGTGGCCATGTGGAACATTTCTAGAAGGCTTGCCTCTAGTTTAGCCACCAACGTTATAATGGAGGCCTTGGCGTGCTAGGTTAAAGGTTAACACGCAAATAATCGGGCCACTAATCAAGTATCATTGAATGATGAAAGTTCAATAAGTGATTGCGTCAGATACAGTTTTTTTGTGTGTACATTTCATAAAGAACATTTCAGGCGTGAAGACAAACAAATGCGCCCCAATTCTTTAAGAGTTATTTGATTTTGTACAAATCTTACCCACATTGATGCTTCAAAAAAAAAGTCCTCGTAGGAGCCCAAGGGTTTAAATGTAAATTATTGACATTTCTACCAAACAAAGAGTTTTAAAAAATTGATTTCATTCTAAAAGTCGTTTTCAACATAATCGAGACACGCATCTTAAATTTAGTTTCAACCATTAAAGAAACAAAGAGAAACAAAATTAGGATGAAGGTAATCAATAAAAAAAAAAGCGCGATTACGTCCTACGACTGCTCAGAATCACTCAGTTAATTGAGACTTAGTGCTGGCAGCTGAGATAAGACCAAACAGACAAACTCCTGGGACAGAGGTGAAATAGAAACCGCTGAGGAATGAACACTAATGACCAACGGCTAATTCAAAGATAAAGAAAAGTTTAGATAAATCACATGGCGTGACGAAAGTGTTCTCTGGTGCGCATGCGCGTATTGTATCCCAGTGCACGTGCTGCATGTCCCTCAGAGTCTCCTAGGGATATTTAAGGTCAACCTCTAAATCTGTTCTGTGACGGACTCATAAATGTTGCAGAACGAGAGATGACTCCCAGTACAAAGAGTCTCTAGGGAGGCTATCTTACGTCCGTCCATTCAGCTGTTTTGTGACCATCATAATCACTAATGTAATTCATTTAAACATATACATCTATTAATTAATCTCATTAGGGTTCACTTAGTAGGAAATGTGTTTCTCATTGAAGGCGGTGAACGCTAGTCCAAGTGCATTTTTTTTCAGATGTCACCAATGAATCGAGAGGTTAACTGGCGCATAGAAGACAATCTCTAAAATTTACAATTGATAAAAAAAAGTCTTTTGGCCAATGACGTAATGAAATGTAGTTGCCATGGACCAAATGTCGTAATGTAAGTAAGTACCAAATGTATTGAAGTGTAGGTACTCTAGACCAACTATTGTAATGAAAAGTAGAGACTATGGACCAAATGTCGTAATGAAATATAGGCACTTTGGACCAAATGTCGTAATGAAATGTAGGTACTATGGACCAAATGTAGTTGTAATGAAATGTAGGCACTATGGACCAAATGTTGTAATGAAATGTAGGTACTATGGACCAAATGTCGTAATGGAATGTAGGTACTATGGACCAAATGTTGTAATGAAATTTAGATACTATGAACCAAATGTCGTAATGGAATGTAGGTACTATGGACAAAATGTCGTTGTAATGAAATTTATATACTATGAACCAAATGTCGTAATGGAATGTAGGTACTATGGACCAAATGTCGTAATGAATTGTAGGTACTGCAAACCAGATGAAGTTATTTCACAAAAAACGTATATCTCTCTAGCCTTTCTCTAGCCAGCCACAGCTGTTCCAGTGTTTCTCAGCAATCGGGAGCTTATCCCCCGTAAATAAACAAAGCTAATTCTATTTGTTAGATTCACATTTCACACAAGTTGCTGTTGATTTCTCCTCCCTCCGCACAACATTCCACAATGTGAAAGAACATGGCGCGTGGGTGTTTTGAAAGGACTAGAAGAATTGGGAGACAGCATTAGAGTCTGTTCCATGGCTAGAGGGAAGAAACTCGCGCACGCAGTCAAACTTCAACCAATGAGCAACTCGTTATTTCAACCAAAAAGTCAATAAAAAGTATCATGGGATTTCTCTCCTGAGTGAAAGTTGAAAACGAAAATGTTCTAGAAAGTTGTGTTGTTGTTTTTTAAATACAAGAAACAATGAGACAGAAGAGAACATAGCCACCGAGATGGTTTGCATTTCTTACACTGACTTGGGATAATAGAAACTGGCTTAGAAGCCAATGGAAATTAATAACAAAAAAAACAATTTTAAAAAATATAAAGCGTATATTGAGTGAAGGGAGACGACTGCTGCAATATTTGTTAACACTGCAAGGTTTATCTCCCATTTTTGCTAAAGAAAAAAAAACCCACGAATTAATTGCATAATTTGTTTCTATTGATTCAAGTGTTCTTTCACGATGAGTGTCCTAATTAACTTCAACCTGATCCGAGTATGGGAATTGGAAGTAAAAATGTGTAAAACAATCACCACCTAGACCTAGACCCAGACCTAAACCTAGACCCAGACTTAGACCCAGACATAATCCTAGACCTAGACCTAGACCCAGACATAAACCTAGACCCAGACCTAGACCTAGACAGACTTGAAGAGAGAGAGAGAGAGAGAGACCGTCAAATCCCAACAGATGGGAAGACTAGTATGAGTTATGTTAACAAGTCTCGATACTTAAGTGGCAATGCCAGTTATAAGGAAGCAAGACTGTACACACAGCAGTCAATCAATTAAGTCAGTTACAAATAAGACTCTGTACACACAGCAGTCAATCAATTAAGTCAGTTACAAATAAGACTCTATACACATAGCAGTCAATCAATAAAGTCATTTACAAATAAGACTCTATACACACTGCAGTCAATCAATTAAGTCATTTACAAATAAGACTCTGTACACACTGCAGTCAATCAATTAAGTCAGTTACAAATAAGACTCTGTACACACAGCAGTCAATCAATTAAGTCAGTTACAAATAAGATGCTGTACACACTGCAGTCAATCAATTAAGTCAGTTACAAATAAGATGCTGTACACACTGCAGTCAATCAATTAAGTCAGTTACAAATAAGACTTTGTACACACTGCAGTCAATCAATTAAGTCAGTTACAAACAAGACTTTGTACACACTGCAGTCAATCAATCAAGTCAGTTACAAATAAGATGCTATACACACTGCAGTCAATCAATTAAGTCAGTTACAAATAAGACTTTGTACACACTGCAGTCAATCAATTAAGTCAGTTACAAATAAGACTCTGTACACACTGCAGTCAATCAATCAAGTCAGTTACAAATAAGATGCTGTACACACTGCAGTCAATCAATTAAGTCAGTTACAAATAAGACTCTGTACACACAGCAGTCAATCAATTAAGTCAGTTACAAATAAGACTCTATACACACAGCAGTCAATCAATTAAGTCAGTTACAAATAAGATGCTGTACACACTGCAGTCAATCAATTAAGTCAGTTACAAATAAGACTTTGTACACACTGCAGTAAATCAATTAAGTCAGTTACAAATAAGACTCTGTACACACAGCAGTCAATCAATTAAGTCAGTTACAAATAAGACTCTGTACACACAGCAGTCAATCAATTAAGTCAGTTACAAATAAGACTTTGTACACACTGCAGTCAATCAATTAAGTCAGTTACAAATAAGACTTTGTACACACTGCAGTCAATCAATCAAGTCAGTTACAAATAAGATGCTGTACACACTGCAGTCAATCAATTAAGTCAGTTACAAATAAGACTTTGTACACACTGCAGTCAATCAATTAAGTCAGTTACAAATAAGACTTTGTACACACTGCAGTCAATCAATTAAGTCAGTTACAAATAAGATGCTGTACACACTGCAGTCAATCAATTAAGTCAGTTACAAATAAGACTTTGTACACACTGCAGTCAATCAATTAAGTCAGTTACAAATAAGACTTTGTACACACTGCAGTCAATCAATCAAGTCAGTTACAAATAAAATGCTGTACACACTGCAGTCAATCAATTAAGTCAGTTACAAATAAGACTCTGTACACACAGCAGTCAATCAATTAAGTCAGTTACAAATAAGACTTTGTACACACAGCAGTCAATCAATTAAGTCAGTTACAAATAAGACTTTGTACACACTGCAGTCAATCACTTAAGTCTGTTACAAATAAGACTTTGTACACACTGCAGTCAATCACTTAAGTCAGTTACAAATAAGATTCTGTACACACAGCAGTCAATCAGTCAAGTCAGTTACAAATAAGATTCTTTACACACAACAGTCAATCAATTAAGTCATTTACAAATAAGATTCTGTACACACTGCAGTCAATCAATTAAGTCAGTTACAAATAAGATTCTGTACACACAGCAGTCAATCAATCAAGTCAGTTACAAATAAGACTGTACACACAGCAGTCAATTAACATTTGATTTAAAAAAAAACAAAGACTTTGAGGAGAGTTCTTATAAATATATATATGTGTGTGTGTGTGTGGGGGGGTATTTAATAGCTCAATGATGCGTGAAGTAACTTGGTACGCCGGCGACAGGTCCAATCGAGTCTAACGGAAAAGATTTAGTCAATGAGGAGTGGGGAAGTCCCAGCAGACGTGACGGGCAGTCAGGTGTAGAGAGGAGCAGTCAGCTGGAGAGATAAACTCCATCCAATCCAAACGGATGCCAACATTAATTGGACTAGTAAATCAGTTAATGACAAGACTTTTAATCGCCTTTGAATGTTTATGACTATATATTTTTAATTAGCATCAACAATCAGTGGCACTGCCGATTAGGTCGCTGAAAGAAATGAGTTCAGGTAGTTAGTCGAGGGAGAATGGTTGAATGACCACAGATCAGACAGCCGATTGGTCAATCCAAAGCTAGGGTTTAATGAGGACAGCACTTTAGTCACATGACTATTATATAATTATATAGATGTATTTACAAAAACAACTATTTCGTAACACGAATGTTTTTTTTTTATTCCAAGTCATCTTCAAATGTATTCGTACTATATGTCCAAGCAGAGATTCCACTAGGTCTCGTATAGAGTCGAATAGTTCAAGACATTTACTGGTTACTCATTACCCTTTACCTAGTTCATAGAAAGGGCGGGCCACAGTGAACCAATTACTTCCTATTTGTCAAGTCCTCTTGAAACTAGTACATGGACGCCTTAGGAACGCCCATCTTTGGGTACTAGCACCACAAATCTAGTTCATTTAGATAAACACTTCTGCTGTATCTGTCTGATTTCAAAACTGGCTTCTTTCCCTTTTTTTTTTTTTTTTTGCTTTTTGATAGAAATAAACTTCATTTTTATTTTGCGTTCTGTATCGACACTTAACTGGATCATTTCTCATATTATAATTGAAATAAATAAATGTTATGTATAGATCTTGTAACAGAAGTCCTAGTATAGATCATTTCCTAGACCTATCAGACAGGTGATGCCCGTCAAAGTCAAACGAATCCAGCTTTCTTTAACGTTTCTACTCAGCTCATCCAATGTCTAATACCCGGTTGTAGTTTTGTTAAATTGGTTGCCATCTCGTAAACTATTTTGATACATTGTACGCCTGAAGATCAACCCACAAAGAAAAATGTGTGTTCAACTTGTTACGTAGCTATTTTGTTATTTTTGTCTTTGGTCAATTTCACATTTCTGCTTTCTTAATTCAGTTAAATAGTTGACTAAGATGTTGAATATAGGGATATCGATGATTTGACTGTTTAAATAAACACTGAGAATGACTTAAACTATTTGGATGTCCAATTCGGGTGAATTCTCGAAAGATAATATGCTGTGTTAGAATAACTTCCTATTAGACCTTATCATTACACCTGGCACCTGCAGGATGGCATTTGTAACCTACAGAAATCTGGCAAGCTATTGAAATTGGACAAGTGTTTGGTAGAACCGAATGGGTGGGGGCTCATCTCTTTGTCTATTTGTCCAAAGCCGTGACATTTCAAACAACAGCCCTCCCTTAGTGTCATCCACACAAGATACAAAAGGTAGAGTTGCCCTGGACAAGTGCTGCAGGCGAGCTATGAAGACAAGATGAGAATACAAAACAAACGCTCTACGTCCCCGGGAGTTTGTTGCATGACGCAAACATTCAACGTCCAAATGTGAAAGGTGATTCGACAAAACGTCTTTCTAAAAGAACACGTAGCCAATTAGAGGAGCTAAGCAATGTACTCAAAATACGTAGCCAATTAGAGGAGCTAAGCAATGGACAATGTACGTAGCCAATTAGAGGGGTAAAAATGGACTCAATTACGTAGCCAATTAGAGGAGCTAAGCAATGGACACACAAAATACGTAGCCAATTAGAGGAGCTAAGCAATATACTCATAATACGTAGCCAATTAAAGGAGCTAAGCAATGGAAAATGTACGTAGCCAATTAGAGGGGTAAAAAATGGACTTAAATACGTAGCCAATTAGAGGAGCTAAGCAATGGACTCAAAATACGTAGCCAATTAGAGGAGCTAAGCAATGGACTCAAAATACGTAGCCAATTAGAGGAGCTAAGCAATGGACTCAAAATACGTAGCCAATTAGAGGAGCTAAGCAACTGACTCAAACTACGTAGCCAATTAGAGGAGCTAAGCAATGGACTTAAAATACGTAGCCAATTAGAGGAGCTAAGCAATGGACTCAAAATACGTAGCCAATTAGAGGAGCTAAGCAACTGACTCAAACTACGTAGCCAATTAGAGGAGCTAAGCAATGGACTTAAAATACGTAGCCAATTAGAGGAGCTAAGCAATGGACTCAAAATACGTAGCCAATTAGAGGAGCTAAGCAACTGACTCAAACTACGTAGCCAATTAGAGGAGCTAAGCAATGGACTTAAAATACGTAGCCAATTAGAGGAGCTAAGCAACTGACTCAAACTACGTAGCCAATTAGAGGAGCTAAGCAATGGACTCAAAATACGTAGCCAATTAGAGGAGCTAAGCAATGGACTCAAAATACGTAGCCAATTAGAGGAGCTAAGCAACTGACTCAAACTACGTAGCCAATTAGAGGAGCTAAGCAATGGACTCAAAATACGTAGCCAATTAGAGGAGCTAAGCAATGGACTCAAAATACGTAGCCAATTAGAGGAGCTAAGCAACTGACTCAAACTACGTAGCCAATTAGAGGAGCTAAGCAATGGACTCAAAATACGTAGCCAATTAGAGGAGCTAAGCAATGGACTCAAAATACGTAGCCAATTAGAGGAGCTAAGCAACTGACTCAAACTACGTAGCCAATTAGAGGAGCTAAGCAATGGACTTAAAATACGTAGCCAATTATACGAACGAAGTCATGGAGTTAAAATAGATAGATTTTCAAAATGTCTCTAGGCTAGGAGTAACATCAAAAGCGTCATCTTTCTGAACACTGTATTCAACTAGTACACCGACCTCTAACTAGAGCAGACTAGCTCAAGAGGTTACAAAGAAACAAGGAATGATGAAAGGTGTTTATTACATTTGGAGTTTAGTTATTTTCTGTCGCCTCTCTAGGACTGCAACAATCTTAGAAGAAAAAAAAAATCCACTAATTGTACTAAGTGAAATCACGGAGGCTAATAAGATGTTAATTTAATTTCACCAAGTACAAGGTCTTGGTGCCATTGCCTGGACTACTTATGACAACCTGAACTACTTATGACAACCTGAACTACTTGTGACAAGCCTGAATACTTATGAAAACTTAAAGATTGCTAGATTTTTGGAAATCTCAACCTTTTGGAGGTGTTTATACAAACTATTAGCCTTGATAAAAGTAAAGCTTTCTTTTCAGAGCTCACGATCCACGGAGCAGATATTGTCAAAGGTCATCTATTGGCCAATGATATTGTCAAAGGTCATCTATTGGCCAACGATATTGTCAAAGGTCATCTATTGGCCAACGATATTGTCAAAGGTCATCTATTGGCCAACGATATTGTCAAAGGTCATCTATTGGCCAACGATATTGTCAAAGGTCATCTATTGGCCAACGATATTGTCAAAGGTCATCTATTGGCCAAGATATTGTCAAAGGTCATCTATTGGCCAACGATATTGTCAAAGGTCATCTATTGGCCAAGATATTGTCAAAGGTCATCTATTGGCCAACGATATTGTCAAAGGTCATCTATTGGCCAACGATATTGTCAAAGGTCATCTATTGGCCAACGATATTGTCAAAGGTCATCTATTGGCCAACGATATTGTCAAAGGTCATCTATTGGCCAAGATATTGTCAAAGGTCATCTATTGGCCAACGATATTGTCAAAGGTCATCTATTGGCCAACGATATTGTCAAAGGTCATCTATTGGCCAACGATATTGTGTAGTTTATTGGTAAGATGTAGCTATTTCAAGACCATCGTGTGCAAGTTTCTGTGTTAGGGTTTCTCATTGCGATTCAATGACCGGGGACTTCTTGAAAACGTGATCTGTTTAGAGCATAAATAGATTCCAATTAAAGGTCGCCCTCAAGGCAAAGCTCTCTTCTCTAATTACGTTACAAAGTCGCCAGTTTTCGTAAGTAGGAAATATACATAGGAACAAGATCGTGTCTTAAACCCTCATTTCTTGGTTTTGAATACAATTTCACCAGCGTCACAAGGCATGACTCTCATATGTGCATCTATTTCCGGGCGATAGATCAATGAATATTCAATAGTGCCTGAAGTTTGTGAGATCTAAATGTGACAGCATCCAAACATGTAAGGGTCGCTAAAAATTAATACAACTTTTTTGGAAGTTTATTTTTTTTTATATTTCTCATGTTTTTAATGACTTGGACAAATTAGAATTTTTAAAAAGGAGAAAAAAAAAAGAGAGAGAGAGCCGGGGGGGGGGGGACAAGACTCGCTGAGAAAAGTGTGGCACATCATAGTTCTTTAAACACCGACCACATTAAGTAACCAACAGTCTGTATTAGTCGAAAGTTTGACTTCATAAAAAAAAAAAAGTCCCCACACAGAGGTGCTGTTGTTATTGACACTAACCTGGACATGCTAAGGAAAATGAATCCTTTAATTCTGTACACAGACCAGGCTCGGCTGCCAGCACCAACTTCTCCCAGGTCAACAACTTGTCCTTCTTCCGTCCAGCATAGTGAATGATGACGCTACTAGCATTGGAGTTCTCCCGGGGTCCTGTCTGTATGGCCAAGATATCAGACAGGTTTACCTCAACTGAAAGAGTCAAACAAACACATACAAGTTACGTTAGGACAATCTTCAAGTTCAAAAAAAAAAAGAAGATCAAATGATTATTCAACAAATTCCAGCGTTGTTATGGAGTGTGTGTGTGTGTGTTGCTATGATGATGGTGGGAAGAGGTTAGCGATTGGTTGTGAATGATGCAACATAGGTGGCATTGTCGTCATTTGGTCTTAGTTAGGCCAGACTACTCCAGAACATGAGACTGAAAGGTTGTGTTATTGTAGTGAGTTAGATGTTGTTCAAAGATATCATGACTTAAGTCTACTACATTTATTTGATCACAAGTTGATTTTGTCCATATTATAAATACAGTTACATTTGGTCTTGTTCACAAGGAAGGCATTCAAGTTCTTTCAAGTTGTATTAGTTAAGGTAAACTACGCCTATAACGGTTGAGTTGCCTACCAGCAGTTTGGTGCTACAAGTCAACGACCGGTAACACCAAGATTTCTTCTAGCTCTCTGACCATTTGGCCGCGACTGAGACACACACTTTGTATTTCCAGCACAGATTCATGCCCACAGTTCACGTTGATGACGTTGTGGTGTTGGTAGTAAACTAACTACAAGGAACGTACAACTAAAACTCGAGATGTTCCATCCAGCAGCTGTACTCTCCCCTTAGCCTGCAGTGAGTTCCCAGGTCTCTTGTACATAAATAGAGAGTTGGAACATTGCTTTGGGAAATTGGGTTTGTTTTCTTTCCTCTAGTCAATTAAAAAAAAATGTGTGTGTGTGCTAATTTTCCCACATAAATGAAGCTCATCTAAATAAGAAATATCAAAACAGATAAATCAAAAAAGATATTTCCCAAAGACATAGCAGGAATATCGTATGCTTTCAAACCAGATCTTTACGTTCAAACACAAATATATAAACTAACGGGGGGAGGGGGGAATACATTTTCTAAAACATATACACCCTACTAAGTGTTAATCTAGTCATGCATTGTTAATTAGAAACTCTAAGTGATTGGGTTTCCTGGCTGATTCAGGCAACCCGCCTGATGCTCTTAAGGCACTAGGGAAGAAAGGTACCGTACGACTTGATCCTAGCATATGGAATAAGAATCTTTGTGTCTTTCTAATTATTGATTGAATGGATTTGAACTCAGGTGATACAAATTTCAATCTAACATACTCAAACACACGCACACATACTATGTAGGGCTACCGGTTTACACACCCTCTAAGTCAATGTGTAGAAATCAACGCTTTATACTTTTTGTTTGTTTGTTTTGTTTCATCCAAGAGAGAAGCAGGGGGAGTAAGGTAATTGTTTCAATTGTATGCTATCAATAACTTTTGTCTGACATTCTAACAATGAAGGTTTATGTCTTGCTGACTCGGGGAAGCTTAAAGATCAGATTGAATAGATTCTCATTTCTGGCACGCTGTAAATGTGGCCTTCGTTTAAAACTACATCTCTGCTGTCTTTGTTTCACTACTGGGCACCTCGCAGGAAACATAAGCCTAACACTAGAGCAGGTTGACACCGTAACACTTGGCGGTAAGCAAATGTAAAGTTAATGCCTGTACAGAGATATGTTCAGTGAGATGAGATGATAGGAAGAACACAACATCGACACATTCAATGCATAACCTTTTGTTGTTTTCAATATTCATTATACAGCAGGTGAACTGTGTCATTTTTAAATTACATTATCAAACAAGTTAACTGGGACGTCTGGTGGTAGAACCTGTTAGGTTTTTTCTTTGTAGATTATCAAACAAGTTAACTGGGACGTCTGGTGGTAGAACCTGTTAGGTTTATTCTTTGTAGATTATCAAACAAGTTAACTGGGACGTCTGGTGGTAGAACCCTTTTAGGTTTTTTCTTTGTAGATTATCAAACAAGTTAACTGGGACGTCTGGTGGTAGATCATGTTAGTTTTCTCTGTGTAGACTATTGTCGTTTCTATATTCTCGTCTTTACCGAGTGGAAGACCAAACTAAAAAGAAATCTTTCACTTGATTTCAAAGCTATATCTAGAGTTTGGATTTGTAATCTAGACGTTATTATATTCTGCACCGCAACTGTCCTTACAACCATTTCTGTGATACTAGTCCTGCATTCAGAGTTTTTTATTTGATAAAAGTGATACCATCAATACCTTGACCAATCCCTTCAGTTACAGAACAAGTGATCTAAGGATGTGACAGGAATAGATATGTTGAAAGAAGAGAAAATCTACTCCAGTAGTTCACTTGTACTTCTTTTCATGATTGACCTAATGCTAATCTCTAGTTTAAACTCAACATAACAAAGTGTTCTCTTTCAATCTTCACACTCATGGTTATGATACTACCGAGATTTAGATGAGAAAAAAACGTCATTAGAGCTAATTATACATTTTGATGACGACGAAAAGTTTGCCTCGGGGCAATTAGTCAGAAACTCAAAGTAAATTTAGTTTTCCTGTCCAATCAAATAGTCGATACACTTGTCAACAACAGTTTCATTTTCCTTCTACCAACCTTCTTGTACCCGCCCTACCAACAACAGTTTCATTTTCCTTCTACCAACCTTCTTGTACCCGCCCTACCAACAACAGTTTCATTTTCCTTCTACCAACCTTCTTGTACCCGCCCTACCAACAACAGTTTCATTTTCCTTCTACCAACCTTCTTGTACCCGCCCTACCAACAACAGTTTCATTTTCCTTCTACCAACAACAGTTTCATTTTCCTTCTACCAACCTTCTTGTACCCGCCCTACCAACAACAGTTTCATTTTCCTTCTACCAACCTTCTTGTACCCGCCCTACCAACAACAGTTTCATTTTCCTTCTACCAACCTTCTTGTACCCGCCCTACCAACAACAGTTTCATTTTCCTTCTACCAACAACAGTTTCATTTTCCTTCTACCAACCTTCTTGTACCCGCCCTACCAACAACAGTTTCATTTTCCTTCTACCAACCTTCTTGTACCCGCCCTACCAACAACAGTTTCATTTTCCTTCTACCAACCTTCTTGTACCCGCCCTACCAACAACAGTTTCATTTTCCTTCTACCAACCTTCTTGTACCCGCCCTACCAACAACAGTTTCATTTTCCTTCTACCAACCTTCTTGTACCCGCCCTACCAACAACAGTTTCATTTTCCTTCTACCAACCTTCTTGTACCCGCCCTACCAACAACAGTTTCATTTTCCTTCTACCAACCTTCTTGTACCCGCCCTACCAACAACAGTTTCATTTTCCTTCTACCAACCTTCTTGTACCCGCCCTACCAACAACAGTTTCATTTTCCTTCTACCAACCTTCTTGTACCCGCCCTACCAACAAGTTTCATTTTCCTTCTACCAACCTTCTTGTACCCGCCCTACCAACAACAGTTTCATTTTCCTTCTACCAACCTTCTTGTACCCGCCCTACCAACAACAGTTTCATTTTCCTTCTACCAACCTTCTTGTACCCGCCCTACCAACAACAGTTTCATTTTCCTTCTACCAACCTTCTTGTACCCGCCCTACCAACAAGTTTCATTTTCCTTCTACCAACCTTCTTGTACCCGCCCTACCAACAACAGTTTCATTTTCCTTCTACCAACCTTCTTGTACCCGCCCTACCAACAACAGTTTCATTTTCCTTCTACCAACCTTCTTGTACCCGCCCTACCAACAACTGGAAGGTAAGCCTATACAATTTCATTCATTTACTTTTACAAAAAAAAAACAAACAGTAACCGAACATACGTAATGATGGGGACAGACTATGCACAAAATTTATGAATTTTTCTACACCTGCGTTTGTGAACAGGCGTTTCAAGGTGACCTGATAAGGGGTGGCTGAATTTTTTTTTTGAAAATGTAGAACTTATTTATCATAAAAACACTACATGTTTTACTGCATACATAACACAAAATGCCAACACTTGGCATTACGTTTTCGATCTGGTTATGGCAGTGATATTTGGCAAACAACTCTAAAGAAGTGTTTTAAAATCAAAACTTGATTTTCAAAAGTACCGTATGTTAGTTTCACTGAAAATGCTGAAACAATCAACTGTGAAAAAGCTTTTGAATCACTGTTGAGTTCTTAAGCAAGATCAACCAGATGAGGAGTAGGCCTACCCGTATCGGTAATCTTTTAACGGTGGTGCAAAATTTACATACATGGGATCAACTATCGCCAGCAACCAAAATCTAGACACATAGGTCTCTGTGGTCATCAAACTAAGCGAGTTGGAAAAATTGACCAAGGCAACCAAAATTCTAGTCTAAAACGCCTGTATAGTGAGCACTATTCTTTATGATAGAGCTGGTCAACATAATATATATCAAGAGCATGGGTTGAATAGTTTTCACATGTGCTGCTTGTTAAGCATACAGTAATAGCCATTTCTTAGAGAGATCGTGTCTCCAATCAGAAAGTTTCGAAGTTGCCAATACACAAATCTATGTATACAGAGAAGATTACGTTGCGACGGACAAGTCATCCGCATGCCAAATTGGAAGACTTCACAGAGACATCCTCAATGCTGAGCTTGTGGAGGTATTGGAAGACTTCACAGAGACATCCGCTATGCTGAGCTTGTGAAGGTATTGGAAGACTTCACAGAGACATCCTCAATGCTGAGCTTGTGGAGGTAATCAGACCCAAGTGACGTAAAAGACTAACCAACATACATGTCTGAAAGCATGATCTCAGGACTACAGACATCAATGAAAGTACTTGGGAGGAAACTGCACATGATGAACAACATTTGAAGATAGACTGGTACGAATCTGGCCGAGACAACATGAAGATAGACTGTTACGAATCTGCCAGAAAGCAGCTGCACTCACTTCCATAAACTATGGCAAAGTTTGCCGCTCCTGTATCGTCTTGTTTAGTGATTGCAGATTCTGCCCAGATTCAATGAGAAACCAGTAATTCATCCATTGTCTTTCCAGACAGAAGGAGCCAAATATATAAGCCAAATCTCTAAAGGATCTACATCTATTCTCTACTAAACTAGTTGTTAATTTTGCTCTGCTTCTAGAAGTATTTTTTTAAAATACTATTTGATGTTTGTATACCGGTACGTTGTCTTCTTCTTATCTTATATAATACAGACGTTACTTCAAAAAAGAAGATGATTACGTCCTACGCGTCATGCATTCAGTCATGCATATTAACCAATGACTTAAATTCTGACAAAACACTGGTTTTCCTGGCTAGCTCAGGCAACCCATTCCATGCTCTAATAGCACTAGGGAAGAAGGAGTATTTGTACTAATTTGTCCTAGCATATGGGATGAGGAAAGCACCTTTATCTTTGTGTCTTTCTGAGTATTTTATTAAATTTTGTTTTTGTATTTGAAGATTATGGTCAAGAGAATCTAGATCTAAATAATCTATCTATCTACTCTAGATAATATTAACTTAGAGGTACATCTCACAGAAGATCAACTAGAACTAAATCTAGATCTAGATTTAATCCCAAGTCCTACAAATAAAGATAATTACGTCCTAGTCCAAACCTCCTGGAATAAGGCGGGAATGGACCCGGGCAGGGTTCGGGGCCATCGTAACAAAAATCCGAAGCGCAAAGATTCTAGATCTACTACAAGACCAGGCAGCCATCAAAGGTCGAGACTGACTCAAGATCTAAACCAAGAGTATTAAAATTTAATTTTTATTTGAACCTCGAGCGATATCAGATGTGCGCATGTGCAAAAAAAAATAAATCTTTTTAAAGTTGGGCATTCTTCCTTTATCTATATTATAAAGTAGAATGTGAGGGGTATGTATGTATGTTACTTATAGACATCAAAACCGCTTGACCAATCTTGATAAAACTTGGCAGGAATGTTTCTTGGGTACCAACTTAGACCTTAGTGTATGTATTGTAGCCCTAAAACAAACGTAAGACCCTAAAAAAAAAATAATGTTGTCCGACTCTATTACAGCTATAGTATTTTATGGATCTAGGCCATGTCTACAATGTTGACATTAGAAAAGATAGAAAGGATTTAGACCTAGATCTAATTTTAAGAAATACACTTTGCGCAGATAGTTTTTTACTTTGACACATGAAAAGACAAAAGAAGATCCATTGATTTCATTATATAATAAAATTAACCTTCAATTTTGTGTTTCAAAAGCATTTTTTGAATTAATTAGTTCGTTATATCTGTGACTGCAGATTTCCTGACAAACATTCTTTCATTAGACAATACCGTAATGAATCGCTTACTAAAAATTAATTCGTTTAATTGTTTACTTTATAATCCCATCCCTAGATCTAAAACTCTAATTCAACTCTAAGATGATAAAACTTCTCTTAGCACAGATAGTTTTATACTATACTACTAATTATAGTCCATTCATTTCCTATTTTGATCAAATAAACATTCAAATTTGGTTTTCTAAAGCATTTTTAATAGACTGCATTCGTTTACGAAAGCTGCGAAGCCGAGTTGAGATAGGCCTAGATCTATATTCATTCATGAATCGCGTACTAAAAATTATTTCGTTTAATTGTTCACTTTATAATCCCATTCATTTAACAAAGCTATCGCTCTTTTCGTTTTTAATAGATATGAATGTATCGGCCCCGGGTAAACCCATTTTCGAAAAAATGATTTTATTTTCGTAGCGAAAGAGAAATAATGTGAAAGGATCATTAGCTAAGTTAACATACATCTAAATCCAATCCACTACATTAGTAAACACAAACTTAGACCCGCAGGCCGCGGGTAATGCCAGGCTAGTTTAATATAAACAAAATGTAGGAGGCATGCCTGATCACTGGTAACACAGTTGCAAATGAACGAAACAGACAACAGACAAAGCGATGGGAAGACATCCAAGAATGCGAATGGACAGACTTATCATGAAAGAGATTGTAGTCGAGACCATAGACAGAGATAAAAGCAGAAAGACGGTCGACAGATCATGTGTAGTGCTCAAACGGACGAATAGATAGGTGCTACTACTAAATGCTGTTCATTTGAAGCAATGAAGCAATGAAATCTATTTTCCTGAATTCGACTTCAAATCTGACGAGTTATTGATCAACTTGTGGCTTGTGTTTGACGTGGCAACAAAATATTTCAAAAACCAAAGGTAATCCTGACTTTAATACAGAAACAAGGATCAGAATCACAGACAGATCAGAAATTATAACAAAAGTTTCACATTTCATTTAGCTGCATTTTTTTTATTACTTGTATTTCATTTTACCCAGAAAATAAATTTAGACATTGAACTCTTTTTTGTCCCTGGCCAAGTCACGTTATGAAGAGTTAATGTTCTGTTTAATGTTTCGTTTCGCTTGGTTACACAGATGTCTTTTCAATGAGTCACTCTCTAGTCGAAAGAAACGTGACTTTACACTCTAGCCAAACTTTGACAACAGCATTAGTTTTTAAGGCGAGGGCCAGGGAACATCTCTGCGGGAACTGATGCCAAAGGCCAATTGTGCTAAACAAACACTGTCATAAGTCCCCGACTTTTTTCTGGGACATCAGCTTACATTGTATAAGCTTTTAAGTTCACCCTCCTGCTATGGGCTAAACGATTTATTGTAAAATGGTGGATAGTATTTTCAACTTTGATGAACAGTTAGGTAGGGTTCGCATTTCAGCAATAAATTAGAAAAAGTACCGGTATCTGGAGAGTGACATTGGAGATTTAAAAATGGCGGATAACAAAAGCTTTTTTTTTAAATGTGTTATGCTAAGAAATTGCTTTTATCTAGCGTATCTTTCATATTTCCAGCATGCTCAGTGCGCTATGGTGCTCTGTGGATCAGTAGGAGAAGGGGGTATCTTGGGAGAAAGTTTCTGTACTACGTGCTGCCTATAGGCGGTCAGCAAACACACTCTGCTCGAGTCCGCATTCGAATCCGAGCCTCCTTATTAGGAAGTCGAGCCGTAGACTAGCGTTTTTGGCCTCTAAGCCACACATCCTAAGTATAGAAAGTGTTGATAAACTATGTATTTGAGCTGTTAATCGCAATGCAGAAACACTATTTGAAAACTGTTCTTCTTGTAGCGTTCACTACTATCAATATGTCTCATGAGGACAGTGCTGCAATTAGCGGGAATAAAGGAGAGAATAGAAGGAAGATCAACTCTGGTTAGAATTAGTTGGCAAAAGTGATCAATGTTAGCGTTCTTGACATTGCGTATTTGATCTATAATTGTGAAAATCACTACCCCCCCCCCCCGGAATCTTTCTCCGTTCATGCTCTCACATTATTCTTTAAGTTTACTTTTATCTACATCATTGTATTGCTATAGAATGTCGTCTGATGGTAAAAATGTCAAGAAAGAGCAGGTTACTGCCATCGCCATTGATCTTGAAAATGATGTACGGTAAGTGAACATCTCTGCATACGTTAAATAGTGTAGGATTAGGCCTACATTCCTTGAACAGAGGACCTACTGAATCAACACAATCCCAACGCTATTGCACCAACAGATCTACACGAATTTCCACCAGGAGAAGGAATAGTGTTGAGATAGTCGCTGCATGCGTGTTTTTAAACCTTTAAAATGAATGAATCAGTTTGTTGCGCGAATTGTCTTTACTTTCAATAAATGATCAGCGCAACTTACTTTGTCAAGCACCCAAGTGAACTAATTCTAAAACAACTAGCTTTCTTTGAAGCATACTTCATACTTTTTGAATAGTATACGCTCTCTCTACTCTTCAGTTGACATCAAGCGTCTTAAGTTCTGCAACATTAGAGGCCTATTTCCCTACCTGGTCATGGAAGCTATTTCATTTAGAATTGTTTCCGATGTTGTTCAAGAAAATAGATCACAGTGAAGTAGATAACTAGGACAATTTAAAAACCTGAAGGTTGTGGTCCTGCAGTCAGTAGCGGACATGAAAAGGACGTTTCCTCAAATGACTATTAGACATTAACAGTAGTAAAGCAGACCCTCCCCTCCACTGGCTGATCCGAGACTTGCAGAACATGACTACATAGAGTGAGACGTTTGTTCAAACAGTTTTTATGAAGTCTAAATGGAAAAACGAATCTTAAACATCACTGACTATTCTGTCTCAGTTCTTTGTCTCAAGGTTTTATCTAAATGCGAGCTTTGTTGAGGTCTCATGCCTTTCTGAAAAAAAAAATTTACCCATCTTACTAGGGATGAGCATGCTATAAGCTACATACATACGTAGACTGTCGTCTTTTCACATACATACGTAGACTGTCGTCTTTTCACATACATACGTAGACTGTCGTCTTTTCACATACATACGTAGACTGTCGTCTTTTCACATACATACGTAGACTGCCTGCTTACTGATGTCTATGCAGAGCGTAAACATTCAAATAAAACTAGTATACTAGAGTTCACTGACGTATCTAAACATAATGAAAAGTAACCTACTAGTTAGTCCCTGTAATTAATTATCGAGAGTTGTAGCCAATTTTACGACACACACACACAAAACAGACAAACATTCAATTGATGATATATTTTTCCTCATTCTGTGTGTTCATTTTTAACTTCAACACAAATCAGTCCGGCCTTAGGCATAGGTAAATTAGGCAGTCGCCTAAGGCCTCCGATTGGTGGGGGCCTCGCAGAGGACTGTTTTAAATTTGTTTTAAGATAAAAATTGCGAAAGAAACATGGATCAAATGTCAAACATAGAAGAACTCTAGGGCTCTACAAACATAGAAGAACTCTAGGGCTCTACAAACATAGAAGAACTTTAGGGCTCTACAAACATAGAAGAACTCTATGGCTCTACTTTAAGTTATATTTGCGAATGTTTAATTCTACATGTTAGACTGCATATGTTAGAATACCGTACCGTTGTTTCTTCCTATTGGTGAAATGTCGAAACGTTATTTCTAGTCTGGTGAAACACATTAGCTCTATCGGTGCTATTTGAATTTAACTTATTAGTTGATTTAGATATAGATACAGGATGGTTTATAATTCTTTGTGTATTTTTCGGTCTTATTTTTTTTTCTATTTGGGGCAACACTACTCACTTCAACTTAGGCCACCTTATTTGCCTCCAATTACTTAAGGCCGGCTCTCTTGCCTCACGTAAAGTTCCTGTCACCAGCAGCTACAAATATTCTTGAAGCAACACACCAAATTCAAGACTTGAATTTCATATGAGGAAAAGGTGAAACCAAGTTGGACTGTTTCCAGCCAAATGATTGGAGAAAATTACATTAGAAATAGGCTGGAAAGAAAATAACAACCTCCCACACTAGTCTCTTCGCGTAGACGTAAGCAAGTAGATTGAGGCCATTGAAGAGTTGCACTAACAAGTTGTTGTTTTCTTTAATTGAAGTCTATCAATGTACTAGAATAGTGATGTAGCCTGGAGATCGATAGCCGTATCACAGTCAATGCACAAAGTTCTAAAGCAATAAAACATTGTTACAAAATATGCTACTAACCACGGAAGAAAAAGTCACTTCTTACACGTCTACTATTAACTGTAACTTGTTCCATGTCTACTGTCAACGTATTCCGAGTTTACTATTAACTGTAACTTGTTCCATCTCTACTGTCAACTTATTCCGAGTCTACTATTATCTATAACTTGTTCCATCTCTACTGTCAACTTATTCCGAGTCTACTATTAACTGTAACTTGTTCCATCTCTACTGTCAACTTATTCCGAGTCTACTATTATCTATAATTTGTTCCATCTCTACTGTCAACTTATTCCGAGTCTACTATTATCTGTAACTTGTTCCATATCTACTGTCAACTTATTCCGAGTCTACTATTATCTATAACTTGTTCCATCTCTACTGTCAGCTTATTCCGAGTCTACTATTATCTATAATTTGTTCCATCTCTACTGTCAACTTATTCCGAGTCTACTATTATCTGTAACTTGTTCCATCTCTACTGTCAACTTATTCCGAGTCTACTATTATCTATAATTTGTTCCATCTCTACTGTCAACTTATTCCGAGTCTACAATTATCTATAATTTGTTCCATCTCTACTGTCAACTTATTCCGAGTCTACTATTAACTGTAACTTGTTCTATGTCTATTGTCAACTTATTCCGAGTCTACTGTTCTCTTTGAACTAGTTCTATGTCTACTGTCAACTATGAATTGCTGCTATATTTTAAAATATATGTATTCAAGACCTAGTGTCCTGACACTCCTACATTCCTAATAAATAGAATGGTACATTAATTAATGAGCAGTTTTTATTTGCACTAAACTTTCTTTTCAGTGACTTTTCAATGATTTCATTTTGTTTAAAGTCAAAGAGAATGTAGTAAGTGCCCGAATGTCCCAAGATAGTTTTTAGACAATAACTACACAGCTGGTCAAATAATATAAAAGTCACTTCTTGATAACATTTTTCCAAGCTTGAGCTAAGCTTGTAAACACGAAAAACATTTTTTTAAATATTTAAAATAAAACAAGCTTAAATGAAGTGTAATTGTATCAATTAGTTTGTGTCAGTCTTTTAATTATAGCCACAGCCGACTTACAGATAATAAATCTATGCGATTTAAAATATTTTTACCAATTGTTTTTGTTTAGCTTTCTCTATGCGCTATGATATTATCACTTGTCTGGACCAGTTGGGAAAAGAAAGGGGGGGGGGTATCTTTGTGAATATTTACATTATTGTTTTTTTTTTAACTGCATTAAATAAAAATTTCACTCAGGCTCGAGTCCTCAAGGGGACTAATTCAACTTATACCACTACATGTCAAGTACGATTCCTTTCCCTTGTTCAATATACCAAACAAAATAATTAATTACCAATAATTAATTTACTAATTGGTTAATTTAAAAAAAAAAAGATTCTTATGTTGTCATGTAAATAAAATAATAGTGTAAAATTTCAGCTTAATCCAAGATTGGGTGTGGGAGAATTAACATGTACTAACTTTTTTCCAGGCAGACAGAGTGAATTGATATAAGCTTTGTAAAAACATGATGAAATTATAAAGCTAAGAATGAAAAACAATCAAAGAGAACAGATAATGTATATATTGTTAAGACCTCTGCGCGGTGTTGCTTCTTGACAATCTGTCTAGTGTAGATCTGACTGGAAGTAACGCTGAACTCAACACTTCAGTAACACCGGCGAAAGGCCGAAACAATCAAATAGGTAGTCGACGCTGATATGTTGTTCTACCAATATGTTTAATACTCAAAAAGGGAATCGTCCGATGTCAATAATGTCGTACTCAAGTCTACTGCTCTACAATAAGCGTCCTCCTTCTAGCGTCGTTTAGAGCGTTCTTATTTTTTAAAGATCTGTCACGTCACTTGTCGCTAATTAAAACTTTCAACTTATTCCCGAAACAAATAACTGATTCCTAATCATGTCATAACAATATGTTTCAATTCTACATAGCTTTGTAACTAGTAAGATTACTTCAAATGTATCATCATTTTTTTAAACAACGGAAAAAAAGGGAGGGGGGGGGGAATGTGTCATCTATAAAACATAACACATTATTTCGTCTATAGATTTTTACCTATATATCTCTAGCTTATTTTTTCTCTGTACCGGTATATGCCATCTAACCTATTATTAATACTCATAGCTGGGGGAAAAAATCCATACTTTTGTGTATTTGGGGGAGCCAAGTGACACAATACACTCATGTATAGTATGATAAAACTATATCTCATTTTAGATTGAAGTGTGCACCAGACTACAATTTTATCAGAGTTAATCTTCAAATGGAGGGGAATAAAGTAGGCCAAAGATGTTCTCTAAGGTAGATATCTAATTTTACAATAACATATCATATCCAATAAAAAAAAAGTTTTTTATTTTTATTATCATAGTCACATGACAAGGTATTGTGCAACAGTTCTTATTTTGCTTTAGTTTGGAACACAAAAAATGGATCATATGTTCCTATAACTAGTACAGCTAGACTGCATGCTCAGTTATTGTTATAAAAAGCAAACAAAATAATTCACAACAGCACAATGTCAAATATTAAAGAAAAATAAAATTTCTAAAGATAAAAAAAGATTTTGGAAACCTTCTATTCCAGTGTTGTTGTTTTTTTTTACATTAATGTTAAAAGGATGTCTGGAAGTACTATCAACAACAACAACAAATAATGGCATTTCCTCATAAGCCATCCAAGCAATATATATATAAGTTGATACTTAAATACTGTACAGAAATAAAATTTCTGAGAAATATATTTTTTTATAAAAAAAATTGAGAAAAAACAATGTCAAAAAATCAGTTTGTTAAATTCAATGGATTTTTTTTTTTAAATTACAGTTTGTCAATATTAAACTGAAAAAATAATGAAAGCCAAAATCTATGATGATTAAAAATAAATTAAACACTCCTTGAAAGTATTAATTATTTTTTCTTAAGTTATTATATCAAATAAGGTAACATTTCATAGTAAAATACATTTAATTTGAGAACGTGCCTCAATAATGCCCCTTTTAAATCTCTTTTATAAAGAGTTTTGTTTCTCTCCTGTTTGGCTAATCTAATTAGAATAGTTGCTGGCTAGAGAACAAGACTTGTAAATCTAATGTGTCAAATTGTTTTCCTACACTAATTCCTGGCAAAAGCTCTTTGAACTATTATACACAAACCAACTTAGTATTGATGTATCAAATAAACATAAATGTGTGAATTACAGACTTATGTAATAAAACATTATTAAAGTGGCTAATTTATTATAGTTGATAATAGACAATAACTAGCGTTACAAAACATAAGCTCTTGGTATAATACTATTTAACGCAACTAGCTTAAAAGATAAACAAACGTAACACCCTAAAGGTCAAATAATTATATAATCTACAACTTTATATATTAACATCTATTTCTCTTCAAAATAAAATAAAATATTAATCTAATTCTATACAAAGGGAAATAAGATTATATATATTTATATTCTGAGGACATTACATGTATTATGAAAGCTCACATAAAAAAAAATAGAAGTTTAATGTCAACACTTGAAGGGTAATGTTTATTTAGTCCAGGGGCTTGTACTAGATCTACTTGCAAGGGTTAAATGTAACTTTTTAGTAAGCCATACTGGTAGGTGTGTGTTCCTAAACCTAGAGCCTCTGATCTGTACCATATTAGGAGGGGCTCATAGGATGTGAAAACATTTTTTATTGTATTATTACTAGTGGAACAGAGAAATGGCCTAATAAGCAGACTGTTTTGTTGTGCAAGTTAAAATTAAATGTTTAACCAGTTTACAGTAATGAGTAATTGAAATGCTGAAAATATAATAAAATATACTTATTATAGGATAAAGATGCATTCAATGACAACAATAGTAAGCTTATTTTAATATTTTGAGTTACATACCTTGAATGTTTGGTGCTATGCTATTTTTCAAAACACATTTTAGAGTAGATTTAGTAACTGTTACATCACACTGGCGACCTCCGCCTTTACACACTTTAGTAAATGAACCTTCCATTTTTATAAATGTTGTCTATGGTGTTCCGTACTCTTAGAAAATGGTCATCACTATTAATGTCTCTCAAATTAAATGTTTTCCTTTTTTAGTTTTCCAAAACTGCATAAAACTTGTCTAGATTGATGTTAAGAATTCTTAATTTCTAGAATATAGTCTATATGATTAACATATATATATATATATATATATATATATATAAAAGAATTATTATGAATTTTTAAAGCACATGTATGTTTAATCCAGTATATAACTTGTGTAGATTAGAACACCTTTACAATGTTATACATTCGTGTATTTTCCTAGACCTCTAGGCTCTAGTCGTACTTGTATGTGGGTTAAATGATTAAGAAGGACTATTCTAAATTTAACTAGCTTTGACCTTACATAGATATAGGTCTGAGGGATCTCAGTTCTTGTTTAGTAGAAGGTAATTTTATTGATACTACTAGTATAGTAACGTAAGTCTTCTTATTGATTATTGATCTATAACAATACGAACATACTTTTATAAAACAATGTTTAAACCTACATAGTTAGTATAAATAGTCTATAAATCCAACTGTCGAAATGTTGACTATAATACACTTAATTAGACCCAGAGCTAAAAATAATATATTTGACTATTTAAATCTAGGCCTAAAGTTAAAGACACTGTACTAGATTTGATATTATCGGAGTCTATATTGTCAACGAAATATTTATTGATCTAGATCTAGGCCTATAGCCTATAGGCTTTATTCCTATTTGAAGTGTTTCATTTTTTTTTTATCCTTTTAAACTAAAGCCGCATCTTTTTGTTTAGCTATTTGCGGCTCCACTCTTTACTCATTCGTTTTAGAACAGTTTTACCGTTAGATAGACTTGACTAAATCTCTAGCACAAACATCTACACCAGCTGAATAATTTAAATAAATTAAATATCAATAGTCAATAAACATTCTAGATTCTAGACACCGAAGACAGACCTACACTATATAATTTATAATAGTCACTAGTATAGTAGGCCCTAAAAGTAGATGAGAATCTTTCTAGAAAATAGTTTTATGACAACTTAGTCTTAGTGAGTCAGATCTCTGGATCCAAATTATGTAGATTTATTCTAGATTTAGTCTAAAGAAAAATATATTATTAAATATATATTATGATTTTTATTAATATGATTACATACATGAATGATATACATGTCTATATGGTATAAGTATATGATACTATACACTATAAGTAGATCTATTTATATGTAGATTTAGAATTAGACATTAGTAGAAACTGAATAGATCTAGAATCTAGATCTGTCTATATAGATCTAGATCTAGACTATTTCTAGACACTAATAGTAATTATTTACTCTGGAATCTTGGTTAACAAAATCGAGAACACATAAGCATTACACACAATCCTGAATGAAAGTGAATGTTACATTACTACATGTCCTTTATCAACACAGTAGTCCAGATCAGATCTAATCTAGATCTAGATCTAAATACCAAGGTTAAAAAACCGAGTCATAACACAACCGCTGGTTAAGTATAAACAAAGCTATCCGGTGGTTACAGCTACAAAACAGAATACACTTATAGATCTACTAAACTGCGAACACGTGTGGTGTTCGTTCGATGATAAAAATGCGAAGCCGCGATTACAACTATTTGATATCTTCACAACAGAGCTGTGTTTAGAAAGAACGATGTATTTAAACATTTCTATTAAAACTGTTGCTCGCGGTGTTTACGAGCAACCCCCTTAGTTCCGACAATTCATTGGACTGGGAGCGAAACGCCATGAAAGTTCACAACCAGCCAATGGGACGTTTAGATTTAAGCCGCTTGGTGACATCACGCATATGCTAGGGGGACTAAGCGCGCGACGAAGGTGAAGGTGATTGGTTGGCAACGGTAAACAATTCCAAGTATGCAAAGAATGTTTTTTTGTTTCTCTATAGATCTACGTCCTGAATAATGATACAGGGATAATGAAAGAGTTGGTTTAAATTAAATTCCATTTATATTCTTTATTTTACAAAAAAGATAAACAAAATAAATCGTCAGATAAAGGTATAAGATGTAATCATCTTCTTTTTTGAAGTAACGTCTGTATTATAGACTATAAGATAAGACACACGACTTATTTAATAAAGGTAACAAAGAGCCTTTTTTTTTTCATTAGCTTAAAACCGTAGGCCACACAAACAGATGACTTTTACATTATCTGCCCTAATAATAAATTACTAGATCCAAATATACATGAAACATGATGAACGCGACTTTAAAATAGTAGATCGCTTTTTTTTTAACCCACCCAAACTTTCCACACGCAGAGACACATCAAACTGATCAAAGATTATGTCACGGTTATATGTCTACCTAGGCCTGATAATAACCCCTTAACATATTCATACGCAACATGGATAGCACCGTTTAATTTTTATTATATAAAGTACAGATGGGAGTTACATATCAAAATGTCGCTTTTAACATAACATTTTTGTTTTATAGCCTGTGATGAAATTGTATTTTGTTTTCAAATTTTTCTCGTTTTCATTTTAAAATAGAATTTTATTTTATACTTTAAATAAACTATTTCATCCTCTTCTGCTTTTTTTTTATCTGATGATACATTTGTACATGGAATTTCCGGTAGTATCATTAATATTAATTTACCCGGAAGAAGGATCCCAGTACAGCCCCCCCCCCCTTTTTTTTTGGAGGATGTGAGAAAGACGCCTAGTAGATGTATAGTCTTCACATGACTGCTAGATCTATCTCCTTCAATGTCTCTGGATGATCTTAAACATATTGATACTAGGCTACTATTATACTTAATCTTTTTTAATGTCTCTGTATAAGCCCAAACATCTTACTAAGACCCATCATAATTAGAGCATACCATTCTCCAACGTCTCTAGGTAAGCCCAAACACAATAGGCCTACTACTATACTCACCGTTCTCCAACGTCTCTAGGTAAGCCCAAACACAATAGGCCTACTACTATACTCACCATTCTCCAATGTCTCTGGGTAAGCCCAAACACAACAGGCCTACTACTATACTCACCATTCTCCAATGTCTCTAGGTAAGCCCAAACACAATAGGCCTACTACTATACTCACCATTCTCCAACGTCTCTGGGTAAGCCAAACACAATAGGCCTACTACTATACTCACCGTTCTCCAACGTCTCTAGGTAAGCCCAAACACAATAGGCCTACTACTATACTCACCGTTCTACAACGTCTCTAGGTAAGCCCAAACACAACAGGCCTACTACTATACTCACCATTCTCCAATGTCTCTAGGTAAGCCAAACACAACAGCCCTACTACTATACTCACCATTTTCCAATGTCTCTAGGTAAGCCCAAACACAACAGGCCTACTACTATACTCACCATTCTCCAATGTCTCTGGGTAAGCCCAAACACAACAGGCCTACTACTATACTCACCATTCTCCAATGTCTCTGGGTAAGCCCAAACACAATAGGCCTACTACTATACTCACCATTCTCCAATGTCTCTAGGTAAGCCAAACACAACAGGCCTACTACTATACTCACCATTCTCCAATGTCTCTGGGTAAGCCAAACACAATAGGCCTACTACTATACTCACCATTCTCCAATGTCTCTAGGTAAGCCCAAACACAACAGGCCTACTACTATACTCACCATTCTCCAATGTCTCTAGGTAAGCCCAAACACAACAGGCCTACTACTATACTCACCATTCTCCAATGTCTCTAGGTAAGCCAAACACAACAGCCCTACTACTATACTCACCATTCTCCAATGTCTCTAGGTAAGCCCAAACACAACAGGCCTACTACTATACTCACCGTTCTACAACGTCTCTAGGTAAGCCCAAACACAACAGGCCTACTACTATACTCACCATTCTCCAATGTCTCTAGGTAAGCCAAACACAACAGCCCTACTACTATACTCACCATTCTCCAATGTCTCTAGGTAAGCCCAAACACAACAGGCCTACTACTATACTCACCATTCTCCAATGTCTCTAGGTAAGCCAAACACAACAGGCCTACTACTATACTCACCATTCTCCAATGTCTCTGGGTAAGCCAAACACAATAGGCCTACTACTATACTCACCATTCTCCAATGTCTCTAGGTAAGCCCAAACACAACAGGCCTACTACTATACTCACCATTCTCCAACGTCTCTAGGTAAGCCCAAACACAATAGGCCTACTACTATACTCACCATTCTCCAATGTCTCTAGGTAAGCCCAAACACAATAGGCCTACTACTATACTCACCATTCTCCAATGTCTCTGGGTAAGCCAAACACAACAGGCCTACTACTATACTCACCATTCTCCAATGTCTCTAGGTAAGCCCAAACACAATAGGCCTACTACTATACTCACCATTCTCCAATGTCTCTGGGTAAGCCAAACACAACAGGCCTACTACTATACTCACCATTCTCCAATGTCTCTAGGTAAGCCCAAACACAACAGGCCTACTACTATACTCACCATTCTCCAATGTCTCTAGGTAAGCCCAAACACAATAGGCCTACTACTATACTCACCATTCTCCAATGTCTCTGGGTAAGCCAAACACAACAGGCCTACTACTATACTCACCATTCTCCAATGTCTCTAGGTAAGCCCAAACACAATAGGCCTACTACTATACTCACCATTCTCCAACGTCTCTAGGTAAGCCCAAACACAACAGGCCTACTACTATACTCACCATTCTCCAATGTCTCTAGGTAAGCCCAAACACAATAGGCCTACTACTATACTCACCATTCTCCAATGTCTCTGGGTAAGCCCAAACACAACAGGCCTACTACTATACTCACCATTCTCCAATGTCTCTAGGTAAGCCCAAACACAACAGGCCTACTACTATACTCACCTTTCTCCAACGTCTCTAGGTAAGCCCAAACACAATAGGCCTACTACTATACTCACCATTCTCCAATGTCTCTAGGTAAGCCCAAACACAATAGGCCTACTACTATACTCACCATTCTCCAATGTCTCTGGGTAAGCCAAACACAACAGGCCTACTACTATACTCACCATTCTCCAATGTCTCTAGGTAAGCCCAAACACAATAGGCCTACTACTATACTCACCATTCTCCAATGTCTCTGGGTAAGCCAAACACAACAGGCCTACTACTATACTCACCATTCTCCAATGTCTCTAGGTAAGCCCAAACACAACAGGCCTACTACTATACTCACCATTCTCCAATGTCTCTAGGTAAGCCCAAACACAATAGGCCTACTACTATACTCACCATTCTCCAATGTCTCTGGGTAAGCCAAACACAACAGGCCTACTACTATACTCACCATTCTCCAATGTCTCTAGGTAAGCCCAAACACAATAGGCCTACTACTATACTCACCATTCTCCAACGTCTCTAGGTAAGCCCAAACACAACAGGCCTACTACTATACTCACCATTCTCCAATGTCTCTAGGTAAGCCCAAACACAATAGGCCTACTACTATACTCACCATTCTCCAATGTCTCTGGGTAAGCCCAAACACAACAGGCCTACTACTATACTCACCATTCTCCAATGTCTCTAGGTAAGCCCAAACACAACAGGCCTACTACTATACTCACCTTTCTCCAACGTCTCTAGGTAAGCCCAAATACAATAGGCCTACTACTATACTCACCATTCTCCAATGTCTCTAGGTAAGCCCAAACACAATAGGCCTACTACTATACTCACCATTCTCCAACGTCTCTAGGTAAGCCCAAACACAACAGGCCTACTACTATACTCACCATTCTCCAATGTCTCTAGGTAAGCCCAAACACAATAGGCCTACTACTATACTCACCATTCTCCAATGTCTCTGGGTAAGCCCAAACACAACAGGCCTACTACTATACTCACCATTCTCCAATGTCTCTAGGTAAGCCCAAACACAACAGGCCTACTACTATACTCACCTTTCTCCAACGTCTCTAGGTAAGCCCAAATACAATAGGCCTACTACTATACTCACCATTCTCCAATGTCTCTAGGTAAGCCCAAACACAATAGGCCTACTACTATACTCACCATTCTCCAACGTCTCTAGGTAAGCCCAAACACAATAGGCCTACTACTATACTCACCATTCTCCAACGTCTCTAGGTAAGCCCAAACACAACAGGCCTACTACTATACTCACCATTCTCCAACGTCTCTGGGTAAGCCCAAACACAACAGGCCTACTACTATACTCACCATTCTCCAATCTCTCGTCATATGCTCAAACCATTTTAATCGCCTGCATTTAATTCTTTTCACGGTTTTATTTTCTGTATACACAATAGATTAGTGTTGAATTCCTTTTGACAGATACCAAACAATAGCCTAATCAAATCGTTGTTACTTTACCGTTATACTGTCATCTGAGCTCTTCTCAATATCCTTTGCAATGTGACAACACTTTAGTTTGACTTTAGATCGAATCATTCAATAAACACACATTTTTCTGTGACATCTTCTTACAAGGATTTCTTATTTAAGATTTCCATACAATCCATAAATAGAAAGCTTTGTTCGGCGTATCTAGTGTACAGAATAGTGAAAAGGGGATCATTTTAAATAAATCATACACTCATTTTTGAACACTTCTCAGCACTGCAGAGTCACATTTCTGAGCCCTTTTTGTTTCAACTACAAAGTAATTTGTATTATTAAGTTAGCGGCAGTGATCGTTGAATATAGCGTTCTTCAAGGTCCTTGTTGACATTGTTTATTTTGTTTATTTTTATTTAATTCTCTCCCACTCGTCTCCTTTTCATTTTATTGTGCGTTTTTTCTTAAGATTTCATTTGATCTCCACCACATTTCTTCATGTTTCTTTCCTTTCTTTTCTCCTACCCTCCCCCCCCCCCCCTTTTACTGTATTTTATTGCTCAAAGAATGTAAACGGGAACTAACAAATCAAAAAGTAAATAAAGAACATATTACTGGGAGGAGTTTTAAGTGGGAAAATCCCCAATAAATCTTGCATTATCGTGCCATTCTATAATTATGCACATAGCAAACTGTCAATAAATGAACTTTTAGGAAGCCTCCATTTACAAACTGTGTATTGATTACACTATTGTGACGTCATTCTACTTCCACTACGCAGAGATATTCCGTTTCTGTTAAGCTGTTTATTGTTTTAAGTAAATCCAATGTGATTCTACTTTGAAAACCTAAATGTATTTGGTACACATTGGGCTGCATTTAGGCTACTTATGTAGAGAGGTGTATATTTCTTCTTTTTCTTCAGACCGCGCCGGCAAAGAATAGCCACTTGACCTTTTCTCCAAAATGGCTAAAGAGTGTCCGCGCATAAAAGGCGAAACAAAAAGTGAACCCAATCCATTCCTGTGGCATCTCTCGTCTGCACGTTACTAGATCTACTTCTAGGCCACTACGAAACTATGATTGTGATTTGCCTTCCTTTTGTGTCTGTTTCAAGCCTATGTGTTATTTTATGTGTTATTTTATGGCTGCAGGTCTTTAGTCTACAATTAAAATATTACAATCGGCCTACACGTTGGCTTCAAATTATATTCTTCCGTGCCAAACCCACAACATGTATATGTAGCCTAGTGTAGCCACCACACTTATGTGTAGCCTACCGTAGCCTAGGTTTCATGACTCTAATTAGACTACTACGATTCATTTGGTCGATGGTACCCACATGGGCGTAGGTAGGATTTTTGTTCGGGGGTGGGAAGTGGTGGGGGAATTCCCCCCCCCTCCCGCGCCAGAAAAAATATTTGTATGTATGTGTGTGAGTTTTTATGTCCATAATTAATCTTTATAACATTCTGACCCTTCATTCTTTCGGAAGAAGTTTATTGTGCCCTAGAATAGGTTCTTTCTGGAGTTAGTGTAAAAATTGTAGACTCCCCGCCCTTGCCAGCAAGGGGGTCTGGGGGTGCGCTGGAAGCGCCCCCAGTCGTGACCTCCGTGCCGCCCCAGCGCGGGACGGAGCTCACCGCCAAGCACTATTTCCGGTATTGAAAGCCAACAAAATGCATATTCTGAGGTATCTACAGTGCATTATCCTGCTATTAAAAAGTTTTATTTCAAAAACCTAATGTGCTATTCTTACTGACTTAGATCCTCCCGTGCCTTTCTGCGCATTGGGCGGCAAGCTGTTTCCACAACAATCTGTCACTGGCAATGTCTGAAGCTTCTTCCCACCTGCTCTGAGGACCTCCATGAAAGTGTAGCGCCTCGTTTTACTAATGTGTCATCGCAACTCTTATTGTGCGTAGCTCATTTTGTCGGAAAACATGTCCCGCAAACCTCATGCGACTCTCTGTCGCAACCTTACTAAGGGGTCGACTCCGAGTTCTTTGATTTAGACCCGATCTCTATAACTGACTCCTAAGATTCGTTTTAGCCATCTTTGTTGAGCCATATTTAGAGTTTTTCAATTTCGGCAGATGACTATTCACTGCACTTTATTATTGGAGCCCAGCCACTGGTAGAAATGTGTAACCTCTATTGACTACGCTCTTGGAATTAGGTGACTGTAGTTTGCTTTAGATTTTATATCGAAAAGGGAGTTTTATCGTGAAAATCATCTGTTGGGGGGTTTAAACTAAAAAAATCTCTTAAGTTTTGTTTTTTTTAAATTCAAAACCCCATTTAGCTACGCTCATAGAGTTTGGTGAATGTAGTTTACTTTAGAATAATATTGAAGAGAGAGGTTTTCAACCTCAAAACTCTCTGTAGGGAGATTTTAAACTCAAAACCACCTGAAAGGTTTTAAACTTTAAAAAAAGCCACCTGGAGTAGGGGGGCTTAAACTCAAAACCCCTCATTGGCTTGGCTACGCTCAAAATATTTTAGTGTGTAATTTCCTTTTTTTATTTTGAAGAGGTATTTTTTAGCATCATACCCCGCTGAAGGGGGGTTTAAACTCAAAACCCCTTTAACCATGCTCATAGAATTTTGAGTGTGTAATTTGCTTTTTTTATATTGAAAATGGGGTTTTATCGTGAATTTCGGAAAAGGGGGGGGGGTTAAAATCAAAATCTTCCTTAGCTGTGCTCTTGGAAATTGGGGATTGTCGTTTGCATTTTTTTTTGTTTTGTTTTACACAAGAGGGAGATTTAACTGCAAAACCCCCTGGTAGAGGGTTTTAAACTCAAAACCCCCTTGGCTGTGCTGGGGCAAGTGATGGTTTAGTATTAAAATCTCACCTAAAATAAACAAAATCAAAGCAAAAAATCAGTCACTAAATTCCGACCCCTCCCTCTGGGGGGAGTGGGGGGATTTCATTTTGGAAGAGGTTTGAACCCCCCCCCCCCGCTACGCCCATGGGTACCCATTACATTGAGATGTGTATTTCTAAATCAAATAATGAGTATTTATCTTAGATTAGGCCTATTCATTAAAGTCTATGTTTTTCTTCAAAGCTATTTATTATATCGCATTTGAAACCATACTTTATTATCAAAGCTGTTTTGTATCCTAAATATTTGAAAATGTTGATATTTGTTTACACTAGGGTATTACTTTAATAAATACCAGACATCTTTTGGGGAAAAAAAGTGAGGGCAGTAGGTCATTATGCTAGGAACACAAAACCCTTGTAATAATAATACTTATAGACCAACTTTATTTCACTTTGACTTAGCAGGGATTATATCCAGTCACTATTAGATTGAGGTCATTATGACAACATTAAGCAAACTATTCTATGATAGCTGATCAACACTAAACAATAAGTAATGTAGCGCACACAATAAACAAAGGCAAGAAGACTCAAGTCTACATAATCCCCATCGAGAATGGATGAGTTACAGAGAATGTCAGTTAAATCAAAACAAGACATGGGCGCCACGTGACATTATCATTAAAAAGTACATGATGTAACTTTTAGTTTACACAGACGGGCCCATTGTAGTCGCACGGGTCATTGACATGGGACACTCATTAAAACATGAGACATGGCTTTTTTATTCTTTACTTGGTTTACTTCGCCTCTGTGGCTGAGTATTTAGACTGTCCATCAAATTGTATGCTTTATTTAAACGTACCTTTTTTTTTATTTGTGATCCGACAGTGGCGGCTCATCCTGAGGAAAAATCTTTTTTTTTTCTATTGTTGTTGTTTACTAAATTATGACATAGATAATCATACACTCTTGCTACGCCTATGTTCTAGGTCTATTTCTGTTTTAAGTCTATTTCTGTTCTAGGTCTATTTCTGTTATTTGTATTCAAAACAGGATTGACAGGATAACGAGTCCAGCTTACAAATGTTTGAAATCATAGATAGACTCCTTTCAATGCAATAAAAACCAAACAGGAAACAAAGATGTCATTGTTTGAGTCTAAGTCTATCACATTAACAGAACCTACTGTATAATTTTACTTTATTCCTATGTCTGTATATAATGTAAAAGCTGACAAAAAGATAGAACACTGGATACGATTGTTGAAGTCTGTTCACTCACAATTGTTGTAGTCATCATTGCATCTCTTCAAAATGAACACTAAGCCATCTTTGTCCCTTAGTAGTTCTGTTCTCAAAGTTTCAAATCTTTATATTGTCTAAACTTTTTATAATTTTATGTTGTCCAAGTATATGATTGTTTTAACCGTAAAGTTTTCTGAAGTGTTAAAAAAACGGATATGATTTTTACAAATAGTCTACAACCTTGACATACTTACTAGACAATGTAGAGATCGAACGCTTTAAGTGTTTATGTTTAAGGTTTGTGTTAGGTTCTGTAATATTATTAAAACTTAGACCGATGTTTTTACTATACCCAATTGTAGTACAAACATAAAAATAAACGAAACAACTAATCGTTAGTACTTTATACAACCAATACCCCTTTAACAATGGCCACTGGCATTCTGCGGTCTGCTATCTTTGTGATGTCATCACTTCCATTGCACTGCCCTGCATCCTTCAATAGCAGGGAATAGACATCAAAGGGGAAACACTCATATCTGCATTACGTCACTGACTCTCTAAATGGCCTTCACGACAATGAGTGTAAGTAACACGGGCTACTGTCAGCTTTAGGAAGACTCTTTCCTTTGTCTTCTAGGCACTTTTAGAACGTTTGAGTTTTAAAAAGACACCAACATTTCTAGTTCACCGAATTACTGTAAACATGGTATCACCATTGTATGTGTGCAGATCTATAGTCTTTTGAAGACATGTGTGTCTAATTCTTTTTTATAAGAGTGAAATGATTGGTGAGTAACATCACGTGGCCATCGAGTTGCTAATTTATTTTTTTAATTAAAAAAAATGTAATCTTAGTGTAAAGAAAGGTTAGTGAAGTTAGCTCCCTTTCAGACCTTGCTCTCCATGGAGCAGATGATGTAAAGCTTATTGTTTAACGTGGGTGTCGTGTGGCCAGCATAATGACCAACCGCTTTTACACACCCCCTACCCCCCACTAATATAAGGTACCGATTAGAGTTTGTTGAACTGAGAGGCGTCCTAAAAGTGCCGAAGTCCTCTCTGGGATTTGAATTGAAGAACTCGAGAATACATTTTCTTCGCGACTATTTCCCTACTAACAAATTTCTGCAGGTTTCGTTTGTTATTTGAAGTCAGTGAATGATACAACAGGGTCCGCCCTTTAGTCAAAGGGTTTTAGTGTTGAGACCAGTTTCCGACACCCGACTGTCATGTTAAATACGATAGCTCTAGAAAAAGGGAGGGGGTGTTGAACATGTCAACTGTTTTCTGTGTTCGCTACCTTCGCTTCATACCAGCCGAACAAAACAGATTCTAATCGTCAGTCTTGAAAGGCTTTGCCAAGAGGAGATAATCTCTATTTGATAGGTGCCATTTATCTCCCTTGGGCGGCCCGCTGAATGCCTGCCCTTGTTGGATCATTATTTTCTTTCAGCCCTCTTGGCTTCCTTCCACCCACACCACCACCCCCGGTCCCCTTTTCTTTCACTGGCGGAGGAGATGAGCGAAGGGATGGGCTATGCATACCACATTGATGTGTGTGCGTGCGTGTTTTATGGTGCGTGTGTGGGTGTGGTGAGGAGTATGTGTGTGTGTGTGTGTTAAGTTCCATGTATGAGCGTGGGTATTCGCATACGCAGGCTTGGTTGGTTGGTAGCAATACTTGACCATATCATAGAAATATTTCAAGTGAGGGTAACCACATGTGAAGTTGAGGGCTCAAGTGAGGTGGGGGGGGGGGAGAAGAAGAGGTTGGATTATGATGCACTCCTAAATTTAGAGCAGACACACACACACACACAATCAGATTTCAAGTTAAATTAACTGTTAAATTATACCTACAAAATATCCCCCTCCCCCAAAACACTAATGTAAAATACATGCAACATTGCAAATAACAAAAAGAACACACACATATCAAGTTTGGGACAAGGATCGCCACAGGCTGAGGTCATTAATAGCATTATGGACAGAGTCCGTATCCTCTACGATAAAAAAATAAACATGATAAAGATAGTCACTGCAAACACAGATACCTTCACCTATCCTTTAGTCTGTTGAAACGTTGGGGCTCCACACATGATCTGTTAAGACCGTCACCAAAAAAAGGGACAATAAAGATTAAAGCTACTAAGAAAAATGTTTAACCTTATTGATAACAGAAAGTCTAGTCAGTGTTTTATCATGCGCACATTTGTAGTATTGTAAATTTCAACATCACTGCCTGGTTTAGCAATCTCAATATTAAAAATGAAATAAACTTTGTTAAATCTTAAATGCTGCTGGCGACAAGCCACACACTTGGACACCTATTCGAGACAACCAAACCACACACTTGGACTCCTATTCGAGAAAAAACATTGCTGAGGAAGATAGAAATAGATATAATACAGCCATTACAAAGGAGATATAAGACAGCCATCACAAAGTAGATATAAGACAGCCATCATTGGCCTCCTTCAGTCGTAGAACGACTATGGTTCATCTCAAGAGCACACTTCCTCATGTGGCTGTGGAGCCCATTTTGGAGAGACACTCCCGTCCACATATAACGCAGGTTAAGGTGGCTTTTGCTTCGGTGGTAGAGAAGCTGGCCGTTTTTCGGATTGTACGTTTTTCTTCCTGAGCTGAGACCCATGTACTTTCACTGTCCATAGCTTTCTTGGTCACTGTCTCTCTCCATCTGTTGCGGTCTAGAGCTATGTCTTCCCAATTGTCAGTATTGATGTTCACTGATTTGAGGTCACGTTTTATTACATCTATGTAACGGAGGTGGGGGCGACCAGTTTTTCTTGTGCCAGACGCGAGTTGTCCATAGAGGATGACTTTCGGGATGCGATTGTCCTCCATCCGGCGAACATGTCCAAGCCAGCGCAAACGGCGTTGTCTGAGGGCTGTAAAGATGCTGGGAATACCTGATCGCGCAAGGATCTGAGTATTGCACACTTTTTCTTTCCATGTGACATTCAAGATCCTACGGAGACATCTCAAATGGAATTAGTTCAGTTTTCTCTCTTGCTTTGCGTAGGTGGTCCATGATTCACTGCCATACAGCAGTGTACTCATAACGCATGCCTTGTAGACTTCCATTTTGGTCACCGTAGTTAGCTATGGTTTTCCCAAACTCTTGGCCTGAGTCTAGCGAAGGTCGAGGCAGCCTTCCCTATGTGTCATCCGCGAATAGCATATCTCTTACGAGGGTGGCTCTGATTTTAGTTTTGGCCCTCAGTCTGGCAATATTTAAGAGTTTGCCATCAAGACAGCCATCACAAAGTAGATATAAGACAGCCATCACAAAGGAGATATAAGACAGCCATCACAAAGTAAATATAAGACAGCCATCACAAAGTAGATATAAGACAGCCATCACAAAGTAAATATAAGACAGCCATCACAAAGTAGATATAAGACAGCCATCACAAAGGAGATATAAGACAGCCATCACAAAGAAGATATAAGACAGCCATCACAAAGAAGATATAAGACAGCCATCACAAAGTAGATATAAGACAGCCATCACAAAGTAAATATAAGACAGTCATCACAAAGTAGATATAAGACAGCCATCACAAAGTAGACCTATATATAGGCTAGATATAAGACAGCCATCACAAAGTAGATATAAGACAACCATCATAAAGGAGATATAAGACAGCCATCACAAAGTAGATATAAGACAGCCATCACAAAGTAAATATAAGACAGCCATCACAAAGTAGATATAAGACAGCCATCACAAAGTAAATATAAGACAGCCATCACAAAGTAGATATAAGACAGCCATCACAAAGGAGATATAAGACAGCCATCACAAAGAAGATATAAGACAGCCATCACAAAGAAGAT
This sequence comes from Biomphalaria glabrata, assembly GCF_947242115.1. Classification (NCBI taxonomy): domain Eukaryota; kingdom Metazoa; phylum Mollusca; class Gastropoda; family Planorbidae; genus Biomphalaria; species Biomphalaria glabrata. The sequence goes on from NC_074715.1 coordinate 23,145,131, forward strand.
ATAAGACAGCCATCACAAAGTAGATATAAGACAGCCATCACAAAGTAAATATAAGACAGTCATCACAAAGTAGATATAAGACAGCCATCACAAAGTAGACCTATATATAGGCTAGATATAAGACAGCCATCACAAAGTAGATATAAGACAACCATCATAAAGGAGATATAAGACAGCCATCACAAAGTAGATATAAGACAGCCATCACAAAGTAAATATAAGACAGCCATCACAAAGTAGATATAAGACAGCCATCACAAAGTAAATATAAGACAGCCATCACAAAGTAGATATAAGACAGCCATCACAAAGGAGATATAAGACAGCCATCACAAAGAAGATATAAGACAGCCATCACAAAGAAGATATAAGACAGCCATCACAAAGTAGATATAAGACAGCCATCACAAAGTAAATATAAGACAGTCATCACAAAGTAGATATAAGACAGCCATCACAAAGTAGACCTATATATAGGCTAGATATAAGACAGCCATCACAAAGTAGATATAAGACAACCATCATAAAGGAGATATAAGACAGCCATCACAAAGTAGATATAAGACAGCCATCACAAAGAAGAAATAAGCAACTGACCCTTTGACCATTCAATCCCTAAACACAATGTACATTTCACAAGTAATGTTCAAGAGAAACTGCGGTCTGAACGTATACCTTGTGTGCTATCCTACACATTGTTGGCTCTAATCATGTAGGGTTAGGTGCATGGCACAACTGGAAAACCAAATTCCTCACGGATAACAAAAATTATTATTATTATTATTTTATTACCATTATTATAAACATTTTTATTTTATCGATGTTACATTAACCCATTTTAAAGCGGGTATGTAAGGAAAAAATCTTTTAATTTTATGTTTAGATCTCATAAAAAAAGACTAAGAAATTAAGAGACTAAGACTAAGGGATTGAGACTAAGAGACACTAAGACTAAGTGAATAAGATTAACACACCAATACTACCTTATTGAATCTCTTTTGGTAATATTTACGATTACATAAACTCAGTGGAACTTTAAATTTAATTGCACAAAAGAGAACAGACACAATAAACTATTCCTGAACGGTTAATTAGGGAAGATCAGGGCCGGCCCTAACTATTGAATAAAAAAAGACAGTAATAGGCCTACCTGTTCCTTTCAAAAGGGAGATAATTTACTTTCAGTAAAACTATGGAAATAGAAAAATGAAAAATATATAGTAGACTTTTGAATATTTAAGTGTAGTGCGTGAGAGTATATGTAGTCAGTTACGAAATAAATCATTATAGTTTTAAATTTGAATTGAATTATTGTATTACAATCAACTCACTCTGTAGATCTGAATGGAATCTCTCCCACATTATTTCTAATATTTCCAGACAGCCGTTCTTGGTTGAAACTGAAACTTTGCACAATTATTCATTGTCGATGATGACAACACATAATTCAATTTAAAAATAATAACCAGTTAGTTAATCAATTAGTCGTCATTAATGTTGGTTTTATATTAAGCTAAGGGGAAATAAGCGTTGTATAGAGAATTAGGTCAATAGGTCGCTAACATTTTCAAACAGTAGACCATTGTTTCCCAAACTGTGTTCCGCGGGACCCTACTGTTCTACGAGGCCTGAATAGGTATTCCATGAACTACTGAACAAATTTACTAGTAGCAGGACCGGCCTTAGGCCTAGGTGGGGGCCTCGCATATGACTAAAAAAAAATTAGAGAAAAATCAGTGAAACAGCCAAATTGTATTGCTCACCGTCTGATAGACTAGCTTCTAAGTTTTTACCTTGACTCATGGTTTATTAATGAGCACACACAACCAAACTGTATTGCTCACCGTCTGATAGACTAGCTCCAAGTTTTTACCTTGACTCTGGGTTTATTAATGCGCACACACAACCAAACTGTATTGCTCACCGTCTGATAGACTAGCTCCAAGTTTTTACCTTGACTCTGGGTTTATTAATGAGCACACACAGCCAAACTGTATTGCTCACCGTCTGATAGACTAGCTTCTAAGTTTTTACCTTGACTCAGGGTTTATTAATGAGCACACACAGCCAAACTGTATTGCTCACCGTCTGATAGACTAGCTTCTAAGTTTTTACCTTGACTCAGGGTTTATTAATGAGCACACACAGCCAAACTGTATTGCTCACCGTCTGATAGACTAGCTCCAAGTTTTTACCTTGACTCAGGGTTTATTAATGCGCACACACAACCAAACTGTATTGCTCAGCGTCTGATAGACTAGCTTTTACCTTGACTTGATTTACTTGTTAGACTACCAATGTTAGAGGACATTTTGATGTAAATGTTGAGACGTTATTTTGCTTCTGGTGCATGAAACAGCAAGAAGTGGTTAACGACTCGGCTAATTGACAGGAGGAGATGATGAACACGGTCAAGGAAGTTGTAGGTTCAAGCGATGCAGACAAGAGTCAAGTTATCGGCTTCGATTGGAAAGATCCAGGCTTATGGCTATCTTCAATTAACAAAAAAAGAACACACCGAAAACATATTGATTGATTTCAATATAGATACAGATCTGTTTTTAATAAATTGATTGATTTTATTTGTTCATTGTTTATATTTTTTTGGGGCTACCAAATTCACTTCGCCTAGGGCCTCCAGTTACGTAAGGCCGGCCCTGCTTGTAATTATTAAAATGTGTAATTTTTAAAATGTATCTGTCATTAGTTAATAAAACTTAAAAGCAAAGTAATCGCTCTTACAAAAGTAACGCTTGTTTCGTACAGGAGGAAGAGTCCATTTCAAAAATACTATTTTAAATGTTACTTGTTACTGAGCTTTGGTTTCCTATTTGACTTTAAATGTTACTTGTTACTGAGCTTTGGTTTCCTATTTGACTTTAAATGTTACTTGTTACTGAGCTTTGATTTCCTATTTGACTTTAAATGTTACTTGTTACTGAGCTTTGGTTTCCTATTTGACTTTGAATGTTACTTGTTACTGAGCTTTGGTTTCCTATTCGACTTTGAATGTTACTTGTTACTGAGCTTTGGTTTCCTATTTGACTTTGAATGTTCGTACCAACTGACACGCTGATGACATTGTGTCATGCAAGAACATCTGATTTCATTTCTTGCTATTTATTTTTGTGGAGCATGACATGGAAACGGATTATTCGTGTAGGCCAGTGGTTACTCTACGCAAATATCAGGAGGGGTAACACTTATCTATTTCCCTTAGCACCAAGGGAGGATAACTCAATAATGGTTTGGGACGCCCTGCGCTTGACAAAGATTATTATTAAAATCCAGTTAAAAGAATGCCATTAACAATGTCAAATTGACATGATAGAGCCACACAAAGTGGTTTGAGGGCACGCTGATCTTATCTAGACCAAACGACCCTTGCCACATCTGTCACTAGGCTCAGAGCTCATCGGATTAGAAGATAGATATATTTCAGAACAGACGGACATAAGTAGACAAGCAAAACTTTTCAGATTGGGTTTAGGTTCAATTCTAAGTTTCGATCCAGCACTAAGGGAGGTTAAAAATACATTTTTAATTATCGTCTCAAAAAGCATTCATTGTTTTTAAAGATATCTCTTCTTTGTAGTTTAAAGAGTTTGAAAACAAGGCAGGCCATTGGACCTAACTGAGCCTAGGCACAAGGCCTAACAGAACCTAGGCGCAAGGCCTAACAGAACATAAGCACAAGGCCTAACAGAACCTAGGCACAAGGCCTAACAGAAGATATAAAACGACGTTTATGCTGGACTATTAAAATCTCAACCTCCATAAGGTCAACATTCCCCACCGTAATTGAATAGCAGAGATCAAATGACGGATCTTTGAATGATGCAGACTTCACAACTTTGTGTTGACTCCACGTTTAAGAAATTCAATCTTTAGGATCCTTGGTAAACCCTAGCAAATATTTTTTTATTACCCCGTGCTACAGAAATAAAAAAAACAACCTGTCTTTGGGTTAAATCTGTCTAGCAAGTGCTTGGTACAAGATAGGAATGTTAATGTGGTGACACATAAAGTCGTTTTAAGAATAATTTACAACCCAAAAGCTCTACACAAATAAAACTCAATTAAAATGTGTTCTACTGCTCTACTTACAAGCATTTGGCCCAGACTTTCGGTGGCTAGAATGTAGTAGGCTAAGATGGGACGCCATTCATTCATCCATCCATCCGGCTATCTATCTATCTATCTATCTATCTATCTATCTATCTATCTATCTATCTATCTATCTATCTATCTATCTATCTATCTATCCATCTATCTAGCTAGCTAGAGCTCGGGTGGTGCGCACAGGCCGCATGGTGCATCAAGTGATGAGGGGAATCTTTCTCTGTTATGTACGAAGCCCCTGTCCCTGAACTTTTCAGTATTCTATATTCTTTTATAAATTAAATGTCAGCTGTAGACCAGCTTGAATTAAATTGACTTGATTTGCTTGAAGACAACGCACTTTGCCCGTCCACTTGCTTCTGAGACACACGGTGTGACTTTCAATGTTAGAAATCCTTAATTTGCTTCCTGCTTCCTCTTCTCAACACTATCAATATCATTGTGTAAGTATCGTAGTGTTTAATGCAAATGTATATTTTAAGTCATCATACATATAGTTTATTACTTTATGTACGATTGTGTGTGCATGGTGTGTCTGTAAGGCTGAACCTAGGGATCAACATAATTATAAAGAATAATATTTTTTTCTCAAATCAACATAAAGTTATTCCATTGATTTCAATTAAAAATATACTTAACTGTCTATACATTGTATACATCTGATAACTAATAACTGAAGTCCTGACAGAGGTTATCACCTAAAATGAAAGCCATGGGACCAGCTGAGTCTACGCTTGCTGGAAGAAAACTTGGAGTCTGTCTGCAAGTAGGGGATAGTTTTGACCGTCTCAAATATTGAATAAAATCAGAGGAAAAAAAGTGGAGAGACCATTGGACAAGAATCTTGGACATCGTTGCGTTTTCTCTCAAAGCAGACTCAAATCAGACTCAAAGCAGACTCTGACACTCCGTTGATACAAAATTAATTGTGATTAACGATCATAAATACGCTAGTTTGGTCATTTGGTCCATTAAATAAGCGCTGGTGGAAATTTTTTTTTTATACAATTACCTATAGTCTCTGAAGCTCGTAACTATTAATTGTAATATCTCTTTGTATTTTTTTCCGACTTAGCAAATAGTTTAACAACAATGAATAGACATTGACATAAAAACCTTTTTTTGCTGTTTTTTTTCGTGTCTTTTTTTTGTAGGGCATCACGAAGAGCAGGCACACAGGGCATCACGAGGAACGGCCTCACAGGGCATCACGAGGAACGGCCTCACAGGGCATCGCGAGGAACGGCCTCACAGAGTTTCTGATATCCTAGCACCACTACTGGATGGAACACATTTTAATGTTTTGATTTCATACAAATCTTAGTCTCAGCCTCAAATTATAAGACCAAGTTTGTCTAACTGGCTTTGGCTTGGACTAGATACACCGTCTTCCGTCTTGACACGTTCAATAATTAACTATCCTGACGTTGAACACAGTTGTACCTAAACTTAACACACGCCATTGTCTGAAAAACTTGAATGATCTTTGGGTTAGCGCTGAAAAGTTACCAGCCTATTTGTTCGACTTCGGGTGTCCGTTTTACACTTTAGACCCCCCCCCCCACCCCGCCGTTGCTCTCTTCTGTTCAGACAAAGTATTGTGATGAATAATACAAAGTAATGAAAGTGTCCATCTAATGAGAATGAAAATAACAATGGAATATCTCACTTTGAACTGAGTTGAACGGTTAGACTAAACCATTCTACCCACTGTACATTCAAACATTGAGTATTTGGATGTCTACAAACTACAGAGTGTTGGCTATTATTGTTTTAATTGTTGTTTTTTTTTTGTTTGATAATAAATGTCATGAGATTACGCCTCAGTCTTTGTCAGGTCTATTGATTGCTTCCCTTTCATCATCTTGTGCAGACGAGATATCGTTCAATTCTTACCCCAAGGCCATGAACTCATAACCGTGACGATGTCAGAAAGCAATCTTAAAAAAAAAATGATAATAATAATAGGTTTTGATAATCCTTCAAGAAAACATCTTTCCAATTATCTGGGAATGTTTTAGACATGGAGTCTACTATTGGAAGCAGTCCTACAATGTCTTCTATCAGTACATGTATTCGCTATCTTTTGAAATCTTCCAATCAGAAATGAATAAATGTGAATTATAAAGAGAAGAGTCGGTTCAATATAAGCTTTTGGATTTCATTGTTTAGGTCAGTGACCTTCGCTAGTTATTAGAAAAAAAATATGTTTAATTTTCATAAACTTTTTGAGTTTATTAACAATAAAGTATCTCAAATGTATGGCGACTGACAAACCAACAATCAAGTCAACAGCTGGACTATTTCATGTGAGTCTTAAACATACATCAAAATAAAATGTAACATTGAAAACTTCATTTCATTGGCTTACTATTTGGTCCAATGAACAAATTCAAGTAGTAGACTAGTTCAGATGAACAAATTAAAGTAGTAGACTAGTTCAGATGAACAAATTCAAGTAGTAGACTAGTTCAGATGAACAAATTAAAGTAGTAGACTAGTTCAGATGAACAAATTCAAGTAGTAGACTAGTTCAGATGAACAAATTAAAGTAGTAGACTAGTTCAGATGAACAAATTCAAGTAGTAGACTAGTTCAGATGAACAAATTAAAGTAGTAGACTAGTTCAGATGAACAATTTCCACCACCCATTTGTTTCTAGCATTGTCCCTGATACTTTCTTTGTATTTCTCTCTCCAGCTCTTCTTCACTCTCTCTTTCACTCTCTCTTTCACTCTCTCTCTCTCTGTCTTTATTTCTCCCTTTCTTTCTTCTATTTCTCTCTCTCTCTCCCTCTCTCTCTCTCTCTCTCTCTCGTTGTAGGTGTGGGTCTAATGAAAAGTATAGTGCTGCTGTAGTTGCAAGGATGACAATACAAAAACACAAGTGGCAATCAATGTGTGTTAGGAGAGAGAGGGGATAGAGGGGTGCCACCATGTTTTGGTTGAAATTAATTTGTGTATTCTTGTTGTTCCTTATAAATGTAGCTCTATGTATATATAAAGAAGAAACAGATACTAGTCTAGGATTAGAACAAACAATCAGAACATAATGTAAAAAAAACAACAAGAGAATTAGAACGAAATTTTCATTTTTTTTTCAACACAACTAAAGGTTACATTTTAACCGGTAATTGTTTCAAGTGAGACAGACAGAAAAACCGACAGACAGAATGACTAATACATATAATAACATAATGATTACGAAATAGAAAAACGTTGAAACAAAGAGAGGGAAAAAATGACAAAGTAGAGAGAGAGAGAGTGAAAAAGGTGATCCTGAAAAAAAGAGAGAGAGAGGAGATATGAAAGAGAGTGAAAAAGTGTGTGTGTGTGTTTTTGAGAGAGAAAGAGAGAGAGAGAGAGAGAGAGAAAAAAAGAAAGAGACAAGAGACATATACTTGATCAGTTACTGTCTAGAAGAGGTTAAATTACTTATTTTGTGTGACGCGTTTTTGTTTTCTCTGGAAAATATTCACAAGAATGTTGAACACATTTTCAGTACCAAGAGAACACACAGAGACGAACGCAGAGAGACACAAATGCACAGAGACACACGTAAAGAGACACAAATGCACAGAGACACACGTAAAGAGACACAAATGCACAGAGACACACGAAATGAAAAACACGCATAGCGGCACACGTAAAGAGACACAAAGACACGCAGAGAGAGACATGGAGACAAAGAGAGACATGCAAACAGACACTGAGGCAAAGACACACGCAGAAAGAGAGACAGACAGATGCATACGTAGAGAAACAGTGAAACACCTGACATATACACACAGTGAGAGATAGAGACACATATAGAAACAGAAACACGCAGAAAAACACATAGAGACCCACAGACAGACACATAGAGACACACAGAGACACGCAGAGAGACAGACAGAGAGACAGACACGCATTAAATGTGAAAAGGTATTGTAAGTGTAAAAATGAGAAGAAACGCTGGATATTTCGTCGTCGTGTTGAAATCTTGATCCAACTTTTTACTTCGTCCATTAAAGCTGGAAGTCGTCGTGTTGAAATCTTGATCCAACTTTTTACTTCGTCCATTAAAGCTGGAAGTCGTCGTGTTGAAATCTTGATCCAACTTTTTACTTCGTCCATTAAAGCTGGAAGTCGTCGTGTTGAAATCTTGATCCAACTTTTTACTTCGTCCATTAAAGCTGGAAGTCGTCGTGTTGAAATCTTGATCCAACTTTTTACTTCGTCCATTAAAGCTGGAAGTCGTCGTGTTGAAATCTTGATCCAACTTTTTACTTCGTCCATTAAAGCTGGAAGTCTTGACGCCATACGTCCGTGTTAGACTTGCATGTTCTGAGCTAAGACTTTGAAGGTCAACTTTTAACTTAGGTTTCTCCTTGACTGCGAGCCAGGCATGAGGAGACGTCACCCGTTACCTCTCATCTAGTGAAATCCTTTGAATAGTTTCTATCATAATTAGTTCACCTAATTAAAAGTTAGAAACTACTACAGCACATTTCGTTGTCACTAAACAGTATTGAACTTTAAATGAAATCTACTTTTTTTAAACTTAAATATTTGTACATAAACTTTTTAAACAGCAAACATACACTTTGATTTGGCCTCACTTGTGTATGTGTGTGGATGTGTCTGTTTGTGTGGATGTGTCTTTGTGTGTGTGGATGTGTCTGTGTGTGTGTGGGGGGGGGAGGATGGGAGGTGAACTAGAATAATGACATTCAGCAATCACTATGACAACTAAAGCTTAAATCAAAATGTCATCCTGCGATAAAGCCAGTTAGTCCACTGAAGTAAAGGACCAATGAAGTCAATTCATTTAAAACTAGCCGCAGGTGATGTAAACACAATCAACAAGAAATGGTTTCAAATCAAATGTTAAAATTTTGAACATTTCATGATAATGAACATTTTCTTGTCCCCTGCAGTGAGTACAGCAAGGGAAGAGCTAGATGAGTTGATTTGACATGTTTCACTATGTGAACATATGAGTAGACTTTATGTCAACTGGACAAGCACATTGGCTCATTGGAAATCTGCTATAGGTCTATGTATGACAATGACATTAACAAAACACAAATTCAATGAATTCTCACTTCATCCTAAAGAAACTTGTGATCTTAACAGTTAAAAAACGAAATGATTCTCACATTCTCTACATAAGTGTTTCCCAAACTTTTTTCCTTAACGGCACAGATTGCACATTCTGAGTAGTTAGCGGAACACTTTGCTTATTTTTTAGAGAGGTTAATTCACGTGGTGACCTATTAATTAATTATTCCAGTAGTTCGTGGAACACCTATTCAGGCCTCGCGGAGTACCAGGGTTCCGCGGTCCGTGGAACACAGTTTGGGAAACACTGCACTACATTGTGCTTCTAAATATTTAAAACAAGCAGCTATAAAATCTTAGCTTATATCAACTCGCTCTGTCTGTCTGTCTGTCTGGTTGGCCTACACTTTTTGTGTCCGTCATTTCTCCTATTCCCCATCCTCGGATCAAGTTGACACTTTGCACAATTATTGATCGTCCCCACCAAAAAGTTTCTAAAATAACTTATTGTACGAATATCGTCCCCCCCCCTTTCTAGTTTTGAAAGGATAATGGAATCATTAGAATTTAAATAAAATGTTTTAGTAATTTTTTATATTATTATTATTAAACAAAGAATTAAAAAAAAGGAATCTTGAAATAATGATTTGGCGCCCTTTACAATCGGCCGCCTGCGTGCAAGGCACACATTGCACAATAAGTAGCGGCGGCCCTGGCATCTCGATTCCATGGCTAGGATCCTCCTCTTTAGTTCTGCAGTTAGGGTCGAAGATTCCCAAGCGTACAAGAATACCACCATCACCAAACGCGCGCAGCAGTCTGACTTTAATGCCGAGTGCTATGCCTTTGTCTTTCCATATTGTCTTGAGCTACTCAAAAGCTGATGTGGACTTTTGCAATTCTGTTCAGGTTTGGTTTCTTTGTATGAAACGATAGCCGCGAGGTATTTAAAACGTCTGGCACTTGCCAGATTTTAGCCTTCAGAACTGATGTCCATTATTGGTCATAATGTGCGTTTTTTTCAGCATTGATTTGCATGCCACATACTGCGTAAGTCTTGTCTATTCGCATCAACAGGTCAGCTAGCTCTTCCTCAGACCCTGCCATACCCTCTAAGTCATCCGTAAGTTAATTCTTCTTCCACCAAATGCTTACAGTACCTTCAAGAGCATCCTCCATTATCCTTTGCAATGAAATATTGAAATGTGTTGGTGAAAGTAGGCAGCCTTGTCTCTCCCTCACTGTGGTTTTAATCCAGTCTCCAATGTTATTGTTGAAGTGCCCAGCACTATTGTCCTGGTCATAAAGATTCTGGATTATTTTAATTATGTTTTTCCTTACTTTCTATTTTGTTATTGTCGATTTGTCTCTCATCGCGTCTTTGTTTGTAATACATAAATAACTTTTTATACATTGATACAATCCAAGAAATAGAAAAGAAACACTATCATAGCCTTCAGACGTAAACAATTTAGAAACAAAACAGATTTAACCAAAATTCTATGCAGACTTTCGACTTCTGCCACAGTGCATAATGAAGCCACATGGGCTGGGTTCACAATTTTTAGAGGTAATGTGGCAAGCGCTTGTTGGGAATGAGGCCCCTGGCTAAAGAAAAATGTTTGTCACCACTGAATATATGTCTAGGATAGTCACAGTGATACTTTTATGAAGTCATCTATCTTCAAAACGTAACCAATAGGCTAGGCTAACTCTTTTGTTTATTGAAAAAGAATCCACTTTTTAATAAGACTCATGACCCGATTAACTGACTTCAAGAGAATATTTTTTAATTAAGTGACAATATCACGGTTATATGTCTTGTGATGTTTTTTCTTTAAATAAAGGGAAATAACGACTCAATAATAATCGTTTTTTTACTTTTCTAGATTATTTCCCCTTAAAATAATTGTGAACGCGGGACATTGTTCCTTCATGCGCGACATAGATAATGTTTATTATTCTTAGCGGTCGTGGTCTCCACCGTACAAACTGTCTGTACGACAGACAGGTTTAAACACAAATAAGTAAAATGCACATATCTAGCAATGAATGTTGCTTTTTTTTTTTTTTCTACTAAAATTTTGACATCAAACTCTGAACATAGATGACGTGGCATCTAAGTGGAAATAACTGATGGGAAACATCCTGCTATATCTCATGACCTGGTGGAAATAACTGAAGGGAAACATCCTGCTATATCTCATGACCTGGTGGAAATAACTGAAGGGAAACATCCTGCTATATCTCATGACCTGGTGGAAATAACTGAAGGGAAACATCCTGCTATATCTCATGACCTGGTAGAAATAACTGATGGGAAACATCCTGCTATATCTCATGACCTGGTAGAAATAACTGATGGGAAACATCCTGCTATATCTCATGACCTGGTGGAAATAACTGAAGGGAAACATCCTGCTATATCTCATGACCTGGTAGAAATAACTGATGGGAAACATCCTGCTATATCTCATGACCTGGTGGAAATAACTGAAGGGAAACATCCTGCTATATCTCATGACCTGGTGGAAATAACTGAAGGGAAACATCCTGCTATATCTCATGACCTGGTAGAAATAACTGATGGGAAACATCCTGCTATATCTCATGACCTGGTAGAAATAACTGATGGGAAACATCCTGCTATATCTCATGACCTGGTAGAAATAACTGATGGGAAACATCCTGCTATATCTCATGACCTGGTGGAAATAACTGATGGGAAACATCCTGCTATATCGCATGACCTGGTATAAATAACTGAAGGGAAACATCCTGCTATATCGCATGACCTGGTAGAAATAACTGATGGGAAACATCCTGCTATATCTCATGACCTGGTAGAAATAACTGATGGGAAACATCCTGCTATATCGCATGACCTGGTGGAAATAACTGAAGGGAAACATCCTGCTATATCTCATGACCTGGTAGAAATAACTGAAGGGAAACATCCTGATATATCTCATGACCTGGTGGAAATAACTGATGGGAAACATCCTGCTATATCTCATGACCTGGTAGAAATAACTGATGGGAAACATCCTGCTATATCTCATGACCTGGTAGAAATAACTGAAGGGAAATATCCTGCTATATCTCATGACCTGGTAGAAAAACACCTTAATACTCTCCAAGGGAAGTAATTGGCTCTACTCTAGTGAGTACTTCATGTACTGGGATCGACCTGTAATAACAAACAAAACGATAGATTTGAATCGACCAAGTTTACTTTGGATTGACAAACAAACAAAACAAAATGTTATAATGATTGACTTTACAGTACTACGGACTTACATTCTGAACACCAACCGACTTTGGAATGTCAACGTAAATATAATAAGTACATACAATCGTGTGATAAGGGGAAAGTAACTACAACTAATATCACAGGCAAACATCCTCGAGGGCCCGGACATGTCTCGATGTACGTTTTCCCAATCAGGTGCTTGCAGTACTGCTAAAAACTTGCTCTCTCATTTCAAAATATCGCCTTAGACACTGTCATGGCGACTTTAGTTCCTCTTTAACAAACGTCGATTCCAATAGCGTCGAATCCTCTCTCGCTCACCCCCGGCTGCTATGGATAGCAGTCAATAGATATTGGTCATGCAGGAAACCTTATTTAAACCATTCCTACGGGGGGGGGGCACTCAAAGTAAACAAAATGATACAAAGGAAGTTCCTGATATATTAGTATCAATACACCATAAGCAGGTCCTGGCCTAGTAGTATCAATAAACCATATATATATATATATATTGCTTTTTTGTGACGGTACGCACCGGTACGGCGTACCGGTACCTTTTTCACTGGGTGAAAAAAATATTACTTTTCTTGTATTTTAACATTTAGTATTAATTTATTAGTTAGTTAAAAGTTAGGCAAACCATCATTGAGTGCCGCACCTATTTTTTTTTTTTTACAAAAAAGCACTTTATATATATATATATATATATATATATATATATATATATATATATATATATATATATATATATATATAAGGCCTGTCTTCGAGTCCGAAGATTAATGAGGAGTGCAGTATTTTTTAGTATTTCCCGTGGCCACGCAGCCCCAACTGTGACCTACATATTTTGCCACACCTAGGGCAATCATATAATAAACTGGCAGCCTCGGCAAAGTATTTTAAAGTGATTATTTATATATATATATATATATATATATATATATATATATATATATATACGGAGAGAGAGAGAGAGAGATTGAAAGAGAAAGTAAAAGAAAAAAAATAGAAAAGCTAATAAAAGAAAAAAAAAGTCACTTATTGTATGTAAGACAAAGCCAACAATAGCAAACAAATAGTCAGAGATTGTATTAGGGGATCAGAGAGTAGGACAGAAAAACAAAGTGTGTGTGAGTGAGAAAGAAGTTTATGTGATATAGAGGGCGATCCCCCCACCCCCACCCCATTGATTGTATTAGGGGATCAAAGAGTAGGACAGAAAAACAAAGTGTGTGTGAGTGAGAAAGAAGTTTATGTGATATAGAGGGCGATCCCCCCACCCCCACCCCATAAAAAAAATATTTGGGATGGTATATTTGTTTTGTTTTTTTAAAGAAAGAAAACAGAAACTGCAACTCTTTTTATCTGCAATTCATCTATAATATATATAAGGGAGGTAACAAAAAAAAATTAAATATCGAGGAATTCTATAACAGGTGTTTTCCTAACCGAAGAATTACTCCCCCTTTCTCTTGATATCTTCTCTTACAGAAGTTCCAGGATTACTCTCATACAATGGGCGGGTCCTGGAAAAAGTCTTTGCACTCATCCTATTTTATGCTCACAAAAATGTACAGAACAGTATGTTGGTATGTTCTACTACATTTCACTGGACAGAATAGAAGTAGAGTTGGACCCGAGTAGAATAGAAGTAGAGTTGGACCCGAGTAGAATAGAAGTAGAAATGGACATAAGTAGAGAATTTTTGACAGAGTAGACAACTCCATTCCATTAGACAGACTAGAAGACTTTGGTAGAGTGGTAGGGGGCTATGCATCTAATGGGCGGGAGGGAGAGAGAGATCGTGTGCCACATACACAAAGATCTGAGAGCCGCAAAGAGTCAAAAGTTGCTTTCGGAACTGAGATGGATTGTTAGGATGCAAGTGATCGATCTGAGTTTCAAAAAGTTTCTACTGTCCTCATAGTCTAAGGGTTACTAGAGAACTTCATAGCCAAAGGAAGACAAAAAGGAGGACAAAAAAGGAGGACAAAAAGGAGGACAAAGCCTAACAAAGGAGGAAAAAAAAAGAAAAGTAAACTTTAAAAACTGAACGTGTTGTAAAGCCAGATAGAACGTGTGTGTATTTCATTCAACGTGTTGTAAAGCCAGATAGAACTTGTCGCATTAATTCATTATATGCGTAACATACGCGTGGAACTCCAGGCGGGAAATGTTTCTCAAATTGAACTGTCAGAAGAATAGCTCTCACTGAGTCAGAAGAATAGCTCTCACTGAGTCAGAAGAATAGCTCTCACTGAGTCAGAAGAATAGCTCTCACTGAGTCAGAAGAATAGCTCTCAGTGAGTCAGAAGAATAGCTCTCACTGAGTCAGAAGAATAGCTCTCACTGAGTCAGAAGAATAGCTCTCACTGAGTCAAGGCATAGTTTAGTTCTCTCTTTTTTTCCACTGTGCATTTATCAGAGAAAACACTCTCTCAATGTTCTGCCTGGGAATACAAAGAAAAATTCACACATTTCAAGATGCTTTGCATCAAGTTTCAATACTATAACTTTATCCTGAAAAGGAATTCAAATTGCAGCTATGGTCAAACAATTAAACATTATTGACATCAATACCTCTTTCCTTTAGGTGCTGTATGCATGAAAATAGTTCAGTTCAAATATAGTGTCTTTTAATGTATTTGTAAACATTCCTTCAAACCACAGGAATTCCTTGAAAGGTGCCATCCATTTGTCCAAATATTCAATGCACCTTTGGTATGTAGATTGAGTGTGTGTCACTAATGCCATGCATTCCTCTTCGTAGCCTTCTTGGCAGATTTGTTTTTTACAAGCCTTCATTTGATCTGAGAATTGACATCTCCTCTTTAGTAGACTAGTAGCGCTAACGTTCACTGACATCTTGAAGACACATTCTATTTAATAAACACAAACGACAACAGCGAGCACGTAACGTTGATTGGTTGTTACTATGTATCGTGCAATGGTCGTTATCAATGGCATTCATCATGTCACTCATTACATAGAGTTTATAGATGTCTAAAGCAACACAGTGGACATGTGTCTTGTGGTGCAGCTTTACACATTTTGACCTTTCTATGTTGAGGGAATGTTTGTGTTGAAACCAGAATTTACGAAGTTTGACATTCAATTAATAGATTATTTGCATGGCAGTAAACAACAGTCAAAAAGCCGGACATTTTCACACTAAATACTAATGCCGGCCGGCCAGATGACAAAAAGGAGGACATGGCTTCCTTTTCCAGACGTCTAGTAACCCTACATAGTGTGGAATGCTAACTTAAATTCCTTAGTTCATACTTCGTAATTGATGACGACCACCTCGGTCAATCAGGGTGAGAGGGGCTGCATTGCCTCCGCTGGTAGCTGGTCATGGTCAGCTACAAACTGCGCTTGCTCTTGTTGACTGAATCTGTGGAACTTGCCTTTTGTACAAAGCTGATATCAACTCTGTCTGTCTGTCTGTCTGTCTGGTCAAACATTTGTACACGTTATTTCTCCCACACCCATTTTCTGGGATCAAGTTGAAACTTTGCACAATTATTCATAGGCATAGACAAAATATAAATCAATACAGTAACCAATTAGTCAATTAATAACTGGTAATTAGTTATTTTATTTGATACCAACAAGGGAAACTAATCCTTCAGTATTCATAGATATGGCTAAATTTGTTGGGTTAAGTCCCCTTAAATAATTGTTAACGCTATTTCTCCCTCACGCATTCTCTGATGATGTTGAAACAATAAATAATAATTTATTGTACCTAACAAAACATGAATCAATTTAAAAAAAAACAATTATTCAATTATTGTTAATTAATTCTTTTGTTTGATATCGAATAAGGGTAATAACTTTATAATATACATTATGGATAGATAAAGTTTTAAGGCCGAAGTTCTTCAACTTTAGATAAGGTTGTTTTTTTTTTAATTTTTTTTTTCTTATATTTTGCTTGTATTTTAATCGTTTCTTTATTGACATGACTTTTTATAGTGCCACCAGCGATTCAAAGTAACCGACAATTATTACATCAAATATTTAGCCAGTAATATTAGTAATAATAGCCTTCGAGCTAGTTGAACGGCAGTTAAACCTTGTCTCTTCGAGGTTGTCTTGAGGTTGTCTTGCTTCTTTGAGCAGACGCTACAGCGTCTGAATAGAAGAGGAAGTATTTCTAGTCTCCATGGCGATCTGAATAGCCAGGCGGTTAACGTCACTCTCGCCATCTTAACATCCTGATGAGCCAAGTTGATTGAGGACCACTGGGTATCGTTTGTTTACTCGGACATTATTTTAGTAATTAAAAGATTTAAAGAAAACAACAACTTTTCATTGCAATACATCTTCTAGGTTTCTAGGTTTTTTTTTCTAAGTAGACATTAGTTGATATAATATTGGGTTTTATTTAGTATTATTCAATATAGGGAACTGATAAATATTTAGATTCTATTTATGAATTAAAGAATTTCTATTTGAATGTTTGAATTTAAAAATGCCTGGAAAGATTTTTTCTTTTCTTTATTTTGTAAAACAAAATGATCGTGTCCAGGAATCAATATTGAAGGGAACATTTTGAATACTAATGAATTTGTGAGTTTTTAAACTGTAATACTAAATGGATGGCTCTAAATCAACACCAATAACAGTCAACTCAGGTGTACCCCAAGGAACAAGTCTTAGGTCCAATCCTGTTTTAATTTACAAAAACGATTTACAAAACTGCTTTTGTTAGGAAAAACAGTCAGACCCCACTCTCCTCCTCTTAACTCTTCTTGATCTCACACTCCTCCTCTTAACTCTTCTCGATCTCACACTCCTCCTCTTAACTCTTCTTGATTTCAAACTCCTCCTCTTAACTCTTCTCGATCTCACACTCCTCCTCTTAACTCTTCTTGATTTCAAACTTCTCCTCTTAACTCTTCTCGATCTCACACTCCTCCTCTTAACTCTTCTTGATTTCAAACTCCTCCTCTTAACTCTTCTCGATCTCACACTCCTCCTCTTAACTCTTCTTGATTTCAAACTCCTCCTCTTAACTCTTCTCGATCTCACACTCCTCCTCTTAACTCTTCTTGATTTCAAACTCCTCCTCTTAACTCTTCTCGATCTCACACTCCTCCTCTTAACTCTTCTTGATTTCAAACTCCTCCTCTTAACTCTTCTCGATCTCACACTCCTCCTCTTAACTCTTCTTGATCTCAAACTCCTCCTCTTAACTCTTCTCGATCTCACACTCCTCCTCTTTACTCTTCTTGATTTCAAACTCCTCCTCTTAACTCTTCTCGATCTCACACTCCTCCTCTTAACTCTTCTTGATTTCAAACTCCTCCTCTTAACTCTTCTCGATCTCACACTCCTCCTCTTAACTCTTCTTGATTTCAAACTCCTCCTCTTAACTCTTCTCGATCTCACACTCCTCCTCTTAACTCTTCTTGATTTCAAACTCCTCCTCTTAACTCTTCTCGATCTCACACTCCTCCTCTTAACTCTTCTTGATTTCAAACTCCTCCTCTTAACTCTTCTCGATCTCACACTCCTCCTCTTTACTCTTCTTGATTTCAAACTCCTCCTCTTAACTCTTCTCGATCTCACACTCCTCCTCTTAACTCTTCTTGATTTCAAACTCCTCCTCTTAACTCTTCTCGATCTCACACTCCTCCTCTTAACTCTTCTTGATTTCAAACTCCTCCTCTTAACTCTTCTCGATCTCACACACCTCCTCTTAACTCTTCTTGATTTCAAACTCCTCCTCTTAACTCTTCTCGATCTCACACTCCTCCTCTTAACTCTTCTTGATTTCAAACTCCTCCTCTTAACTCTTCTCGATCTCACACTCCTCCTCTTAACTCTTCTTGATTTCAAACTCCTCCTCTTAACTCTTCTTGATTTCAAACTCCTCCTCTTAACTCTTCTCGATCTCACACTCCTCCTCTTAACTCTTCTTGATCTCACACTCCGTTTTTAGCTTTCTTTAACCTCACACATTTACTTAGCTCTTCTTGACCTCATTCTTAGCTCTTATTCCTTCATATTCATTGCATTTCTCGACTCGCATTTACCAAGTAGATCTTTTTGTTTAGGGTCTGTGTGTGTGTGCGTGTGTGTGTGTGTCTCCCTCTGTCTCCGTCTCTCTCTGTCTCTGTCTCATGAATGGAAGAAGCCTGTTTGCCAATGTGAAGACATCAACATATGCCATTGAGTGCACTTATTTTGTCCTTCTCTGTTAGTCCCATACCAGCCGGCCAGTGGAACTACCGCAGTAGGTCAAACAGAAGGCAATCCAGGTGTTCAGTTTCATCCTTGCCTGCTCTATCATCTACAACACCTCCCCCCCCCTTGTGACAAACTTATCACTGCAGACCTGGTGGGTGTATCTTTGTTTTTAGGATAACCCGAGAAACAGCACTGCCCGATAGAATGTTATAAGTGAACCCATCTTGATAGATCTGAATTATTAGTTCGTGATATTTCTTAATAATGCGTGATAGCCGTCTCCGTTTTGAATAAGACCAACATATTAAGATTGAGATGACTTTCAGTCTCTGAACCCTAAATATATTGCTTGGTAAAGGGGGGGGGCTTCCTGCTATAACATTAACAGCAATAAATAGATCTGTGTTTTCCATATATGGCACTATTTAAATATAAACATTGGTTCCCAAACTATTTTCTGTTATTTTGTAGGATAACTATTATCATTTATATATATATATATATATATATATATATATATATATATATATATATATATATATATATATATATATATATATATAAGTAAAATACTATAAGGCAAAAACTAAGTATTTACTTCAAGTGGTTAGTCTTTATGGCAACAAATACAAAGTCCTCACCTTGAACATTAAGACCTGCTACCTGTTTACAACTGTTTTAGATGAGTTTGTCATTTTAGCTCTCGTGTTTAGGTTTGTAATGCTATCAAAGAGCCTCGGAACTACAGGTTGATTGTTAACAGCGCTTATTTATAAAAACAATTATTATTATTATTATGTTTGCAATTACGTTTGAGTCGTTGATCTTAAAACAAAAGAAGAGAGTTTGAGGTCCAGCCATGGGAAGCAATGTGGCGGACACGTGGCGCTAGTTGTCAGCATCAAAAGAGATAAAGTAAAAGGTATCCACAGCCACCTGTAGATGGACTGAGTATGGGGCGAACGTGGGGACGATGTGGACATGATTGAAAAATCATCTAATTGATGGTTGACCTATGGTGAAGGGGCTGGTGTATGGCCTCTTTAAGAGCTCTAGAAGTCTAAAATGCCAAATATATTTTAGTATTGAATTGTAGAGTACTGGCGTATTCGATTATGTCTTTAAAGTATGCACAATTTTTCATATACATAGTGCAGTGTTTTAGGTTCTCAACAAAATTAAAATAAAATTCAATAGGTAAATTAGTAGTTCTTTGAAAGGTAGGAGTACTAATAAACATGTATATTGACTAATGGCAAAAGTGTATGCATAAGTGATGTAAAAATATATAAATTTATGACTTCCCCTATCTAATATAGCCACTTCTATTTTTTACTATTAATAGTAAATAGTTTTTGAAAAATGGTGTAATTTTACGAATAAAAGATAGTCTTTGCTCCAGAAGTTTCGCAAGCTTCAAAATAGTAATCAAGCTTACAATCTCTGTTCTAGATTTTGAGATCTAAACGTGACAGACAAACGGACGGACGGACTAAGAAAAGTAATAGGAACTTTTCGATGATAATGAAGAGGAATACAATTATTGTCAATTTGTGATACTCACTGCCAAGTGAATCGATTTTTTAAACATTTTTTTTAAATACGAAAAGTGAATGTTTGATTTTCTACTTAAGACTGTTTTAGACTAAATTGATCTTGATTTATTGACAAAGTACCCCAGGCATCTAACACATTGAGAACCACAGCTTGCCATGTTTTATCTGGAATGAATACATTAATCGGTCTTGACTCTTTTTATTCCTCGTAGTGTTTTGTCCCCCAAACAAGTTTTGTTTATTATTCATTCAGTGTTGCCAACTTGAAGCTAGGAAAACTAATACTTGAGATTGAAATCTCTCCCGTGAAGTGTGAGCACCTTTCACTGCTCTGTGAGTACGATGGCAGTGCGCTTTTGTTATATTTTTATTAAGACGTCAGTTTCACCCTGAGAACTACACAAAAGTGAAGTAGAAGTAACCACACGAGCACACACACACATTTAGGGCAAATAATAAGGTTACTACACTTCTGCAAAACTATTCGTAGTCTCTTAATGTGAAGTACCGAAATAATTATCAACAAATAAAGCGAAGTTGAAGGGAGATGTTCTGTTCCAAGTTGTTTTGTGTTTTATTCCTAGAGAAACTCTCTTGATTGGAGCATTGTAAGTATGCACAAAATAACATTAAGGGTACTAGATCTAGATCCATATCTAAATATTGGGTGACTAGTTAGACCTCACTGAGGCTAAAACAGTGCGTACAAGTTGACAAAGAAGTTGTTTTTTTTTTTTGTTTTTCTCTATCTTAATTCTTATTGGATATTTTTATACATGACATAGAAACTATAAATAGCTAGCTTTCTTGGTGTCTCCGGTGTAAAAAAAAAATGTTTTAATGTGCTGTGTTCTTAAAAGTTTTAATGTGCTGTGTTCTTAAAAGTTTAATGTGCTGTGTTCTTAAAAGTTTAATGTGCTGTGTTCTTAAAAGTTGAATGTGCTGTGTTCTTAAAAGTTTTAATGTGCTGTGTTCTTAAAAGTTTAATGTGCTGTGTTCTTAAAAGTTTAATGTGCTGTGTTCTTAAAAGTTTTAATGTGCTGTGTTCTTAAAAGTTTTAATGTGCTGTGTTCTTAAAAGTTTAATGTGCTGTGTTCTTAAAAGTTTAATGTGCTGTGTTCTTAAAAGTTTTAATGTGCTGTGTTCTTAAAAGTTTTAATGTGCTGTGTTCTTAAAAGTTTAATGTGCTGTGTTCTTAAAAGTTTAATGTGCTGTGTTCTTAAAAGTTTTAATGTGCTGTGTTCTTAAAAGTTTTAATGTGCTGTGTTCTTAAAAGTTTAATGTGCTGTGTTCTTAAAAGTTTAATGTGCTGTGTTCTTAAAAGTTTTAATGTGCTGTGTTCTTAAAAGTTTTAATGTGCTGTGTTCTTAAAAGTTTAATGTGCTGTGTTCTTAAAAGTTTTAATGTGCTGTGTTCTTAAAAGTTTAATGTGCTGTGTTCTTAAAAGTTTAATGTGCTGTGTTCTTAAAAGTTTAATGTGCTGTGTTCTTAAAAGTTTAATGTGCTGTGTTCTTAAAAGTTTTAATGTGCTGTGTTCTTAAAAGTTTTAATGTGCTGTGTTCTTAAAAGTTTAATGTGCTGTGTTCTTAAAAGTTTAATGTGCTGTGTTTTTAAAAGTTTAATGTGCTGTGTTCTTAAAAGTTTAATGTGCTGTGTTTTTTAAAGTTTAATGTGCTGTGTTCTTAAAAGTTTAATGTGCTGTGTTCTTAAAAGTTTAATGTGCTGTGTTCTTAAAAGTTTAATGTGCTGTGTTCTTAAAAGTTTAATGTGCTGTGTTCTTAAAAGTTTAATGTGCTGTGTTTTTAAAAGTTTAATGTGCTGTGTTCTTAAAAGTTTAATGTGCTGTTTTCTTAAAAGTTTAATGTGCTGTGTTCTTAAAAGTTTAATGTGCTGTGTTTTTAAAAGTTTAATGTGCTGTGTTCTTAAAAAGTTTAATGTGCTGTGTTCTTAAAAGTTTAATGTGCTGTGTTTTTAAAAGTTTAATGTGCTGTGTTCTTAAAAGTTTAATGTGCTGTGCTTTTAAAAGGTACATGACAATTCTGTTCACTTTTGGCACAGCAGAATCACATTTTCTAACCTCATACATTTATAGCGCTAAATAAATTCTGTATATTAGATTTTCTCTCCTAATTAAAAACACAAAAGGGCATCTAGCGGTCTAAAGGAGATTCGATACGTAAACCGACCGCCACAGTTATAATACTGTTAAACTTAGAGCTTAATTCTTTTTAGCGACCCACGAAAGGGGACAAGTCGCCGCTATTAGTTTTGTGTGAAATGTCTGTCCATCTGTCCGTCCCTTTTAGATCTCGTATATTAGAAAAGGTAGTGAAAATCATAATAGTTTAGTCCATTCAAAGTTCTTATGCAACGGCTACTTTTTTCTTTTCTAAAAGCGAAAAATCTAATTTTTTAAATCACTTATGCAAGCATTTTTTTCATAAAAATACACCACTTTTACAACTATTCACTATTAATAGTAACATACACGGGAGGCTCTTTAGTAGGGGAGAATGCAATTTACCATATTTTTACCACATTTATGAAAATGGTTTTAGACTTTTTGTTTAAATTTTTTTTTTTTACATTTGTGTTGCTACGTTATGTAAGTTCTGTCCTACTAACTACTACATTTACCCAAAAATAATTTTTACTTTTTTTAAGAGAAAAAAATCTATGTAAATGCATATAAGTCGGATATCATTGAAAACAACAATTACTAAGTCGGTTTTCATATTATCTCGTGAACTGGGGACACTAAGAAAGGCCATAGAGCACTGAACTAAAGGAATTTTTTTTTTAAGGAAATGTTTTTTTTTTCTTTTTTTGAGGATTTGAATAAGAGATTGACCCTTTACAAAACAATTAGATCAATTAGATATTCATTATAAGACATCAGTTAGGCCAGGTTCGCATTTATCTTTTTCACATTCACTTTTCCCTATTCTTTGGTCTGCTGGACCGCTGGGGCACCACACAAGATCTGTCAACGTAAACATTTCTGACCTAAACATATGAATCACGTATGAATGGCATGTGCACGCCATATGAATCACGTATGAATGGCATGTGCAGGCCATATGAATCACGTATGAATGACATGTGCAGGCCATATTGGCCATAAGAAAGTCATTGGAAGGGCGTATGAAGGCCATATGAAGGTCCTATGAAGGCCATGTGAAGGTCCTATGAAGGCCATGTGAAGGTCCTATGAAGGCCATGTGAATGTCCTATGAAGGCCATGTGAAGGTCCTATGAAGGCCATATGAAGGTCCTATGAAGGCCATGTGAAGGTCCTATGAAGGCCATGTGAAGGTCCTATGAAGGCCATATGAAGGTCCTATGAAGGCCATGTGAAGGTCCTATGAAGGCCATATGAAGGTCCTATGAAGGCCATATGAAGGTCCTATGAAGGCCATATGAAGGTCCTATGAAGGTCATGTGAAGGGTGTTTGAATGGATCATGAACGGTGTATTAATTGAGTATGTAGGGAATAGGAATGACGCTTGAAGGAGATAGGAAGAACTAATGAAAGTAATATGAAGGCTGTATAGAAATTGTTTCTTTCTTCTTCTTCTTCTTCTTTCTCTCTTTTTTGTTTCTCTCTCTTACCCGTCTTCATTTATCTTCAAGTTCATTCAGGTCTTACATCTTAAACTACTCTTGAAGCATGCTCCAAATCATCCTGTAAGAATGGAAGTATATACCACAATCACAGAGTGAGTTCTAGAGCTTTACCCTTACACGTGGTGACTCGTTGCTTTGGATTCTTTTGTTTCGTTCCATTGGTTTGAATGGAGTCCATCTCACACATGTATTAAACCAGGTCAGATGGAACAAGAAGTGTTGGTTTGAATAGATTCCATCTCACACATGTATTAAACCAGGTCAGATGGAACAAGAAGTGTTGGTTTGAATAGATTCCATCTCACACATGTATTAAACCAGGTCAGATGGAACAAGAAGTGTTGGTTTGAATAGATTCCATCTCACACATGTATTAAACCAGGTCAGATGGAACAAGAAGTGTTGGTTTGAATAGATTCCATCTCACACATGTATTAAACCAGGTCAGATGGAACAAGAAGTGTTGGTTTGAATAGATTCCATCTCACACATGTATTAAACCAGGTCAGATGGAACAAGAAGTGTTGGTTTGAATAGATTCCATCTCACGCATGTATTAAACCAGGTCAGATGGAACAAGAAGTGTTGGTTTGAATAGATTCCATCTCACACATGTATTAAACCAGGTCAGATGGAACAAGAAGTGTTGGTTTGAATGGATTCCATCTCACACATGTATTAAACCAGGTCAGATGGAACAAGAAGTGTTGGTTTGAATGGATTCCATCTCACACATGTATTAAACCAGGTCAGATGGAACAAGAAGTGTTGGTTTGAATGGATTCCATCTCACACATGTATTAAACCAGGTCAGATGGAACAAGACGTGTTGGTTTGAATAGATTCCATCTCACGCATGTATTAAACCAGGTCAGATGGAACAAGACGTGTTGGTTTGAATGGATTCCATCTCACACATGTATTAAACCAGGTCAGATGGAACAAGAAGTGTTGGTTTGAATGGATTCCATCTCACACATGTATTAAACCAGGTCAGATGGAACAAGAAGTGTTGGTTTGAATGGATTCCATCTCACACATGTATTAAACCAGGTCAGATGGAACAAGAAGTGTTGGTTTGAATGGATTCCATCTCACACATGTATTAAACCAGGTCAGATGGAACAAGACGTGTTGGTTTGAATGGATTCCATCTCACACATGTTGCCAGTTATTGCTAGAATAGGATCTCAGTCGACAAATATGTTGGTGAAAATGTATTGTAAAAAGTAAGTTTGAATAAATACTTTATCCTGATGCAAAACAAGTGACGTTGGGCATTGCTGTGCGCCTTGTGCGTGCTTGTGTCTTTAGATTGATCAAATGTCTAAACAGCCAAAGCAGAAGTCAAAACAGTGATTTTCTTCTTCCTCATCAATTACTGTATGACAGCAGACGATCGAACGCGCGGGCAGACCATAGAACGCAACGCCAACAATAATTGTGTTAAAAAACAAGGGGACGGAACTTGTGAAAACTAAGGAGATAAATGAAAATGGGAGACGATGAAAAGAACAAGGGAGATAAGAAGCACCATGCGCGGTGTTATGTTTGGGTGGTTTAATGTAAGGTATCACTTTCACCTTTACCTAGTCCTAGTCTGATAAACCACTGGGGCACCACACAAGATCTGTTGATCTGTTGATCATCTTTCTCCCTTGTTCTCTCTCTTTGCCTTGGATAGAATTTCTTTCAATGTAAGGTATAGACTATAGATTTATATATTTAACTATTAACTAGCTTTAACCTTTCCTTTAAATCGTCACAGGATTCCAACACGCAATTGAACAAAACATGTAATAACTCTATCTGTCTGTCTGTTTGTTTATGTGTCTGTCTGGTGCAGTTTTTGTACACGATATTTCTCTCACACCCTATCTCGGATCAATCTGAAATTTTGAAATATTTCTTGTACCTGACAAATACAAGCATCAATAAAAAAATCAACCAATTATGTAATTAATTATTGATAACAGTAATTGCTTTGTTTGTTATTGAACCACGGAAATAAATTGTACTTGACAGATGTGGCGATATAAGTTGAGTTGTTCCCCCTTATACTTTATGTAGAGAATTAAGTCACTTCAAAGTGATTTGTGCCTTGGCTTGAACCCTCGTGCTCAACTTCAAGCCGCAAAACTTTTTTTTTATATAAACTACAGTTACAAAGCGATCACGGTAACCTTCACAAGATACTTCATTCTTTCTCCCCCTTCCCCCTCCTTTCCTAATGGAGAAAGCTCAAAGCATGGTATTGCACTAAACAAAAACAGTAAAACTATTTCTAATCGCACAGATTTAGTATTGTTCGTCTAAATCTATTACAAAGTTCAGATGAGTGATCCAAAGTATTTGATACAATTACACTTAATATAAGCTTTATTTTTTGTATGTTGTTCTTGTTAAAATAACCTTTTCTATGGTATGTATAAAAATGTTTAGCATAAACTAACATCCCATTATGTATGTGTGTTTAGCTGGTTTGAAGGTAAAACATTTTTTTAGCTTGTTTTCGAATCACCAATAAGGAGATTTCAGAATATCTGTGGCTATTTAGCTTATTTATAAGCAAAGCAAAAACACTTATTGCTAGGTATTGAGCTAGAGACAACTATTTCAGTGATCTGCTAAGTGAAACCTTGTGAGAACCTTCTTTGAAATTAAATCCAACGTGAAATATTTGCCTCACGTCATTGCACACAGAACACACCCACACACCCACACCCAGATCTAGTTTGAAAGACTCACGCAGAGCCTGGGAGCAACTGTAAATCCAAAAGCTGCTGAAGAACTAAACCATGTGAAATGTTACTGGAACAAATATTGAACAAACTACAGCAACGCAATGTGACATCCATAGTACAACTAGTACTAGTACTACTATTAATAATAATACTGTTTGCAACTCTAATATATCGAAAGCAACATCATATACAATAATCCAATACATATACACAAACATAGAACAACACTGCAAATGAAATCTACATTCAACAAGTGTCTGTCACAGTTCAACATTACATGAAATATAACATCTCAATCCATCCTGATTCATTTCTTTGCAAACAAACTAATGAATTAATTAAGCTACATAGCTCTCTCTCTCTCTCTCTCTCTCTCTCTCTCTCTCTCTCTATCTCTCTCTATCTCTCATCTTTCATCTGTCGCTTAACTTTTGTCGTAGGGGTGCTTTTGGCAGTTCGTCGTAGGGGTGCTTTGACAGTTCTTGTAGGGGCGCTAGACAGTTTGTGTAACCAAATCCCTCCCCTGTTACATTATCCAGCCAGCTACAGTTAACAGTGTAAGTCTTCGCTTGTGGTCTCTACTACAGAGAATAAAACTGAAAAATGCTACCAAGGAAAGAAGACAAATGATTGTCAGTTACCCTCAACTGACAGGCTGGCTAAAAGGAAGAACTCCTCAATGCTTCGAAGACACAAAAGCTGAGCTGGTCCTATTGTAAGACATGACTCTACGTCAAAAGTCACCCTTCAAGGTACAGCGAAGGGTGCTCAAAGACAAGGTCTACCAAAAGATGGCTGACCAAATAAAAGAATGACATAGCAATGGAATAATAATTAGATCAATTTCAACTGTGAAAAATAGACCAATGAAATATTAATGGAAAAAAAATTGCCGATCAGTGTTGATTCTATCACGCCTGTATTCTACTGTTAGGACATGATTAGGAATTCGTTATTTGTTTCGGGAATAGGGTAAAGTTTTACTTAGCGACGATGACGTAAAGTTGGTTAAAAAAACAAGAACGCTCTAAGTGACGCTACAAAGAAGACGCTTCTTGTAGAGCAGTACAATAGATATACGGATTTACGGACATAGCTGACATCGGACGATTCCCTTCTTGATTATTAAATATATTTGTAGAACAACATCAGCGTCGACTACATATTTTGATTGTTTCGGCCTTTCGTCGGTGTTACTGAAGTAGTTCGAGTTCAGCATTACTTCCAGTCAGACGTAGATCTACACTAGATTTATTTCCAAGAATCAACACCGCGCGGAAGCCTTAACACTACCTACTAGACGTCAGGTATGCAACAAAGCTCATATCTTTAAAACAATGGTATCACTAGTGCATGCGTCGACCAAGAGCGCGTGCAATTTAGGATCAGACGAGATGATGTAACGTGGAATGCTAGGAAGACATGCCCATGCATATTGATGCCTCGTGTAATACTAGTCTGACCTTTGTGAACTCTAGGGTCAAAGGAAAATGAGAAGTACGTTGCACGCCATAAAATTTGATCTGATAGAAAGAATGTTTTGGCTTCCCTCGTGCTTTGGCTAATGGCCACAAAGAGTGTGGTTCACAGACTTTATTCTGGATGATGTTGTGTGCTTCATAGACTTAGTTTTGACAAGCATCACGTGATAAGCATCACGTGATTTGCAGGTTTTATTAGCTTGTAGCTTCATTTCAAATTAATGCTAATCTGTAAACTATGTATGTTTATTTCATAACTAGTAAGTATGAAATCTATAGTCTTCACCAAGCATTTCTATCAATGCAATGTTTTCTTTTTAGTTATTTGTTTGTGTTCTACCATCATTGCAATGTTTTCTTTTTAGTTATTTGTTTGTGTTCTTCCATCATTGCAAAGTTTTCTTTTTAGTTATTTGTTTGTGTTCTACCATCATTGCAATGTTTTCTTTTTAGTTATTTGTTTGTGTTCTTCCATCATTGCAATGTTTTCTTTTTAGTTATTTGTTTGTGTTCTTCCATCATTGCAAAGTTTTCTTTTTAGTTATTTGTTTGTGTTCTACCATCAATGCAATGTTTTCTTTTTAGTTATTTGTTTGTGTTCTACCATCAATGTAATGTTTTCTTTTTAGTTATTTGTTTGTGTTCTACCATCAATGCAATGTTTTCTTTTTAGTTATTTGTTTGTGTTCTACCATCAATGTAATGTTTTCTTTTTAGTTATTTGTTTGTGTTCTACCATCAATGTAATGTTTTCTTTTTAGTTATTTGTTTGTGTTCTACCATCATTGCAATGTTTTCTTTTTAGTTATTTGTTTGTGTTCTTCCATCATTGCAATGTTTTCTTTTTAGTTATTTGTTTGTGTTCTTCCATCATTGCAATGTTTTCTTTTTAGTTATTTGTTTGTGTTCTTCCATCATTGCAATGTTTTCTTTTTAGTTATTTGTTTGTGTTCTTCCATCATTGCAATGTTTTCTTTTTAGTTATTTGTTTGTGTTCTTCCATCATTGCAATGTTTTCTTTTTAGTTATTTGTTTGTGTTCTTCCATCATTGCAAAGTTTTCTTTTTAGTTATTTGTTTGTGTTCTTCCATCATTGCAAAGTTTTCTTTTTAGTTATTTGTTTGTGTTCTTCCATCATTGCAATGTTTTCTTTTTAGTTATTTGTTTGTGTTCTACCATCAATGTAATGTTTTCTTTTTAGTTATTTGTTTGTGTTCTACCATCATTGCAAAGTTTTCTTTTTAGTTATTTGTTTGTGTTCTTCCATCATTGCAATGTTTTCTTTTTAGTTATTTGTTTGTGTTCTACCATCAATGTAATGTTTTCTTTTTAGTTATTTGTTTGTGTTCTACCATCAATGTAATGTTTTCTTTTTAGTTATTTGTTTGTGTTCTTCCATCATTGCAATGTTTTCTTTTTAGTTATTTGTTTGTGTTCTTCCATCATTGCAATGTTTTCTTTTTAGTTATTTGTTTGTGTTCTTCCATCATTGCAATGTTTTCTTTTTAGTTATTTGTTTGTGTTCTTCCATCATTGCAAAGTTTTCTTTTTAGTTATTTGTTTGTGTTCTTCCATCATTGCAATGTTTTCTTTTTAGTTATTTGTTTGTGTTCTTCCATCATTGCAATGTTTTCTTTTTAGTTATTTGTTTGTGTTCTTCCATCATTGCAATGTTTTCTTTTTAGTTATTTGTTTGTGTTCTTCCATCATTGCAATGTTTTCTTTTTAGTTATTTGTTTGTGTTCTACCATCAATGTAATGTTTTCTTTTTAGTTATTTGTTTGTGTTGTACCATCAATGCAATGTTTTCTTTTTAGTTATTTGTTTGTGTTCTACCATCAATGTAATGTTTTCTTTTTAGTTATTTGTTTGTGTTCTACCATCAATGTAATGTTTTCTTTTTAGTTATTTGTTTGTGTTCTTCCATCATTGCAATGTTTTCTTTTTAGTTATTTGTTTGTGTTCTTCCATCATTGCAATGTTTTCTTTTTAGTTATGTGTTCCTGTTCTACCATCATTGCAATGTTTTCTTTTTAGTTATTTGTTTGTGTTCTTCCATCATTGCAATGTTTTCTTTTTAGTTATTTGTTTGTGTTCTTCCATCATTGCAAAGTTTTCTTTTTAGTTATTTGTTTGTGTTCTTCCATCATTGCAATGTTTTCTTTTTAGTTATTTGTTTGTGTTGTACCATCAATGCAATGTTTTCTTTTTAGTTATTTGTTTGTGTTCTACCATCAATGTAATGTTTTCTTTTTAGTTATTTGTTTGTGTTCTACCATCAATGTAATGTTTTCTTTTTAGTTATTTGTTTGTGTTCTTCCATCATTGCAATGTTTTCTTTTTAGTTATTTGTTTGTGTTCTTCCATCATTGCAATGTTTTCTTTTTAGTTATGTGTTCCTGTTCTACCATCATTGCAATGTTTTCTTTTTAGTTATTTGTTTGTGTTGTACCATCAATGCAATGTTTTCTTTTTAGTTATTTGTTTGTGTTCTACCATCAATGTAATGTTTTCTTTTTAGTTATTTGTTTGTGTTCTACCATCAATGTAATGTTTTCTTTTTAGTTATTTGTTTGTGTTCTTCCATCATTGCAATGTTTTCTTTTTAGTTATTTGTTTGTGTTCTTCCATCATTGCAATGTTTTCTTTTTAGTTATGTGTTCCTGTTCTACCATCATTGCAATGTTTTCTTTTTAGTTATTTGTTTGTGTTCTTCCATCATTGCAATGTTTTCTTTTTAGTTATTTGTTTGTGTTCTTCCATCATTGCAATGTTTTCTTTTTAGTTATGTGTTCCTGTTCTTCCATCATTGCAATGTTTTCTTTTTAGTTATGTGTTCCTGTTCTACCATCATTGCAATGTTTTCTTTTTAGTTATTTGTTTGTGTTCTTCCATCATTGCAATGTTTTCCTTTTAGTTATTTGTTTGTGTTCTACCATCATTGCAATGTTTTCTTTTTAGTTATGTGTTCCTGTTCTACCATCATTGCAATGTTTTCTTTTTAGTTATGTGTTCCTGTTCTTCCATCATTGCAATGTTTTCTTTTTAGTTATGTGTTCCTGTTCTTCCATCATTGCAATGTTTTCTTTTTAGTTATTTGGTTGTGTTCTTCCATCATTGCAATGTTTTCTTTTTAGTTATGTGTTCCTGTTCTTCCATCATTGCAATGTTTTCTTTTTAGTTATGTGTTCCTGTTCTTCCATCATTGCAATGTTTTCTTTTTAGTTATGTGTTCCTGTTCTTCCATCATTGCAATGTTTTCTTTTTAGTTATGTGTTCCTGTTCTTCCATCATTGCAATGTTTTCTTTTTAGTTATGTGTTCCTGTTCTACCATCATTGCAATGTTTTCTTTTTTAGTTATGTGTTCCTGTTCTTCCATCAATGAAATGTTTTCTGTTATGCTTTCGTGCTGTGAACAAATATATTGTAATACACTCTAATGGAAGCAACTCAATAATAAATCAATGTCAAGATTGTGTGATGTTTATAACACGTAGAATAAAAACTGGACAAGTGATAAGATCATAGAGTATTGAGTAATCTAAACACATGAAATAACGCTAAACAAAAACAATTGATACAAATATTTCTAATTGCACAGATTTATTATTGTTAGTCTAGACAGGGCCGCCGCGAGGATTCTGGCTGCCAGCGTGCGAAATTTTAAAATGCCGCCCCCCCCCTTTTTTTTTTTAAAGTCATTAATACTGAGCTGGACACTGTACCAAAAGCGATCTTTGATTTTTGTTGACCATTCCTTTTTTCTTTTCATATTAACACCCTTGTCGTATCGCCATGCCCTCTAAGATGTTTTATTTTCAACTTTAACTTAGCATTTTTCTTTTGTAATGAAAAGGAAAAGAGCCTTTGTCTTAATTTTAACAATTTTTTAATTTTAATTTTTTATTTATAATAATTTAACACTACATATGGAATCCAAATTTAAGTAATAAAATTTCACTTCAACGAGCCAGTTCTGACCTTTTGAACTTTAGACAATTATTGTTCCTGGCGTCTACAACTCCCTTTTCTGACAGTAATACTAATCCACTAGGGAATACTTGCACATTTAAACAAAAATAAAACAATAAAAAGAAACTTAAATACCGTTATATATATATATATATATGTATCCAATTAAATATTAAGTAGATAAAAAAAACAGATACCGTTTTTAACAGATTTTTCTACGAAAAGAACATAGGCTAATTAAAAATGTATTTTAAATATTAACACAAATGAACTTAATGTAGATTTACATCTAGATTGTATAATCGGCCAAAAATATTGTACTCTCAACTAACAGCCATTAAAAAAAAGAAGCGAAAATGTTTTAAAATTGACTTTTTAATAACCAGATCTAGATCAACTTAGGCCTACAGGGCTAGCTATTCAACTCGAAACAAATGTTACAAACAACCCGCGAAAATTCAAGGCCATAAATGAGTAGGCACCTATGGAAAAGCTCGTGGGAATCCCTCGCGCGCCGCTTTATTTTAATTTTTATTTTTTTTTTAAAGTTTCCAAAATAACTTTGTTTTGTACAAATATCGTTTTTTTTTTCTCCCAAGTTTTTAAAGGATAATGGACTCATTAGAATTGAAACAAAATATTTAAGTAATTTTATATTATTTAACCAAAAATGTAAAGAAAAAGGAACCTTGGCATAATTATTTGGCCGCCCCCTATATTAGGCCACCTGCGTGCAGTGCACATAATGCACAATAGGTTGCGGCGGCCCTGAGTCTAGATCTATTACAAAGTTAATTACATGACTAATCCAAACCAATTTGAATAATTACGCTTAATATAGGGTGTCTTTTTTTAAGTGTCCTTTCTGGAGTTGACTCTACACTCCGCTATAACCCTCCCCCACCCCATCCATCTCTTATTAAATGAAAATTGAGGGGGGGGGACAAGAAAAAAAAATCCCTTCTATGACAGATTCCAATAAACTTTTAATTGGACCAAAGAAAAAAGGCCAACCAGACAGAGCTGTACACCAGATGTTTATCTTGGAGATTCCTGCTACTATTATAATGATGATAGCCTGAAGGAGAAGAAATGTCTGGGGAGAGGGGCACAAAACAATTAATAGAAAAAAAAACAACAAATAATTAAACCAGAGTCTCAGTTTCTTTCCAATTAAACGGTTTTAGTGGAGAGAAGAAAAAAAAAACAGTGAATGGGGAGGAGAATGGGGGAGGGGGAGGCCTAGTTTTTATGTTAATTGTACAAATCTTCTATAACCTCTGTGTCTGTCTGGGTAGGATGTTTGTACACGATTTGTCTCCGACTTCTCATTCTCGGATTAAGTGGAACATTTTCACGATGTTCATTGTCATTGACAACACATGAATCTATCCAAAAATTATTTAACAATTAGTTTATTATTATTACTTAATTAGTTTTTTTTTTTTCATTTTTGTTTTATATAGAAAAGGGGAGATAAACCTTGCAGTATTGAGATAAATGGCAGTAATAAAGCAGTTCTTCCCCTTATTTAGGATTTGCTTTATTATTGTTATTTTTTAAAAATGTTTTTTTGTTTAAATCTCAGTTTTTAATCAGCGCTTTAGAAAACTGATTCGCTGCTGGGTACAAAAGCAATGAGAAATGTGAGACTTCAATGGAGAATCGAGCGAGTAGCAAGAGAGGCAGTACTTGTGAGAGGCAGTACTTGTGAGAGGCAGTACTTGTGAGAGGCAGTGCTTGTGAGAGGCAGTACTTGTGAGCAATTAGCATCGAGGTGCAAGGAGGTATATGTGCTAGTTGATTATCAATCCAATGTGGGCACAAGAATCTCACAAATGTACGCACAAATGTCTCTCAAGTGTACGCACAAGAGTGTTACAAATATACAGCCTAGAATCATAACTGTACGCACACGGTATAATATATATAGGTCTGTGTATAGAGTCTCACAAGTATACTCACACGAATCGTACATATGCTTGGACGATTCAAAGCGGGTATCACTATCAACCACGGGACTTCACCCTAGTCTAGAATTTCAGTGAAAATAAGAGTTCTTCAATTTAAAAAGTAGAAAATACAGTCAAATCTAAAAGAGTCTTTATGTGAACACTCTCCGGTGTACAGAATATAGAAGTAGTAATGAGCTAGTCCTTATAACACAAAAGCAGTTTTTTTTTGTCTTATTTAATTGTCTATAGTGACTTGGAATGCAGTGTTTTTGACTGTTTTGTCTGTTTCTTTCACAATCTCTCCCAAAACTGTTTATTTTCTTACATGTTTCCATTAAATGGTCTCCACCTTCTCCCCATCGCTCTCTAGTCCTGTATTTTTTATTTTGCTTCACGAGTTGTCTTATGAATGGGCAGCGGATCTCAAACAAATGTAAACAAAGAGAAGATTTACTTCATTATGCAAATACCCAAGACACATCGATCATTGAATTACATTTATAGACCGTTAATTGGCTGCGTAATTAGCTTGAAAAATAACATGGACGTTTTGTTTCGCATCTTATGGCAGAAAACTGAGCAACTTTTGTAAGAAATAACCACAGACCTATATATATGGCTCCTTTTGTCTCGAAAGGCAATGGATGCGCCCAAATGCGTCACTGGTTTTGGCTTAATAACTGTTGTCTCCCGTGTTGTTTTAGCCGCTTTGCAGCAGCACCAGAGTTTCCTCTCCGGGGCGCATTCTTGGGCCTTGGATAAAGGGGTCATGGGTGGCCCATGCGTCATGATCCCTCTCTCGACCTTGCTGATGTGATCCAAAGGAACGCATCGCATTACATTTGGCACCAACTCAGTTGCAGAAGCTGCCGGAGGGAATTTCATAGCTGATACTCCCAACGCCTAAGGGGCTTCACTCCTGATTTCTCCTTGAGGTTGTCTCCTGAAGCCCCAGTACCGCAAGGCAGCGGGGGTTTGAAATCAGAGTACCCCTCTCCTAGATGAACTGCCTTACTAGGCTGACGAGCTCCATCTGCCCGAAGCTCACGGTTTTGTGGCGCCAGGTATCCGCCTTCACCGCTTCACCTGTTAGTAAGAGCAGTTTCGCCGAGCTTAAAAATATCTAAGCCATACGAGCAGGCCAGGTGTTGGACTTAGTTGTCAGAGGCTATTTGAGACGCATGCCATTAGGAGTATTTTATAGACAATGGGAGCTTATCCCCATTGACACCCCTGGCCATGACAACCTTTGAAACCAAAGACCTATATATAAATATAAATATAATCTTGTTAGAATTATTACTAGCAGTATAAAAGTAAAAGTTTATTTTTTTTTTCAGCCATAGTTTATATCTTTATTATAAACGCAATAATCAATGCAACCTAGTCTGTATTATTATAGATCTACGTGTGCCTATTATGGCAGGTGACATTTCTTGTTCTAAAATTGTTGTAAGTTTTAGCTTATTTGGGAGTTCTGATGAAAAACAATTTCCTTAAAAACCAACTCTATTTGAAACCGTACGATCAGGAAAACCATTAACTAAAATTGATCTAGATCAAAGGTTCCCATACCTGTTTTCGGCAAACCCCAAGCGTAACAATTTAAAAAAAATAAAATTTTCGAATTCAATAGATTTACTTTTTTTGTTTTTTTTTAAAATGATTTCTAGCTCAAGGGATAGGAAGAGTCAAAAAGTAATTTTTAAAAAAGTTTATAGAAAATAGATTATAGATTTAAAAAAGAAGAAAAAAAAAACATGTTAAGTTGTCTATATTTATCAATGAAATTCAAATTAAAACGAAGCAGTTTAAAGTCAGTCAAAGAAGAAACCAACGTTCTGGGTAAGATGAGCTTTCAGAATAACATAAAAAGATTCCATATAGGGCTTTCACTTTAGGTTTCATCTTCAATTTTCTCTGTTAGTCTTGTCTAATTGGTTTCTTTCTTTTTATTATCACAATATTGGTACCTTGCTAAAACCGTTTTCCACTAGATATGAAGATGAAAAAGCCATTAAAAACTTTATTATTATAATACGTAATATATGAAAAGTATCAGGTTGAATCTTTTTGGAGCCATAAGAGCTGATACCTTTTTTTAAAAATTATACTTTAAGTTCTCGATTAATATTTATTCCGAGTATTTCTTTTGAGAATGTTTGTCGTCTCTTCTATAGCATCATATAAATCGATTTCCATTGAGGAAATCTTATTCAGATTATCCTCAAATCTTATTTGAAAATCAGAAGAAAGGACATTGAAATACTCACCATAATCCTAAAGTCATCTTCCTGTCAGTTTGACTGTACTAAATTTGGAAACTGGGGAATATTTTCCCAGTCGAATGATTTGCTTCCTTAATATAATTCTGGCCAGAAACGCACCGGCTAGTTAAACACGGAAAGAATGAAGTGAAACTTCAAATAATCAACACTGATCTGTACTGTCAGCATTTCTTTAGAGATTCGGCCATTTCTAAAATGCGTTACCTTAGAGACAAAAATGCGTTGAAATAAGTAATTAAATGTATAAATAACATAAGGACCTAGGGGATACTGAAAAAAAGAGCTAGTACCTTCGAGGGTCCGGCATGCTGCACCTTTAGGTGGACGGCCTCCCCCTTCCAACCCCTACATCTCTCACTTGTCGCTCCAAGCGCCATGCCCTGGAAAGCAGCTTCAGCTGGTGGACTAAACCATGTGAGGGGGTGGTGATAACATGGCACTACTGCTTTCTAGACTAAGGTCACCGGCCAGGGCGGAAGAGTTCCAGGATGGACTACAATGGCCACATGTTCAGACACTAAAGCGAACCACCTAATTGGAGGTACTCGGCTGTGGTCAAGCATGGAGAGGGATTGGTGTCGCCATGCAAGCATCTAGCCCTCGTTACACCAAATGAGACCGTAAAGAAATCAATCTAAGGTTCAAATCCTATAGGTGTAGGTCATGATTCCACTAATGGAAAATCAAAATTAAAGTCTTAACCTGATAAAATGAGATCCACTACCGTGGATCCTTAATTCATTTTATCACTCTAATGGACCCTTTTAATTATCACACTAATGGACCCTTTTAATTATCACACTAATGGACTCTTTGGAAGTCTTCATAGTCCCCTTGGGGTCTGTCTAGAAGACTTTGTGAATGACTTATCTAGATTGAGTGTACAATTTTATTTTCCAAATTGAAGAGCACAGTTGCTTTTTTTAATAATCAAATGAAACCAATACCTGTCGACCAATCTGTATATTTCTGTGTCTATGACACTAATCTTTAATGATTGTTAGCGCGTTTTATGTAAACACTTTATGATAATGAAGGAACAAAATCAATCTTCTAGGTCAGAGAAAAGTTGTTTTTTACCTGTCAAACGAAGAAGAGCCAAACTTTAAATAGTTCCTCTTCTAGGATTGCAAATCATCACTTAAGAAACACCTGGCATTCATTATGGTTGTCTCTATTGGCTTGCCAATTAGTCCAGAGGTTACAATTCATTATTTGGTTCAAAAAAGTGTTTGATAATGTCCATCGAGATTTACTGTGGAAAATAGAGAATATGGTATCCCAGTAAAAATTCATGCAGATCCTATGACAGCTATACAGCCAATCTAGTTGCTGTATTAAAACAGAAGAAGAGTTCTTTAGCATCGACACAGGTGAGAGACAGGGGTGTATCTTGTCTCTCTCTTCCTCTTTCGCGTAGCCATCGACTAATAATGATGAGAGAATGAGGACAGAATGAATCATGACGTGAACTGAATCGAATGACAGACTTGGACTTCACTGACAATGTTACACTACCAAGCTATTGGACTTGATTCAAAAATCCACCGATTTAACACAATCGTCATCCCAACAGCGATGTATCCATGCTGGACATAGAAGTTATCTGCCGAAATTGAGAATTGGCTAAGATTTTAGAAGTCAGTTATAGAGATCGGGTCACAAACAAAGAAATCCTATGCCGAACTTACTGAGCGTTGCAAGAAGTTTGCGGGACATGAAAATTTCATGCTATTATCTTTCTCAATGCGGAATGACCAGTTGGGAAAGGGAAAGGAAGGGAAAGGAAGGGAAGGGAAAATATCTGTGTGAATGTTACCGTGATAGCTTTTTAAATGTATTTATAAAACAAAAAGTTGAATTCAAACTCAACGGCCCAAGCCTCCTCAAGCCAATACTCTGACCACTGTGTCTGCGCAGTGCTTATGAAAAAATAAGATTTTAAAGTTATCTGTTGTTAGGTTCAAACTTTTAGTTCGTCTAGTTCTCTACACAAAGTAAAAAGGGAATTAATTCAACTTATACCACTACATTAGTCAAATACAATTTCTTTCCCTTTTTCGTTACCAAACAAAATAATTAATTAATTATAATAAATTTACTTGATTTTTATTTCAAATTTATTCTTGTTTTGTCAGGTACAAGAAATAATGTGCAAATTTTCAACTAAATCCGAGATTGGGTGTGGGAAAAAATAACATGTTGACAATTGTACCAGACAGAGTGAGTTGAAATAAGGTTTGTAAAAGAAAGGAAAGAAACTTAAAGACATATAATTGTAACATTATTTCCTGACTTTATTTGCTTTCAATATGGACACTATATCAATAATCCAAATGTACGTATGTTACGTGTTTATAAAAGCTAGTCCGTTTAGTCTTTTGTTTTGTTTCGGAAATTGTGTCCCGTGGATAATTTTGATGAGTTATCTCTGGAGATAGTGTAAGAGGTTCTCTCCCTTTATCCAGGGACTGGAGGACTGCAGTTGTTTTCATGCGTTCCGAGCTTCAGATATTCTTTCTCCTGTCGTGTACAACTCACGTTTTCTCTTTGCACGAGAGGCTAAAGGTTAAAGTAAAAAAAAAGTTGTGACGGACCGAAATTGAAATGTTTTTTTTTAGTTATTTTTTTCTAATAAGAGCTCACTATTCATTCTTGGAAAAAAAAAGTTACAGGTCAAATTAAGTCTAATAAAGTAAATGTCAACACTGACCAATACTATTATGTGAGGACATTCGAGGTACATAGAGGCCACGGACGTTTGTAAAGGTCATGGTTATCGTTAGATCATTTACGTTTTCTCTAAGATCAGGCACAAGACATTTCAAAAGTCTTACTTAAGCAAAGTTTTTTAGTTCATATAGCTTCAGACACCTCTCACAAAATCTTTCTACAGTCTATACACAGTGTACAAGGTTAAAAATATTTAACCTTAGGCAGATTTGCCTACAAGTACGCATCTTGCGTATTTTGTACGCAAATGGACACGAAAATACGCGAGTTTATCATCTGAAAATACGCATTTCCCCCGCGAAAGCAAAAAAAAAAAAATTAATACAAAAAACAAAAAGTTGTTTCAATCCTATAGATATATATAGATCAGTGCGTCAATGCCTGGAAATGGTCTATTCTTATTACATCTACTACAAGATTAACCTTATTTTGTTCTCGCGCTTACGCGCGAAGATTTAAAAAATTTAGACTAATTAGATCTACTAGGTCTTGCTGATGACAATAAAGCGGAGTTCCTTTCAATGTGTCAGCTTATTTCTAGACTCTAGTCTTCAAACTGATTGGGAATCAATTGATTGTTTAGTTCTAGACATTAAATCATTGGACTCGTATAAATCTAGTATTGCGTTAAAAAGTTTTACAATGTCAGGCATCGCGAATTTACGTAATTCTAGATTTAGAATTAAGATCTAGATTTAGACTTAGTCTTGTTATCTAGTTCTTGATGTGACTTGGTATGTACTAGACAAAATTAGATGTAGAACTAATATAGATCTAGATCAAAGTAGATCTATTTATCGATCTAAATTTAGACTACTGACTAGGTCTTGTAGCTATGGGATCTAGATCTAAATTCTAGATCTAGCTTTCTGTAACTCACAAATGTGCAACAACTTCTGCCATCTCATTAAAGAGATGTATTTGATCTCCTTTCTTATCAATTATGGAATGTAAAATGAAAGGGGGCACATATTAGTCTAGATCTGGATTTTAGTATTTCACATTCAGGACAGTAGCTTACAATTCCGTAGGATTATTAAAATAGCTTTAAGTAGCTTATGCACATTAAAACCAACAAGCATCAGGACTCTAGATTTAGATTTGATTTTTTGTAAGTTACAAAATACAGCAGAAGAAAGTAAGTTGGGCTGAGGTCATATTGGACAAAATGGTGGTTAATCTCTCTCTCTCTCTCTCTTTCTCTCTCTCTCCCTTAACATGACAAAGAGAATCAAACTGATGTGCCCTGATTCTAAAATTACATAAAGTAGGAAGATCTAAAGCTACCGTTATATTCATTATGACAAAGACTAATAGTGTTAATATTTTGAAAACTTGACAGAATGTCTTATAGAACTCTAGGCTGTGTTCAGTTTTTGGATTGCTGCATGCGTGTATCTAACGAGATTGAAAGATTTGAGTCTTTCCTGAGTATATTTCTTAATATTTAGGAAAATACACATTTGCCCCTCAAAATACACATTTCCAAGTCTGGGAATATATATTCCCTTTTTGGCATGTAGGCATCTCTGAAGCCTTGGGACTATTGACTTGGGGAATATTGAAACATGAATTGGAAATTTCAAAACAACTTTTCTTTTGTACCTTGGAAAATATATTGACCTGCATTGTCCCCCACCAAAAAAAAAAAAAACAAAAAAACTTGTGTTAGGACGTCGCGCCCCACTTGAGAGGACATCGCATCCCCTGGATGGGCGTACCACAGTTTGAGAAACGCTGATGTAATATTTATTGTTGTTTTTCCTGACAGACTTACGCCCCTTTGTTTTGTATTTCCCAAGGTTTCAACACCATGCCCGTGATTTGGACTCAATGAGGTCACGTGCTCTGTTGTTGTAGTGTAACCTACAGAGAGCTGGCGAGG
This sequence comes from Biomphalaria glabrata, assembly GCF_947242115.1. Taxonomy (NCBI): domain Eukaryota; kingdom Metazoa; phylum Mollusca; class Gastropoda; family Planorbidae; genus Biomphalaria; species Biomphalaria glabrata. Next base: position 23,185,992 of record NC_074715.1, read on the forward strand.
TGTTTGAAGAATTATTAATGACCAGAGGTAAGTTTTACACTTTATAAAACGTTTGATTTCAGATCTACATGCTAGAAGCAGTTTTCTTTACAATAGAAGACATGGTCGTGGTGGCACAGAATAGTTTTACAGATTTGGATTTTATGTGATAAATCCGTTTCTTCTATAAAGTTATACAACCTACGTTTCTTTATCTAATGTTCCAATACCTAATGTTCTTCCATGTAATGTTTCTATAATGCTTCTATAAGTAATGTTCTTATAATGTTGCTATAAGTAATGTTACTTTAATGTTCAGAAATCTAATGTTCCTGTACTATATGTAATGTTTCTCAATCTAAAACTCACATGTTGTATAGTCTATATATACAATGTTGTCAAAACATACACACACATACACACACAGCCTATCGCCTATCCAATGTGGTTAACTCACACACACAAAGTCTATCGCCTATACAATGTGGTTAACTCACACACACAAAGTCTATCGCCTATACAATGTGGTTAACACACACACACAAACATAAAGTGTATCGTCTATGCCGACTCTATGCAATGTGGTCAACACACACACAAAGTTGGGCATTTCTTGTTTTATTTTCTGTGGTTCAAAGGAAAGTTTATTTCTTCCTTCTACCCAGAGATTAAACACTATTCACCTGTTAGAATAATACTTTAAGAATTCATTGATGCCCAACATACGGTCCGTGGGCCTAATCCTACACGAAATATGGTGCTATCCGGCCCGCCGAAATGTTGACGCAGTGTGTTAAAAATGGACATTTAGAAAATAAAAAAGTATTTTTTCGTACGTTTTCAAATCATTATTTAATTATTATGTTTAGACTTGTATGTTGTTATGTATTATGTTTAGACTTGTATGTTGTTATGTATTATGTTTAGACTTATATGCAGTTATGTATTATGTTTAGACTTGTATGTAGTTATGTATTATGTTTAGGCTTGTATGTAGTTATGTATTATGTTTAGACATATATGTAGTTATGTATTATGTTTAGACTTATATGTAGTTATGTTTAGACTTACATGTAGTTATGTATTATGTTTAGACTAATAAGAATTGAAATGTTCTTGCTTAAAGAAAAGTCAACGTCTCTATTTCCGGAGACACCAACACAAGGGTATGTATAGATAGATCTTGGAAGTATGAGCTTGCAGACATTCAGTTTCAAGAAGCAATTCTGTATGACCAGGCGCTACAACACTTGCAGAGTCTAGAACATTCTTTCAGAAAATGTCTCTGGAGACATTTTGACAAATTTGACATGTTGATACTTTCAAGTAGGCCTAATGGTGCATCAGATACGGGAAACTAAAAGAGCAGCTTAACATTTTGTAATCTACCTCCTATACTGGAAGCTATAGGATGAAAAGGGACTTACTTTATACTCAGATTTACACAGGACATTATTTGTACATTGTTTGTACATAGCTCTACAAGTGACATTGTTTGTACATAGCTCTACAAGTGACATTGTTTGTACATAGATCTACAAGTGACATTGTTTGAACATAGATCTACAAGTGACATTGTTTGTACATAGATCTAAAAGTGACATAGTTTGTACATAGATCTAAAAGTGACATAGTTTGTACATAGATCTACAAGTGACATTGTTTGTACATAGATCTACAAGTGACATTGTTTGTACATAGATCTAAAAGTGACATAGTTTGTACATAGATCTACAAGTGACATTGTTTGTACATAGATCTAAAAGTGACATAGTTTGTACATAGATCTACAAGTGACATTGTTTGTACATAGATCTAAAAGTGACATAGTTTGTACATAGATCTAAAAGTGACATAGTTTGTACATAGATCTAAAAGTGACATAGTTTGTACATAGATCTAAAAGTGACATAGTTTGTACATAGATCTACAAGTGACATAGTTTGTACATAGATCTAAAAGTGACATTGTTTGTACATAGATCTAAAAGTGACATAGTTTGTACATAGATCTACAAGTGACATTGTTTGTACATAGATCTAAAAGTGACATAGTTTGTACATAGATCTAAAAGTGACATAGTTTGTACATAGATCTAAAAGTGACATAGTTTGTACATAGATCTACAAGTGACATTGTTTGTACATAGATCTAAAAGTGACATTGTTTGTACATAGATCTAAAAGTGACATAGTTTGAACATAGATCTAAAAGTGACATTGTTTGTACATAGATCTAAAAGTGACATAGTTTGTACATAGATCTAAAAGTGACATAGTTTGTACATAGATCTACAAGTGACATAGTTTGTACATAGATCTACAAGTGACATAGTTTGTACATAGATCTACAAGTGACATTGTTTGTACATAGATCTAAAAGTGACATAGTTTGTACATAGATCTAAAAGTGACATAGTTTGTACATAGATCTAAAAGTGACATAGTTTGTACATAGATCTAAAAGTGACATAGTTTGTACATAGATCTACAAGTGACATTGTTTGTACATAGATCTAAAAGTGACATTGTTTGTACATAGATCTAAAAGTGACATAGTTTGTACATAGATCTACAAGTGACATTGTTTGTACATAGATCTAAAAGTGACATTGTTTGTACATAGATCTAAAAGTGACATAGCTCTACCTGCAATTAAAAATATTATTGTATACTTTACGTGTCAATGAGAACAAAGGGCAGGTAATCGTTCTGTTTGGAAACATCTCAACATGGCAAACCTTTTTTTTAATAAAGTTTTTGCAGACTTAAGACATTCTAAACCAGACTCTCTGAGACTGTTTACATTAGACAAATCTCTGGTGCGGACAGATCAATTAACAGCCCCCAGTAGGTCGACACTCACACACTCTCACACACTGAATTCAGTAACATGTTGGGTTGGCAACAGTAAATCTTGTTTGTTTTGTTTTTTTTTTTTGTTTTATACTTTCGGTGTTTTGGATGGAGTCAGAAAATTGGCCACATTTTATCTGGAGACAGCTACAAGGCTTGAGTTCATATGTGTCCATTCTGTTCAGCCATCGGATTGTCTTGTGTTTTCTCCTGTGGCACGTGTCAGGTGTGTTTTAATTCCGACGTCACGTGATGCAGTTCTATGCTGACAAAATTCAAACAGATCTTTTGTAACTGTTGTCATCCAGTGAGATTCTTTCATAATTGTTCAACTAAAAGCTCTAGTTACAGGACACTGTGTGACCCTGCTGTTTTCCTAACAAATTAAATCACATAGATTTATTTTCATGTCTGATGTAACTCAATTATTTATGTTTCACAAATTGTAAATAGTCCGTGAAATACTTAGAAAGTAGGTTCTGAGAAATACTTACAAAGTAGGTTCTGTGAAATACTTACAAAGTAGGTTCTGTGAAATACTTACAAAGTAGGTTCTGTGAAATACTTACAAAGTAGGTTCTGTGAAATACTTAGAAATACGTTCTGTGAAATACTTAGAATTAGGTTCTGTGAAATACTTACAAAGTAGGTTCTGTGAAATACTAAGAAATAGGTTCTGTGAAATACTTAGAATTTGGTTCTGTGACATACTTAGAAATAGGTTCGGTGAAACTAGATACAGTGAAATACTTAAAATGTAAGTTATGCGAAATACTTATAAATGAGGTACTGTGAAGTACCTAGAAAAAGATTGTGTGAAATAACTAAAAATTATGTACTGTGAAATAACTAGATAGTAAGTTCTTTGAAATACTTAAAAAGAAGGTCTGTGAAATACCAAGAAAGTAGGTACTGTGAAACACTGGAATGTAGGTATTGTGAAATACTTAGAAAGAAGGCCCTGTGAAGTACTTAGAAAGTAAGTTCTGTGAAATACCTAGAAAGTAAGTTCTGTGAAATACCTAGAAAGTAAGTTCTGTGAAATACCTAGAAAGTAAGCTCAATGAAATACTTAGAAAGTAAGTTCTGTGAAATACCTAGAAAGTAAGTTCTGTGAAATACCTAGAAAGTAAGTTTTGTGAAATACCTAGAAAGTAAGCTCAATGAAATACTTAGAAAGTAAGTTCTTTGAAATACTTAGAAAGTAGAAACTGTGCAATAGATATGATGCACTCAATCAATCTACTCTATGCATTAATTAATAGCCAGGGATAGCAATAGCTAACAGAATTTTAAAACTACATCAATGAAAGAATTATAGAGAGAGATAGAGAGAGAGGGGGGGGGGATTATAATGGAGGAAGAAAATACAGATTAAAAAATAAAGAAAAAATGGATTCACGGAAAAACAAGGATATCTACAGATAGATTAATAGGCTTAGCCAAGGATATCTACAGATTAATAGGCTTAGCCAAGGATATCTACAGATTAATAGGCTTAGCCAAGGATATCTACAGATAGATTAATAGGCTTAGCCAAGGATATCTACAGATAGATTAATAGGCTTAGCCAAGGATATCTACAGATTAATAGGCTTAGCCAAGGATATCTACAGATAGATTAATAGGCTTAGCCAAGGATATCTACAGATAGATTAATAGGCTTAGCCAAGGATATCTACAGATTAATAGGCTTAGCCAAGGATATCTACAGATAGATTAATAGGCTTAGCCAAGGATAGAAAGACAGACAGGCAGACACTATTTCAACTCATGTCAGTTCTAAATCCACAACTCCCAATGTATAGCTCAATATTTACAAACAGCAAAGTAACATGGAGCTGCAAGCGAATTTCTTCGCTTATCTCCCTTAGCATGGGATTAAGTTTCCTCTATAATCAATTTTATTCATGTCTTTTTTTGTGTACACGTCTACAAACTACAAGTTTTTTTTTGTGTACACGTCTACAAACTACAAGTTTTGATTGGATCTACGGAGTTATAGTTCGACTTATATTTAGAACAAATTGTCAGCTTCTAGTCACGACGTCTAATCTTACAAAGAATTAATTTATAGAATTTTAAAAAGTTATTTAATGACTGATAAAAAAAACCCGACTCTCCAAAAAATTGTGTGTTGAATTTTGTGAACATCCCCACCCCTTCCCTATCTCTTTCCTAACACTTCCTTCTTTACTTCAGGTAATCTTTGGCCTTTAAACAACTTCTAATTCATTTCTGATTAATCAGACCAATTAAATCTGGTTTTCTTTTTTTTTTTTTTTTGGTCATATTTTTAATACAGATTATTTGAATCTGATTAGCAAGATCATTGTTCGTTGAACCAATCATCAGCTTGACCCTAGATCTATTTGAATCTGGTTAGCAAGATCATTGTTCGTTGAACCAATCATCAGCTTGACCCTAGATCTATTTGAATCTGGTTAGCAAGATCATTGTTCGTTGAACCAATCATCAGCTTGACCCTAGATCTATTTGAATCTGGTTAGCAAGATCATTGTTCGTTGAACCAATCATCAGCTTGACCCTAGATCTATTTGAATCTGGTTAGCAAGATCATTGTTCGTTGAACCAATCATCAGCTTGACCCTAGATCTATTTGAATCTGGTTAGCAAGATCATTGTTCGTTGAACCAATCATCAGCTTGACCCTAGATCTATTTGAATCTGGTTAGCAAGATCATTGTTCGTTGAACCAATCATCAGCTTGACCCTAGATCTATTTGAATCTGGTTACCAAGATCATTGTTCGTTGAACCAATCATCAGCTTGACCCTAGATCTATTTGAATCTGGTTAGCAAGATCATTGTTCGTTGAACCAATCATCAGCTTGACCCTAGATCTATTTGAATCTGGTTAGCAAGATCATTGTTCGTTGAACCAATCATCAGCTTGACCCTAGATCTATTTGAATCTGGTTAGCAAGATCATTGTTCGTTGAACCAATCATCAGCTTGACCCTAGATCTATTTGAATCTGGTTAGCAAGATCATTGTTCGTTGAACCAATCATCAGCTTGACCCAAGATCTATTTGAATCTGGTTAGCAAGATCATTGTTCGTTGAACCAATCATCAGCTTGACCCTAGATCTATTTGAATCTGGTTAGCAAGATCATTGTTCGTTGAACCAATCATCAGCTTGACCCAAGATCTATTTGAATCTGGTTAGCAAGATCATTGTTCGTTGAACCAATCATCAGCTTGACCCTAGATCTATTTGAATCTGGTTAGCAAGATCATTGTTCGTTGAACCAATCATCAGCTTGACCCTAGATCTATTTGAATCTGGTTAGCAAGATCATTGTTCGTTGAACCAATCATCAGCTTGACCCTAGATCTATTTGAATCTGGTTAGCGAGATCAATGTTCGTTGAACCAATCATCAGCTTGACCCTAGATCTATTTGAATCTGGTTAGCAAGATCATTGTTCGTTGAACCAATCATCAGCTTGACCCTAGATCTATTTGAATCTGGTTAGCAAGATCATTGTTCGTTGAACCAATCATCAGCTTGACCCTAGATCTATTTGAATCTGGTTAGCAAGATCATTGTTCGTTGAACCAATCATCAGCTTGACCCTAGATCTATTTGAATCTGGTTAGCAAGATCATTGTTCGTTGAACCAATCATCAGCTTGACCCTAGATCTATTTGAATCTGGTTAGCAAGATCATTGTTCGTTGAACCAATCATCAGCTTGACCCTAGATCTATTTGAATCTGGTTAGCAAGATCATTGTTCGTTGAACCAATCATCAGCTTGACCCTAGATCTATTTGAATCTGGTTAGCAAGATCATTGTTCGTTGAACCAATCATCAGCTTGACCCTAGATCTATTTGAATCTGGTTAGCAAGATCATTGTTCGTTGAACCAATCATCAGCTTGACCCTAGATCTATTTGAATCTGGTTAGCAAGATCATTGTTCGTTGAACCAATCATCAGCTTGACCCTAGATCTATTTGAATCTGGTTAGCAAGATCATTGTTCGTTGAACCAATCATCAGCTTGACCCTAGATCTATTTGAATCTGGTTAGCAAGATCATTGTTCGTTGAACCAATCATCAGCTTGACCCTAGATCTATTTGAATCTGGTTAGCAAGATCATTGTTCGTTGAACCAATCATCAGCTTGACCCTAGATCTATTTGAATCTGGTTACCAAGATCATTGTTCGTTGAACCAATCGTCAGCTTGACCCTAGATCTATTTGAAACTGGTTACCAAGATCATTGTTCGTTGAACCAATCGTCAGCTTGTGTCGATATAAAGACGGCGAGGTGCTTATTTTAATGCATTTTGAGACAAATAATTTTAGTTAATTTCTGTTTAATTCGAATTATTAACTTTTAAATCAGTGGTGTGGTCCAGGTCTGACTCTGATGTATGACCAGTATGGCTTAGGTCTGGTCTTCGTTTCTATATGGATCTTTGGAGTTCTTAAACTTCTAGAAAATCTAGGCAAAGGTATTCTGTATCCTTCTAAACTCTTTGCAATGCTTGAAATTGTATAGCTAGTCAGTCTTTACTCCTTGGCTCTTTACCAGGAAATATGATTGTGTGACCTGTCCAGTTTTAGCGCCATTTGAATGGGAAAAGCATGTGTAGCGTGATCTGTATCTGCGTCCATCCGTCCCACCCGTTTAAAACGCACACAACTAGAAAAGATTGACAATCCAATACCGCCATGGTGCAACGGCGTCACTTTGTCACATTTGAAAGTGAACGTTTTGTTTTGAACATGAATCCTGCAAGTATTTTATTTGTTTGAGTTAAAAACACACACTTTTACCTTTACACACACACACACACACACACACACACAACATTTTTAATAACAGATTGTTGACTGGGTAAGCCTGTATAATAGGTCACAGAATTCATTGAGAACTATATGGCTTCATTGATAGATTCGCGCAACAGTACAAACAAAATTTAAACCTAATTCATCTAAGGTTACAGTTAAAAAATGTTAATGGCTCATTTTTTCCACCATTTATTAACTAACTTAATGAATAAAATAGTCATTCATTGTGGTTTTTTTTTAAAGAGTTTCGATCCGGACATTCGCTATAGATATCTATAAAAGGGATTACTTTTTATCGCGCAGTCGTGACATGTCCTCCGTGTACACCTGACATCAAGCTTTGAAATGGTATTTCCAGTGGTTCCCAAACTGTTCCCTTAACGGAACACTTCGCACATTCAGAGTAGTTAGCAGAACACTTTGCTTTTTTAAAAGAGAGATTTAATTATTAATTATTCAAGAAGTTCGAGGAACACCCATTTAGGCCTAGCGAAACAAAAGGATTCTGCGGAACACTATTTGGGAAACACTGCTTTAGATAATCAAAACAAAACCATGGCTTGAATATTCCTTGTTCATTGGCGTATCCGGTGGATCCTGAATTTGTGTGATAACGCTCTCTTTGTAATCTTGTATTTTACATTATTATTATCTTATTAGCAAGATGAGTGTTTGTTGAGCAACCAATTCACTTATCTTAGTAGGCCTATACATTGGGCATTCGTCTATGTTTGGTGACATTCAGTCCCTTTCCAAGCATCCCGACAGAGAGAGAAGAAACAACCAAGTGATTGATACATTAGATCTTTGATGGTTCAATCTAAAACAGAAAAGTCACATCTAATTTTATACAGACAAATAGCAGAGAACTTGTAGATTCAAACTAAATGGTGTTTGTGTGAGGAAGGAATGTTGTTGTTGTTTTTGTTCCAGTAAAACACGAGATTTAAAATGTTCGTTTCAGATTCCAATCATGTCTTCTTCTTGGTGTACTTTAATGGTCATCTTGCTCCACACTCTGACTGGACGTACTGACCAGCAGCTGGATACCACGCACCCAGTCAGACAGACGGTGTATGGACACATAAGAGGTTACGTATACAAGCGCCCTAACGGGAGAGAGGTGGAGAGATACCTAGGGGTGCCGTTCGCCGCCCCGCCAGTGGGTAAACTAAGATTTCAGGTAACATTCCTATTCTAGTTTTGTCTCCAACTGTCAAGATTTAAGGTTCAAAATTATACTTACTGCTATCTGTTTGCTTGCTTAAACAATGTGTCTGTTAGGTTGCTTATACAATGCCTCTCTTCTGGCGTACACAGTGTGTCTTTCTTGGTTATATCATATATAGATGTTATATTCATGTTTAAACAGTCTCTCTTTTCTTGCATATATTTTTTTTTCTTGTTACACTATGTTCCTTTCATTTTTGTTTATACAATGTGTATCTCAACTGAGAATAAAGGTTCAATTTTAAATCTTATCACCAAGCTACAACTAATAATCTTTGATAGTTGGCCACAATTATCTTAAAATTAAATTTGGCTTGCGTTTTTTAGCGGCCCCCAAGAGCAGAATGGACGCTATTAATATTGTGTGGTCTGTCCGTCCGTCCTGTTTAGATCTCGTAAACTAGAACAGATGGTGAAAATCCGACATCATGCTATTTTGAACCTTACTAAGTTCTGAAGCAATGTCTAATTTTTTTTCTTTTCTGAAAGAGAAAAATTTAATTATTAAAATCAACCATGCAAGCAGTTTTTTCATAAAAATACACCATTTTTACAACTATTCACTATTTATAGAAGTGGTTCCCAAATTTTTTGTCTCGTAGACCCCTTTCCATGTTTTCTGGTTTTCGGTAGACCCCCTGCTTAACTTTCAAATTTTTGCAAATTCAACATTTTTAAAACTAATTTCTATCTGTACAAAAAGTAAAGTTCCCCTCAGACCTTGTGGTCTATAGAGCAGATGATGAAAGGTTATCTGTTTTTGTGGCCTACGATTATCGAGGGTGTCATGTGGCCATACAACGACCAACAGCCTTTACTTTCCCCAACTAATGTCAGGTACCCATTAGAGAGCTGGGTGGCCTCAGAGGCGCCCAAAAGATCCCGAAATTAAAAATCCAAGTCTTCAACAGGATTCAAACTCGGGACCCTCGGGAAGCCAAGCACTTTACCGCTCAGCCAAAACGCCTCCTTATTTCTATCTGTAGAGAGTTGAAAAGTGAAAAGGTAATTTAAAGCTACATATTAGAGATTTTAGAGATCTCTCTTTTTTATTGATAAAATTCAAAACCAATTCAAATAGCAATATGTTTTGCTGGAATCTCCAAACACAATGGCTTTAAGTATCATTGTAACAGTTTTCGCAAAGAGCAGTTTCTCGCGTATTTCTTGATGTTTCATGTGTTGCTCAAATATTGAGTCCGCGCGAAGATGTTATCACTATCGGGAGAAAGAGCGAAGGCGAGTGACTGTCGCCTAAACCAGTAAGCTTCGAGCATAAAGGGCTCATTAGTCTTGGCTGGCTACCCACCTAGCAGAAGTAAAACTGAATTCAAAACTCTCCTGTCTTGCAACTCAAACATGGGAAAGGATTTGTGGGTTAACCTGAGGAAAAATAAGGAGCCGGCGACCATAATGCAGTTTGCAGCACACACCACTTCATCCTGTCAGAACCTGTGACGCTGTTGAGCCCAAACTTATATATGTCGTTTGCAAAGAATTACAGAATATCAGATGTGGGTTTGTGTAAAACAGGTTTTGAAACTACAACGGCTGGTAAAAATCAATGTTTTACCTATGGTGTTTTCCGCATTTTGCCAGAAATAAGTAAATTTCCCCTTTCAGACATTGTGATGGTGTTATGGTCATCTGTTTCTTTGGCCAACGGTTAACGAGCAGGGTGTCATGTGGACAGAACAACGACCAACCGCCTTTACTTTTACTAACATAATCCAGGTACCCATTAGAGATGGGTGGACTCAGGGGAGCCCTGAAAATCCTGAAATTCAAAATTCACAGAGATTCGAACCCAGGACCCCAATTACGGAAGTCAAGCGCCAACTACCACCACACCCTTATTTTGCTATAAGTGAACAGATATTGTAAGACTCATAAACCACCATCTTCTCTACATGATGTTGAATAGAGATTTTGTGGGTCTATTATGAACTTTATCTTTGAATGTTCAAAAGTTTTTCAAATCTATATCTTTTTATCAGGGTGATATTGTCGCAGATGATCCTCAAGCGTAATTAGTTTCATATCGTGATAAAAAAGGCAATCGGTAACCGCTCGGTTGACAAGGAAAGAATGAACAATTTTATATAATCAACGCTAGACAGTCTACATTTCTTTTTGTTAAACATTATTTACATGAAGACAAAATTAAGTTATTTTAATTAGTATTGAAATTAAATACAACAATTTTTCGTTTGAATAGTAGGATAAATATTTAAATGATTAACTAAGTTACAAATTATATATAGTGTGAAGAATTACATTAATGGGATGTAAAAATTAAAGTCACGACCTGCTTATATGAAATCTATTATCATAGACCCCCTTGGACATCTCATGGACCCCCAATTTGTTTTTTCACTTTCGTAGACCCCTTGAAAGTCTTCGTAGACCCCTGGGGGTCTATATAGACCACTTTGGGAATCGCTGATTTATAGTAACAAACACGGGAGATGACTATTTACCATATTTTTTAACACAAATATGCAAACGGTTGTTTTTTTATTTTTTATTTAAAAAAAATATTTTTTTTTCTACAAGTGTATTGCAAAGTAAAGTAAGTTCTGTAATACTGAGAACTAAATTTACAAAAAAATCTTAACTTTTATTTTTAAAGAGAAAAAAATCTATTTAAAATGCATATAAGTGGAATTCAATTTAAAACAACAATTAATAAGTAGTTTTTTTCATATTATCGCGTGACCTACAATGCAGCAGCATGCACACAACAAAAGGAATTTTATTTTTTTTATACGGAAAGGCTTTGAATGAGAGATTGACCCTTTACAATACTATTTGATTATTTAGATAATCATCATATGACATCATTTAGGACAGGTTCACATCTAACTTCACTTTCACCTGCCTGGGTGGACAACTTCGGGGTCCGATTTAGAGTTAGTGTTTCCACACAAACTGTCTTTGTAACCTTGTTTGTACTTGTCTTTTGCAGTGTAGAGTTGATCATACAAATGTCTAATAGTTCTAAAATAATTCAATACTAAATTATGTCCTTCTCTACTTCATTTAAAGTTTCCCTGTCAAATGTATAGCACTGAAGCATTGGCTGAACCCATAGGACAGTGATGCCCAACCTAATTCGACCAGCAGGCCGTTTTAATTTCCGATACTTGTCTCGCGGGCCACATGACCGAAAAGTTTCAAAAACGAAATTAAATTGTTCTGAAACTATTTTAGTAGAAATTGTGAATTTAATACTTAATTAATATGTTATTTGACATATTTTTTTCACGCGTCAGAAAACAGCTTTATTTCTCTACTTAAAATGTGAGCAACAGTGTAGATAGCTTTACAACCGACTCATTTTTCTGGTCTCTTTTTGGTAAATATTCACATGGATCCTCCAATTTTTAGGCTCTAGTTTAACAATCTTTTTATTTGCGACTCAAACCAATAATGCCGCCATATTTATTTTACAATGCCTTTTTTATGTTGTCGCTTTATTAAACAGTCCAGACACTTTCTTGATCAAATAAATATATCGGCTTATTATCACGTTCAACAAAAAAAGTAAAGATAGGTTCACTTTTCCTGGTAGAGTCTACATTCTGAGTTCCAATTCATAAACACATAAATGTTAAAGATCACAATACCAATCCATCGGAGAAAAAGTGAGGGCCCAAACGCAGGTAAAGATACATTTTTTCAACCTTTTTTTTCTGGACGGGAGATTTCTACACTTTTTGCCGACATTTCGGCGGGCCTGATGGATCCACGTCGCGGGCCGGATCTGGCCCGCGGGCCGTATTTTGGGCATCACTGCCATAGGAGATCTAGACCTAGAAGATATGCAGATCTACGTCGTAAAGTTTAAACTTAGAAAGAGTTCCTTCCCCTCTCTGTGGCAACATTCAAGTTATCAATGCAAACAGTATATGACTAGCTTACGTTTCAAATAGTCAACAAACTATAATTCTTCTTTTATACATAACTATGGATTGATTACCTTTGCTTATTAAATAAATAAGTTTCTACAATATATTCCTTCCTTGACAACGACAAAAATAATTTTATCGGGTCACAGGTCAAGTGTTCATTCAGATATTATTCTTTACGCATTGTTAAATCTAGATCTGTATGTGTGTGTGTGTTGATTGAGAAATTCATTTGGTTTTCAGCGTCCAGTGGCGCCCTCATCTTGGAAAGGTGTTCGGGACGCTACCAACCAGCCGTCTGCTTGCATGCAGTCGTGGATAGATCTACATTACATTAGAGACCACAATCCTGACTTTGATGGCAGAATGACAGAAGACTGTCTGCATGTCAACATTTATGTTCCTGTCACATCTAAGAGGTAAGCAATGTCTTGTGACAGGTCACCATTTAAGTTCCTGTCACATCTAAGAGGCAAGCACTGTCTTGTGTCTGGTCACCATTTATGTTCCTGTCACATCTAAGATGTAAGCACTGTCTTATGACAGGTCACCATTTATGTTCCTGTCACATCTAAGAGGTAAGCACTGTCTTGTGTCTGGTCACCATTTATGTTCCTGTCACATCTAAGAGGTAAGCAATGTGCTCGTTAAAATGACCACAACTTAGTAAGGTTTTGTTATAATGGTACATTTAATATAAAGGCTAGTGCGTTCATAAAACAAATTGTGATAAATCAATAGATCAGTTTGGTCGTCATGGCGAAGTACATTATTAATGGGAGCCTACTGAGTGTGTTTGTGTGTTAGTATGTTTGTATTTGCATCTAGATCGTTACTGTTAATGTAAAAGTAATATTTTATAAAATCAACAATTCATATTTTATGTTCAAATACTAGAGTCAACTAAACATTTATATCTTAATCAAATAAAAGTGTGGTTATCGAACCAAAGAAATTCGCGTAATAAGCGCGACGCTCTATCAACTTAACTAGCCAGCAAAATGTTAGATTAACTCAATGATTCATGTTTCTACTTAAGTTTTTGACTTGCGCCTGTTGAAAACATTTTGTTTTACTACAAATAAAGTGTGAACTCAATTTAAATATATCCTGTGAGATTTAAAGCATCTTTACATTTTCGAGCATAACTTGATGTTACACTTGCTTCCTGACATATAGACAGCCATCTTTCAATGTTTCCAATAGCGTAAAGAAGTGTAGAGGCCAGATCCATGGATAATACTTTGATTGCATCTTTTCAAGACAGGCAAACCTTGAGAAACCTTTTCCTGTGTTGGTTCACATTCATGGCGGCTCTAACGAGGCTGGTATGGGTTCCATGCTCCATGGCGATGTCTTGGCTAGTGAGGGGACAATGATTGTCGTCACACTGAACTATAGACTGGGAGTCCTTGGTAAGTGCAGGTCTTTGTTACTTGCAGACATCACAAGGGTCTCGTGCATCAAACTAACCATCTCAACTTTGGACAAACTCTAATTCGGAAAGTAGTTGGGAGGGGGGGGCTTTTAAATATCGTGTGGACTAGAGTTAAAAGAATGGGAAGAGTCCAGAGTACTCAATCTGAGTTTGAATACTATACACTTAAGTACTCACGTGCTCACTGACAAACACTCTCTCACCTCACGCACTTCACACACATTCAAACATACATATACACACTCACACATATACAACTACTTCTGAAACAAGTCTAATGAATATATATATATATATATATATATATATATATATATATATATATATATATATATATATATATATATATATATATATAGGTCTGTGTGTACTACTTCTTAAGTCACATTGACCCCTGACCTTGTCTTCATAACGCTTTTGGTAAAGAAATTCATTTGACGACCTTGATATTTCTGTATGCATATTTTCAAAGACTCGCACATAACTAGTACTCGTACTCACACCTACTTTCAGGTTTTCTCAGCGTACCTCACCTAAACATCCCAGGTAACTATGGACTCTATGACCAGACTATGGCCTTGACCTGGGTGCAAGAAAATATTGCATTCTTTGGTGGAGATCCTGTCAGGGTGACAGTTCAAGGCCACAGCGCCGGTGGTGCAGATGTAGGAGTGCATATCTTGTCTCCCATTTCTAAAGGTATAAATACAATTCATTGGGCCGTTTCTTGTAGAGGGCATGCTGCGGATATACAATTGGATAAATAAATAGTAAACAGAGGTCTTGTGTTGAGTAACTTGAAACCAAGTAATATGTTACATTTTCAAACTGATATAGATCTGTGACTTTTAAAAATGTCAACAACAACATTGATATATTGTAAAGGTCATCTGTTTCTGGGTTAACGAGAGTTTCATGTGGCCAACACATTGACTATCGCCTTTGCTTTCCTTAATTAACCTAAGGTGCCCATTAGAGTTAGTGGACATTAGAGTTGGGTAAACACCCAAAAATCCCGAAATTCAAATCCCAGTTTTCACCGGAACCCAAAGACGATACTTTAAAGTTCGAAGGTCAAGAGCTTTATTTCTCAGCCACTACGCCCGCTATAGTCCTGTACTATGCTACATTCATCGAATGTTTTTCCCCAAGGTCAGTGTTCATATTATTGACTATACTATATGTTTACAACAAACGGTTCTCAACCTTTTTTGCTTGGCGATCCCTTTTTACAATTCCTCACTACGCCGCGACCTTCCCCCCCCCCCTCCAAACAGTAAATTATTTTCATTCATGAGTAAGTAACTGTGCTTTCACTAATGTACATGCAGAAAACTCGACAACTGATGTTAAAGCGAAAACTGAGGTATCCTTAACAAGAAAAAAAAGAAAAAAAAAGGACCTTAATATTAACACTGCCTCCTGACCTTACAGACGCCAGTCCGGCAAGAGTTTTAAAACGCACGCCCAGCTGTAACGCTACGTTATGCATTGATGCGCATTCACTTGAAGAGTTCAACATATTTCTGATGCGACAATTTAAATGTTTGAAATCTATTACGATGATGTTGTCTGCAATATTTAAAAAAAAACAAAAACAAAAAACTGTGTGTCTAGTTTCACGTTAGAATTAACCCCCCCCCCCCACACACACACACAAATCCATATTTTCAACCATCGAGCGACCCCCGACAAATTGTCAATCGACCCCCAAAAAGGGTCGCGACCCACAGGTTTCCTGGTTTACAGCAATATTTTATTGGATTATTAAATTTGATTAAAACGAGGCTCAATTCTATCTAGTTCAAAGACTGCAGGGGTAAACGACTGTATAGAAAATACGAAAAACATGCAAATATGTTTTGTTTGACTTGGTCCGGCAGGGTTACATATATGTTTTGTTTGACTTGGTCCGGCAGGGTTACATATATGTTTTGTTTGACTTGGTCCGGCAGGGTTACATATATGTTTTGTTTGACTTGGTCCGGCAGGGTTACATATATGTTTTGTTTGACTTGGTCCGGCAGGGTTACATATATGGGTTGTTTGACTTGGTCCGGCAGGGTTACATATATGTTTTTCGTATTTTCAATTCTATCTAGCAGTGGTTTTTTTTTCAACATTTTTTAAACGATATTTTATCATAGAAGACAGTAAGCTTCTTTGACTCTATGCGGAGGTGACCGTAGGGGGGGGGGGCTATGGATTGACAATGTCAAGGACCGTAAATCAATCTTCAATGTTGCCAACCAAATAAAAGCTACAAACGGAAGAACTTAAAACATTTGGCTGCAAGACAAAAAAGTCAACAACAAAATCATTTCCTAGCTTATAAAACAGTGTGTGTGTGTGTGTGTGTGTGTCAACAGTTTCATTAGTTTGTACACCGGATGCACCACAAATCTTGCCAATAATAGATTTGCCTCCATGTATGAAAATCTCCAATGTATTAAGAGATCTCTGAAACCAACGAACGGATTTACATGAAATTTCTTACAGAAGCTTCTTTTACCTTTTGGGTTCTCGCTACGAAACGATTTTGATAGGTTCATTATATCCACGTCCTAACCCCACAAATGTTGAGTAACACGAAATAGACTTCCGTATTTTTAAAGCATATTTTATTTCTGTTTCCTTATAAAGGTGTGTGATTGCTTGCATTGGTGTGTACACTTGATAAATACAAAATGAATTGTATGTATAACTATATATGTGTGTGTGCTGTGGGTCATCATCATCTGTCCATCAACTTTCGTCATAGGGGTGCTGTGATAGTTCGTCCTAGGGGTGCTGTGATAGTTCGTCCTAGGGGTGCTGTGATAGTTCGTCATAGGGGTGCTGTGATAGTTCGTCCTAGGGGTGCTGTGATAGTTCGTCCTAGGGGTGCTGTGATAGTTCGTCCTAGGGGTGCTGTGATAGTTCGCATAACCAAATCCCTCCATTGTTTTCGGTCATCAGCTGTTCTGAAGTCAAGAGAGAGGCGTGTCCATTCTTTTACGTCACTCCTTCCACTGAGCCAGGAAGAGAAATAGAAGTCTAGGGGTAAAAAGTCTCTGTAGAACATTGCCACGCCCTAGGTAAAAAAAAAAGGGGGGGGGCAAACAGCAACATAGAGTCTATCAACTATTTCAATAAAGAACTGAAAAGTCGACGAATAAACAGGTTTATGAATAACTTTATTTTAGGTAGAGGGTGGGGTTACAAATATATGTTTGGGGGGGGGGGGGGCATAAAGCGGGCTGTTCCAATTCTATGTCAAAGATACTAAAATTCGCGGTCCAAATGTAAGCCTGAGGGAGCGTACATTTGCGGGTCTTTCTATAATAAACAATACATAGCCTGGGAACAAATCAACGGGCGTAACTGAGGGCTAGTAAAATAATCATAATGACAATACATATATCTATGCACTGATCCAAACTTCACACTTTTATCTCAGGTCTTTTCCAATACGCCATTCTAATGAGTGGCTCACCAACAGCTTACTGGGCAGTCATTCCGTCTACAGATCCCAAAGAAGAGAGCGTAGGACCTAACAGCCATCTCAAAACTTTAGGCTGCTATTTTAAAGACGACGTCTTACAGACATGGGCGTGTCTGGAGAAGATCAACGCCTCTGAAATAGTCAATGATTATTATGACGTATGTATACTTGTGTAGAATGGCTGTCAAGTTGTGTGTATGGCCGGACTTAGTGTGGGTACATGGACATGGCTAGTGCAGCTGACTTAGTGTGGGTACATGGACCTGGCTAGTGCAGCTGACTTAGTGTGGGTACATGGACCTGGCTAGTGCAGCTGTCTTTAGATTTAGCAGAAGAAAAACTCTATGTAGCCAACTTTTGTTGTATCTAAAGTCATTATTGAGTCATTCATACACCAGCTGTCACATTGAGTCATTCATACCCCAGCTGTCACATTGAGTCATTCATACCCCAGCTGTCACATTGAGTCATTCATACACCAGCTGTCACATTGAGTCATTCATACACCAGCTGTCACATTGAGTCATTCATACACCAGCTGTCACATTGAGTCATTCATACCCCAGCTGTCACATTGAGTCATTCATACACCAGCTGTCACATTGAGTCATTCATACCCCAGCTGTCACATTGAGTCATTCATACACCAGCTGTCACATTGAGTCATTCATACACCAGCTGTCACATTGAGTCTCTCATACACCAGCTGTCACATTGAGTCATTCATACACCAGCTGTCACATTGAGTCATTCATACCCCAGCTGTCACATTGAGTCATTCATACCCCAGCTGTCACATTGAGTCATTCATACACCAGCTGTCACATTGAGTCATTCATACCCCAGCTGTCACATTGAGTCATTCATACACCAGCTGTCACATTGAGTCATTCATACCCCAGCTGTCACATTGAGTCATTCATACACCAGCTGTCACATTGAGTCATTCATACACCAGCTGTCACATTGAGTCATTCATACACCAGCTGTCACATTGAGTCATTCATACACCAGCTGTCACATTGAGTCATTCATACACCAGCTGTCACATTGAGTCATTCATACCCCAGCTGTCACATTGAGTCATTCATACACCAGCTGTCACATTGAGTCATTCATACACCAGCTGTCACATTGAGTCATTCATACACCAGCTGTCACATTGAGTCATTCATACACCAGCTGTCACATTGAGTCTCTCATACACCAGCTGTCACATTGAGTCATTCATACACCAGCTGTCACATTGAGTCATTCATACCCCAGCTGTCACATTGAGTCATTCATACCCCAGCTGTCACATTGAGTCATTCATACCCCAGCTGTCACATTGAGTCATTCATACCCCAGCTGTCACATTGAGTCATTCATACACCAGCTGTCACATTGAGTCATTCATACCCCAGCTGTCACATTGAGTCATTCATACACCAGCTGTCACATTGAGTCATTCATACACCAGCTGTCACATTGAGTCATTCATACCCCAGCTGTCACATTGAGTCATTCATACACCAGCTGTCACATTGAGTCATTCATACCCCAGCTGTCACATTGAGTCATTCATACCCCAGCTGTCACATTGAGTCATTCATACACCAGCTGTCAGATTGAGTCATTCATACACCAGCTGTCACATTGAGTCATTCATACACCAGCTGTCACATTGAGTCATTCATACACCAGCTGTCACATTGAGTCATTCATACACCAGCTGTCACATTGAGTCATTCATACCCCAGCTCTCACATTGAGTCATTCATACACCAGCTGTCACATTGAGTCATTCATACCCCAGCTCTCACATTGAGTCATTCATACCCCAGCTGTCACATTGAGTCATTCATACCCCAGCTGTCACATTGAGTCATTCATACCCCAGCTCTCACATTGAGTCATTCATACCCCAGCTGTCACATTGAGTCATTCATACCCCAGCTGTCACATTGAGTCATTCATACCCCAGCTGTCACATTGAGTCATTCATACCCCAGCTGTCACATTGAGTCATTCATACACCAGCTGTCACATTGAGTCATTCATACCCCAGCTGTCACATTGAGTCATTCATACCCCAGCTGTCACATTGAGTCATTCATACACCAGCTGTCAGATTGAGTCATTCATACACCAGCTGTCACATTGAGTCATTCATACACCAGCTGTCACATTGAGTCATTCATACACCAGCTGTCACATTGAGTCATTCATACACCAGCTGTCACATTGAGTCATTCATACCCCAGCTCTCACATTGAGTCATTCATACACCAGCTGTCACATTGAGTCATTCATACCCCAGCTCTCACATTGAGTCATTCATACCCCAGCTGTCACATTGAGTCATTCATACCCCAGCTCTCACATTGAGTCATTCATACCCCAGCTGTCACATTGAGTCATTCATACCCCAGCTGTCACATTGAGTCATTCATACCCCAGCTGTCACATTGAGTCATTCATACCCCAGCTGTCACATTGAGTCATTCATACACCAGCTGTCACATTGAGTCATTCATACCCCAGCTGTCACATTGAGTCATTCATACCCCAGCTGTCACATTGAGTCATTCATACACCATCTGTCACATTGAGTCATTCATACCCCAGCTGTCACATTGAGTCATTCATACCCCAGCTGTCACATTGAGTCATTCATATCCCAGCTGTCACATTGAGTCATTCATACACCAGCTGTCACATTGAGTCATTCATACCCCAGCTGTCACATTGAGTCATTCATACCCCAGCTGTCACATTGAGTCATTCATACACCAGCTGTCACATTGAGTCATTCATACACCAGCTGTCACATTGAGTCATTCATACACCAGCTGTCACATTGAGTCATTCATACCCCAGCTGTCACATTGAGTCATTCATACCCCAGCTCTCACATTGAGTCATTCATACACCAGCTGTCACATTGAGTCATTCATACCCCAGCTGTCACATTGAGTCATTCATACACCATCTATCACATTGAGATAATTGAGTCATTAATACACCATCTATCACATTGAGATGATTGAGTCATTCAAACCCTAGTTGTCACATTGAGATGATTGAGTCATTAATACCCCAGCTGCCACATTGAGATGATTGAGTCATTAATACCTGCAGCTCTGCAGGTCATATTGAGTCATTAAGTCTTTCATATACAAATGTTCTATTTAGGTCCACCTATTTTTTTTTATTATAAAGCTTATATCAATTAACTCACTCTGGTAAAAAAAAGTGTATACACATTATTTCCTCCACATCCAATCTTGGATCAAGTTGAAATTTTCCACAATAATTTTTAACCTGACAGAACAAAATATAAATTTTTAAAATTAACGAACTAGTTAAGTATTGGTAATTATTTTGTTTGGCAATGAACAGGGGAAAGAAATTGTAATTGACAGATGTACGTTGAATAAGTCCCCTTTATTCTTTGTGTAGAAAAAAAGGTCGTCGCTTAAAAGTTTGAAACTAACAACAAATAACTATAAAACCTATTTTCAAAAACACTTCACTGGCTCAGTGGTGTATGTTCTTCAGGAGGCATGAGTCATCGAGTTCAAAGTCATACACCTTTTTTAGTACATTGAATAAAGCGATCACGCTAACATTCACAAGATACCCCCCCTTCCTTCTCACTCCCCTCCCCCGTTCCAACTGGTCCAGATAAGTGATTGGATCATAGCGCATTGAGAAATCTAAAAATAATGAAAATGCTCTAACATTGGTAAAATTATTTCTAATCGCACATATTTATGATTGTTAGTCTAGATCTATTACAAACGTAATGACATGACTGAATCCAAACTGATGCTACAATAACACTTTAAATAAGCTTTGTGTTTTTTTTTAAGTTTTTTTTCTCTTTTGATTGAAGTTTGAAAAAAAAAAAATCTAATTTTGCGTTTTGAAAGTTTCTCTGCTATATGTCATGGTCCTACAATGTCCTTCACTCTTCTGACCATCAAGAGTGAATAACCTGTCATATTCGTTGCTAGTTGGCCTTTGTTGACAAGTTAGTAAGCTATGCATGTTTAAGTTTGAGTTATAATGTCTTTGGGATAATGTGTATGAATAGATGTTCTTATTGTATGTTAGCTTGTAACTGTGTGGGGTAGAGGGTATTGCTCAACTATGCTCCAGACACATTGAAGTAGGCACTTACAATTTTCTGTTATTTAGGGAAGATGGCATGCTTTAGCATTGGGTTAGGACAGTGTTTCTCCACCTTTTGCTTGTGAAGCCACCCCCTCCCTCCTTTTTGTTTTATCATCGTCTGACTGCAGAAATGCATTTTACTGCCCCCTACATAAAAAAAGCGTAGGTCAAAGATCAACACAGAAATTCAATCGTTTTACAATCCTAACAATCCTAACCTGTTGAAAGTAAAGAAATAAGTACATGGATTCGGCAGCCATGCACGTGACTATTTATCAATCACATGATTTTTTGTACTTATTAAAAATAATTCAGAAATAATTCATCTGAATTGGAGTGAATATCCAGTTTCAGAACTCTAACATGGATGTTGTCTGCTCTGCACGTGTACATAGTCAAGTGATCGTATTACAGATTTGATAACCTAACGATTATGTAAACACACGCCTTCAGTAACGTGACTCCTATTTAACTATGATAAAAGGTCAATGCCGATGATGTCTAAAACAAAACTAAGAATTGCCTTTAAAAGTTGGTCAGAAATGGTTAAAATCATGTTTTGTTCTTATTTGATCACAGTTTGTAATAATCTTCTTCGGCCCTTGTCTGATTCTGTCTTATTGTTCATGGACAGCATGGTTTTGCATATTACGACTTCTCTCCGGTTGTTGACGGAACTTTTCTTTTACGGGATCCCAAACAAGGAATAGCTGATGCCGTGAATGCAAAGTCTGTGATGATTGGTCTAGTCAAAGATGAAGGCTCTCTAACTGGTAATATATTGAGATGCTTATTATCTTATATGTTACAGACGTCACTTCTAAAGAGGACATAATTACGTCCTACTCATATCATAGGTCAATCTAGTCATGCGTGTCAATCAGTGACTTGAAGAAAAGGCTATTAAATGCTCTAATTCTTGATATTTTAGTTCTATCAAACGATTCACTCTTGATATTTTAGTTCTATCAAACGATTCACTCTTGCTAGTTTAGTTCTATCAAACTATTCACTCTTGCTAATTTAGTTCTATCAAACAATTCACTCTTGCTAGTTTAGTTCTATCAAACAATTCACTCTTGCTAGTTTAGTTCTATCAAACAATTCACTCTTGCTAGTTTAGTTCTATCAAACAATTCACTCTTGCTAGTTTAGTTCTATCAAACAATTCACTCTTGCTAATTTAGTTCTATCAAACAATTCACTCTTGCGAGTTTAGTTCTATCAAACAATTCACTCTTGCTAGTTTAGTTCTATCAAACAATTCACTCTTGGTAGTTTAGTTCTATCAAACAATTCACTCTTGCTAGTTTAGTTCTATCAAACAATTCACTCTTGCTAATTTAGTTCTATCAAACAATTCACTGTTGCTAGTTTAGTTCTATCAAACAATTCACTGTTGCTAGTTTAGTTCTATCAAACAATTCACTCTTGCTAGTTTAGTTCTATCAAACAATTCACTCTTGCTAGTTTAGTTCTATCAAACAATTCACTCTTGCTAATTTAGTTCTATCAAACAATTCACTCTTGCGAGTTTAGTTCTATCAAACAATTCACTCTTGCTAGTTTAGGTCTATCAAACAATTCACTCTTGGTAGTTTAGTTCTATCAAACAATTCACTCTTGCTAGTTTAGATCTATCAAACAATTCACTCTTGCTAGTTTAGTTCTATCAAACAATTCACTCTTGCTAGTTTAGTTCTATCAAACAATTCACTCTTGGTAGTTTAGTTCTATCAAACAATTCACTCTTGCTAGTTTAGTTCTATCAAACAATTCACTCTTGCTAATTTAGTTCTATCAAACAATTCACTGTTGCTAGTTTAGTTCTATCAAACAATTCACTCTTGCTAGTTTAGTTCTATCAAACTATTCACTCTTGCTAGTTTAGATCTATCAAACAATTCACTCTTGCTATTTTAGTTCTATCAAACAATTCACTCTTGCTAGTTTAGTTCTATCAAACAATTCACTCTTGCTAGTTTAGTTCTATCAAACAATTCACTCTTGCTAGTTTAGTTCTATCAAACAATTCACTCTTGCTAGTTTAGTTCTATCAAACAATTCACTCTTGCTAGTTTAGTTCTATCAAACAATTCACTCTTGCTAGTTTAGTTCTATCAAACAATTCACTCTTGCTAGTTTAGTTCTATCAAACAATTTACTCTTGCTAGTTTAGTTCTATCAAACAATTCACTCTTGCTAGTTTAGTTCTATCAAACAATTCACTCTTGCTAGTTTAGTTCTATCAAACAATTCACTCTTGGTAGTTTAGTTCTATCAAACAATTCACTCTTGCTAGTTTAGTTCTATCAAACAATTCACTCTTGCTAATTTAGTTCTATCAAACAATTCACTGTTGCTAGTTTAGTTCTATCAAACAATTCACTCTTGCTAGTTTAGTTCTATCAAACTATTCACTCTTGCTAGTTTAGATCTATCAAACAATTCACTCTTGCTATTTTAGTTCTATCAAACAATTCACTCTTGCTAGTTTAGTTCTATCAAACAATTCACTCTTGCTAGTTTAGTTCTATCAAACAATTCACTCTTGCTAGTTTAGTTCTATCAAACAATTCACTCTTGCTAGTTTAGTTCTATCAAACAATTCACTCTTGCTAGTTTAGTTCTATCAAACAATTCACTCTTGCTAGTTTAGTTCTATCAAACAATTTACTCTTGCTAGTTTAGTTCTATCAAACAATTCACTCTTGCTAGTTTAGTTCTATCAAACAATTCACTCTTGCTAGTTTAGTTCTATCAAACAATTCACTCTTGCTATAACCCTAACTCTACTTTGTTGTTCTACCTTACAGTGGACATAATAATGAAAAACGAGAATGAAAAGGACACGACTGGCAGCTACATGACCGAGGCTCAGTTCGTCAGAGACAGTCACAACCACGTCCAACCACCGGACTTCTTCAACTACTCCCTACTACGTCAATTTTCATCTCCACCTACGGAACCTTACATATCTTTTAGTTCAATGGCAGGTTAGATGTGTGTCAGCTTAGATGTGTATCAGCTTAGATGTGTATCAGCTTAGATGTGTATCAGGTTAGATGTGTATCAGCTTAAATGTGTATCAGGTTAGATGTGTATCAGCTTAGATGTGTATCAGCTTAGATGTGTATCAGTTTAGATGTGTATCAGTTTAGATGTGTATCAGGTTAGATGTGTATCAGCTTAGATTCATGTTTTAGAAAGTGTGTTGATTTTGTTGGGATCAATTGTAAATGAAAACAAAAATTGAACAGGAATCGAGAACAATACACAATGGTCTAAATCGAAGAATTACCAAAAGAATCCGAAAGTGAATGTTCTGTTCTATTTAGTTTGTATCTCATCCAATTGAATCGAAATCTTAGAGTTGTGTACACTGAAACAAAATGTGATTGTGTATCTTTAGATTGGTCCTACTATATGTACAAGCCTTGGGCAGACCCACACAACGCCACAGCAGCCATGATCAGCTTCTCTGATGTAAGTATCACGTGATCGTGTGTCCCAAGCGTTTGACGTGTGCAGTGTGTGTCGTGCTCATAACATGACTATTTTGGCTGCGGTGTAAAGCTCCTGTTTGTCAAACCGAGGGTCTCTGGTTCATATCATTTTGTTAGATTCACCCAAGCGTTAGGGTTGACTAGCTTTAGAAAGAAGACAGCTACAAGAGATGTTTTCATGCTGACCACACCATTCTTCTCGACAGCATTTGGATTGAACAGTAAGAGTGCAACAAGTCAGACGCGTCGCTAGAGTTAGTGCCACACGGCGCGGATTGCTCATTGTGTCATCGCTTACCCCATCATAACTTAGCTAACAAAGTTGTGTCCTAAAATTTATCGTTGGTATATTCTTTATTTTAATGAGAAAATTACCTCCCTTCAATACTTTGTTACAGCTGTAAAAAAAGTGTGTCAATTCTATTTAAAGGCTTATTATGTAGGATTCTTAATGCAATTAAGACACTAAGTATCAATCAAACTTATTTATCAATTAAAATGCTAGACTTGATCTCAGCAGAGCTTTTGCAAAAGCATTTTGAGCTAATGTGTCAACATATTAAGCACCTCTAACTTGGCCATCAGATTGTCAATACTTAACCCTAAACTTAAAAATACACTTATGTATTTTCAAACTCTGCCAGTACATCTTTAAAAAAAAAGAGAAACTAAAGCAAAGAAATGTAGAACTGACAAATAACTGACAAAAGTTCTTGACCCGCTGTTATGTACATTTTAAAAAAAAACTATCAAGAGATTCAGTGGGGATTCTGTCCACAATTCATTGAATTTTTCTTTCCAACAGAGCGAGGTGATAGTTATCTGAATGACACGCCAGTAAATCTATCTGTCATCAACGACACATCTTAAAGGGAATAGGAATAGCCAACTTTTACAAAAGCCTCGAACATAAACTACGCTTTGATATTTTCGGTTTGAAAGTATGGTGTAACGTTATGCACATATTTTACAAAAAAAAAATATTCGTGACAAAACAATATATCAGAACAAAACGTTGAGAAAGGCGTATTTCGAGTTGAGCTAGCTTCAGTCAATATCAGTCGCAACCACCACCCTCCTCTAACCACGCCACTGATTGAGTTGACTCATTTTACTTTTTTTTCAGTCAATATCAGTCGCAACCCTCACCCTCCTCTAACCACGCCACTGATTGACTCATTTTACTTTTTTTCAGTCAATATCAGCCGCAACCTTCACCCTCCTCTAACCACGCCACTGATTGAGTTTACTAATTGTTTAACTGAGGCTATAATTCACTTTGTTTTATGATTAGTACTGATGGTGGAGAGACTGAACACTATTTATTTGTTTTATACTCCTGTAAATATAAATTTGAATTCATTTTTTTTTCTTATCTAAATAATTACATTCACTTATCTTGTATGTAAATATTTCATTCATTCAGTTTTTTTTAGTATCTGTTGTCAATTTTAAATCGTTTTTAAATGAACGTATACATTCTATTGATGAATCTTCTGTTGGCAGCTGATAGGTGACACGACCTTCACTGCTCCTGCTGTGGACATAGCAGACAAATTATCAGCAATAACTAACCTGGAGTTGTTTTTGTATGTCTTTGAACATAGGTCAGTGAGTTCCAATTTCCCACCTTGGATGGGTAAGTTGGGTAAAAATACTAAAGATGTTTTGTAGTTGAGTTTTGTTGTTCGTGACCTTACATGAGAGTTATGTTACTGAGATAAGCTAATTATAGTTTAAACTGAAGCCTCAAAGCTAATTAGTTTAAACTGAAGCCTCAAAGAAAAAAAATAGTATCATCATAGACAGTGACAAAGAGGGCACATAGACAGAGCTATGAGGGCCCATAGATGGTTAAAGAGGGCCCAAAGGGGGCGCATATGTAGTGTAAAGATGTGTAAAAAGGCTTGCAGAGTTTGTTGTGAAAACACAGTTCGGGATTTCTCTTCAAATAGCTCAACACCTGGGCACCTCACCCCTCCCCCCACACACACACTTATTGATGTCCATTTTAAAATGTGTCAACACTTCACTTTGCCCTCAAACATTAACATGCACTGTGAGTGGAATGGAAACATTGTAGCCGGGTTTATTGTGAGTGGCGGGTATATTGTGAGTGGCGCATTCTGTTTTACCATTGAGTGGAATGGAAACATTGTTACCGGGTATATTGTGCATTCTGTTTTTTTGTGGCCAGTGGGGGGGGGGGGGGCATCATTTACTTTTGATCATTGGACTAATAGAAATAGAATGTCCACACTCTTTTCATATTTGTTTTTGTTTGCAGGTGTACCACATGGTCAGGACATATTCTTCTTATTTGGTTGTCCTGTCGATGGTCATCCACGCCATAATTATACTGAGCTAGACAAGAAGGTCAGCTTAGGATTTATTGAGATGTGGTCAAAGTTTGTCTACACTGGGTAGGTGGTCACCATGAAACATTTCTAATGAAAAAGAGAGTAGCGTCTGTAACGACTTATTTAGTACTTATACATACTATTAGATTCTTAAATAGATC
This sequence comes from Biomphalaria glabrata, assembly GCF_947242115.1. Taxonomy (NCBI): domain Eukaryota; kingdom Metazoa; phylum Mollusca; class Gastropoda; family Planorbidae; genus Biomphalaria; species Biomphalaria glabrata. The sequence goes on from NC_074715.1 coordinate 23,213,906, forward strand.
TAGACTAGAGTAGACAACTTTTTACTAGATTCCTAAATAGATCTAGACTAGAGTAGACAACTTTTACTAGATTCCTAAATAGATCTAGACTAGAGTAGACAACTTTTACTAGATTCCTAAATAGATCTAGACTAGAGTAGACAACTTCTTACTAGATTCCTAAATAGATCTAGACTAGAGTAGACAACTTCTAGTGAATATAGGAATGAAACCAGAACAAACACAAGATATCTACTTAAGAATCTTGAATATCTTCTAAATGATTGAATACGAAACAAAGTCCTGTATAATTACTTTAGCCTATTTAGAATACAATTGTAAGTATGAAATATACTTATGAATGCACAATAAAAAGCATTCAGATTCCATAAATTCTTCAAACTCAAACTTATAGACTTTGTTCTAAAGTCAACATCCATTCATTCTATCCCATAATAGCCTTCCTTTCATCGGCTACATTATTTCTTTGGAAAGGAAACACTTGTTTAGGTTGTAGAGAATGTAGATTGTAGATCAACATATAAATAAGTTCTATCCAAAAGGTACCATAGTTCCATTTACAAAATGTTTGTGTTCTCTATGGATTGGAAAACAATGTCTCTTGAGCCCGACTACAAACAGATTTGCATCATTTCCTTTTCATTCTAGCACTAAAATCCCAAAGTGAGGTGTGAACGTTTGCCTAGGGGGTTACTTTGTACTGTATGGTTCGATGGTTGGATTGGATAGTTGCTTTAGACCAGAGTTTCTCAGTCATAAAATTCCCTGCCCACATGTTCAGATATGATGATTTATTTACGACATCTTGTAACAGGCAAACTTCAATATTTCATGCCCAAACCTTATTTAATACTGAACTGATCCCGTGTCAAGCCTTGAAGGTGTGTCAGTAAATAAAATGTCTGCTATTCCTTTTTTTTCTGTGTGTGTGTGTGCGTGCTTAATGTAAATTTAAGTTAGACTATAATCAAGGCATTTTATAAATGGATCATAAAATATTGGCACTAAATTGTATAATATTTTGTTCACTTACAGTCGCTATTGTCAAACTGAAACAATAGGCTTCGATAATCTGTTGTTGCACACGTTCTTATTAAATATTCGAAGTCTAGTTTTAGTATCGAGTCAATGATAATATTCCATCTTATTACGGACACAACTAACCATTGCTAAATTTGTATCGATTACAGACTTGCCACTACAGAACACGCAGGGTATCGAGTGGACAAAACTTTCTTAAGGATAGCCAGCAACGAAACGGATCTACTGATAACCAAGGGAAACTATCTCCGTGCATCTCATGTCGGGTTTTGGAATGAGTTATTTCCCTCTCTAATCACCCACTCAACAGTAGTTAACAAAATGAGTAGCGACTTCCGCATCTGGGTGTTGGTCGCCCTGTGTCTTACGCTGTTTGCACTATTGGTCATCGCTGTGGTCTGCTTGTTGCACCGGAGACAGGATGCTCAGCTGGACATTGGAGTCACTTTAAGTGCTGAAGACGATGTGGGGAAAATTCCGATGTTGTAATATTGCGTCATGTATGTATGTGTGTGTGTGGGGGGGGGGGGGGGGGTTCGTAGCGTCCTTAAATGTCAATACAGTTTTTGAAACGCTGCTTTGTAGATCATTTAATTAATAATTCAAGGGGATTCAATCTTTTAATTAATAACTATAGGTCATTCAATAATTTAATTTAGAACGATGTATAATAGACTCAGGCCATTCAATCATATAGGCATACTGCGTCACTGTAGAGAATCAGACCCTCAGTTTCTTAAATGTCCCTTAGAGTCTTTTTTTTTTTCATAGCAAAAAGATGTTTATCTACCTCATCTTACTCATCCATAATAAGTCCTTGCTTAGGATTCCACTCCATGTTCAAGTTTTCAGCGCCACTCAGGGAAAACATTGCTAACTGCGTTTTATTTCAAACAGCCCTGATGAACTTATTCAAACAGCCCTGGTGAACTTATTCAAACAGCCCTGGTGAACTTATTCAAACAGCCCTGGTGAACTTATTCAAACAGCCCTGGTGAACTTATTCAAACAGATACAGTCCTGGTGAAACTGTTCAAAAATCTGAGTCTAAGGTCACTATAAGTTCACCATGCCAGAGTTCATTATATCTAAGTTCACCATGCCAGAGTTCACTATATCTAAGTTCACCATGCCAGAGTTCACTATATCTAAGTTCACCATGCTAAAGGTCAATATAGTTAGCCCCATAGACTTACTAGAGACTTAAAATTAATAGACGTTACTTTAGTTATATGAATATCACTTGGAAAATAACAGTACTTGACGCTTAATTCTAGACTGATATTTGTAATACTTTTAAGACTTGAGCAAGTTCTATGGACTTGCAAAAATTAGTCATTTGTAAGAGAATACTTGGATAGGTTTAAAAAAAATGTTGTTTAGCATCTTTTGTTTTTCTCGAAAGTTTGTTTATGTTTTCTTTTTAAAAAAGTCCAAAATCAATTTCTGTATTTCTTGTTGTTAGAATGTTTTTTGTCCAAATGACTTGTGACTCAAACTATGGTTAATTACAAACGAAACAAAGTTTTCATTTCGTCCACAAGACGTAAGAGACTGTAACATCGCAAGTTTGTATTCTGCTAAACAACTTTGAAATAAACACACACACAAAAACACCCACGAAAAAAAAGAACAAATCAATACAAAGAAACACTTTGACAAAAGAAATTCTTATCTCTTACTTAGGAACAAATACAGCAAGTAGTTTTTTCCAGGATTCCATGAGTGTACAATTAAACAAAACAATGATTTGAAGAACGTGTATGTCTAGATTTTGGAATGATCATCCATTTTAATTCCTACAGTATGCATCTCACTCTATTATGTTGAAAATAATATTTCCTTTTACACTTTAGAAAGGTTTTTACATAGAAAATATATTTCCTTTTAGACTTTAGAAATGTTTTTATGTAGAAAGTATATTTCCTTTTAGACATGAGATAAGTTGCATGGTTAAGGCTGGGACTTCAATATACCCCATGCCATGAATGTAGGAGAATGTATCGGTTAGGTTTCGAGCCACATGTAAAGAACTTCACGAAATGTGCCAAAATGAATGAAGACTAGGCGGCTTGAACTAATGATCTAGTCTTGCAGTCTGCCATGTCCCTTGTTGCACTGCTTTGATGTGCCTAGGATCTAATTAAGTTTAGAACCTTTTGTATTCATCCCATAACTTGGGACCCATATGTATTATATCAATAATGTATAATTACGCTTGTGCATGTCCATGAAATTGTGTTAAATGTAGAATTTGACTGTTTGATATTGTTAAACATTGGCCTACTGAATGTACCCGGAGTATGCTGCGATATCATGTCTGAGGTCTTTGTATGCTGAGATGGTCATGTCTGAGATCTTTGTATGCTGAGATGGTCATGTCTGAGATCTTTGTATGCTGAGATGGTCATGTCTGAGGTCTTTGTATGCTGAGATGGTCATGTCTGAGATCTTTGTATGCTGAGATGGTCATGTCTGAGTCCTCTGCATGCTGAGATGGTCATGTCTGAGTGCTCTGCATGTTGAGATGGTCATGTCTGAGTTCTCTGCATGTTAAGTTGGTCATGTCTGAGTTCTCTGCATGTTAAGATGGTCATGTCTGAGTTCTTTGCATGCTGAGATGGTCATGTCTGAGTTCTTTGCATGCTGAGATGGTCATGTCTGAGTTCTCTGCATGTTGAGATGGTCATGTCTGAGTTCTTTGCATGCTGAGATGGTCATGTCTGAGTTCTCTGCATGTTGAGATGGTCATGTCTGAGTTCTCTGCATGCTGAGATGGTCATGTCTGAGTTCTCTGCATGCTGAGATGGTCATGTCTGAGTCCTCTGCATGTTGAGATGGTCATGTCTGAGTTCTCTGCACGCTGAGGTGGTTATGTCTGTGTTGTTAATAAAAGGTTCATTAAGTTTGATTGGATTCAGATGAATGCTACGTGAAACTCCTTGTGTAAGAATGCATCAACAAATAGTTTTTAGTGTGTACCTTATGAGTTAACATCAATCTAGTCACAAATGAATGTTTCAAAGTATTAAATGCACTATGATGTAATCACATACAAAAAATGAGTTGAAACTTTAAGCTTGCCTAATCATGTCGTCAGACATTTGATTTCATGCATCAGGGCATGCGAAATTCGATTTTGGAATCAAAACATTAAAATCAGATTTTGTTGACAAGATTTTAGATTGTTTCCACTTGTTCAATTTTATTTGAAAACAAAATTTTAATTGTTCAATTCTTTTCTGATTATTTTCTATGAATGTATTTTACTATCTTCATTTTGTCTACACAGGCAATAAACTCAAATTGTCATTTTCAAGTGTATCTACATCTTAATGATTCTCATTTTGTATCTACATCTTAATGACTCTCATTTTGTATCTACATCTTAATGACTCTCATTTTGTATCTATATATTAATGACTCTCATTTTGTATCTACATCTCAATGACTCTCATTTTGTATCTACATCTTAATGATTCTCATTTTGTATCTACATGTTAATGACTCTCATTTTGTATCTACATCTTAATGATTCTCATTTTGTATCTACATCTTAATGACTCTCATTTTGTATATACACTTTATTGACTATCATTTTGTTTCTCATACACTGGCTATATGACAAGTTCAATACTAAATCCAAAGAATGTAGTATCTACAAGTCTGTTTTTATATGTACCATTCATTGTTATGTTAACTACTTTGTCTACTAATACAATATAATAATAAACATTTGTATCAACTTTTTATACAACTCATTGGTGGCATTTTATTGTTTTAAGTTGATTATAATTATTGGAATGACAAAAGAGCATGTCCCTCTTCGCTAATGCCTGCAAAAAGTTTGGCCCTAACCCATTAATGTTAAAAAGTGCTGCACCAACCTCCTCTAAATAAATCTGTCACAGAACCACACTTTCTTATAGATGGCCAGATATTAGCAAACGTCAAAAAGTTTGTCTATCTGGCAACGGAGAGGACTCAGCATATCCACAAAACTGAAAGTCAACAGTGCCGTAGTTCTCCCGTCACTCCTATATGCATCAGAGTCCTGGACCCTATATTCCCGCCTCACAAAAAAGCTAAACTCCTTCCAACTACGCTGTCTAAGGAGTATCCATAAGGTGCGTTGGTCCGACCACATACCGGACACAGAAATCTTAAAGCTGTCCAACATGCAAAGTATCAATGCGACAGTAAAAAGTTCCCAACTTCGAAGGGCGGGACATGTAGTCCGCTTGACAGACAATCGCCTTCCAAAGCGACTTCTGTACTGGGAGTTGTGTGCAGGAAAACGCTCCCAGGGAGGCCAATACAAGCGCTACAAAGACACTCTCAATAGCTCCTTCAAAAAATGCGATATCGACATTCACGGCTGGGAAGCACTAGCTCTCGATCGCTCCTCATGGCGTGAAGCTGTGAGTCTCGAAGTCTCAAGATTTGAAGCAAGAAGAGTGGCCAGGGCGAAAGAGCGCCGAACCAACAAAAAGCTGAGAGAAGAAGCAGGCCTATCTGCATCTTACCTAACACACCCATGTCACGTATGCGGCCGGCTTTTTAAAGTGAGGATTGGACTTAACAGTCACCTTCGAGTCCATAGGAAATGAGAAATGTGTTCATCTTCGAGTCCATAGGAAATGAGAAATGTGCTCATCTTCAACCACGAAGGAGGAGCTGTATAATTATTGACATGATAATATTGTCATGTCAGTGTCAGTTTGATAGCAATACAATTCAACCAAACCAGAACCAATGAATGACCATGGAAAGTAACTGAATAAACACGCCAGACATTTTGTTTTCACCTGGTACCCTTGCCTTACCTTTACCTATCCCTTAGTCTGTTGGACCGTTGGGGCTCCAAGCAAGATTTGTCGACCGTCTTTCTCCATTCCTTCCTGTCTTTTGCCTTGTTTAAACAAGGCTTGGTACCCACAAATCTTTAATCTAAATCTGTGGGGTATCTTATCTGTTCAAGATATACTTACACGACTAATCTGTGGGGTATCTTATCTTTTCAAGATATACTTACACGACTAATCTGTGGGGTATCTTATCTTTTCAAGATATACTTACACGACTAATCTGTGGGGTACCTTATCTTTTCAAGATATACTTACACGACTAATCTGTGAGGTATCTTATCTTTTCAAGATATACTTACACGACTAATCTGTGGGGTATCTTATCTTTTTAAGATATACTTACACGACTAATATGTGGGGTATCTTATCTTTTCAAGATATACTTACACGACTAATCTGTGGGGTATCTTATCTTTTCAAGATATACTTACACGACTAATCTGTGGGGTATCTTATCTTTTCAAGATATACTTACACGACTAATCTGTGGGGTATCTTATCTTTTCAAGATATACTTACACGACTAATCTGTGGGGTATCTTATCTTTTCAAGATATACTTACACGACTAATCTGTGGGGTATCTTATCTTTTCAAGATATACTTACACGACTAATCTGTGGGGTATCTTATCTTTTCAAGATATACTTACACGACTAATCTGTGGGGTATCTTATCTTTTCAAGATATACTTACACGACTAATCTGTGGAGTATCTTATCTTTTCAAGATATACTTACACGACTAATCTGTGGGGTATCTTATCTTTTCAAGATATACTTACACTATCTTATCTTATCGTATACATTACAGACGTGACTTCAAAAAGAAAATTACGTCCTAGGCATTTCATTTGCCAATCTAGTCATGCATGTTAATCAGTGACTTCTCTGCTTTGTCGTTGGTTATCTTAGCTGATTCAGGCAACCCATTCCATTCCCTAATGGCACCAGGGAGACGAAGCACTTGTACAAATTTCTTCTAGCGTATGTGTCTGAGTATTTAATTAGGTTTTGTTTTTCTATTTGTAAGTTACGGTTTAGTGTTTATGTATTATAGCTACTTTACTTTTTATTCTTTTGTCCAAAAGTGTCTCTAAGTTTAGTGATTTTACTAATGGTGTTACTCTAATCAAATTGCAATATTCGTTCGTTATAAATCTCACCGCTCTATTTTGTATTCGTTCTAGTTTCTTTATGTGCCTCGATAGTCAGTTACACACCAGGACATGCCCCCACGTTACCTCATTTTACTAAATTTGACCTGCCTTTTTTTTAATAGGATGAATAATGAGCTGAAGATGTCAGGAGAATGCGTTTCTGTAGTGAGAATGTAAGAAAACGCCTAGCGTCGGGGTTTCGTCCAAAACCCCACTGGAGTAGCTTGCAGCACTTCCCCAGACCTCATTAGTGCCAAGAGAATTATTTATTAATATTCTGTGTGTATCTGTTTATATATATGGTTAGGGTTTACTGGGCGATAGGGTTAGGGTTTGGAAACACCCCCCCCCAATTCAAAAGTTCTGTATGCGCTGGTGCTTTATGCCTATAACTACCATAAATAATGCTACTTTGTGTTGCCTAGAATATAAAAAAGTGTCTAATTGAATTCCCAGTTCTGTAACTCGTCTCATTTTCATTTTGAAGAAAGAGAGCGAAAGAGTTATCCAGATCATCTGAACAAGGATTATACATCATTAAATAGTTAATCACGTGTCTACAACACTGAATGAAGATTGAAGTGAGACAGTCGTGAGAGACTTATAAAGAAAAACCCTTGCCGAAGACACGGGCAGTCGGAAAAAATATAAAATTAGACTTCCGGAGAACTACGGCTTTGTCTGCGCTAGATGTGGCAAAATAAGCAGGTCGCAACGGTCACGTGAAATACTGCATTCCTCTTTGGACTCCAAACAATGTCTTAGTTCTGTTATTAAATGCTGAAGAATTCGGTGTGAGTGACGTGTTTGGTGTAGTTATTGTGTCGGCAGCAACTAACAAGTGAACAAGTAAACTGGGACTCGTTTATTTAAAAAAAGATGTTCATACATTTCAACCTTATTATTATTTTAATCATAAACATTGCACCCGTTTTAAGTAATTCATTTAAATGTATTTAAAAGACATTAAAAAATTGTTATAATATCACACGGCAGTAGGAACCATATTTTTAAAAAATCCCACAAAAGAGGCATATAAAGACCCAAAAGGAAGCAAAGAAAATAGGCCTAAGGCCCAAATATTCCTATGATGATAAAGCTAAAATTGAATAGCGCTAATTCTGAGGTTTCCTTTTTAAGAAGAAAAAAAAATGTTAGCTCAACAACCCCCCCCCCCTCCCTTTCCCTCTTCTCTGTCTATCCTGTGTCCGCTACAAAACTTTGCAGTGCCAGAGCAACTACTGAATGTTCACGTGAAGACGTGTACCCCCCTTCACTGTGCATCTTATCAAGGTCACTGGCTGACCCAAACAGACGCGCGCACCCATGTGCATACACAGGGCACAGATTAACTAACATGACCTGGTACCACCAGGCTTGATGTTTCTAATCGTTGGCCATGGAGATCTCTTGAAAACTTCGTTGCTATTTTGAAACAGAGATGTTCTTCAACCTGTTTCACTAGGAAGATCAATACTACACTCTCTACAGAGATGTTCGTAATGAGGTTTGTTTGAAAGCTCAGTGTTACACTGTCTATCAAACAGGCAGTGATTCAGAGACTAATATAAAAACTAACAACAAAGATTTTTTTTCTCTAGATAACTGCTGTTCTCCAGAGCTGCTAGTATTATGTATTGTTAATGCCAGTTTATTTCATCATGAAATAGTCTCATCAGACTGATTGAGACATCTTTAAGGATCCACATCAGACTGATTGGGACATCTTTAGGGATCCACATCAGACTGATTGGGACATCTTTAGGGATCCACATCAGACTGATTGGGACATCTGTAGGGATCCACATCAGAGTGATTGGGACATCTGTAGGGATCCACATCAGACTGATTGGGACATCTTTAGGGATCCACATCAGACTGATTGGGACATCTGTAGGGATCCACATCAGAGTGATTAAGACATCTGTAGGGATCCACATCAGACTGATTGGGACATCTGTAGGGATCCACATCAGACTGATTGGGACATCTGTAGGGATCCACATCAGAGTGATTAAGACATCTGTAGGGATCCACATCAGAGTGATTAAGACATCTGTAGGGATCCACATCAGACTGATTGGGACATCTGTAGGGATCCACATCAGAGTGATTAAGACATCTGTAGGGATCCACATCAAACTGATTGGGACATCTGTAGGGATCCACATCAGACTGATTGGGACATCTGTAGGGATCCACATCAGACTGATTGGGACATCTGTAGGGATCCACATCAGAGTGATTAAGACATCTGTAGGGATCCACATCAGAGTGATTAAGACATCTGTAGGGATCCACATCAGACTGATTGGGACATCTGTAGGGATCCACATCAGACTGATTGGGACATCTGTAGGGATCCACATCAGACTGATTGGGACATCTGTAGGAATCCACATCAGAGTGATTAAGACATCTGTAGGGATCCACATCAGACTGATTGGGACATCTGTAGGGATCCACATCAGACTGATTAAGACATCTGTAGGGATCCATATCAGACTGATTGGGACATCTGTAGGGATCCACATCAGACTGATTAAGACATCTGTAGGGATCCACATCAGACTGATTAAGACATCTGTAGGGATCAACATCAGACTGATTAAGAAATCTGTAGGGATCCACATCTGACTGATTAAGACATCTGTAGGGATCAACATCAGACTGATTAAGACATCTGTAGGGATCACTTTTACTTACGTTGTTGTAGAAAATGAAATTTAAAAATAAATTTGCATCTCCAATATATTTAGTCTGTGTTTATTTTGTAACTCTCATATGGATTTAAAAACAATTTTAGACTAACGTCTCACAGTGATAAGGAAATCGAAACTATTAACTGTAAAGAAATAGTGGACATTTATTTGGATTTATTATTTGGCGGGCACATTTTGAAATACAATTATGTGGCGCACTATTTCATTCAAATGAGTTCATAAAAGTGTTCGAAAAGGGGGAGTGTCATTTTCCCCTGAGAATTTTTTTTTAAATGTTTGGCTCTGAATACATTATGATTTTCTGTGATTGTAACAACACTACAAACTCCACTGCTGCCTGGATCCGCCAGAGTCTTTGTTTATACGTATTTCCTCCCCCGCCCCACTTACGTTCCCAGGCGAGGAAGACCTCCAAATACAGCACACTCACTACCAAATAACATTTCTGGAGGACTTCTTACGGAAAACACTGTAGCACACAGCACGTTAGCTTAGGTCACATTGTTCCTGGACTACCTTCTAGCAACAGTCAGGTTTGTAGAGATAGATCTCAAATATCTAGCATCTTGTTTGTTTGTTGTTTTTTAACCAAGATAAATGCATACATTTTTTTTAAAAATCGGAAGCAGTGCATCATGTGACTTGCTCATTTTCAACCTGTCCCTACAGATTTAGAACTAGAATCTATCACATTTGTGGCACACACACACACACAAAGTCTGTGTACAGGACAGACGGTTGTTTCAGTTTGTTTCCAGTCTACACAATACATTTATCCAACGCTCATTGCTGCATGCAGAGGTTCAGTATCATAGGATAGGAATTAATGGCTGCCATAATGGCATTCATATTAAATTTCTAAAGAAATAAATGTATTTTTAAAAAATGCATACCACTGCATAATTACCGCATGTAGGCTAAACCAGACAGTCCAGTGTCATTCTAGCCATAAAATCATTTTCCAAAGTTTTATTTTAAACGTGTACAAATTGCACCCCCACACCCACCAAATAAACAAAAATTACATTCGCTCCCCCGGAGCCACCTGGGGCATGGGGGAGCGCTGTAAACTCGCCAGAGTGGGGTCCGGAAGGGTTTAAATGATATAATGATAAAAGAATGAAAATTATAGACATAATTTTAACCAAATTTTCGAGTTTTTCTGAACATATATAGTTTCAATATGACAGGAATCCAAAATAGTGTCATGAAAGTTTATTCAAACGTATTTCGTAGAGATTTGTAAAGATTTTTGTAAACAAGAGAAAACAAACATGGACTGGGAGCAAGTTCAGCCAGCAAAGGGTCTGGGGGCGGGGGTCTGGGGGAGCTCTGCTGTCTACCCCCGCGGGGGTCTGGGGGAGCTCTGCTGTCTACCCCAGCGGGGGTCTGGGGGAGCTCTGCTGTCTACCCCAGCGGGGGTTGTATTAAACAGATTGTGATGGGCTAATAGGCAGGTTGTATTAAACAGATTGTGATGGGCTATTAGGCAGGTTGTATTAAACAGATTGTGATGGGCTAATAGGCAGGTTGTATTAAACAGATTGTGATGGGCTAATAGGCAGGTTGTATTAAACAGATTGTGATGGGCTATTAGGCAGGTTGTATTAAACAGATTGTGATGGGCTATTAGGCAGGTTGTATTAAACAGATTGTGATGGGCTATTAGGCAGGTTGTATTAAACAGATTGTGATGGGCTATTAGGCAGGTTGTATTAAACAGATTGTGATGGGCTATTAGGCAGGTTGTATTAAACAGATTGTGATGGGCTAATAGGCAGGTTGTATTAAACAGATTGTGATGGGCTAATAGGCAGGTCTCATTAGTACTGGCCAATACTTTTATGCGAGGTCAATATAGCGCACCTAAGTCTGTTCTGCGCACCTAGGTCTGTTCCGCGCGCCTAATCATCTTTGTGTAAAAGTAAGGAATCTTGTACCGGAAATTATTCATTTAATTATCTATTTCTTTTACCGGTACTCAAGGTCGTAATCATAATGATGTCGAGAGACACTCGACCTTTCTGACATAAGAACGTCAAGAAGAATCGCGTTATGATATGTCCTCTACAAAAGATTTTGAATCGATCTGTTGCATAAAAATAAAATGTCCTGTCACGTGCACTTTCCCCTAGGTCAGCGGTTCTCAACCTTTTTGTTGTCGCGACTCCCTAAAACGATTCCCCACTAGACAGCGACCCCCAACCGTATTTGTTCGTTTTCCTTCCTAGGCCTCGGTCAATGAACATTTGCTCATGTTCTAAAACCGTTCTCGTCATGTCTCTATCTGATTTGTTGGATGTAGTGTCAGTGGGAGACATGAAACACGGACAATGTCATTGTCATGAGTGTCAAATAAATGTCTTTTAGAATTACATTGCTATCAAAAAGTTTATTTTATGACTTACATTTATTAACTTTTCTATTGCGTATTCACCATCTTCATGTGCACAGACTTGTGTGACAATTTCAAAAGTATGGCGAAACATGGGGGATGATGATATTACATTGCCACACATTTGTCAATACGCCAACGTTGGCTGGATTCTTGTGGGAGTCTTTGTAAGAGCTCAATGAATGTCATCTTCAGCATCAAGTCATTTTCTTTATTTAGACTTGATACCTTACAGGCTGGAAAACCCTGCTCCTCAAAAATAATAATAATAATAATAATCTTTATTATCCGTAAGGAAATTTGTCTTACAATTTGTGCATTACACCAAACAAAAAACATTATAACTATAAGAAACCAAAGTGTACATTCACACCAGACGCACTCATAATTTACATGTGACAAAGTTTAGAATAATGAAAGCACAAATTGCATGTCGCCACAGTGCAGCGCCATTTTGGAAAAACAAAATATATGCCTACTGTTAGAAATGGATAAAGATGGCGCAACACAATCTCAAAATGGGATATGACTGCAAAAATGTGATCCAGAATTGTGTTACTGACATTGAAAAACAATCATTTTGATGAAAAATTTCACGCGCACGCTAGTGGTAATGTTCTAAGACAGAAATGACCATTGTAGTCTAGATTAAATGCCCCTTTTTCCTCACAGAAAGCAGATAAAGTTGGCAAGATATAAGTTTTATTTTCATCCAGTTTTGTTTGCCAAAGTTGAAGTTTCATTTGGACGAACGGATTTTTTCAGAGAAATCAAGGCCTCATGTATTTGATCCTTCTATTGAAAAATTTAATTATTCAAGGTGACAAAGATGTCTACCAGGCAGTACCTGGTCGGCTATTTTAGAACCTTGCCTCATAACAACCACGTCACATCAGTGGGAAATAACAGAGCACGTTGAAGCCATCAAGCTCAGTATAAAATAGTAGGCCTATCTATCAAAGAACATGTCTACCCTCCAACAGTCATGATACACTCACTAACTTTAATTGCCATCTTTATCCTCTAGAAAATATCCTTCTTAAATATGTCCCCCTCATTTTTAGCGGCCCCCGAAAGGGGAAAAGACGCTATTAGTTTTGTGCGAAATGTCTGTCCGTCTGACCGTCTGACCGTCTGTCCCGTTTAGATCTCGTAAACTAGAAAAGATATTGAAAATCCGAAATCACAATATTTTAGAACATTCAAAGTTCTGATGCAACGGCTACTTTTTTTTTCTGAAAGCAAAAAATCTAATTTTTAAAATCAATTATGCAAGCAGTTTTTTAAAGAGAAAAAGCTATTTAGTATGCATTATAAGTTAGACCTAAATTAAAACGAACAGTAATCTTGTAAACTTCATTTTCGTCAACTTTTACACTGTTGCAGGGTACAATTTAATTTTGAGCATTCCAATAAGAGATTGAGCCGTTTCAAAACAATTACATCAATTATAAGACTTCAGTTAGGCCAGGAGAGGCGCAGTACTGAGCGGCAAAGCGCTTGGCTTATGAACCGGGGGCCCCGGGTTCGAATCCTGGTGAAGACTGGGATTTTCAACTTCGGAATCCTTAGGCGCCCCTGAGTCCACCCAGCTCCAATGGGTACCTGATATTAGTTGGGGAAAATTTAAGGCGGTTGGTCGTTGTGCTGGCTACATGACACCCTCGCTAACCGTAGGCCACAAAAACAGATGAACTTTACATCATCTGCCCTATAGACCACAAGGTCTGAAAGGGGAACTTGTTAGGCCAGGTTCACATCTAACCTTGCATTCACTTGCACCTATCCTTTGATCTGGGGCACTACACAAGATCTGTCAACCTTCTTTCTCCATTCTTATCTCTCATTTCTCTTTAATATAATTTCATTTGGATGTTCTTTCTGAAAATATTGAAGCCTGCCTAAGTGGACCACTTCGGGGGCCGATTTTGAGTTTGTGTTTCTGTCTTTGTAATCTTGTTTTATAAAATTTTTGTTTGACGATGGTTTCATTTGCATAGTTGGAATCAATCCGGGTAATGTCCCTTTGTTTTGTTATATCTAATAACAAAGTATACCACCTATGGTACCAACTATGCTTGTTACAAAAAAAAAAATTAAAAAAATTCAGATGATCAATAAATAAAATGTTTTTAAAACCCAAATTTCCGATGGTCTTAGGCGACCCCTGACAAATGGTCATTCGACCCCCAAAGGGGTCGCGACCCACAGGTTGAGAACCCCTGCCCTAGGACGAGGCGCCTACAGTTTGAGAAATGTTGATTTAAAATAAGTATAGTTCTCTGATGCCTTCAGGGGTAATACTGCTATGAAAGTTATATAAGTTATAAAGAATTGAAATGTGCGTTTTAAATATATGTTTCTACATTTGCACAACTAGTTTACTTACTCTTATTGTGATGTTTATAGTAGACCAAAGAACTTTGTTTGACTTTTGTCTTCAGTAATTTTGTTTGTCTATTGTGCATCACTTTCATTGTGTGTGTGTGTGTTTATATGTGTCAATGTGTGTGTGTTCTGAAGTTCTGTGTCACTGTTGTTCTATAGAGAGAGATGTGTGTGTGTGTTTCGTGGGATAGTAAGACAAAGAACATGAAGAATGACACGCAACCAAAGGTAAACAGTTTCTTAATGCAGAATTCATGGGAAACAAAAGTTGTCAGAAACATATCTCTTGGTTGGTTGATCTAGTTGTCTAGTTACTACAAAGCTTATATCAACTCACTCTGTCTGCGTGTCTGTCTGGCAAAATTTTTTACACGCTATTTCTCCGACACCCAATCTCGAATGAAGCTGAAATTTTGTACAATTATTTCTTTTACCTGACAACACAAGAATCGATTAAAAAAATAATTAATTAACTATTGGTAACAAATTACTTTGTTTGGTATCTCAAATAAGGAAATGAAATAGTACTTGACTGAAATGGTGGTATAAGCTGAATTAGTTCCCTTTATATGAGGCTGCCGTCTCAGGCTTAGTGAACACCAACATGAAATAGAATCAAGAGAGATAACTCTACAATCTTCCATGTATATAGACACTTCGCTAGTAGAGTGGTTACCGCGTTGGCTTAAGAGGCCGGAGAAGGCTTGAGCTCACAAGTTCCAATTCAGGTCTTTGTTCTTGTTGTTTTTTATTTTAACTCTTGTTTCACTTGTTATTGCCCTAACCAGGACTAGCCCTAGGCACAGGCAAACTAGGCAGCAGCCTAGGGCCTCCGATTGGTAGGGGACCTCGCACAGGACTCAAAAAACAATTTGTTTAGAAATTAGCGTCACGCGTGTCCAGTTTTATTGGTGGAACACACCAGGAATTCAATAAATTAAGTCATTTTATTTGTTCGCTTTTTTTTTCTATTCTATTAGGGGCCACTGAACTTACTTCGTCTAGGCTAGGGCTTCCAATTATCTAAGGCCGGCCTTGTCATAATTTTAGTAAGTCTCAAACATAGTGTTCAATATTTTCTGCTTTTAATTATTTATTCTACGAACAAATAAGAAATATCCTATGTATCTGAATCAACACTCACTTGTACGTGTACTATACATTAGTCCTCGTATAGAGAGCGTATTCAAAGAAATTGTCTACTCAATTCAAATCATTGTGTTTGTGCTTTTTGTTGTTTTTAATCCAGTTATAACGTGAGCAATGTCTCCTGTCTTCATTTCGGTCCTGCTTGTTGTCGCCTGCCATGGATACCCTGATGGGGCGCCAGACACTCCGGAGATGTGTGATACTTTAAAGCCGACACACTACATAATCAAAGAGAATAGCAGCTCAGGACAATGGCAACCGACAGCCCTGAAACCATTCAATTACAGCATTCACGTGAATAGAAAAAGTGTCTATCCTGGAAAGGAAGTGAAAAGTAAGGTTGCATTGTAGTCTTTACTGACTGTAGACAAGATCAAATGTACTATCTGTCAATAGTGTATATGTTCTCTCTTGTCAAAGTGTATATGTTCTATCTTGTCAAAGTGTATGTGTCCTCTCTTGTCAATAGTTGATGTGTCATATCTTCTCAATAGTAGCAATGTCCTTTCAGCTAAATATAGCGCATAGTATTCAACCTCGTTGCTAAATTAATAAGTTGTTATTCTGTTTTGTCCTAGTTATCATTAAGGCTGATCAGATGTATTTCGAAGGCTTTATCTTACAAGCAAGACGTGCCTCCAATACTTTAGATTATAGCAAGAAATATGGTACTTTTAAACCCCACGATGAAGACGCTAAACTTATATGTGTGAGTACAGACTTTTTAAATCTAATGAAGACTTGAGTTTCATATTTAGAGCCCCAAAAACATTCCCGATACTCTTAAGCCTATGGTTTTTTTTATTTCTGATATTATTTGAAACGTATGTTTCTCCTATATATGTTTCTCCTATGTATGTTTCTCCTATATATGTTTCTCCTGTTTGCGAGAAACGAACTTTAAAGCCAAACCCAAACCAACGACTTAGCAGCAGAGTTTTAGTCACTACTTAACATGCATGAACACAAGAAATGCGTATCAACTCTTTTGAAGTAAAGTATGTATGATTATATTCATATCTAAATAATGAAAGCCTAGAAAATGAAGAAAAAAAAAGACCTCATTAATTCTGTCCTGTTTCATCTTTACACTCACTTTGCAGTCACTTTACAGTCACTTTGCAGTCACTCTGCAGTCACTTTTCAAAGAGTCTGTGCTATCAAAAGTTTAAAATACTTTTAAAAGTAAATGGATTGTATATATCTTCTTTAAAAAAACCTGGGGAATAATATATCTTATCTTATATATTACAGACATTACTTCAAAAAAGAAGATAATTATGTCCTATGCATTTCATGTGTCAATCTAGTCATGCATGTTAATCGATGACAAGCTCTGTTAAGCCGTTGGTTTTCCTGGCTGATTCAGACAACCCATTCCATTCTCGGCACTAGGGAAGAAGGAGCACTTGTACGAATTTGTTCTAGTGCATGTAATAAGAAATGTGCCTCTATATTTGTGTCTTTCTGAGTATTTCAAAGGTTTTGTTTTTCTATTGGTAAACTATGATTCAGTGTTTTATGTATTATTGCTACTTTACTTTCTATTCTTCTGTCCTAAAGTTTCTCTAAGTTTATGGATTTTACAAATGGTGTTACTCTAATCAAATGTGAATGTTCGTTTGTCGAAATTTCACTACTCTATTTTGTATTTTTATTAGTTTCTTTATGTTTTCATCAGTTTAGAGATGCCAAACAGATTGTGCATATTCTAATATTGGCCTAACTAAATTTAAATAGCATTTAGTTTTATGTTTTTGTTTGATTTGTTAAAATTTCTTTTAATAAACCCTAATGTTTTGCTTGATTGTTAAATAATTTCATCAATATGGGAATTCTATGATAACTTTTCATTTATGATTACACCTAGATATTTTGCGTTTTCAGTCTGTGTTATTAATGTACGTTACATAAAGTAATTGGTCTTTATTTGTTTTAGTTGTATTTTTGTGTTACTCTTAACAACTGACATTTTTCTGGGTGGAAAGACAAGCTCCTGTTTGGTTCCCATTTCTGTCATTCATCGAATTCTTTTCTGTTAAATTTCAGTATCTTGTAATGTTTTTATTGTTCTATATATTATGCAATCGTCTGCAAATGATCTGACTTTTGTTTCTGAACTAATGCAGTTTGGCAGGTCATTTTAGTAAACTAGAAAGAAGTGTTTTTTAAAGAGAGATAACCCAAAAATAAAGACTAGAATAGATCACATTTGCATTGAATTCTTACTTTCTTAAAAGCCTTGAATCTCCTAATTACAGTGACTCTAGTCAGTGCATGACAAAATTGTTTTCATTTCTATCAGAGAAAAAAGATTGGACTCGAACTGAAGATTTTGACTTTGTTGCAGTAAAAACTAAACCTAAACAAAGAAATGTGACACCCTCTGTTGCAAGATATAAAGAAGCCATTTCGTTTATTGATCAGTTTATGAGTTCAATTTTGAATTCAATTTTGATAATCGATTAAAAACATTATACTATCTGCTTCATTCCGTTCTTGTCGAACAAGCCATTGGTGCTTTTTATGCATAAAGTTTGAAGTTCTGTTGCTATGAAACCATCTAAGGTGAAATAGTTTTGAACACTTTAAATTTAGAATAGTAGAAAAATGTTTCATTAAACATCACCAAAAGGGAAGAGGTTTGTGAGCAGCTTACAACACTTTTACTGAGGTCTATATGAATGGAAGTAACAAATGGATTGCCAGTCATTGAAGAGATTTTTAAACCTGGTTTACACAATCCTATAAATAAAAATAAATTATGGCTTTTATATAGGGCTACTTTTATGCTTATAGCATCTGGGATGAAGGTTTTCCGTGCTGCCATTAGACGCTCAGTAAACACAACTCTGCTCGAGTCGGGTGTCGAACCTCGGGCCCCTTTCATAGGTAGCCAAGCTAAGTTCAAGCGTACCTGGCCTCTTGACCACGCTTCCCACTATATCTGATATCACGATAAAAATGTATGTAAGCAACACTACAGTTCAAAGCTGTAATGGTAAAATGAGTTAAGACACTGAAAGATTCTGATTGAATTACTTTCAAAGGAGATACTTCAAAAAACAAAAGCTGGACTATTTAAACCTTGCATTTTAATATAGTGTTATAGTTTCATATATTCGTTTTGTTTTAGACCATGAAATCCATAAAGAACTGTTCTTTGTCTGAAACTTTGATCCATTGCTCCTTCACACACTGAAGTTTAATAGTTGTTGAAAGGCTTGTCTGACAATATTTTTTCTGAGTTCTTGGATGCTAAAGATCCAATTTTAAAAACAAAAAAAATCAAGTGGGAATCAGAAATAGTCTATTTAATTAACAGTCTTGTTTCATGCATTTAATGAGGTTAACTTGCAGCTACATGGTGATAATCTAAGTTTGATCAAAACGAAGTCATAATCTTAGTGTTTCTTATGAGGATTAAATGAAGGAAGCATAAAATGGACAGGATGGATTTTCCAAATTTACAGCAGTCAAACATTATCAAATCAAGAAGTTATAATATTAAACAAAACTCAATTTACAACAGTCAAACATTATCAAATCAAGAAGTTATAATATTAAACAAAACTCAATTTACAACAGTCAAACATTATCAAATCAAGAAGTTATAATATTAAACAAAACTCAATTGAAGCCCAATATTGAAATTTTATTATCAAAGCTGCTCACCAATAGACACGTCTATTTTTTTCCTCTGTTTCGTCAATTCATGTAATACATATTAAATTTGATTTTGCTTTATTTTAATTTGAATTTCATTCATGAATATATATGGCCTAGGAATCAGTGACAAAAAACCACATTTGAAGTTGATGAGACAAAACAGTCTGGGAACCACTGGTTTCAACATTTGCTAAGCAGCATCTAGCAGTTAAAGCAATGAAGAAATACAAAACATTCTCTCTCCAAAATGTTTCTGAAATATTTTCAAACGTAGATACCATGAATGTACTTGATGACATGATCCTATAGTCCTATAGTGTACTGAATATTTAGCCAATCAAAGATTTTCAAGATGAGAGTTGAATAAATTGAAGTCGAGGACTTTGCAAAAGTCAGTTGCGGTAAAATACCTCTGCTTTGTAAATAAATCTTGTCTACATGCAAACAACATCTTTTATATTTACGATCTCTCAGAAGTTATTTGATTTATTAAAAGACTTGTTTTTTTTTTGTTTGTTATTGCTGTTGTTTTTTTTTGTTTGTTTTTGTAGTCAATAAATTTTAAAGCTTCTTTAAATATTATGTAACAAAACAAAGATTTCTCTGTTTTCAGACAATGATCTACTACATACACTATATTGAGTTAAAGTTGTAAGTCTTAAGGATAAAAAGTAGAAAGTTCTCTACATATTTCTACCTAGGTCTCCACCTACTTAAATCCGACCCTATAATAATTTAGTATCCTATGTGCTCCTATTACTCTTGGATTGCATCATTCTTAAACATTTTTATCTTGTCTTACTCCAGAATGACGCTGGCATCACTCACACGAAACATTTTTATCTTGTCTTACTCCAGAATGACGCTGCCATCACTCACACCAAACATTTTCATCTTGTCTTACTCCAGAATGACGCTGCCATCACTCACACGAAACATTTTCATCTTGTCTTACTCCAGAATGACGCTGCCATCACTCACACCAAACATTTTCATCTTGTCTTACTCCAGAATGACGCTGCCATCACTCACACGAAACATTTTCATCTTGTCTTACTCCAGAATGACGCTGCCATCACTCACACCAAACATTTTCATCTTGTCTTACTCCAGAATGACGCTGCCATCACTCACACTAAACATTTTCATCTTGTCTTACTCCAGAATGACGCTGCCATCACTCACACTAAACATTTTCATTGGAAAAACATCACTTTTAGCTGGATTGCTCCACAAAATGTTGAGGAAAATGTGAAATTTGTGTAAGTTCTAGAAATTATAGTTTGACTAAGTATCGAAGGTCGTTGGCAGTCATTGGTCGTAAAAAAGAGTCATCTCACAGAGCTTGGGTTAGAGCTTGGGTTAGAGCTTGGGTTAGAGCTTGGGTTAGAGCTTGGGTTAGAGCTTGGGTTAGAGCTTGGGTTAGAGCTTGGGTTAGAGCTTGGGTTAGAGCTTGGGTTAGAGTCTGGGTTAGAGTCTGGGTTAGAGTCTGGGTTAGAGCTTGGGTTAGAGTCTGGGTTAGAGCTTGGGTTAGAGCTTGGGTTAGAGCTTGGGTTAGAGCTTGGGTTAGAGCTTGGGTTAGAGCTTGGGTTAGAGTCTGGGTTAGAGCTTGGGTTAGAGCTTGGGTTAGAGCTTGGGTTAGAGTCTGGGTTAGAGTCTGGGTTAGAGCTTGGGTTAGAGCTTGGGTTAGAGCTTGGGTTAGAGTCTGGGTTAGAGTCTGGGTTAGAGCTTGGGTTAGAGCTTGGGTTAGAGCTTGGGTTAGAGCTTGGGTTAGAGCTTGGGTTAGAGCCTGGGTTAGAGCTTGGGTTAGAGCTTGGGTTAGAGCTTGGGTTAGAGCTTGGGTTAGAGCTTGGGTTAGAGTCTGGGTTAGAGCTTGGGTTAGAGCTTGGGTTAGAGCTTGGGTTAGAGTCTGGGTTAGAGCTTGGGTTAGAGCTTGGGTTAGAGCTTGGGTTAGAGTCTGGCCATTCATATGTTAATTTGTGTACGTTTTAGAGATTATATCAGTTTTGCTAATTATTTGAAGTTTTACTTTAGTTGGCAGTCATTGGTCGTAAAAAGACTAAAGAGGCAGAGCTGGGGTGAGAGTTTTTCCATTCATTAGCTAGGATCCTAGTGTTCTCGTCCACACAGCAGTTCCTCTCCTCCCCCCCCCCTTTTTTTTTCCATGCAGCTGTTGGAACAGAATAATGGTAAATGGCCGATACAGTTTTGGATTCTTCTCGTAGGTCCTGTGTTGGATTACCAATATATTTGTGTTTACATTTCATGTCAAAGTAATTTTTGTTTACTTCTTCTTCATCTAGCCTGCTTTATTGCTGCTGAGCTGTGAGCTCTTTTGCAGACTGTGCCAAGGAAAAAAAGTGTGCTGTTTTCTTCAGTTGTTCAGCACTGCCATACAGGGTGTTGGTTATGTCGGGCTGTAGTGGAAGTAGGGTATGCCTAAGGTGGATTAGGGAGAGGCATTCAAAGAGGATATGGTTTAGTGGGGTGGGCGCAGTGTCTGCAAAGGGGGAGTTGTGTGGAGTTTATTTTGTTGAGGTGGTAATTTAATAGTGGTGTGTGTCCTGTTCTTAGTTGGAAAATTGTAGATTGTTCTTTGCGGGGGAGGAAGTGAATACTGTCCAGACTTTGTGTTGACAGCTTTCACCAATGTTTCCTGTATGATCCTAGAATCTGATTGAAGTGTCCACTTTGTATTTCAGTGCCACTGTGGTCAAAGGTTATAAAACTTACTTCATGAATGTTGAATCTGATGTTGTGAAAGTGTCTGGAACATCAGCAGTCGGCATATCAACACTCATTTTGCTTCTAGCATCTGCTATGAACATTGTACATTTAGTGTAGTCTAATTCACCTAATCGAAATAGAATTCTTCAACCTGTAGACAATGTTTCAAACAAGTTCCTTGTATATAGTGTCACATTACTGTTTATATTCATCTTCATAATATTACTGATCATTATCGATGTCAATGTCATTGTATCTATAAAATGTTTGGGAACCACTGTGAAATGTGTTAATAAAATGTTCTCATTTTATCTTTTTATTGAATCAATTTTAGTTTGGTGACGATTGATTAATGACATTGAGAGTCTCTTCAAATTTCTATGTCACAACTTTTGTTAACAAGCATTAATTATATTCTAAAAAGGATTAGCTAAAACATTCACAATTCTCAATGAACCAAAAAATAAGAATTTTAATACTACTTATAAATACAAAATATATTGTTAATAGGTAATCATCTCCAACATTGACATAGTCTACATTTTAGACTTTATAGAATGTCGCGTTTACAGACAATGTAGAAATGTGGCTTTGCTTTTTATAAAACAAGTTTAAGTAAAGTATCAAATGTTCAATGTTTAGAAATAAACTTTTACACAAATGTAAAAAAAAATAGAAAAACAAATAATAAAATCTTAAGATTAAACATTTGCATGTCTTTTTAAGTTCATTTCTTTCCAGATCGTCAAAATAGCCTACATTTCTTAAAGTAAAGACCCACAATTTTTATAAGCAGTAAACAAGTAAAAAAAAAAATATAATAAGTTTTAACTAAATAATCTACATTTATACGGTAGTTCCAATTTTCCCTGAAAAATTAATTCAAGCTTTCTCGATCATTCTACATTTCCTATTTTGTCGATAATTTAAACTTTTAATAAAAAAATGTTAATCAAACAGAACGTCGACATTGATCAAGATTTAACTCTGAACTAAAGTAATGAGACAGATTTCAAGGAAAATAAAAATGCACAATTGATAAGAGATATGGATAAATGATAACTTATTTGATAAGCATGTCATCTGTTTGTCTTCTCTGGCCAACGGCTCATGAGCGTCTAGTGTGGCCAGAGTAATTACCTGCACCCGTCTGTGGGAAGCTAGGGAAGTCGTCAGTTTGGTCATAAAATTCAAAATTAGTTTTCAATGGAATTCGAACTCACGACCCCCAAGTAAGGAAATCACTAGGCCACCACGTCCTAACAATGAAAAACATTTGTTTTCTAGCACTATATCACTCAAGCATTTACAGTAGCTGAATGGAAACACAAGTACGCACATAGTGGATAGATGTAGATATGAGCATAGCCTATATAATTAGTATTCAATTTGAAATGAAATTCATTGTTCGTTTGGTTTACTTCGATTGTTTCCCTTTATGTTCGCAGCTGATCCAGAGAAAGGTTTGTCATTAGCACAAAGACAATTACCGAGAGAATAACAAAACGAGTGTTATAATTTGTTTAAAAAATGTGTTCCTTCTTTATGTTCAAATAATATAGTAAACCATTCATATTTCATTTGTTATTGAGAATTTTTGTTTAATTACTTTGTATGGAGATGAAACCACCTTAGGTAACCACCCAGATTTCAGATGTTCAAACATGGATATAGAGATTCTAGATCTATAAATAACATTTCAATGGTTCGAAAAATAAAATGGCCGACAATTTTTGTTTTGACTTCTATCCACTTCCAGTAAAACCAGTGATTTACTGTATTCACTCAATAATGGAGTGACCTTTCTGAAATGTCGATGAAATTTATTGTCACTCAACATACATTTATGTACGAAATTTCAGCTCGTTGGGAAATTAAAAAGCTGTGAAATTAAATGATTCAATTCTGCGTTTCTTGACATTGTTTGTACAAATACATAGTTTAAAGTAAAGCTTAATATCTAACTTATTAGATGACAATATCTAACGGACCTATAAGTAGCACTTATGAAATAATCGTCAACATAAACCATGTGACTTGTTGAGTGAGTAGTTGCTAAGTTGAAACTATCGTCTGCTCAACTTGAAAGTTACGTCACATGGTCACATGTTTGGATATTACAAATTGGGGGGTGTACTCTCTGTTTGTTTCTACTCAATGTTTCGATTTTGAGAAATAACAAAGTCGCCGTTGCACCAGAACTTAGCAAGATCTAAAATATCATGCTATCGGATTTTCAGTATCTTTTCTAGTTTAATAGATCTAATGGAACGGGCGGACAGACAGACTACAGAAAACTAATAGCAGATAGCAGTTATTCCCATTTCGGAGGCCGTTAAAGACTTTTTTAAAATTCAAAACATAATTGTATATATGTTCGTTAGATACCATTGACGGATTAATTTATGTAGTAAGAAATGTTGTACTAAGCTTTTTAAAGATCTTAGGTGCATGCTAGGAAAAGTTTTTGACCACAGACCTATATATATTATATCTAGACTGGACATGGAGATCTTTTAACACTACAAAAATATGTGAAAATTTTTAAAACAAGGCGTTGTTTTGTAAAGTAGTTATAAGAAGTAAAGTCTTTTTTTTCAACCCTAACCTATGTAACATATAGATCTAGATCTAGTAATTAAAAATGGAAAAAAGAGCACTCTCGGCTCATAATTATTATTTCGCAATTTTTAGATACGTAATGTAAAAAGATCCAGGTAACATTATCTTAAAGGAAACTAACAGGAAATGGCTTCATTTAATGAAATTGCTCGAATATAGTTCTGTGATTAATACCGAACAATCATACAATCTATATATATATAGGTCTGTGAGTTGATCAATCGTGGATAAGAAGTTTCCGATATCCAGTCTAGATATCTATATTATAAAGTAGAATGTGAGGGGTATGTATGTATGTATTTATGTATGTATGTTACTTATAGACATCAAAACCGCTTGACCAATCTTGATAAAACTAGGCAGGAATGTTCCTTGGGTACCAACTTAGACCTTAGTGAATGTATTGTAGCCCTAAAAAAAATGTAAGACCCTAAAAAAAAAATAAAGTTGTCCGACTCTATTACAGCTATAGTATTTTATGGATCTAGGCCATGTCTACAATGTTGACATGAGAAAAGATAGAAAGGATTTAGACCTAGATCTAATTTTAAGAAATACACTTTGCGCAGATAGTTTTTTACTTTGACACATGAAAAGACAAAAGAAGATCCATTGATTTCATTATATAATAAAATTAACCTTCAATTTTGTGTTTCAAAAGCATTTTTTACATTAATTAGTTCCTTATATCTGTGATTACAGATTTCCTGACGAACATTCTTTCATTAGACAATTCAGTAATGAATCGCGTACTAAATATTAATTCGTTTAATTGTTTACTTTATAATCCCATCCCTAGATCTAAATCTAAAACTCTAATTCAACTCTAAGATGATAAAACTTCTCTTCGCACAGATAGTTTTATACTTTAACACATAAACATATTAATTAAAGTCCATTCATTTCATATTTTGATCAAATAAACATTCAAATTTGGTTTTCTAAAGCTACATTCGTTTACGAAAGCTGCGAAGCCGAGTTAAAGGCCTAGATCTATATTCATTCATGAATCGCGTACTAAAAATTATTTCGTTTTATTGTTACTTTATAATCCCATCCCTAGATCTAAAACTCTAATTCAACACTAAGATGATAAAACTTCTCTTCGAACAGATAGTCTTATACTTTAACACATAAACATATTAATTAAAGTCCATTCATTTCATATTTTGATCAAATAAACATTCAAATTTGGTTTTCTAAAGCTACATTCTCCTACGAAAGCTGCGAAGCCGAGTTGAGATAGGCCTAGATCTATATTCATTCATGACTCGCGTACTAAAAATTATTTCGTTTAATTGTTCACTTTATAATCCCATTTATTTAACAAAGCTATCGCACTTTTCGTTTTTAATAGATAAGAATGTATCGACTTCGGGTAAACCATTTTCGCAAAACTAATTTTATTTTCGTAGCGAAAGAGAAATAACGTGAAAAGATCATTAGCTACGTTTAACATACATCTAAATCCAATCCACTAGATTATTCAAAAGCAAATGTTTTAATTTAAAAAAAAAAATGGATTTAAGCCTATTAGCTATTTTTACATTGACACATTCGCTTTACTATTACATTATTATTTCGTTTAATTGTTTACAAAACACTCTCAGTGACTATATCGAAAGTAATGCGCAAATAAAGACCCGCGGGTCGCGGGTAACATATGTCTAGTAATATATATAGGTCTGTGGTTTGACAGATTCGATGCTTGAACGTCGCGAGTTGAGAACAAAATGCACACTTTCTTTTGAACCAAACAAAACTTTGTATTTTATTTTTGGCATTTCCCCAAAAAGCAAAAAAATAAAACCTCCGTGTTTCTTAAGAAAACTCTCTTTCTTTTTCCCTAATTTATTTTTTTTTAATTTGCCGTACGTCCTATTGTCTGCTCATTATCGCTTCCTTTTCCACTCGCTCGAGTTTATATAATAACACAAACAAACACTTACAACATGAAAAAGATATTATATCTTTTTCTTTTTTTTTTTCGAAAGTACAATGCATGTGCGTGAGTAGAGTGGCATGTCCTTTCTCTAGATCAGTAGCGGCTATAGGGGGTGGCAAGTGGGGCAATTGCCCCAGACCCCGCGCCTGAGTGGGGCACCGCGTTCTCATAAACTAGGACATGTTGCTCAATATTTTCTGTCATCTATACGATAACATGCAAGCTCTTAGCATGATATTTTTGGTTTCGAAATACCTTTCAGTTTCGATAAAGACAGCATCTTATGACCTGTACATTCAAAGCGGCTATCACTGTTTAACAGTTCAACTTGGCATAAAAAACAACAACAACAAAAATAAATAAATAACACGCAGCCGGAAGCAACCTATCAAAATAGTTTATAATATAATAAGAACAGGTTCGTACACAAAATATATACTGTTACTTTAGTCCGTCATAGAAAAAAAGGGACGAGGGTGTGTGAGAAGGATTCCTTGTTTTGTACTGTGGCCTATCTTGTAGAGTTATTTTGGCCACCCAGCATCCCTACAGTTTGACGATGACGTATTCATTTTTCTCCAATAGGCTAATACATCGGGTGGCCGAGGATGTATTTTTTTCATTAGGAAGTCGGATCTGCGAAAGTCAATGGACCACTGTAGCTTCTATCGTACACTTTGTTCTTATACAAAAGACTTACGACAGTATTTACTTTTCCTAGAAAGTTGTTTGGCTCGGTAGCTTCTGGAGGCCAATTAGCAAAACGAAAGCTGCTGCGACTGGAAGCATCTTGATAATAAACATTCAGCAGCACGAGGTTTCTGTCAATCACTTTCAAATGTTTGTAAAATGTTTTAAATGTTTCAGATGTTCCTTCAGAGTTCAAGATAATCTACTTCTTAGTCCAAATCTCCCACAGGACGACGGAGATGGCAGTGAGCAGGGTCTAAACCCAGGACCATTGAGATGACTGAACAACAGTCAAGTGAGCATACCGTACTGCCAGGCAGCCATCCACACTTATAAGTATGTGTCAGCGTGGTTAGATTCAGCTCCGAGAATGTCCAATGGTAGCGCAACGGATAACTTGATGCTAGAACAAAGTAGAAAAGAAAAACCGTTAACGCGCAATCTCAGCAAGAATTCTAGCGATTGTTTAGTAGCTTGACCCATACAAAAATTTCGTGGGAGAGCAAAGAAACTTTATGTGCTGAGTTTTTAGGCTTGGCCGAGATTCTTGGTAAAATCGACCCATCCATGCAAAAATATCTTCAGCTAATTAAGGCTCACGACCAGTGCCTCGGATATAGTATTCAAAGTGAGCTGATGGACCTGATGGACCTGATGGCATATGTTCCCGTCATCCTTGACTGCATGATTGATGTTAACCACAAAGAGCAGAAGTCTTTTACATACGTTTTGTGAACGTCTCAGATCCAGACCCTGGAGAACACTTCACTTTCTGTGGTTAAAAACCCAGTACTACAGTACTTACGTAAGCTAGTATGTTTTGTAACAAAAATAAGGCCTACTGCGTTAGAGGCGGACTAGCCCATTAGCTTGACATGATACGATATATGTGGCCTACCCTCAGGGCCCCGCGCACTGCTAAGGCCACCTCTTCTCTAGATCTAGGGCTAGATTTCCTGTAGACCTAGATCTAGAATTTAGAACCATTTTTTTTTTCAAAGAGAAATTTAGTCATGCTTCCACATAGGCATAATCACTGACATAGACATTAGTCATACATGTACTGTTCCAGCGCAAAGTTCTTAACATTTGCACATATTAAAGGGGTGTTACAGAATGAACATGTTGATTACTAATAGTGTCACTTATTGATTAATAAATATAAGAGAGGGTGGGAGAGAGATCGAAGGATATAAAGAAAGAGAGAACAGCGAGTTAGAAAAGTTTGTTAGAGGGGAGCTGAGGGCCGTTTTGTTAGAAGTGTCACAAAAGAAGGGACTGTTCCGGCCAAACTAAAACAAAAATATATTCTGGACAGGGAACATAGCAATGGGCGTATCCGGTGTGTATGAAGATGCAACTCTAAATTTAACCTTTCAACCCTTTTTTTTTAAATCTCAAGTGTCTATTAAGGCTGTTGAAATGAGTCAATGTGTTGAAGTTGTCAGTCTGCTCGCTATGCTTACTTCACACGTCACTACAGTCTGGTAAGTGTACAGTCTTATGACATTACAGACAAAATAATGCAATTGTCACAATGACATACCAAAAACACATACATGTATGACAACAGTGAGTTTGGGGGCGAAAAAAGTTTCTAAGTACAAGGGAGTCCCAAGAAGTTTCTAGAGATGAAACGTGTAAGAGACACGACGATGTGGTCATAATGTTTTTTTTTAAGTTATCAATAATTTGTAAGCCTAGTCATCAATCAATCTTCTTCTGCTAGATCTAGAATTCTTAATCTAGATCTTTTAGACTTAGACTAGAATTGAATAGATTTAGAGCTACATAGTCATTATAGATCTAGAATCTAAAATCATTATTTATTTTTCTTCCCAGAAGGTCTAGAAGTCTCTTCATCAATAAAAGGTTATTGAGTTTGTTTAAACAATTAAAAAGCAACGCTAAATGATTTGTTGAGATAACTTTATAACTTTAGACAGTCAAAACAATGTCGTTTCTTCAATATTCCTTGCCCATTGGCGAATCCGAAGGGACCGCCACTGAGTTTATGTGATAACACAAACTCTCTTTGTAATCTTGGTTTTGTTGTTTTTTACACGTACACTTTGTATCCTCAATAAATAAAAAAATAGAGATACCTCAATATTCGAATTTAGAGTGTAATTGTTATTTACAAAATTATGATTATGATTTATGGCGGGCCGAATTGATTCTTTCTCTGGGCCAGAGTTAGCTCTCGGGCCATAGTTCGCTCTCGCTTGATTAGACATTAAAAAATAATCAATAAGACTTGTTTGGACATAAAATAATGAAGATGTCTGTCCTTCATAAATGTAATTGGCGATTATTAAGGAATTGATTGCAAAACATTCCAGACACCAATGAATTAGAAGATCAATAAAATACTTTCAAATGAACATATCATTGTAATATCATAAAGTAGTTTGTTTTATATCTTAAAATTTATTTTAGATAGATAGATAGATAGATAGATAGATAGATAGATATATTCGAATAGAAATCTATTTTAAACAAGATTACAAAGGGAGTTTGTGTTACACAAACTCAGAGGCGGCCCCCGTCGAAGTCGGATCCCTGTCGGATCTGCATATTCGCAAATAATATTCAAGAGGTGATTTAATTTTGATGGTCAAAAGTAATAATGTTTCAAAGATTCATTTGCCGTAAATTTAAATTTAAATTTAATTAAAAATAGTAGATTAGTTTTAGTATATTAAAACATTGCAATATTGATCAAAACGTTTGGAAATGAAAATCTACACTTTTTTTTTTTACACTTTAAGTTTAGAAATTGAAATTCTACATCTTAATCTAGTCTATTTTAGTCTAAACTAGATCTAGAAATTCTAGATCTAGACTCTAAAATAATTTTAATTAGAATATAAATCCAGATCTAGATATACTGTAATAAAAATCTAGATCTAGTTTAAAAAATCTAGATTAGATCTAAATCAAGATATCATTCCTTTTTTAAACGCGAGTCACATAACGAGGCTTAATAAACATTACCATACCGAGTTCTTTTTTAATTTCATTTGAAGAATTAATTCCATATAACGTCAGAGGGAAAAAAAACACTACGTCACACGGCCTAGCTAGACTAAAAATCACCTTCATCATTACGAGCCATTTATCGAGAGTTCATAGACTTTGGTGCACCGAGTGCGTTCTTTAAGCATTTCATTTAAAGAATTCATTCCATATGACGTCAAAGGAAAACAAACACACTACGTCACACGGCCTAGCTAGACTAAAAATCGCCTTCATCATTACGAGCCATTTATCGAGTGTTCATAGACTTTGGTGCACCGAGTGCGTTCTTTAAGCATTTCATTTAAAGAATTCATTCCATATGACGTCAAAGGAAAAAAAAACACTACGTCACACGGCTTAGTTAGACTAAAATATGTTTTTATTAATACGAGCAATTTTTCGAGGGTTAATAGACATTGGTGCACCGAGTGCGTTCTTTTAACATTACATTTAAAGAATCCATTCATATGACGTCAAAGAAAAAAAATTCCATTACCTCACATTAGGCTAGTACCGGTACCATAAAAAAATACACGAGATATTTAACGAGGGTTCATAGACATTGGTGCACTGAGTTCTAATAGAATTTATTTAAAAAGGATCAAAGCCGCATTATTTTTGCGTTTTGTCTGTCAGTCGGTCTGTCCGTCATCTTGATATTAAAAAAAAACAACAACTAAAAGTTATTAAAAATTGATTAATCTTTATTTTACGTTTCAAAACATCGCAATAATTTTTAGGTATGAACACAATTGAAAAGTTTATATAATAGATTGTTCCGGATGTTTGTATAAATAGTAAAAGAAAAAGAGATTTTCAGATAAATGTAATACCGTTAATTAAATTTTTT
The DNA here is from genome assembly GCF_947242115.1 of Biomphalaria glabrata. Lineage (NCBI taxonomy): Eukaryota > Metazoa > Mollusca > Gastropoda > Planorbidae > Biomphalaria > Biomphalaria glabrata. The sequence continues at coordinate 23,245,152 of NC_074715.1, forward strand.
GGATGGTTTCGTATAAAAATTAGATGTACTACAGCCATGTGGAGAGATTTTCATACCTTACTTTGGTGTTTGGATTCTGTTTTCCTTCAAAATCGGAACATAATATTAACGATAATTAGATTTTTTAATGTTTTAGGTAGAAATTTAAATGTACTGTAAGAGAGTAGTGAGTTAAAATATTTTTCATAAAAATCCGTAAAAACATTATTTCGTAAATGAGAAGATTATTTGTTTATTAATTAGAAGAGGGAGTTCAAACAATATTTGGCGTTAGTAGATTTTTAAATAAATTCGGAAATTTCTGGCGACGATTTGTAAGAAAAAAATCCGGAAATTTCTTTATCGATTACAAAACTTCTATGTTATGTTTCAGCAAGAAAATTAAATGTCTAAAAAGTAATTTTCAGTAATCAATTCTAGTAAATTACTTTTTTTTAAGCCCTGAACAACCTATTGTCGATATTTTTAAAATTTGTTTAAAGATGAAAATACGGAACAATTTGATATTGATAACCAAATTATAGTGACGCATTGTCAAATAATATAAGTGTAATATTAGTAAATTATGCGATTTCAAACAATCATTAGGCATAATTCATGTTTTATAAAACAATATCCGGAACATTTTTACACTTAATGAAATATAAGTCAGTATAGAGATTTTGATTTAGCATTAATATGCTATTTACATAAAAAACGGAACAACATATTATTGATAATGTGTTTTTGCAACGTTTAAGCATGGAAATGGAATGTAATATAAATTAGAAGAGCAAACAAACATTTGTTTGGGTTGATTAGTTTTGCACTAAAAAATCCGGAACAATCAATTTTTAGATACTTAAAACTATTGAGATGTTACGGGAGGAACATTAAAGAGTAAATCAGATTTTCAATAGCTTTTAGAGTTCTAGTTTTTTTAATCTAATCGTGACGGACAGACCGACCAACAGACAAAACGCACAAAAATAATCTTCTTTTATTCGGATGGGGGCACTAAACAAAAAATAAATAAAATCTGATTTTTTAAAAAAGTTTAAGGAATTGGTTTAGAACCTGATCATATTGCGAGGTTACGCTACTGCACGAAAATCGCTGCATAAAAAGTCCATTTAAAAAAATGTGCGTGATATTTACATACAAAGTGCATTATTAGCCTTTATAAACAAACAGAAATGTTTTCTTTTAATTTTAGCAGCTAGTTGACCAGAAAAAACATCTTTTACTATTATTTATATTTGTTGTAAACATTTCCTGTACATTTTAAAAATATATTTGACTTAGTGATACTGAAAATACACAAGAATTGTCCATCTTTGTTAGCATATTGTAACATTGCCTCCCTTACATTTACGTAATTGTTTTAGAATTGGTGTATTTTTATGAAAAAATCGCTTGCATAATTAACTTTATAAATTAAACGGTTTGCTTTTAGAAAACCAAAAGTAGCCGTTGCACCTAAACTTTTCTAGCCGCATTTAATGATGAAATAATATTTTTCATATCTCTTCGAGTTTTCGAGATTTGAGTGTGACAGACGGACAGACAGAGAGACGGACAGACGGACAGACGGACATTTTGCACAAACCTAATAGCGGCTTTTTCCCCTTACGGGGGCCGCTAAAAAAGTAGAATATGGTCAGTTTTACTTTTTACTCTTGTGTACTTTAAAAGACCTACTATATATGTCGTACTTCACTGGAGATCGAGTGTACTCTTTTGGACAAATCAAATCTAATGTTTTATTCTTTTCAATCACGTAGGCCTACACATAGTTGTATGTGGTCTTGTCAGGGTTGTGTGGTCATAAGGACATTTCATTTACCCAGGATGTTGTATTTGGGGCTAAAATTGTTAATTATTAAAAACACTTGTAGCCTACTAGTCACTTAGTTGAACAGACAAGTTGACAGGTGTGTGTGTGTGTGTGTCTGTGTGTGTGAAAGAGAGAGATAGAGAGAGTGAGAGAGAGAGTATGGGCGTGTTAAAATAGTGTGTGTTGACATTGAGAGACCTTACAGCAGTTGGGGACAAGAGGGTCATTGAATCTCTTTTTCTTTTCATTAGAATGACCGCAGTGGGCCCCGCACTTATGCGACCGCAGTGGGCTCCGCACTTTCATAGGACCCGCGCTAATTCTAGGTGTATAAATTATTAAATTAAACCATTGTATAACTTATAACAGATTTCCCGCGCCCTCCTGCCAATTTACCAGGATCTCCTGAAAATCTACTGAAATTGCAAAATATACGATAAAGTCCTGGAAATATCCGGAAATTATTAAAATGTTTAGAAAACTCAATACGAATCTCCTGAAATATATAGACAAAATTGTCATTTTGGGGTGTCATTCAATAAGAAAAATGCCAATCCTACGCGCGATAAAAAAAAAACGGCATTATCCCGTAATTTTGGAATCTGATGAAAGAAGCTTCTGGCACCTCAAACTAATGAAAAATTACTTTAGTTCAACAATTCTCGTAGATAGATTGAAACATTTGTTAATTCTTGCTATTGAGCGTGATCTATGTAGGAAATAGAATTTTTATGATATACTGTATGACTTCGCAACACGCAAGGCTCGTAAAGTTCGTGGGATAACTCTATCTGCAGAAAGAAAAGAGTGATCTTTCCTTTACTTCTTCTCTCGTCCAAACTCTTGAGCGAAGAAGAGAATTATATTTATCTAGATGGCTTCTCTCTAGAACCAGTGTATCGATACCACTAGGTACCAGTAGAAATGACACACACACACACTGGACAAGGCTGAGATGAACTAAGAACGAAGGACAATACAACGAAATCAAGGCCATTCAATTCCCTGCAAACCTTCTTCTAGACTAGAATTGGTGTAGAGTAGACACTGGAGAGTTGTAGACCAAGTTGTTGCGGTACGCTGACTAGAGTGCTCTGCTCCGTGTGTACCTGGAAGTAACTAGGACTAACTGACTTCCAGGATGAAAAACAATGAGTTCAAGTATATCACGTGACTGTGTAGACTTCTAAACTCCACATTTAGTCCTAACGCAGACGTCGCAGACCATTGTCAGGTCGGGATGGGGGGAAGGTTCACACTAAGTGCATAAAATAAAATAAGAAATAAGAGGGCTAAGAATAGAGCAGGTGAAAGTTGATGAGATGCCTTGAAAAACAACAAAAAGAAACCGACTCAGAATAATAATAATAATAATTTTATTTATAAAGCGCTGTTAACAAACTAGGCTCAAGGTGCTGTAATAACAGGACAAACACAAACACGACGGATAAATGAATATAAATCTAAAAAAGTTTTTAACAGATAGGTCTTAATGTTCTTCTTAAAAGTGGTGTAGCATGTTGTCTGTCTGAGATCAATGGGGTCTGTGGAGTGAGTTCCAAGCCTTTGTTACGTGCACTGAAAAAGCCCGCAGACCGTAGCTTTTGCGGGAGAAACGTGGCACCACTAAAAGCGTTGAGTCCATTGAGCGCAGTTCTCTCTGGTGGACATTTGCAGTAATCAGTTCGCTAAGGTACAAGGGCATCTCATTGTTATATATATACACTGATGACAAAGTGTGGCGACCTTGTAATCGATTCTCGCTTTCACGGGAAGCCAATGGAGCGTGCGCAAGAGCGTAGTAGCAGAATCTCGTCTTGCTTTTCTAAGGACTATTCGTGCGGCATTGTTCTGAATACGTTGCAGCTTGGCTATTTTGTCATCAGGTATACCTGCTAGCACGGCGTTGCAGTAGTTAAGGCGGGAGAGTATGAATGCCACAGCTAGCGTTTTTGTTAACTCCGTTGTTAAATATTGGTCGGATCTGGCCTAATCTGCGCAGCTGCTGATAAAGACCCTTGGAGAGCTGACTTATGTGTGGGTCGAAAGATAGTGTTGAGTCGAAGAAAACTCCAAGATTCCGCACTACATGGACATAAGGAACATGGCAGTTCGTGATAAAAAGAGAATCTGTGCTTTCGACTTTTTGAGACTTTGTTCCGAGCATTCCGAGTGCCATTCCGAGTGCCAATCTTAATTATTTCTGTCTTGTCTTCGTTCATTTTGAGCTTATTCTCAACCATCCAATTGATCACCCTTGCAACGGTACCACTGATTTTCTCTGCCAGATGCGAAACCTCTGAGAGTACTGAGGAATCGTATAACTGTTATCGGCAAAGAAATGGTATAAAATGCCGGTTGGACGTATGACACCGCTGAGTGGATATGTATACATTGTGAACAGTACTGGGCCTAGAACTGATCCTTGGAGTACTTCTTACTTCAAGAGTAATTTGTTGATTCCGTCCCGCTAACAACGACACTTTGGGTGCGTTCAGTCAGGTAGGATCCAAGCCACTTTAGGACGACTCCTGCTAAACCAAAAGTGGCAGAGAATCTGGCCATCATAATTTCATGGTCTAGCTTATCAAATGCTGCGGACAAGTCCAGAATGGAAAGAAATGATATGTGGCCTATGTCGGAATTGTGAAGTAAGTGGTTTAGTACCCTGACCACTGCTGTCTCTGTGCTACAGCACTTCTTATATGCAGGTTGAAATAAATAGATACATAGATAGAATAACGGTGTAAATGTGCCTGTTGTCTCTACCTAAGCCAGTCCTGTGTTGGAATACAAAATTTTCAATTATTACTAGAGTCTTCTTTGAAAACATATACGTTTTTTTTTGTACTATAAACTTGTAATTATGGGTCTATGAAATCGTGTAACAGTTTCTTTGGTGTTGAAGCCATTTTTCATTTAACAGTTTGATGTTAACTATTTGTATTTGAACCTGCTCTGAAGCCTGCCTGTTCTTCACCAAGGACCTGTTCGGCTTTAATCTTGAGTCTGTCGAGAATTCATTTTAAAACATTATCTTGCTAGGATGACTGATCAGATTTATCGTTCTGTGGTGTCTCAATTCTTAAGCAGTGGAATACAGCAAGTTTTTGACCGGGTGTGGCATAATGGCAGGTTCAAATACTTCAATTGAGGGTGTTTAACAGAGATAAGAACATTATCTATGTTATCAAAGACCTTTACCAAAGGTAGAATAGCTCAGTACTTCTAAAACAAAACGTTTTCCTCTCTCGTGTTGGCAAATGTTATAGACCTCATTGGTGAAAATGCAACCAGGTACAAGATCTTATTTCAGAACCAGATGCTGCAGCTAGAGTTGTCATGGAAATATGTACTGAACAAAGTACTCGTTTGTAGTGGAGATAAGATCTTGCTTACAGTTGAATGACCAAACATTAGAAGGTAACACATTTTAATACCTAGAAGTAAACATAGCAAGAGATGGGGTATCAGTGGAGGAAGTAGGGTGAGACAACTTACAATAGTTGATCGGTCTGTCTCTCTCTCTCTCTCTCTCTCTCTCTCTCGATTTTCTGCTAAAACAGCTGGTGACTGAGAAGCATGGAGAGGTCACCATATATGAATGATCACAGCAACTCTATGACTAAAGTTAAAGGATAGATGATGATGATGAATTATGGTCAATCAGTCGAAGAATTTTAGTTTTTACCAATTTTTGTCATACGAGTGAAAGTTATACAAAGTTCATACAAAAGTCATACAAAAGGCATGTCAAATATCAGACGAATTACATATAGTGAGATTTAAACTCATGACCTCTCAAGTGGGAACCTGTGACTAAGGCGGGACGGGGTAGTGTTTGAGCTTAGACAAATAATGGTGGAGTTAAGATAAAATTATAACATTTTGTGAAATCTTTTTCTTTAAAAAAAATAAGAGAGAGGGTTGAAGCCAAGCTTTCTTTAAGAGCCAAAATAAATAAAATAAAAAACAAAACATTGAAAAACTAGAATAGTGTTTTTTATATTTCCATTTCGTTTGACACACAGTTAGTAAAGTGAGCAGTGAGAGGCGGGGTGAGCCCCCTTGTGTCACCAAATGTTGGACCAATCCCGAGCGTGGAGATATTTTTAGCTCCAATGTACTAACAATGTTTGCACGTTGAACATAGGTCTGTGACATTCAATAGTTGTGTTACATTACGTAGGCTTGTTCTATCCCAGTTGACATCACATTGCGAGTCCTGGACTTCATAAACAGGTAGATCTATTTGTTCAATCTAGATTTAGAGTCAGCTAACTTCAAGCACTGTATTGACTTTGAGACCTTGGGGATATTTACATTGAAGTTAAGTGCTCTTGTTCTGCTGGGCATTTTGTGTTGTTTTTGTCGCTTCAGTCATTCGTAGGTGGTGTACACATTTTAATAATTTTACTTTAAAAAAATAATTTAAAAAAATAAAACTAAAAAAGTAAGGGACTTGCGTCTATAAGGCAGATTTTAAAGGTCATCTGTTTCTATGACCGACAGTTAACAAGAATGTCATGTGGCCAGCATAACCACCAAGCGCCTTTACTTTCCCCAGCCAACGTTAACTAAAGCTCTTTATTATCCAATAGTCTGACCCCTATAAACTAAATAACCTTTTATATTAGGGCCCATTTCATTGAAAGTTATTTGGTCGTTAAGTTTGTAAATATCTGATCATGGACTGGTGTAAACAGAGGCTCAATTTCGTATAAATATATTTGCATGAACTGTTTTTCGTATAAATTTTTTTTTCCAAGACATATTTTGTCTTTAGTTCTAGACAGCATGTTTTGTCTTTAGTTTTAGACAGCATGTTTTGTCTTTAGCTCTAGACAGCATGTTTTGTCTTTAGTTCTCAAACCCAGTCTCAGTCGTCTGTTACAACGCCCTCAGGGTCTGAAGTCTTTGACTCGCTGGCGAGGGATTCGTAAATTTGGTCTGGTCAGTTATGTACCACTCAACACTAGTCAACACATAAGTGTACTCGAGAGAGAGAGAGTCCCCCCCCCCCCCCCGCCAACACCTTTATTTTGGTACTTACTCTCGAAAATATCAATTTGATTTAATTAAGTGGTATTATTAGATTTTTGTTTTTTATTTCTTATCAAACTGAACATTTCAAATGTGCAGTCAATATAAAATGTACATTTCAAATGTGCAGTCAATATAAAATGTACATTTCAAATCTGCACTCAATATAAAATGTACATTTCAAATGTGCAGTCAATATAAAATGTACATTTCAAATGTGCAGTCAATATAAAATGTACATTTCAAATGTGCAGTCAATATAAAATGTACATTTCAAATGTGCAGTCAATATAAAATGTACATTTCAAATGTGCAGTCAATATAAAATGTACATTTCAAATGTGCAGTCAATATAAAATGTACATTTCAAATGTGCAGTCAATATAAAATGTACATTTCAAATCTGCAGTCAATATAAAATGTACATTTCAAATGTGCAGTCAATATAAAATATACATTTCAAATGTGCAGTCAATATCAAATGTACATTTCAAATGTGCAGTCAATATAAAATGTACATTTCAAATGTGCAGTCAATATTAAATGTACATTTCAAATGTGCAGTCAATATAAAATGTACATTTCAAATGTGCAGTCAATATAAAATGAACATTTCAAATCTGCAGTCAATATAAAATGTACATTTCCAATGTGCAGTCAATATAAAATGAACATTTCAAATCTGCAGTCAATATAAAATGTACATTTCCAATGTGCAGTCAATATAAAATGTACATCTCAAATCTGCAGTCAATATAAAATGTACATCTCAAATCTGCAGTCAATATAAAATGTACATTTCAAATGTGCAGTCAATATAAAATGAACATTTCAAATCTGCAGTCAATATAAAATGTACATTTCAAATGTGCAGTCAATATAAAATGTACATTTCAAATGTGCAGTCAATATAAAATGTACATTTCAAATGTGCAGTCAATATAAAATGTACATTTCAAATGTGCAGTCAATATAAAATGTACATTTCAAATGTGCAGTCAATATAAAATGTACATTTCAAATGTGCAGTCAATATAAAATGTACATTTCAAATGTGCAGTCAATATAAAATGAACATTTCAAATGTGCAGTCAATATAAAATGTACATTTCAAATGTGCTGTCAATATAAAATGAACATTTCAAATCTGCAGTCAATATAAAATGTACATTTCAAATGTGCAGTCAATATAAAATGTACATTTCAAATGTGCAGTCAATATAAAATGTACATTTCAAATGTGCAGTCAATATAAAATGTACATTTCAAATGTGCAGTCAATATAAAATGAACATTTCAAATCTGCAGTCAATATAAAATGTACATTTCAAATGTGCAGTCAATATAAAATGTACATTTCAAATGTGCAGTCAATATAAAATGTACATTTCAAATGTGCAGTCAATATAAAATGAACATTTCAAATGTGCAGTCAATATCAAATGTACATTTCAAATCTGCAGTCAATATAAAATGTACATTTCAAATGTGCAGTCAATATAAAATGTACATTTCAAATGTGCAGTCAATATAAAATGTACATTTCAAATGTGCAGTCAATATAAAATGTACATTTCAAATGTGCAGTCAATATAAAATGAACATTTCAAATCTGCAGTCAATATAAAATGTACATTTCAAATGTGCAGTCAATATAAAATGTACATTTCAAATGTGCAGTCAATATAAAATGTACATTTCAAATGTGCAGTCAATATAAAATGAACATTTCAAATCTGCAGTCAATATAAAATGTACATTTCAAATGTGCAGTCAATATAAAATGTACATTTCAAATGTGCAGTCAATATAAAATGTACATTTCAAATGTGCAGTCAATATAAAATGAACATTTCAAATGTGCAGTCAATGTAAAATGTACATTTCAAATGTGCAGTCAATATAAAATGTACATTTCAAATGTGCAGTCAATATAAAATGTACATTTCAAATGTGCAGTCAATATAAAATGAACATTTCAAATGTGCAGTCAATATAAAATGTACATTTCAAATGTGCAGTCAATATAAAATGAACATTTCAAATGTGCAGTCAATATAAAATGTACATTTCAAATGTGCAGTCAATATAAAATGAACATTTCAAATCTGCAGTCAATATAAAATGTACATTTCAAATGTGCAGTCAATATAAAATGAACATTTCAAATGTGCAGTCAATATAAAATGTACATTTCAAATGTGCAGTCAATATAAAATGAACATTTCAAATCTGCAGTCAATATAAAATGTACATTTCAAATGTGCAGTCAATATAAAATGAACATTTCAAATGTGCAGTCAATATAAAATGTACATATCAAATGTGCAGTCAATATAAAATGAACATTTCAAATCTGCAGTCAATATAAAATGTACATTTCAAATGTGCAGTCAATATAAAATGAACATTTCAAATCTGCAGTCAATATAAAATGTACATCTCAAATCTGCAGTCAATATAAAATGTACATCTCAAATCTGCAGTCAATATAAAATGTACATTTCAAATGTGCAGTCAATATAAAATGTACATTTCCAATGTGCAGTCAATATAAAATGTACATTTCAAATCTGCAGTCAATATAAAATGTACATCTCAAATCTGCAGTCAATATAAAATGTACATTTCAAATGTGCTGTCAATATAAAATGTACATTTCCAATGTGCAGTCAATATAAAATGTACATTTCAAATGTGCAGTCAATATAAAATGTACATTTCAAATGTGCAGTCAATATAAAATGTACATCTCAAATCTGCACTCAATATAAAATGTACATTTCAAATGTGCAGTCAATATTAAATGTACATTTCAAATGTGCAGTCAATATAAAATGTACATTTCAAATGTGCAGTCAATATAAAATGTACATTTCAAATCTGCAGTCAATATAAAATGTACATTTTCAATGTGCAGTCAATATAAAATGAACATTTCAAATCTGCAGTCAATATAAAATGTACATTTCCAATGTGCAGTCAATATAAAATGTACATCTCAAATCTGCAGTCAATATAAAATGTACATCTCAAATCTGCAGTCAATATAAAATGTACATTTCAAATGTGCAGTCAATATAAAATGTACATTTCCAATGTGCAGTCAATATAAAATGTACATTTCAAATCTGCAGTCAATATAAAATGTACATCTCAAATCTGCAGTCAATATAAAATGTACATTTCAAATGTGCTGTCAATATAAAATGTACATTTCCAATGTGCAGTCAATATAAAATGTACATTTCAAATGTGCAGTCAATATAAAATGAACATTTCATATCTGCTGTCAATATAAAATGTACATTTCAAATGTGCTGTCAATATAAAATGTACATTTCAAATGTGCAGTCAATATAAAATGTACATTTCAAATGTGCAGTCAATATAAAATGAACATTTCAAATCTGCAGTCAATATAAAATGTACATTTCAAATGTGCAGTCAATATAAAATGTACATTTCAAATGTGCAGTCAATATAAAATGTACATTTCAAATGTGCAGTCAATATAAAATGAAAAAGGTGTACTTTGCTCCTTGTCAAATACATTTAACACACAGATTGTCACTGACCTGTATATTATTATATCATCAACATGTCGTTATTATAAAACAAACATTTCATTTAGAATTGAAGTTTTCATTGAAGGAAATTGTTCAAAGTGTATTTCATCTTTGAACTATTCATATCAATGTGTACACAACCTTTTGCTTGTGGTATTGGATTGCAACGCACTTCAAAGCAGGATAGAATAAATCTGTCTCAATTTAAGTCTTTCAAGTTTTGTTTTTAAACTTACTTACTTTGTTTTTCAAACTGGCCTTACACATGCCATAGTGCTCTCTCTCTCTCTCCTTCTTTCTTTCTTTCTGTGTGTGTGTGTGTGTGTGTGTGTTTGTGTGTCTATGTCCAAAAAGTGCATACTGGTAGCACACTCCCTCTCTCTCTCTCTTAACCCCAAACCCATCCACACAATTAATTAAACTTTAATCTTCATTAGATCACCACCTCTCTCTTGCCTATTGCACAGCTGACTAGAGCACGACATTTAGTATAATAAGAGTAAATGTAATGCTCGAAATTTTTGGTGTGACCACTACCTACACACGCGGTAGGAATGGACACTTAAGAGAAAGCTTACGAACCATGACCTGAGGGCGAGCTTTCTTCTGCCCTTAATTTGTACAAAGCTTGTATCAAGTCACTCCGTCTTTCTGTCTGTTCCATGTATATATGTATTTATGTTTATGTATTTTTGTGTGTGTTTGTTTGTTTACTTGTAGTCTCCCTTGTTCTACTGCTCAGTATGTTCATGTGTTCACATGTTTGTCTCAAGTCTGTTGTTAGTGTGTATTCAAGTTTCCTGTTAGTTTTTCACTTTCTTGTCATGTTCATAAAATGGCAGTGTCCCTGAAATAGCAGTGTTGGTATTGCATCATAATAGATACTATAACACTGTCTGTCTATCTGACTCTATCTGGTGCACATTTTGTTCACGTAATTCTCGGATCAAGTTGAAACTTGTCATAATTATTTATTGTCCCAAACAAAACGTGCATTAATCAAAAAATTAACCAATTAATGAACTAATTATTGGTAATTAATTGATATAGAAAATGGGAAATAAATCTTTCAATAATAAGAAATATGGATGTGAATGTGCAGTTCTTTTCCTTTTATAAGCTTTTTTGAAAGTATATTTTTATTTTTTATTGTGCTAGTTATTAGTTATGCAATATACGCATACACACACACACACAAACGCCCCTTATTTACATAGCTTTGTGGATTGGGTTTGAATTTTGGTTTTGCTTACTTTTGTTGATTTGTTTTACTTGTTTCGGATGTTCCTTCAGAAAGAGAATTCTATTCTAGCCCAAACCTCCAGCAGGACGACGGGAGGTGGCACAGGAAAGGGTTTGAACCCGAGACCATCGAACGACAGTCCAGAGTGCATACAACACGACGATGCAGCTTCTGAAAAATCGTTTTAAAACGAAAATGAGACCGTCTCTTGTTAGCATTACGAGGTTTGAAGCTTGACCTAATTGTGTATTACTTGCACTTAGAGTCTCCACGAGGTTTGACGCTTGACCTATTTGTGTATTACTTGCACTTAGAGTCTCCACGAGATTTGACGCTTGACCTAATTGTGTATTACTTGCACTTAGAGTCTCCACGAGGTTTGACGCTTGACCTAATTGTGTATTACTTGCACTTAGAGTCTCCACGAGGTTTGACCCTTGACCTAATTGTGTATTACTTGCACTTAGAGTCTCCACGAGATTTGACCCTTGACCTAATTGTGTATTACTTGCACTTAGAGTATTCACGAGATTTGACCTCATTGTGTATTACTTGCACTTAAAGTCTCCACGAGATTTGACCCTTGACCTAATTGTGTATTACTTGCACTTAGAGTATTCACGAGATTTGACCTCATTGTGTATTACTTGCACTTAGAGTCTCCACGAGATTTGACGCTTGACCTAATTGTGTATTACTTGCACTTAGAGTCTCCACGAGATTTGACCCTTGACCTAATTGTGTATTACTTGCACTTAGAGTCTCCACGAGATTTGACCCTTGACCTAATTGTGTATTACTTGCACTTAGAGTATTCACGAGATTTGATCTCATTGTGTATTACTTGCACTTAGAGTCTTCACGAGATTTGACGCTTGACCTAATTGTGTATTACTTGCACTAAGAGTATTCACGAGATTTGACCCTTGACCTAATTGTGTATTACTTGCACTTAGAGTATTCACGAGATTTGACCTCATTGTGTATTACTTTCACTTCGAGGTTCCTGCGAGGTAATCTTTCTTTACAGGACTCGGTCACAAGCGACATCCACAGCGGTAGATTGTTTTTAAAAAGCTCCAATTGTATCCCCTCCCAACAACACACACACAGACACAGACATCAAATCATTTTTTTCCACGTAATTTTGTTTAAGTTTTAAAGTTACAATCGACGCCAGTGCATGATTCTATGTGACGTAATGTCAAATATTCACTTGTCAATCAAAATTCCCCTTCACCTGCGAAATCAATCAACACAGGTGATCATTAACTATCTCGAAAATCATTGTGATTGTAGTTGGTCTTTAGACTGTTGTATGTAAATTTTTATGTAAATATATATGTATCTGAAGTAGTAGGCCCTACTTGACATGTTAGAGGAACAGTTAGATTACCAGTTAGAGGAACAGTTAGATTACCAGTTAGAGGAACAGTTGGATGACCAGTTAGAGGAACAGTTAGATGACCAGTTAGAGGAACAGTTAGATGGCCAGTTAGAGGAACAGTTTGGTTTAATTGCATCCGTTTTCCTGCATACTCCTTCTTTTAGTTTATGAGGATTTGATGAAAAATAAGAAATAATTCTATAAACAAGAGCTCGCACAATTCTCAAGGTAAGTGTCTGCTTTGTGTAATAGATATTATAGGCCCTACATCATATCTATCTATCTATCTATATCTGTATATATTATCTCTCTCTCTCTCTCTCTCTCTCGGATCCAAAATGGAGGGAAAGGTCGCGTGTGCCTGCTCCTTTCGGAACAAAACAATCTCCCGTAGACTCCCCGATGGCTGCTCCATCTTTACGGCCGAATTGCACGCAATATTGCTTGCACTTATGGCCGTAAAAGCATCAGAAAGGAGGAAATTTATAATCTGCTCCGACTCCAAATCTGCATTGCAAGCTTTGGGGCGGATGAAGACTGACATCCCATTGGTACATAAGAGCCTAAAGCTGTTGGACCAAATAACAGCCGACCGTAGGGATGTCACCTTCATTTGGGTCCCCTCCCATGTTGGCATTGAGGGAAACGAAGCCGCAGACAGAGAAGCAAAGAGAGCCCTAAATCATGCGGTGTCAGGAACCCAAATTCCCTACTCAGACCTGAGACAAAGTATTGCCTCTGCCACCTATCGAGAGTGGCAGAACCGATGGGAGGCTGAGACTCACAGTAAACTCAGGCAGATTGTGGCGGATGTCAGGTGGCGGCCCACATCTAAGGGTCTGACAAGGCGTGGTAGCACGACCATGTCCAGACTTAGGATTGGCCACACCTACATCACGCACTCTTTTGTACTGAAGAGAGAGGAGCCCCCACTTTGTGAGTACTGTGACTCTCGCCTCACCGTGGAACATATCCTCGTTGATTGCCCCAGATACCAGGATGTCAGGGCGAAATATTTTAGAGTCACTAATTTAAATACACTATTTGATAATGTTGACCCTGGGAAGGTACTGGGCTTTATCCGAGAAGTGGGGCTATCTACGAAGATCGGATTTATGAATTTGTGAACATGCACTATTTACATTAGATTTTTACCAAATATTTAAATTTTTACTACCTTTACTATTTTAACTGTGAATAGACCTTGATTTTAATGATATGACTGTATAGAATCTGGCCCTTGTTGTTTAGAGAGAGAGGGATCCTTAGGGGACTGCAGGCACGACATGGCCTAAATTGTGCCGATGTGCCTCAAATCAAATCAAATCTCTCAGGAACAATCTGAATATAAACTTTATCACATGTAAATTATGAGTGAGTCAGGTGTGAATGTACATTTTGGTTTCTTATAGTTATAATGTGTTTTGTTTGGTGTAATGCGCAAATTGTAAGACAAATTTCCATATTGACAATAAAGATTATTATTATTATTATTATTTAGTTTCCCGGCATGTTTTGTGAACAAGGCCCAAGACTCAGGCATTTAGTATACATCGTGTTTTCTCTCCCTTGCTTGTTTGCCCTTCCCGCCTCGCCTCTAAAGTGACATGAACTGGTTAGACAGATCTTTATATTTGTGAAAACTAGCTACATGAACAGCTCCCAGTTTACTAAGAGTAATGTTAGTAATTCATAAAACTAGCTAAATGAACAGCTCCCAGTTTACTAAGAGTAATGTTAGTAATTCATAAAACTAGCTAAATGAACAGCTCCCAGTTTACTAAGAGTAATGTTAGTAATTCATAAAACTAGCTAAATGAACAGCTCCCAGTTTACTAAGAGTAATGTTAGTAATTCATAAAACTAGCTACATGAACAGCTCCCAGTTTACTAAGAGTAATGTTAGTTATTCATAAAACTAGCTAAATGAACAGCTCCCAGTTTACTAAGAGTAATGTTAGTAATTCATAAAACTAGCTAAATGAACAGCTCCCAGTTTACTAAGAGTAATGTTAGTAATTCATAAAACTAGCTAAATGAACAGCTCCCAGTTTACTAAGAGTAATGTTAGTAATTCATAAAACTAGCTACATGAACAGCTCCCAGTTTACTAAGAGTAATGTTAGTTATTCATAAAACTAGCTAAATGAACAGCTCCCAGTTTACTAAGAGTAATGTTAGTAATTCATAAAACTAGCTAAATGAACAGCTCCCAGTTTACTAAGAGTAATGTTAGTAATTCATAAAACTAGCTAAATGAACAGCTCCCAGTTTACTAAGAGTAATGTTAGTAATTCATAAAACTAACCATTATTTGTGATGAAAATATTCCAACCTGCCTTTTTATCGACATTGCTTACCAAACAGATGACGCTCTAAGATGTGGACCATTTGGCGGCCGCCTCCTGATTTGTATGCAAACATAAACTCTCTGTGAAATCTTTTTTTTTTTAATTACAATGCATTGTGGGAGATAGGAAGGGGAGAGATCTTATATTATCTTATTAATAACAGACGTTACTTCAAAAGAGAAGATAATTACGTCCTACGTGTATCCCTGTGTCAATCTAGTCATGCTTTGTATCAGTGACTCTGCCGAGTCGTTGGTTTTCCTGGCTGATTCAGGCAACTTTTAAGAATTTGTCCTAGCAAGTGGAATATAAAATGTGTCTTTATCTCTGCATCTTTCTAAGTATTTATTAGGTTTTGTTTTTGCATTTGTGGTTTAGTGTTTAAGTGATTATTGCTACTTTATTTCTTTAAGTTTTTTGTTACTCTTAATAATTGACATTTTTATGGGTGGAAAGACATGCTCCAATTTGATTCCCATTTCTGTAATTCATCCAATTCTCTTTGTAAAATATCTGTGTCTTGGGTTGTTTTTATTATTCTGTATATTATGCAATGAAGTGCAAATAATCTGAGTTTTGTTCCTGAAGTAATGCTATTTAATAGGTCATTTATGTACATTAAAAAGAGTAGTGGGTCTAAGACTGTTCCTTTGGGCAATCCTGAGTTTACTGTTATTGGTGTTGATTTAGAGCCATTTATTGTTACAGTTTGTTCTATCCCTTTAAGGAAATCCTGAATCCACTGGTTTAGTGGAGTAGTTGTACCGAAATATTATCATTTTTTAAGCAAGCTGTGGTGAAGAACTTTTTCAAATGCCTTAGAAATGTCTAATAAAATAGCATCTGTTATAAGCTAATCTAATCTGACTTCGACTATGTATCATTTATAACTTAACATTAGCCACAGAACATTATTGATTAAATATACTGGATAACAACATTCAGTTCTATAAAATGAGACTTTATTAACCATTGGGAAATCTGTCCAGTCGTCCTAAAACGTCGCTATTTCTAACTACTATTTAAAACACAGCCTACTAACATAACGCCATGTTGGTCTCTTGTTCGCCTAAGTCTACCACGTCATTAGTCTGTCTTACTACGTCATTACTTTTACCGTCGCTAAAAACTATACACAATATATTTGTCTAACAAAACTAACCTACTCTCTAAACTAGTACATTACATTTCCTCCCCCTCTTTCTAAAAAAAAAATTTTTTTTTACAAATTTTTACAAAAAGTACAGTAAAATGTCTTTACAACAGCAAGGATAATTTTGTTTGAAAAAACAAATACAGTAAATATGGGGATGGACAACACAACAAATAGATTCTCTTGACATCTCAGGTAGGTTCACTGGTATCTCACAAAGTTCATTCACAGACATCTCACTGCGGTTAGTTCAATGACAATTCACCAAAGTAAGTCCTTTGACATCCAACAAGGTAAGCTCAGTAACACACTATTACTGAACAAATAGTAATGTCACTGTAAAACACAACTTTAAAAAGTCCATAGAGTCTCTGACACATTATTCGATTGCTGGTGAATGTGGTACATGACGTGATACACAGTTCAACACTCAGATTGCTGGTGAATGTGGTACATGACGTGATACACAGTTCAACACTAAGATCGCTGGTGAATGTGGTACATGACGTGATACACAGTTCAACACTAAGATTGCTGGTGAATGTGGTACATGACGTGATACACAGTTCAACACTAAGATTGCTGGTGAATGTGGTACATGACGGGATACACAGTTCAACACTCAGATTGCTGGTGAATGTGGTACATGACGTGATACACAGTTCAACACTAAGATTGCTGGTGAATGTGGTACATGACGTGATACACAGTTCAACACTAAGATTGCTGGTGAATATAGTACATGACGTGATACACAGTTCAACACTAAGATTGCTGGTGAATGTGGTACATGACGTGATACACAGTTCAACACACAGATTGCTGGTGAATGTGGTACATGACGTGATACACAGTTCAACACACAGATTGCTGGTGAATGTGGTACATGACGTGATACACAGTTCAACACTAAGATTGCTGGTGAATGTGGTACATGACGTGATACACAGTTCAACACTCAGATTGCTGGTGAATGTGGTACATGACGTGATACACAGTTCAACACTAAGATTGCTAGTGAATGTGGTATCTAACGTGATACACAGTTCAACACTAAGATTGCTGGTGAATATAGTACATGACGTGATACACAGTTCAACACTAAGATTGCTGGTGAATATAGTACATGACGTGATACACAGTTCAACACTAAGATTGCTGGTGAATGTAGTACATCACGTGATACACAGTTCAACACTAAGATTGCTGGTGAATATAGTACATGACGTGATACACAGTTCAACACTAAGATTGCTGGTGAATGTAGTACATCACGTGATACACAGTTCAACACTAAGATTGCTGGTGAATGTGGTACATGACGTGATACACAGTTCAACACTAAGATTGCTGGTGAATATAGTACATGACGTGATACACAGTTCAACACTAAGATTGCTGGTGAATATAGTACATGACGTGATACACAGTTCAACACTAAGATTGCTGGTGAATATAGTACATGACGTGATACACAGTTCAACACTAAGATTGCTGGTGAATATAGTACATGACGTGATACACAGTTCAACACACAGATTGCTGGTGAATGTGGTACATGACGTGATACACAGTTCAACACTAAGATTGCTGGTGAATGTGGTACATGACGTGATACACAGTTCAACACTAAGATTGCTGGTGAATGTGGTACATGACGTGATACACAGTTCAACACTAAGATTGCTGGTGAATGTGGTACATGACGTGATACACAGTTCAACACTAAGATTGCTGGTGAATGTGGTACATGACGTGATACACAGTTCAACACTAAGATTGCTGGTGAATGTGGTACATGACGTGATACACAGTTCAACACTAAGATTGCTGGTGAATATAGTACATGACGTGATACACAGTTCAACACTCAGATTGCTGGTGAATGTGGTACATGACGTGATACACAGTTCAACACTAAGATTGCTGGTGAATATAGTACATGACGTGATACACAGTTCAACACTCAGATTGCTGGTGAATGTGTTACATGACGTGATACATAGTTCAACACTAAGATTGCTGGTGAATGTGGTACATGACGTGATACACAGTTCAACACTCAGATTGCTGGTGAATGTGGTACATGACGTGATACACCGTTCAACACTAAGATTGCTGGTGAATGTAGTACATGACGTGATACACAGTTCAACACTCAGATTGCTGGTGAATGTGGTACATGACGTGATACACAGTTCAACACTCAGATTGCTGGTGAATGTGGTACATGACGTGATACACAGTTCAACACTAAGATTGCTGGTGAATATAGTACATGATGTGATACACAGTTCCAATTGTAACCTTTCTGTACAAAGTGTAACAGTCCATGAGTACGAAACATTACGTTGTAGTTACCACAAGTTACGCTGTACAAGGTTCAAGCTGTACTTTGTACAAGGTTTAGTCCATCGCGTCACAATAACGTTGTTTACGATGCCAAGTACCATCTCACTGTCCATCTTCAAGATCACCAAGAAGCATCACAACTTCATGACATTTGCCTATTATGGATACAAACAGTAAAAAATCCATTAACAACTTATTACAACGTTTAAACAGTGATACTTGAGGCATCCCTAAATTTCCAACCCATCAATAGATTCAAGCTTATTTCTTCCTTCGCTTACCATTTCCTCAGGAATCTGAAATGTACAAATGATCGATGTGATGATACACATAAAGAAAATATAATGCTCATACTTACTTTCCAGTAAGCTCTCGATATATATTATCTCCCTTTAAAATTATAACTTTTCAAATTATTTCCCTTTCTCGTCAATACAGTCTTATGAGTGCCATACTATAGCATACAAATGAACAGCATAACATATACAACTTATTTACAGCTTAAAAGAACTCAAAATGTTCATTCAAAATATAATTAACCAATGCTGCTAGTATATATATCTATATATACTTATAAGTAAACCATCAAGAATTTACTATATTCTGCTTCTCCATTTCTTCTTTGGTAAGGTCTATATGACCTACAATTGTCCCTTGTACCCTGGTACTCATCAGAGTTACATCTTCTTTGAGGCTTCCCTCTATGATACTGTCTATCATAAACATAACCATCAAAATGTCTGTCATACCCATAATGGTCAGATCTGCTATCTGAATTATCACAACTTCTACATTGCCTGGCTATATGTCCCTTTCTATGACATTTAAAACAAATCATGTTTCTTCTCACTTTACCATAATTATTTTGTCTCATTCTAAATTCATGTCTTCTATTCCAGCTATCTCTCTCTCTCTCTTTGAGTCAGTTCCTATAATCCATGTATATTGCCTAAATGCAAATCATGAGTCAATCCTGGTATTGCCAAACCTCTACAATATCCAGTCTAAAATGCTGTTTCTAAGAACACTCTACAGGCTTGATAGCGCTTTATACTGCCGTCTATCAACTTTACTTTTTTCTAATATCCTAAGTAACAATCTGGTTTAACAAAGTTACTCCTAATCCCGACTGTACTGCAACCAGAATCTTTTACAAACCTCATAGGTTTCTCTCACTCTGTTGGTTTCATCTTCAACAAAATGTATTTCTTCTACACCCCAACAATAGTTCATCTCTTCTGCTTCTTCATTATCACTACTTTCTCTGCTGTCCCTAACATTGGTGAAATACACTCTACTTTTGTTATTTCTGTTTCTGTTCTCTTTCAACTCAACTTTCCTAATCTGTTTCCTGTAACTGTCCCTATTTTCTGATCTATTGTAATTCACTTGTTTACAGTGTGCTGTAATATGTCCTCTACCTTGACAATTAAAACAGATGATCTCTCTATAGTTTGTATTGTCTCTATTTCTATCATTTCTGCTTTCATGTCTCTCTTTATTCTTAGTTTCTTTACTATATCCTACAAAATCAACGTGTTTCTTGTCTTTATTTGAAAAGGAATTATTAGGATAAGCACTGCTGTAAGTTCTCATAATAATAACTATGCCCTCTAAAGTTTTTGGTTTTCTCTCTTTTATAAATGACTGTAACTGAGATTCACATTTGTTTGTAAAATTATCTATCAAAATAAAGTTTTAAGTCCCTCATAGCTTTGATCTATTTGCTCAAATGACATCCATTTACTGAAATAATCTTTTTCAAGATTTACTGTTGTTTTAGGATCAATCTGACTACTAGGAAAATTTTCAAAATATTTTTTTCCTAAATGTACTGGCATTATGACCATAGGCATTAAGAAGCTCTTTCTTTAATATATCATAACTATTCTGAATGGTATGATCATGGTTCCGACAAATAGTTAATGCTTGACCTTGAACAAATTCAAGTAAGATTTGAGACCATTCATTTTCTCTTATGTTACAACTGTTCATTTTGATATCAAAACGCTTTAAATAGTCTGAAATACTATCTTTATCTTCCTGAAAGGGCTGCAGTTTCTTTCTCAGCCAATGATTAGTACTTTGATTATCCCTATTTTCATTCCTGCTATTAACATTACTTGTACTATTACTATTGTTTATGTTTTCACTCTGAATGGTAGGTCTATCGCTTGTGTTATTGCCATTACTAGTCTTATTAGTAGTTGTGTTTTGTATTTTTCAATTCAGCATCTAACCTCAATTTGTCTAAATCATACTGTAATTTTCTATCTGCCTCTTCTTTTATTAATTGTGCTTCCCTATCTATTTCTTTCAACTCTCTCTCCAATGAATCAAATAATCCACCTCACAGGTTGAATGGACAATCACGCAATGTGGGAGCAGGGTATACCATCACTCGTGTGTAGATTTAGACTAGTAGGACCTACTTTAGAAGAATGAGGTCTTCTATACATCACTGTCTGACAAAGTGATTCTAACGGTCAACTCCGATGACCTTTCAATGTTAATAACGAGCTCAGCTCCAAATACTGTACTTCAAGACGACTTACTTGACAGCGAAGTGAAACTGTCGACTTCTCAAGCCCCTCGAACTCTTAGTTCAACTGCTAAAAAAAAAAAAATTCTGGCTCACTCCAGGCAATGTTCTGGCGTTCTTCGATCCCGTCTCTGTGTCGTCAAAATAATGGCGTGGCGTTCTTCGGTTTCGTCTCGGGTCGCCAAAATAATGTTATGGGCTAATCTAATCTGACTTCGACTATGTATCATTTATTACTTAACATTAGCCACAGAACATTATTAATTAAATATACTTGATAACAACATTCAGTTCTATCAAATGAGACTTTATTAATCACTGGGAAATCCGTCCAGTCTTCCTAAAACGTCGTTATTTCCAACTACTATTTAAAACACAGCCTACTTCTAACATAACGCCATGTTGGTTTCTTGTTCGCCTAAGTCTACTACGTCATTAGTCTGTCTTTCTACGTCACTACTTTTACAGTCGCTCAAACTATACACAATATATTTGTCTAACAAAACTAACCTACTCTCTAAACTAGTACATTACACATCTATTGCTCATTATTATCCTAAGCCTTTTGAAAAAAACATCAATTAGACCTATTACTTTCACATGATCTATATTTCCAAAGGCCTTGTTGGTAGAGAGAAACTGGTGTAAGAACTAAGAACTTGTGTCAAAGAGAAACAAATTGATGCGAAGAACTGTTTACCTGCTATTTAGCAGGCTCTTGATCATTAAATCAAATTAATTGCATTAATGACTCCATTTCTTTTTTCCAAAACAGTGATGACGCCATCAAATTTTGCTGTTGTGTTCATTCTCCTGCTTGTGGTAACTGTCCAAGGTTATCCTAACGGAGCCCCAGACAATGCAGAGATTTGTAACACATTAAAACCGAAGCATTATCAAATAAAGGGTAACACAAGCTCTGGACTTTGGGAGCCGAACTTGAGTCAACCTTTAAATTATAGCATCCACGTGAGCAGGATGAGCGTCAGTTCTGGACAGGCTGTTGAAGGTAAAATCTTTAATAGTTTCACGATCAGTACAATCATAATGCTCCAAGCTTAACTCTTGCTAAGCTAAAAATCTTGATTCGCTAAAATCTTGATAAGCTAAAATCTTGCTGAGCTAAACTCTTACTAGGCTAAAATCTTGCTAAGCTTAAATCTTGCTAAGCTAAAATCTTGCTAGGCTTAAATCTTGCTAGGCTAAAATCTTCTCTCTTAGTATTTTATTTAAAATAAGTATTTCTTTACTTTATTTCTTAGGCGACATTTTCAAAGTCTCTTCCCACATGTAAATACATAGCTGCGCAATATTCAAATATTTACCTTATCTTTGAAGTGCCAATCAAATCATTTGAATGTCAAGATTGGAAAGTTTTCTGGCCATACCTTTAGTGAAGTCTTAGTAATCGTTGTGAAGTGTACATCTTAGTAGTCAAACTTAGTCATTACAACAAGATGCATTGATCGAATAAAAGTATCAACATTTTGTATACCCCCCCACCCCCCGCCAGTGAGACGTGCTGGCTGAGGGGTAAACCGCATGGTTTCCGAAACCCGGGTTAGTGGGATTTTTAATTTTGGGATATTTAGTGCAACCAGCTCTAATGGGTACCTGACATTAGTTGGGGCAAGGCCTGAACTTTACTTTCTGGATCTAGTATCAAACAAAAACGTTACATTTGATTTGTTCGCAGTTCTACTTCAAGCTGATCAGTCCTATTTCGAAGGCTTTATCTTACAAGCAAGAAGTGCCTCCAATACTTTAGATGTCAGCAAGAGATACGGAACTTTTAAACCCCTGGATGAGGACGCTAAACTTATCTGTGTGAGTACAAAGTTTCTGACCAAAGTCTAGCGAGCAGGGGAGGGGTATTGTACATGCCGCACAATCTTGACTGTCTAACCTAAGTAATTTGTATCATACGTGTCTGACTGTCTAACCAAAGTAATTTGTATCATACGTGTCTGACTGTCTAACCAAAGTAATTTGTATCATACGTGTCTGACTGTCTAACAAAAGTAATTTGTATCATACGTGTTTGACTGTCTAACAAAAGTAATTTGTATCATACGTGTCTGACTGTCTAACCAAAGTACTAAGTCGTATCATACGTGTCTGACTGTCTAACCAAAATACTAAGTCGTATCATACGTGTCTGACTGTCTAACCAAAGTACTAAGTCGTATCATACGTGTCTGACTGTCTAACCAAAGTACTAAGTCGTATCATACGTGTCTGACTGTCTAACCAAAGTACTAAGTCTTATCATACGTGTCTGACTGTCTAACCAAAATACTAAGTCGTATCATACGTGTCTGACTGTCTAACCAAAGTACTAAGTCGTATCATACGTGTCTGACTGTCTAACCAAAGTACTAAGTCGTATCATACGTGTCTGACTGTCTAACCAAAGTACTAAGTCTTATCATATGTGTTTGATGTGGTGCATGGCCTACTCAAGACCTTTTAACTGTACTAACTATATTGAAATGTGGCAGAGGGTACATTTACCTGGCGTCTGTCAAAAGAAGGAGTCACGTCCTCTATTTTGTGTGTCATTTGTGTGTGGTGTCCTCTGTCCGACAGACATTGGGCTAAATTGTGAAGATGTTGAGTTGGACTCTGTTGTCTACTTCAGACCTTTAGTGTCAATGATGTTTGAAAGTGTGTTTTCGCTGATCCGCGCACAACGCAGTCAGAGACTGAAATGTAGGAGAGCCTAGAATCCCAAGAAAATGTTGTGCAAAAAGTGCCGCGCGTTATCTAGGTATACGCACGTAATCTAGGTATACGCACGTAATCTAGGTATGCGCACGTAATCTAGGTATGCGCACGTAATCTAGGTATACTCACGTAATCTAGGTATGCGCACGTAATCCAGGTATACGCACGTAATCCAGGTATACGCACGTAATCTGTGTATGCGCGAATGATGAACTGTGAAAAACTACTTTGTCTGAAAAATGTTTTTTTTTTGTTCATATAGTGATTAGACGACCTTTACTTGCGGACACATGAAGTCTAGTTTGTTGAGTTTTTTCTTTGTCCTCTATTTTAAAGCTTTGTTCTCCTGTAAATTTTAATCTTTGCGTGTAGGTCTCTGGTCACCGAGCATTTAATTCACATCTGACTTTTTTTTATTTGGGTGAGGTGGGGTAAGCGTGGGAGTAGTCCAATTGAAAAATAAAATGTCCAACATTCACATTTATTCAAACCCTCAACTTTAATAGACTCTTAATCTTACAGCATACTTTGGCATAGATAGAAACCCCTCAGGGAGGATTAACTCTATATTTTATTCTAACGAATAACTTAATATCGTATTGTCTCCCTTTCCTTTTAAGACCTTAGTTTTCGTAACGCGAAAACAGCAGCACCATTGAAGCTTATCCTGCATCTCACAGCACAAGAGTTTAGAATGGAAAGAAAAGAAGAACTTTTCATGAAATGTTCCAAATAAAGTTTTCTTTTTTGTATCCGTAAGTTTTACTGCTAGTCTATTTAAAATTATTTATAGCCCTCCAAACAAAAGACAATTCCTTTGAATAAAAAAAGATTTCGGTGGGTTCCAAGTCCTGGATATGTGTTCATAGTACTGACACCAAGACTACTCAAAGTCTTGCCACGCTTAACGAGGTTGGGGTTTAGAGAATGTATTTATCACATGCCTCCCTGGTTATTGACCAAGTGTTCCAATAGTTTCAGTTGTTAATGTAACCACAAAAATATGTATATAAAAATAAATATAAGCTTGAATAAAAATTGATTCTTTATGATAATACCATAGAAAATAGTACATTGATTCTTTATAAAGGTATTGTATTCAAAAGTACATTGATTCCTTATAAAAAGCATTGTATGCAATAGCTAAAGCCTCAGACCCCCCACTACGCTAACAAGATATCCTAGAACACTGATGCCTAAAATACGGCCCGCGGGCCAGATCCGGCCCGCGACGTGGTTTCATCCGGCCCGCCGAAACGTCAGCACAAAGTGTAGAAAAAATCTCCCCTTTTAAAAAAAAAATCTGAAAGGGGAACTTTACTTTACTTTTTTTTACGTTAGGGCCTTGACATTTTCTCAGATGGATTGTTACCATGACATTTAATATTTGTACGTTTACGAAATGGAAGAGCCGAAGAAACTACAAGTGGATTCCAATGTAGAATCTACCAGGAAAAGTGACACGGATCTTTACTTAGTTGTGGTACATGATAATAAGCCAGCATATTTGTTTTATTAAGAGACTAAGTCTGTTTAAAAAACAAAGCATGTAATATAAATGGCATTATAAACCAAATATGGCGGCATTCTTAGTTTGAGCCGCGAATAAAAATATTGTCAAACTATGCCTAGAGATAGGAGGATCGATGGGAATATTTACCAAAAAGAAACAAGAAAATGAGTCGGTGGTAAGGCTAGCTACAATGTTGCTCACATTTTAATTATTTAAATTGAACTATATTCCGACGCGTAAAAAAATAACTTCCAATAACCCATTATTTAATATACGTACCAGATCCAGAGGTTCTCAAAAAAAAATAGTTTCAGGTCAATTTCATATCGTTTTGTACATGTATGGTCATGTGGCCCGCGACACGAGTGGTGGAAATTAAAATGGCCAGAAGGTCAAATTAGGTTGGGCATCACTGTCCTAGAAAATTAAATGACAGGCTTTAGTCTATCTTAAACTTAAAGGCAGCTCTGGGTTTTGTTACCAGGTCTATAAAGAAGCAACTTCACCATAACAGCTGCAGCAAGATTCTCCAATTGTTCTTACTAGTTCTACAATGACCTACTTTAAAATATAATTCATGCATTTTATTGCTATGACAATGGTTCTCGGGTCACGTGGTGTGTTTAAGAAATTCTCAGTTCATATTCATTGTTTAGGAGTAAATGTGTCATGATATTTAAAACAATTTATTATCTTTGATTTCAGTCTGGTGCTGGCATTACACACAGCAAACATTACAAGTGGCCAAATATTACTTTTAGTTGGACAGCATCAAAAGATACTCAAGAAAAAATCAAGTTTATGTAAGTAACAGATCCCATTGTTAGACATTGGCAGTCATGTCATTGTTAGACATTGACCTTCATCTCATAGTTGGACATTGACTGTCAATTCATTGTTGGACATTGACTGTCATCTCATTAGTTGACACGTCATGTCATGTCATTGTTGGGCATTGACTGACATTTCATTGTTGGACATTAACTGTCATCTCAATGGTAAACATGTCATGTCATTGTTGGACATTGACTGTCATCTTATTGTTAGACATGTCATGTCATTGTTGGACATTGACTGTCATCTTATTGTTAGACATGTCATGTCATTGTGAGATATGTCATCTTATTATTGGACATTGACTGTCATGTCATTGTTAGACATGTTATGTCATTGTTGGACACTGACTGTCATCTCATTGGTAGAATATCATGTCATTGTTAGACATTGACTGTCATTGTTAGAGGTTGGCTGTCATGTCATTGTTAGACACATATCTCAAATAGCTACGAGGAGGGGGGGGGCACATATATCAAATAGCTACGATGGGGGGGGCGGCACATATCTCAAATAGCTACGAGGGGGGGGGCACATATCTCAAATAGCTACGAGGGGGGGCACATATCTCAAATAGCTACGAGGGGGGGGCACATATCTCAAATAGCTACGAGGGGGGGGGCACATATCTCAAATAGCTACGAGGGGGGGGAACATATCTCAAATAGCTACGAGGGGGGGGCACATATCTCAAATAGCTACGAGGGGGGGGGGCACATATCTCAAATAGCTTAAGGTCTTCACAAGCCTCAATCCAAGTAGATCCTAAGACATTTATGCTCAATAAGGAATTAACTTTGTACTGATTGAAGTCTCTCTGATTAATGATAAAATACAATTAATCTTCGTTCTACTAAAACATCTCGTTCAGTCACTAAGTTATTGTACTCACGTAAACTGTTGACCTAGAAACTTGTATTTGTGTTTTTACGTTGTACTTTCACGTTTCCAGAGCCACAGTGGTGACAGGTTACAAGACCTACTTTATGAATGTGGAATCTGATGTTGTGGAATTGTCTGGATCATCAACAGGCGACATTTTGTCATCAGTTAACATCTTGACATT
The DNA here is from genome assembly GCF_947242115.1 of Biomphalaria glabrata. Classification (NCBI taxonomy): domain Eukaryota; kingdom Metazoa; phylum Mollusca; class Gastropoda; family Planorbidae; genus Biomphalaria; species Biomphalaria glabrata. Next base: position 23,272,748 of record NC_074715.1, read on the forward strand.
CACTGTGCTCCAAGCGTTTATGTTGACCATATTGATGTAGACGTCATATAACATCATTAGCATTATATGAGTGATGTAGTTGTCATATGACATCTTTAACATTGAATGTACGATGTGAATGTCAAATGGCATCGTTAACAATATACGAGTCATATGAACTATTTAATATTGTATGAATTATGTTCATGTTATGTAACATCTCTAACAAGAAATAAGTAATGTACCGGTACATGTCAGATAATATCTCTCAATATTTGTGTATTCTTGCTATACTGAAATCATATCTGTCTTTCAAATGATTATTATAATACATAGTTAATGTACTATGTAGTTATTGTGGCACATAGTCCTTCTAATATGTCAAATGTATTACATACAGATGATGTTTCGATCATTTCTTTATTAAACCAGACTATTTTTACAAAGCTGATATCAACTCACTCAATCTGTCTGGTAAAAAGTTTGTACACGTTATTTCTCCCACACCCATTCTCGGACCAAGTTGAAACTTTAGACAATTATTCATTGGCAAGACATGAACCAATTTTGTTTTACAAATTAGTCAATCAGAGGCGTAGTTAGTGTGGGGCTAGGAAGGGGGAATTTTGAAAATCCCCCCCCAGGCCCCAACTTGAGGGGGCCTCCAAATCAGTGTTTTTTTACATTAAATATTATGCAAAATGTAGGGGCCGCCCAATGAGATCAAGTCCCCTGGGACCCCAAATGATGGCAAATTCCTAGCTACGCCACTGCAATTAATTACTGGTTATGAACTATTTTGTTTGATACCAAGAAGGGAAACTAATCCTTCAGTATTCATAGATATCGCTAAATATTTAGGGTTTTGTCCCCATACATAATTGTACACGTTTTCTCTGCCACGCCCATATTCTGGGATCCAGTTGAAACTTGAAACAATTATTTATTGTACCTAAACAAAACAGGAATCAATTTTTAAAAATTACCAATCAATCAATTAATTATTGTTCATAAATTATATTGTTTGATATCGAATAAGGGAAATAGCCTCTACACTATAGAGAAATATAGTTGTAAGTGCGGAGTTCTTCACCTTAGATAAGCTTTGTTTGTAAAAAAAGATTTTTTATATTTTTATAATTTTCTTTTTACAATACCTCTATTTAAGTCAGAACTTCGTGGAACCTGGAACCAGCCAGGAACCAGTCTGGACCCTGATCTCAGAAACGGCTCTAACGATTTTCCTAGAGATTTAACAGTTAATGTATCGCGTTCGGGAATTTCGTAATGAATCGTTATTGATTCAAGAGTTGAATAAATGAATGTTCAAGAACATTTTGCGCACCTTCTTCTAAGTCTATACAAGATCTATATCATTGGAATTATTTAATTTAAAAAGTTGTTAATTAAATTTAAAGTTGCTATAAGTTTATTGATAGATTATCCAAGGATTATCTAAGCTTTGCTTAGGGCCTATATTTTTGTGTAAATCTAATATAGATAACGTCTAGATTCTAGATCTAGAAGTAGACCTAGATCTAGACCAGGGGTGGGCAAATTACAGAGGACTTAACTCCAAGCAAATTATGACCTGAAATAAAAGTTCCAGTCAGTTCTTTCGCGGGAGTTTTTATGGAAGCTGTATTTACACACTTAAAAAAAAATTAGATTCTAAACTTTTATATAATTTGGATATACATACATCTGTAAACAAGTTTTTTTTTTTAAACTAAACAAGTGTAATCAAAGTTCGATGGTGACTGACTGTAATTTGACATCTGCCACATGAACAACGACTAATAAGCTATTTACACAGTTCCGGAACATTTTTTTTAAATCATAAAATTGGTTTCAGAAATTGCTAACTCTTGTTGTAATTCCTCAATTGGGATTGTGAAAAAAAAAAAATATAAAGTGAATGTATAATACAGTATAAATAGGAATAAAAAGACTTTATACACAGTTAGCTAGAGTATTTGTGTAAGTTGCACACACACATATATTCCCCCCATTCCCAAAATCTTTTCAATGCGGGCCTCGATACAAAAAGGTTGCCCGCCACTGATCTAAACTAGATCCTTAGAAGTAGATCTAGATGTAGACTACATCTTAGAAGTATTAAAAGTATCAATAAATACCTTCTACCTTACACAATGGCGCTAATGGCCTGATTAGTACAATCGTCCAATCAAGAAACTGACGGTCTCAACATCACGAGCTCGATCCCTCAGTTTTAAACACACACACAAAAAAAAAATATTTTAAAATATTGACTTTCTTTTTTTAGTGCAATTTTTTAAAAAAATGTTTTTATTGTTTCAAAATTCAGACATTCTTTTGATACAATTTTTAAAAGATGGCTGCCTGGTCGTGCGGTTTGCGCGCTGGACTGCCGTTTGGATTTATCGATGGTCCCGGGTTCAAACCCTGCCCGCACCCATCCCCCGTCGTCCTGAGGGAGGTTTGAACTAGGAAGAAAACTATCTGAATGCTGAAGGAACATCCGAAACATGTAAAACATTAAGATAAAACTGCATTCATATCAAAGTTAATTTACACACCTACATCACGCACTCTTTTGTACTGAAGAGAGAGGAGCCCCCACTTTGCGAGTACTGTGACTCTCGCCTCACCGTGGAACATATCCTCGTTGATTGCCCCAGATACCAGGATGTCAGGGCGAAATATTTTAGAGCCACTAATCTAAAAACACTATTTAATAATGTCGACCCTGGGAAGGTACTGGGCTTTATTCGGGAAGTGGGGCTATCTACGAAGATGTGATTTCTGAATTTGTGAACATGCACTATTTACATTAGATTTTTACCAAATATTTAAATTTTTACTACCTTTACTATTTTAACTGTGAATAGACCTTGATTTTAATTATATGACTGTATAGAATCTGGCCCTTGTTGTTTAGAGAGAGAGTAGTCCTTAAGGGACTGCAGGCACGACATGGCCTAAATTGTGCCGATGTGCCTCAAATCAAAAAATCAAATCAAAGTTAATTTACTGAAAAAAAAACACACACACACACAAAACCCTCTAAAATATATAGATTAGGATTAGATGGCTATGTCGTCTAGTTTCATTGCATAGTGAACATTAAAATGTGTTAAGGGAACATTTCGCCATGTACGACATAGGCCCTAGATCTATTTCAAATGCACTACATCTGTGACCAGTGAAAACACAACCTAAGCCTGTATAAGCGCTGACATGAATTAAGGGAAATAATGCATTATATACTTTGAAAACCTTAATTTATCTTTTATGTCCCTTGAACAAAATAAAAGTGTTGTAATTTGTATGGCGGTGCACAAATTATTAAATTCTTTTATAAATAAATTATTGTGAGAACGGTATTGTTGGTGGCCCTGATATTTGGAATATGTTCTCAGGAATAATTTCCTTTCCCGTCTGAGCATAACTTCTATTTAAAGAGCACTGTTTCAAGCAATTTTATTTATTTAGGCCTAAACAAAAATCATTTTCTACCAGAACACATGAAAAAACTATTTCTAACAATGCGACATAGAAGTCCATAGAACTGAACTTGAGCATAGGCTACCATCGACTATTTCGATCAAAACTTGACATCTTTTCACCATCAAACTAATGGAGGAATGAAGTTTGTCTGGTGAAGTTAGTGCACAGTAGTTGTCTACGTTCGGCCAGAGTCTATATTAGAGTTGTACTGATTCTAGAGACAAGAATTAGTGTGTGTTTTTTTTTTGTGAGAGCTTTGTAACAGATTCTAATAGTTTACTTAGGAAGATAATAAAGGGAATTTGTGTCAAATAGAGTTTTTGTCTACGCCTGTGGTCAGTCGTACTTTCATATTACCTCATATCTTATTTATTACCTTATATGATACAGACGTTACTTTAAAAAAAGAAGATGATTACGTCCTACGCATGCATTTAGTCATGCATATTAACCAATGACTTAAATTCTGCCTAGCTCAGGCAACCCATTCCATGCTCTAATAGCACTATGGAAGAAGGAGTATTTGTACACATTTTTTCCTAGCATAAGGAACGAGGAGTGTGCCTTTATCTTTGTGTCTTTCAGAGTATTTTATTAAATTTTGTTTTTGTATTTGAAGATTACGGTTCAATGTTTTATATATAATTGCTTCTTTACTTTTGAGCCTTCTATCCTGAAGGCTTTCTAAATTTAGTGATTTTACTAAAGGTGTTACTCTAGTCAAATGTGAATATTCGTTTGTTATGAATATTACTGCTCTATTTTGTATCTATTCCTATTTTCTGTATTCTTGAGTTGAAGGGTCCCAAACAGAGGATGCATATTCTATTACTGGCCTAACCAAGGTTAAAAAACATTTTAGTTTTATGGTCTTATTTGGTTTATAGAAATTTCTTTTAATAAACCCTAATGCTTTGTTTGATTTTTTTTTTTTTGGATAGTTTTATCAATATGGGGATTCCATGACAGTTTTTCATTTATTATAACACCTAGGTATTTTGCGTTTTTAAGTCTGCGTTAATGGTTTGCCATGAATAAGATAAGTGAATAAATTTGTTTTAGTTTTTTGTTACTCTTAATAACTGACATTTTTCTAGGTAGAAAGACATGCTCCAATTTGATTCCCATTTCTGTAATTCATCTAATTCTCTTTGTAAAATTTCTGTATCTTGTGTTGTTTTTATTGTTCTATATATTATGCAATCGTCTGCAAATAATCTGACTTTTGTTCAGGTTTTGTTCAGAGACATTCAGGTTACATATAAGTTTCGGGTTGAAACGCTCTGTCTTGATTTTGAAAATACATTTGTATAATTGTGTGAATGTTTTCAAACAAAAGTGCGCGCTATTGCAGTAACCTTGACCTACACAGATGTAACATTTTTACAATTTGTAAAGGTTGTTACATTCATTAGACAATAGTATAGTCCTAATAGAGAAAACATTCTTTAAAAAGCTGAAAAGATTTTAAACATTAAAAACAAAACATCATGTGGAACACGATCTATCCCTTCACCGTCACCGTCAAGATACACAGTGCTATGTACTAGTTTAGAGAGTCAGATACACAGTGCTATGTACTAGTTTAGAGAGTCAGATACACAGTGCTATGTACTAGTTTAGAGAGTCAGATACACAGTGCTATGTACTAGTTTAGAGAGTCAGATACACAGTGCTATGTACTAGTTTAGAGAGTCAGATACACAGTGCTATGTACTAGTTTAGAGAGTCAGATACACAGTGCTATGTACTAGTTTAGAGAGTCAGATACACAGTGCTATGTACTAGTTTAGAGAGTCAGATACACAGTGCTATGTACTAGTTTAGAGAGTCAGATACACAGTGCTATGTACTAGTTTAGAGAGTCAGATACACAGTGCTATGTACTAGTTTAGAGAGTCAGATACACAGTGTTATGTACTAGTTTAGAGAGTCAGATACACAGTGCTATGTACTAGTTTAGAGAGTCAGATACACAGTGTTATGTACTAGTTTAGAGAGTCAGATACACAGTGTTATGTACTAGTTTAGAGAGTCAGATACACAGTGCTATGTACTAGTTTAGAGAGTCAGATACACAGTGTTATGTACTAGTTTAGAGAGTCAGATACACAGTGTTATGTACTAGTTTAGAGAGTCAGATACACAGTGCTATGTACTAGTTTAGAGAGTCAGATACACAGTGCTATGTACTAGTTTAGAGAGTCAGATACACAGTGTTATGTACTAGTTTAGAGAGTCAGATACACAGTGTTATGTACTAGTTTAGAGAGTCAGATACACAGTGTTATGTACTAGTTTAGAGAGTCAGATACACAGTGCTATGTACTAGTTTAGAGAGTCAGATACACAGTGCTATGTACTAGTTTAGAGAGTCAGATACACAGTGTTATGTACTAGTTTAGAGAGTCAGATACACAGTGTTATGTACTAGTTTAGAGAGTCAGATACACAGTGTTATGTACTAGTTTAGAGAGTCAGATACACAGTGTTATGTACTAGTTTAGAGAGTCAGATACACAGTGTTATGTACTAGTTTAGAGAGTCAGATACACAGTGCTATGTACTAGTTTAGAGAGTCAGATACACAGTGTTATGTACTAGTTTAGAGAGTCAGATACACAGTGCTATGTACTAGTTTAGAGAGTCAGATACACAGTGCTATGTACTAGTTTAGAGAGTCAGATACACAGTGTTATGTACTAGTTTAGAGAGTCAGATACACAGTGCTATGTACTAGTTTAGAGAGTCAGATACACAGTGTTATGTACTAGTTTAGAGAGTCAGATACACAGTGTTATGTACTAGTTTAGAGAGTCAGATACACAGTGTTATGAACTAGTTTAGAGAGTCAGATACACAGTGTTATGTACTAGTTTAGAGAGTCAGATACACAGTGTTATGTACTAGTTTAGAGAGTCAGATACACAGTGTTATGTACTAGTTTAGAGAGTCAGATACACAGTGCTATGTACTAGTTTAGAGAGTCAGATACACAGTGTTATGTACTAGTTTAGAGAGTCAGATACACAGTGCTATGTACTAGTTTAGAGAGTCAGATACACAGTGCTATGTACTAGTTTAGAGAGTCAGATACACAGTGCTATGTACTAGTTTAGAGAGTCAGATACACAGTGCTATGTACTAGTTTAGAGAGTCAGATACACAGTGTTATGTACTAGTTTAGAGAGTCAGATACACAGTGCTATGTACTAGTTTAGAGAGTCAGATACACAGTGCTATGTACTAGTTTAGAGAGTCAGATACACAGTGCTATGTACTAGTTTAGAGAGTCAGATACACAGTGCTATGTACTAGTTTAGAGAGTCAGATACACAGTGCTATGTACTAGTTTAGAGAGTCAGATACACAGTGTTATGTACTAGTTTAGAGAGTCAGATACACAGTGCTATGTACTAGTTTAGAGAGTCAGATACACAGTGCTATGTACTAGTTTAGAGAGTCAGATACACAGTGTTATGTACTAGTTTAGAGAGTCAGATACACAGTGTTATGTACTAGTTTAGAGAGTCAGATACACAGTGCTATGTACTAGTTTAGAGAGTCAGATACACAGTGCTATGTACTAGTTTAGAGAGTCAGATACACAGTGCTATGTACTAGTTTAGAGAGTCAGATACACAGTGCTATGTACTAGTTTAGAGAGTCAGATACACAGTGCTATGTACTAGTTTAGAGAGTCAGATACACAGTGTTATGTACTAGTTTAGAGAGTCAGATACACAGTGCTATGTACTAGTTTAGAGAGTCAGATACACAGTGCTATGTACTAGTTTAGAGAGTCAGATACACAGTGCTATGTACTAGTTTAGAGAGTCAGATACACAGTGCTATGTACTAGTTTAGAGAGTCAGATACACAGTGCTATGTACTAGTTTAGAGAGTCAGATACACAGTGCTATGTACTAGTTTAGAGAGTCAGATACACAGTGTTATGTACTAGTTTAGAGAGTCAGATACACAGTGCTATGTACTAGTTTAGAGAGTCAGATACACAGTGTTATGTACTAGTTTAGAGAGTCAGATACACAGTGCTATGTACTAGTTTAGAGAGTCAGATACACAGTGCTATGTACTAGTTTAGAGAGTTAGATACACAGTGCTATGTACTAGTTTAGAGAGTCAGATACACAGCGCTATGTACTAGTTTAGAGAGTCAGATACACAGTGCTATGTACTAGTTTAGAGAGTCAGATACACAGTGCTATGTACTAGTTTAGAGAGTAAGATACACAGTGCTATGTACTAGTTTAGAGAGTCAGATACACAGTGCTATGTACTAGTTTAGAGAGTAAGATACACAGTGCTATGTACTAGTTTAGAGAGTAAGATACACAGTGCTATGTACTAGTTTAGAGAGTCAGATACACAGTGCTATGTTCTAGTTTAGAGAGTCAGATACACAGTGCTATGTACTAGTTTAGAGAGTAAGATACACAGTGTTATGTACTAGTTTAGAGAGTCAGATACACAGTGTTATGTACTAGTTTAGAGAGTCAGATACACAGTGTTATGTACTAGTTTAGAGAGTCAGATACACAGTGCTATGTACTAGTTTAGAGAGTAAGATACACAGTGCTATGTACTAGTTTAGAGAGTAAGATACACAGTGCTATGTACTAGTTTAGAGAGTAAGATACACAGTGCTATGTACTAGTTTAGAGAGTAAGATACACAGTGCTATGTACTAGTTTAGAGAGTCAGATACACAGTGCTATGTACTAGTTTAGAGAGTCAGATACACAGTGCTATGTACTAGTTTAGAGAGTCAGATACACAGTGCTATGTACTAGTTTAGAGAGTCAGATACACAGTGCTATGTACTAGTTTAGAGAGTCAGATACACAGTGCTATGTACTAGTTTAGAGAGTCAGATACACAGTGCTATGTACTAGTTTAGAGAGTCAGATACACAGTGCTATGTACTAGTTTAGAGAGTAAGATACACAGTGCTATGTACTAGTTTAGAGAGTAAGATACACAGTGCTATGTACTAGTTTAGAGAGTAAGATACACAGTGCTATGTACTAGTTTAGAGAGTAAGATACACAGTGCTATGTACTAGTTTAGAGAGTCAGATACACAGTGCTATGTACTAGTTTAGAGAGTCAGATACACAGTGCTATGTACTAGTTTAGAGAGTAAGATACACAGTGTTATGTACTAGTTTAGAGAGTCAGATACACAGTGTTATGTACTAGTTTAGAGAGTCAGATACACAGTGTTATGTACTAGTTTAGAGAGTCAGATACACAGTGCTATGTACTAGTTTAGAGAGTAAGATACACAGTGCTATGTACTAGTTTAGAGAGTAAGATACACAGTGCTATGTACTAGTTTAGAGAGTAAGATACACAGTGCTATGTACTAGTTTAGAGAGTAAGATACACAGTGCTATGTACTAGTTTAGAGAGTCAGATACACAGTGCTATGTACTAGTTTAGAGAGTCAGATACACAGTGCTATGTACTAGTTTAGAGAGTAAGATACACAGTGCTATGTACTAGTTTAGAGAGTCAGATACACAGTGTTATGTACTAGTTTAGAGAGTCAGATACACAGTGTTATGTACTAGTTTAGAGAGTCAGATACACAGTGCTATGTACTAGTTTAGAGAGTCAGATACACAGTGCTATGTACTAGTTTAGAGAGTCAGATACACAGTGCTATGTACTAGTTTAGAGAGTCAGATACACAGTGCTATGTACTAGTTTAGAGAGTCAGATACACAGTGCTATGTACTAGTTTAGAGAGTCAGATACACAGTGCTATGTACTAGTTTAGAGAGTCAGATACACAGTGCTATGTACTAGTTTAGAGAGTCAGATACACAGTGCTATGTACTAGTTTAGAGAGTCAGATACACAGTGCTATGTACTAGTTTAGAGAGTCAGATACACAGTGCTATGTACTAGTTTAGAGAGTCAGATACACAGTGTTATGTACTAGTTTAGAGAGTCAGATACACAGTGTTATGTACTAGTTTAGAGAGTCAGATACACAGTGCTATGTACTAGTTTAGAGAGTCAGATACACAGTGCTATGTACTAGTTTAGAGAGTCAGATACACAGTGTTATGTACTAGTTTAGAGAGTCAGATACACAGTGTTATGTACTAGTTTAGAGAGTCAGATACACAGTGCTATGTACTAGTTTAGAGAGTCAGATACACAGTGCTATGTACTAGTTTAGAGAGTAAGATACACAGTGTTATGTACTAGTTTAGAGAGTAAGATACACAGTGTTATGTACTAGTTTAGAGAGTAAGATACACAGTGTTATGTACTAGTTTAGAGAGTAGGTTAGCTTTGTTAGATAAATATATTGTGTATAGTTTTGAGCGACGGTAAAAGTAGTGACGTAGTAAGACAGACGAATGACATAGTAGACTTAGGCGAACAAGAAGAGCAATATGGCGATAGTATAGAAGTAAGTTGTTTCGGATGATAGAGAAATGGTGATGTTCATGAAGACTAGACGGACTTCCCAGTTATAAATAAATGTGTAATTTGCAACAATACAGGTCTTTATCAAGTCTATTATGAACATGTAATGTTCTGTGGCTAATGTGGGAGCACATGGTGTCTGGCAGCACATGCGTCACCCAGATCGCGACGATCCATGGTGGCGACTGAGGAGGTCAGAGCAGACAATCATTGTGCAGTGCAGGACAGAACACTGTCCTATTGGGGCATACTTTGCCCGGTTCCGTCCGAACTTTGACTCCCGATGCCGTCACTATGGAGAGAGCGTCGAAACAATGTCGCATGTCTTAAACGAGTGTCCCCAGCTCCGCGAGCTTAGGGGGGACCTGTCTGAGCAGTCACTCGACTTGTATGGTAGCTATGAGGCATTAGTTTCTTGCCAGATCACTATGGAAGGATTGAGTCCTTCCTGCTCTGTTTTTTCAATAGGAGTTCATCTCAGGGGGCTAATGTGGAGTAATTAATGAGATAGCCCACAACAACGGCAGCGATTACAAAAGCAGACAGTCCAAAAAAAACAAACTCTTTTGTTCCTTGACCATTGGATAATTTAATTTAAAAAAATCAATTTTCTTGTGGCTAAATAAATAAGAAGACAATGTATGGTCATGGAAACAGATTTTAAAATAAAATGTAGTTGAGGTAGGCATGTAACCAGACTATCGCAGGATACCGCAGACTATGCAAGAAACTATGATGGGATACCGCAGACTAAGACAGTGTGGCTGCCTGATAGTGTGCTTTGGGCTGTCGTTCGATGGTCTAAATCGTCCCGGGTTCGAACCCTGCCCGCCGCCATCCCCTCGTCGTTCTGTGGGATGTTTGGGCTAGGGTGTAGGCCTAATTATCTTCAACTCTGAAGGAACAGCCCAAACATGTAAAACAGATCGCAGACCATTTTAGACCATTGGTTTCAACAAATGTCAACATAAATGTGTGGGACACCAATGCTGATTATCTCTAGAGCAGAAAGCTCTGCTGACAATATTCAGTGACTTCCAAGACTTCATTTTATAACTTCAATAAGATTAATGAAAATCAAGGATATCACTCCTAACAAATATGGTCATAGACAAATATTTTTATTTCCCTCAATTTTCAACAAGATCTGCTTTTTTATAAACACTTATTTTATTTTTTTTACCGTCATAGGATTGGGCGGGGGGGGGGGGGGTATGATCAGCCCAATTATTTTGTACAACTTTGTTGATTTAAAGTTGAATAAGAATATAGCAAACAATTATCAACTGAACTTTCTTTCAAGTTGTAATAATTATCTTTTCAAAATCCTGTCAAATAGAAAAGAAAGTCAACGCATTTGAAAATTAATTTTCATGCAAATTTGGCTATAATTAAAAAGGATTTTTCAATGGTGAGGCAGATATTTGAACAGTGGGGCGCTAGACCGCTTCATCAAACACTACACTTCTAAGCGCCCTCTAAAATTGTATTTGGAAGACTGACACTCGTTCTTCTCTTCGTCCACTTATGTGTGTGGTGGGGTGGGGCGCCCTGGTGGGGATGGTTGGGAGACTATTTATTCATTCAAAACTAAACACACATAATACACACATCGCCCTGAACCTTAATATTTTCTTTGAGACGTTCGAGGTGCTGAATGTCTGACCAGAATCTGAAGGTGAAGGCCATCTCGTGGAAACCCATTTCCTTCTGACTTTATTTCTTACTAAGCAAACAAGTCACGTGTTATTTATACTTCCACGCTCAGAAAAGAAATGGGGCTATAAGAGACTTAAAGGTCAGGAGTAAACCCAAAGTGCAGGTAGCCACTGATCCAAAGAATCGAAATCAGAAACAAACAAACAAACAAATCGATTGGAAAATGTCATTAAGTTTTAGAAGTAAAACAAACAAACAAATCGATTGGAAAATGTCATTAAGTTTTAGAAATAAAACAAACAAACAAATCGATTGGAAAATGTCATTAAGTTTTAGAAATAAAACAAACAAACAAATCGATTGGAAAATGTCATTAAGTTTTAGAAATAAAATAAACAAACAAATCGATTGGAAAATGTCATTAAGTTTTAGAAATAAAACAAACAAATCGATTGGAAAATGTCATTAAGTTTTAGAAATAAAACAAACAAACAAATCGATTGGAAAATGTCATTAAGTTTTAGAAATAAAACAAACAAACAAATCCTGTGTGAGTGAAGTCAACACGTGAGATCAAATAGAATAGAAATATTTCTTAATTAATGCATGATGTTACCTAAAGGCTTGAACCAAAAAAAAAAAGGCATTTCTCCAATACTTACAGACTCAATACACACCAGTTTCCTTCTCGTACAAGTGCTTGAACACTCTACGTCTGAGCTGGTTCTTTCCATTTCTACCTGCCTTCACATTTCATTTCAATATAAGATACAATTTTACAGATAAAACTGCATCCATATCAAAGTCAATTTACTCAACAAAAAAAAAGCTCTAAAAATGAAACATCTCTTTCTTTCTGAATGGCAGTTAACAGTCTGATTCTATTAAAAGAATCTAAGTCTAGCTGATTCTATTAAAAGAATCTAAGTCTAGCTGATTCTATTAAAAGAATCTAAGTCTAGCTGATTCTATTAAAAGAATCTAAGTCTAGCTGATTCTATTAAAAGAATCTAAGTCTAGCTGATTCTATTAAAAGAATCTAAGTCTAGCTGATTCTATTAAAAGAATCTAAGTCTAGCTGATTCTATTAAAAGAATCTAAGTCTAGCTGATTCTATTAAAAGAATCTAAGTCTAGCTGATTCTATTAAAAGAATCTAAGTCTAGCTGATTCTATTAAAAGAATCTAAGTCTAGCTGATTCTATTAAAAGAATCTAAGTCTAGCTGATTCTATTAAAAGAATCTAAGTCTAGCTGATTCTATTAAAAGAATCTAAGTCTAGCTGATTCTACCCCCCCCCTAACACACACACACTTTTCTTCTGTTTCATTGTGAAATAGTTATCAGTGTCCTTCCAAGCTTTTCGTTATACAGCTTGGTCTTCCGGGGTCTGTGTGGTTGAATGGTAGCGCAGCTAGTTAGATGCTGATGGTTTCCAGTTTAAAAAACAGAGAGAGGTGAAAACTGAAAGTGAAACGTAAAGTGGTCTAGACTTATAAGTATTTCAATGTGATTGTTGACAGTCAAGGATTGGTATGGATACAATTATCTTGATCCAGAGACTATCATGTTGAGAGATCTTGAAGTGGGACTATTTTCTATGTTTCTGCCAAGCTAGATCCTCTGAATGCTTTTCAACGAAACTAGATCTCAACGAAGAAACATTCACACATGTGCAACTAGTACTGTCTGTTTTGTGTCAGTCTCATCTCACTGAGTTGAAGATTAATTTTATTCTACATCCGCCATCCTTTACACTTTCAGGGTCAAAGAGAGAACCTGCCAACTCCAAGTGTCAGTAAACATGAAGCCGATTCACCAGAAAACTCGGCGTATTGATTTATCTCACATAAGCATGCTGGTTTTTCATAGTAGGACACATCAAGTGGCCACCCACGTGTTTTTCTATTAAGTAGATCGCCTAAACTTTTCAAACCATAGTGTGACAGTAAAATGGCCATCAGAACACACAAACTGTGTCTCGTGTCACATAAATGTGTAGTCTGGGGTTTTAAATAAAAACCCATTATCCACAGAAAGAAAATAGATTATGTTGCATGAACGCCAACTATTTTGTGTTTGCTGGGTTTCTCTTTGTGGTAATAAAAAAAAAAGGAGAGGGGGTCTTTTTTCGTGCGGCAATTATTTTACCATAGCCTTGAAGTGGTGACCGTTTTTTTTTTTTTTTGAGACGTTTAGCAGACGTCTTGGTGAAAAGACCATGATCTTCCAGACGTTGTTTTAAGCCATTGGGGCATTGCACTTGGCTTGTTTTTGTTTTTTTTAAAGGTCAACTAGAAACCATCAAAACTCATTCAATCGTTGCTATAATATGTACCGAGAAACTGGCTTATTGGTCTACTTAGTTAGGTTTGATAGTCATAGTTAGTCAAGAAATAAACAAAGAAATTAAATAAATATATCCGGGGGGGGGGGGTAGTTTATGGACGCTCTCGTATCTAAGCATTTTTTTTTCTAAAACTTTTAATTTATTTTTTAAAAGCCGAAATGTAGCAACAACTAAAATAAATGTGTTATAATAGACATTGGATATAAAAGCCTTTTAATCCCCTACTTTGTGTTACCTTCAATAAAACTTAAGAAAGTAACTTTGTTTCAGCATCTCTATAGACTTTCTCTTTCCATGTTCTCTCTCTCTCTCTCACGCACAGAAACAATTCACTTTTGAGCCAATTTTTCTTTTTCTATGCTCGCGTGTTTATAGTTACAGCCCTGCTCTCCCCCACACTTGACAGTGACCACCCGCAATGGTTAATACAGCGCCCCTCCTCTCCAGCCTTTTTCTCCACTTTGCCACCTTTGATGAGTTGCATGTTGATATCTGACTTGTTGAGTAGTTGGTAATAAGAACATTTATCTGTACACGCAGACAAAACGCAATGTCTTCGGTGTAACCTTGATTAGTACTCGTAATAAAGTTAACCTACTTTTTAATAAGGGAAAAAATGGGATGTGTTGGACATATTCAATTAGGTTGATGCTTTGAAAACAATGTAAATGAATGTGAACTTTCTCCCACATGGTAGGAAAAATTGGGGGGGTGGGGTGAAACGATGTACTTGAAGCGTGTTAAAAATAGATTTTCATGCATAATTATAATAATTAATAAATTTTATACTTCTTCTGAAATATTTTTTTTTATTTTGTGTTTTTAGAGCCCCCGAAAGGGGAATAGCGGCTATTAGTTTTGTGTGGTCTGCCTGTCCGTCCGTCCGTCCCGTTTAGAGCTCGTAAACTAGAAAAGATATGGAAAATCCGACATCATGATATTTTAGATCTTTCAAAGTTCAGATTATTTTATTTACTTTTTTCTTAATGAAAGTGAAAAATGTAACTTTTTAAATCAACTATGCAAGCAGTTTTTGCATATAAATACACCATTTTTACAACTATTCACTACTAATAGTAAGAAACACGGGAAACTTATTAGTAAGGGAGACGTCTATTGACCATATTTTTAACACATTTATGCAAACGGTTTTAGATTTTTTGGCAAATATATACATGGGCGTAGCCAGGGGGGGGGTTCTTGGGGTTCAAACCCCCCCCGAAATGAAATCCCCCCCCCCTGCGGGGGGGGGGACGGAATTAAGTGAATGATTTTTGCTTTCATTTTGTTTATTTTAGGTGAGATTTTAATACTAAATCATCACTTACCACAGCACAGCCGAGGCAGTTTTGAGTTAAAAACCCTCTACCAGGGGGTTTTGAGTTTAAATCCCCCTACCAGGGGGTTTTGAGATTTAAAAAACCCCTATCAGGGGGTTTTGAGATACAAATCCCTCTACCAGGGGGCTTTGAGTTTAAAACCCCCTACAGGGGGTTTTGAATTTTAAACCCCCTACCAGAGGTTTTTGCAGTTAAATCCCCCTCTTCTATAAAACAAAACAAAAAAAATGCAAACAACAATCCCCAAATTCCAACAGCACAGTTGAGGAAGATTTTGATTTTAAACCCCCCTCCAAAATTTACGATAAACCCCATCTTCAAAATAAAAAAAAAGCAAATTATACATTCAAAATTCTATGAGCGTAGCCAAAGGGGTTTTGAGTTTCAACCCCCTCCCCCTCCAGTTGTGGTTTGAAGCTAAAAAGTACCTCTTCAATATAAAAAAAAAGCAAATTACACACTATAAAATCTATGAGCGTAGCCAAAGGGGTTTTGAGTGTAAATCCCCCTCCTCCAGATGGCTTTTTCTTTAAAGTTTAAAACCCCTTCAGATGGTTTTGAGTTTAAAATTTCCCTGCAGAGCGTT
Source organism: Biomphalaria glabrata (assembly GCF_947242115.1). Classification (NCBI taxonomy): domain Eukaryota; kingdom Metazoa; phylum Mollusca; class Gastropoda; family Planorbidae; genus Biomphalaria; species Biomphalaria glabrata. The sequence goes on from NC_074715.1 coordinate 23,288,620, forward strand.
TAGAGTTGAAAACCTCTCTCTTCAATATTATTTTAAAGCAAACTATAGTGACCAAATTCTTTAATCGTAGCTAAATGGGGTTTTGAATTAAAAACAAAAAAACTCCAGAGATTTCTTAGTTTAAAACCCCTCAACAGATGATTTGACGAAAAAACTTTCCTTTTCGATATAAAATCTAAAGCGAAATACATGCATGTAGTAGTAGTCAAGAAAGGTTACAAATTTCTACCAGTGGCTTGGGCTCCATTAATAAAGTGTGAATAGTCTTCTGCCGAAATTGAAAATCCTTAAATGTATCTCAACAAAGATGGCTAAGACAGATTTTAGGAGTCAGTCATAGAGATCGGGTCTAAATTAAAGAAATCATATGCCGAACTGGGAGTCGAATCCTTAGTAAGGTTGTGACAGAGCGTCGCATGAGGTTTTGAGGAACATGTTCTCACACAAAATGAATTACGCAAAATAAGAGTTGCGGAAACAGTTTGCCGGAAAATGCGCCGAACGGCGCGAGAGGGTCTAAGTCAGTAAGAATAGCACATTAGGTTTTTGAAATAAAACGTTTTAATAGCAAGATAATGCACTGTAGATACCTCAGAATATGCATATTGTTGGCTTTCAATACCAGAAATAGTGCCCGGCGGCGGGGCTTCGCCACGCGCTGGGGGAGCGCTGCGAACTCCCCCAGACCCCCTTGCTAGCAGGCCGGGAGTCTACAATAAACAATAAACGTCTTCCGAAAGGGTCAGAATGTAATAAAGATTAATTATGTACACATACACACTCACACACACACACACACATATATATATATATATATATATATAATTTTTTTCCGCCGGGGGGGGGGGCGGGGGGAATCCCCCCCCAAACCCTCCCCGAAAAAAAATCCTGGCTACGCCCATGAATATATATATATATATATATATTCAAAATTGTATTACTAGATGGTGTATTTTCAGTCATAGGCCTACTAACTACTTAAATTTACCCCCCCCCCCAAAAAAAATACGTTTTTTTAAAAAAGGTCTATTTAATATGTACATAAGTGGAATATAATTTAAAACAACAATTAATAAGTAGCGTTTCATATTGCAGAGATCGGCCTTTTGCAGATTAATAAATAGCCTATCGTTCAATGTCATCATTGAACCAATTTACTGTGAGCTAATTACAGTGGCGTAACTAAGGGGGGGGGTGGGGGGAGAATTTTAAAATCCCCCCGGGCCCCCACCTAGGGGGTCCCCCAAATGGGTGTCCGAAATTTATTTGTAAATACATAAATTAATATATTTGATTGACAAATAGTGTCAACGGGTGTCTTTTTTTTTAATCAAAATTTATGGATTAAATTTACCACAAAGACTAAACCTAGATATTTTAAAAAATATTTTTGCCGCAGAGATCAATTTTTAGAAATGCGAAGTATCCTCCATTTTAAACTTTGTTGCCACGAATAAAACTGCATGATATAGGCCCTACAGCGAATTCCAGGTATCTTGTTACATTTACAAATAATAGATCTAAATGGCTAGTATTATATGGCTACACTAATTAGCCTTGAAGCAAAATTTACAGAATCGAGTATAACTAAAAGTTATTCTTAACAATGCTAAAATTGTCCATTATTCGGGTTTGGCGTCTATAATTTCAGAATTAAACTTCACATTCGAGTTATTACCCCTTTATTCATCTTTCCTCAATCCAATGGAAACTCTCTCTTTTTTTATTTACATCTAATGATCTAATCCTTTTGCTTTCGCACAAAACATAAACAAAAAATAATGACGTAATATCATATAATATTAATACATCCTTCCTATTGAAGTTATTATCACACCCTTCCTTTTAAAGTTCTTAATAGTGATATCTACTAGCAGGGCCGGCCCTAGCATTTGCGGAGCCCAATGCGAAACTGATCGCGCGGGGCCTAGTCTGGGTAGGGAAAAGCATAATGTCAAAATTTTTTTTTTTATTAGAAAATAGACCTACTTTCGTCTTTGCAATAAATTTTTATCAAATGAAAGCTCGCAATGCCACTTTTTATTTATTGGCACCCCAAAATGTCAATTTTGTCTATTCTTCAGGAGATTTGAATAAATTCAAAAAAAGTTCAGGACTTTATCGTATATTTTGCATTTTCATGAGATTTCCTGGAGGCCCTGAAAAATCAGGAGGTCGCGAAAACCCTGTTATTTTATATACGTTATAATTGTTTAATTTAATAATGTACACTTGGAATTAGCGCGGGGCCTATGAAAGCGCGGCGCCCACTGCGACCAGCACTGTCTACTAGGAACTTAAACAATTCGTCCACTTCTGGTTGTCTTGACTGAACAAGCTCTCTAGACGTCGGTCTATAACTGTCTGTTTCGTTTGTTGCAACAGTTTGCAGTTCATTGTCTTCATCGGTATCATAGTACCCAGAGATGTCTTCATCGAAACTCTTATTTAAAAAGTGTTGATTTCTTCTGTATGTTTTTCCATTGTTTGTCTTTATGATGTAAGATCTGGGTGGTGGATGTTTTTTTTTATGACAACTGCTTTCTGCCATGTTTGACCTAGACGAACTCTCCGACAGAATAATCTTTAGGTAGTCTTGCTTTTGCATCGTATTTCACTTAGCTTTTCATCTGTCGTTCGTTGAGTAATGTCTCTGTATTTTCAGCTACCAATGGTTTCAATAGTTTGGGATCAGTTGGAATGACTCCCTGAGTCTTCTACTCGTCAGCAGTTGTGATGGTGAATGCGGCAGTCCACTTATCGGAGTATTTCTATACTCGAGCATAACGAGATATGGATCTTTCCCACTTTTGTATACTCTGAATCCTTTTGCTTTCGAACAAAACATAAACAACCAACAATGACGTAATGCCATATAATATTAGCACAGAATCTTCTTCGTGCAGTGGAAAATTAAGAATTTTTTGCCTATCTGGAATTCTGGTCAAAGCTCCTGTGCCCAATCAATATAGTTCGGAAGAAACTGCAAAAGTCTGGACTGCATATACGGGAAGCTGCTAAAGAAATTAGTACCCTTTCATGCTTTCTGCAAAATGATGAGAAACTGACAAAAACCCAATCCATCGAAAAAGCAAAAGAAGGTAGTGAATACTATGGATTCCCTGTAATCAAAACAACCATATGAAAGAAAAGACTTGATGGGAAGTTGAGTTCTAATGTAGGACTATCAATACAACTGCAATTCAAACGTGTTGCGACAGAAGTGCTGGACAGATTTCATATGGAGATGAAGGGCAGATTCCAAAGGCTGGAAAGAAAAAGGATACCTTTGAGTTTCTTCTTGAACCAAGACACCTGTTAGAAGACACGCTTGTGACAAACTGTGCTACTTTCCCTGTTTGTATGATGAAATAAATGGAAAATCGCTTTTTCAATGATGTCATTGATACACGAGCACTTTTCATCAACAAACAGTAATACAATCACCAATAGACATATTGAGGAAACAGGCTTCATATGGGAATTACGTGTGCTCTGACTTTGCAACCTCCTCCGAATACCGCTAACTCAGGCCATTTCCATTACGTCATGTGAGAGATCATTCTCAAAGCTCAAGCTCATCAAAAAGTATCTCAGGAGCACAATGACGCAAGAAAGGCTTATCATGGTTTTAATGTCAGTGAAGTCACAAATACTAGAAAGTATCGATGTAGTTGATGTTATAGATGTCTTTGCTGCACAGAATGCACGACGTGAAGCGATATCAATTTAGATTTGTCACTTGTGCATTATTTAACTAATAAACAAAGATATTATTCATTAAAAGAGTCTTGATGATTACTTTTTGTTAAGTTTACTAATATACTGAACCAATTTGATTTGGGGCTTATATATTTTTGCGTACATTATCTCATGTCATATGTTGAATGTCAAAATGCAAGGAGCCCCCAAAGAGGTCAATCCCCCGGGCCCCCAAATCCCTAGTTACGCCCCTGGCTAATTACCTATATTTATTGATTGTTACACTCTGAAATGGGTGTCCATTCTACTTTAAAATTACGTTATGACATTCCATCAATATTTATTACATATTTAGATATATATTAACATGTACGATTATTAAAATTAGAAACTTGACAGTGAACACAATTTCTTCATTAGACTTTCATTTTAATCGGTTTTACCAAATAGGCCTAGAAGTTGTTGTTTTTTAAATTGTTGTCACCCACTTACAGAGCCGGTCTTAGGCCACTGCAACCAATTCTAGGAGTAAATTATTAAATTAAACCATTTTAACTTAATATTTACAAGGTTTCTTGCGGCTCTGATTTTCCAGGAGCTCCTGAAATTGCAAAATATACAAAAAATTCACGAAAATCTCCTGAAATTATTAAAATCTTTTGAAAAATCTACGAAATTGTCATTTTGTGGTGTAATTCAATATGGATAACGCCAATATAACTCGCGATTTAAAAAATAAAAAAAAACTGCATTGTCAGCATTCATTTAGATCTAATAAAAATGTTATAACAGGGAGAGTTTTAACCAAAACAGGAAGTTCCAATACTTATTTACTTTAATTAAAAGTCACTGGCATATACATATAGATCTAAATCTATCTCCATCCATCAATGTCATTACAAATCAAAAGCGATATTTTGCTAGTAAATCTAAAAAGCAAATCTGAATGTTTATCGGCTTTTTGTTGGAAAACTACCATCTACTGTAGATGGCTCAAGTTGAAATGATCGCGATTTTGTGCTTAGTAAATTAGTAAATTAGGCCTATGAACAAAATACAAAGACGAATTTATTTTTTAATACAAAATCTTAATTTTCACGTATTTTCCTTATCCCTACCCAGACTGGGCCCCGCGCAATCCGTTTCGCATAAAGCCCCGCAAAGTGTAGGGCCGGCCCTGCCCACTTAAACCAGTTCTGCACAGCCTGTTTTGGCACATATGTCACGAGCTATATCACACACAAATCCACTGCGGCCTCACTGTGCACTTGAGAGCAGATATTTCAAGAGCCTGAAAGCACTGAGCCATGAGTCGTATATTGGACATCGCTGCACTGGAGCATACATTTATGTTTGTGGACCCTTACTTAGCATGGAGGCATGGGTGAGCGCCGCATGCTTTCCCAATGGGGTCATTGGGCAAATGTTTTATTTTTTGACTTTCAGAAACCTTGCGATCTATAGAGCAGATGATGTAAAGGTCATCCGTTTCTATAGCCCACGGTTAACGAGGGTGTCATATTGCCAGCACAACGAGTAACTGCCTTTACAGGCACCAAAAGATCCCGTAATTAAAAATCCCAGTCATCACTAGGATTCGAACCCTGGACACCGGTATGGAAGCCAGGCGCTTTACCACTCAGCCACCTTGCCTCCAGACGTATGCAACAAATATTTCGCGTATCCGTGGATTCAAGTCAAATGACATCATTAAATAAAGAAGGGGGTATGGCGAGTCGATACTTAATGAGAGACAAGCCGTAGAGAGCGTGCAAGTTGGCTGGATTGTTGTATTCATGCGTGCATAAGCATTTCTGGTAGGCCTATCTAGCTGCTGTCACTTCATTTTTAATAAGTTGTCTGCTTTTGCAAAAGGGGATTTATTTCCACTTGGGTGTCACCCGGTTCGGAAGCACCCTCCGCACCCCCCGGTGACGCCACTGATTTCTTTCCATAATTGAAAGATTAAAATTAGCTGTCTTTCCAGTTACCCTACCAAACTTGCCTAAAACACCCAAAGATCTAGATAGAAGTAGATGTCTATATTTGTAGCTTTCTCTTTCAATTCCAACTGCCCCTCTAGGGTGATTGGTTTGGCCTAAACCGAGACATGCTTTATGCATTCAGTTCAGTTTTAATTCCTACCTCCTGCTTGTTCCAACTTTTTTTTTCCCACTAACACTCTTGCCATCAACCAGGGTGGTCGCCTGCAACGGTTCGTGCACATTAAAAACATGGATGATTAATAACTGTAAAACGTATGAAACAAAGAAAAACACACCGCATGCTTAGCGCCCTGTACCTGCTTTTAAGAGTTTAAACAAAAAGGGGGGCAGTTACATTTCTTTCTTTCCACAGAAACACGCGTTACTTCCAAAGATATATATATATATATATATATATATATATATATATATATATATGCGATGTGTCGGCATCGAATAGAACACTATGCAATGTAGCTAGTGAGTCGAGGTAATCTACAGTAATGAGGTATACGAGTTATACAGTCTATAACAACTACGGAAATATTTGTAGGGTTATCTTCCATTAAATGTGTGTTTTTAAAATGACTAAAGATACTCTAAAAAATAAATTCATGATAGAACTACATGCTTACGCCCCATAAAAAAAGTTGTAAATTATTTGATTTATGCACATTTTTGCTTCCTTAAACATTGGAGCTAAACTCTTTAATATCTAGAGTTCTAGACCTATACAGTTCTAATAGTGTATCCACTTGAAAGGCACCGTCAAGTTCTAGACCTATACAGTTCTAATTGTGTATCCACTTGAAAGGCATCGTCAAGTTCTAGACCTATACAGTTCTAATTGTGTATCCACTTGAAAGGCATCGTCAAGTTCTAGACATATACAGTTCTAATTGTGTATCCACTTGAAAGGCATCGTCAAGTTCTAGACCTATACAGTTCTAATTGTGTATCCACTTGAAAGGCACCGTCAAGTTCTAGACCTATACAGTTCTAATTTCGTATCCACTTGAAAGGCACCGTAAAGTTCTAGACCTATACAGTTCTAATTTCGTATCCACTTGAAAGGCACCGTAAAGTTCTAGACCTATACAGTTCTAATTGCGTATCCACTTGAAAGGCACCGTAAAGTTCTAGACCTATACAGTTCTAATTGTGTATCCACTTGAAAGGCACCGTAAAGTTCTAGACCTATACAGTTCTAATTGTGTATCCACTTGAAAGGCACCGTAGTTCTAGACCTATACAGTTCTAATTGTGTATCCACTTGAAAGGCACCGTAAAGTTCTAGACCTATACAGTTCTAATTGTGTATCCACTTGAACGGCACACCGTAAAGTTCTAGACCTATACAGTTCTAATTGTGTATCCACTTGAAAGGCACCGTAAAGTTCTAGACCTATACAGTTCTAATTGTGTATCCACTTGAAAGGCACCGTAAAGTTCTAGACTTATACAGTTCTAATTGTGTATCCACTTGAAAGGCACACCGTAAAGTTCTAGACGAAATGTTTTGTGGCTGCATGTTTAAGACATACAAAAGTACTGCTTTGATCCATTCAAAGATAAGTGCGTCAGTAATTTCAGATGACGCCAAGGGAAATATCTTTAGTACCGGTATACAACTTAATCTATTACTCATTAAGAGACTTAAGCATTGAGGTTGAAGAGATTATTTCAACATTAGACAACTCTATCCAATCTTGACCACTGGGGAGAAACAAAAAAAATTACTGTTACCTCCCTTGCGTTGTTGCTTTAAACCTATGCTTGTGTAGAAAGTTAGTGTGTGTGTGTGTTCATTCCACACCACAAGGCACCAGCCAATAATTAAATCTAGCATCCCCCCTCCTCACTATCTTACCAAGTCTTGGAATGGGAATTGAGGATTAACCTGAACTAAAGATAGTCCTAACCGCCAAATGGAAGCTTTCAGTCCATTCAGTAAAAAAAAAAAAACAACTGGAAATAGCGGATCGGAAACGAGAGCACACAATTTTTTTAGATAGAAGAACAACGTGGGTGGCCTCCAGCAGTGTAAACTAAGGTTGATCTTTTTTTTTCTTTTTAACTGCTTCATCCTCTCTCTCTCTCTCTCTCTCTCTCTGAAAGTTGTGTGTGGTACAGCTGAGTTTAGAAAGACTGGCAAATGGTAAGAAGGGGGGAAAAAAGAGAGAGAGAAGAGTAAATACGAGTAACATCAATTAGCGATTCGAGGAATGGATATTTGTGAACGAGTTGGTGGGTGGTACGTACAGTTATAAGTTGGAGGATGATATGTAGGAATGGTATATTGTATAAGATGGGATGTACAATGGGCTGGTGTGCCGGGTGGCTGACTGCGTTTGAAGGGTGGCATGACGACAAAGATGGCTGGTACGATTTATCAGATAGGTGATATGGTGTAAATAGTTGGTGTTATTGTGTGAACCATGAATCGGTTGAGTATATGATGGGGGCGTATACGATGATGGATGTCAAAGGCACCGATGGGATGGAAGAATTTTAAAAAATGGGTGGGGGCGGTGGGCAAAAGGGGCGTGTGTCGTTTAATAAATTACAGGAGTTCACAAATTGTTGTCGTCATGATATAGAGTGCTGGAAAAAAGATTGTCTTTCTAAAATGGGAGGAGTTGTGAATAAAGAGGGAGGAGCTTTTTTGCCGAGAGGTGTTGCACTAAGATTGGTTAGTGCCAGAAATGCGTGATATTGTCAGAATGAATTACAATATGGCGTGTTGATACGCAACTATTTATATCTCAGAAAATATTGTAAAATTTAATTCACATTAACGAAAACCTACCAATGGTATTGACTTGGACGTTGAGAGTATTTTAAAGTTGTTATTTTCTCCCTTCCAAATTCCCTACATTAACAGTCGTTGCATTGCCAACGTTAGATTTATTCCACAAGCTACGTATCTATCACCTAACTAAACTTCGACTGGACATTATTCAATAGTATAATTTATAAAACTATGCGACTAGACAGAACCACCCAGTGTGATACTCCAGGTAGATCCTGATGGAACCACCCAGTGTGATAATACAGGTAGACTAATGCTCCCCAAAGTGATAATACAGGTAGATATAATATGCACAGTGATATACAGGAAGATCAAACCTCCCAATATGCTATACAAGTAGACCAAACATCCATAGTGATATACAGGTAAACTGAACATTCCAGTGTGATACGAGGTTTTTTTGGAGTAGGGGGAGGATTGTAGTTAATGTAAACTGTTAAAGTCGTAAACTAAATTTGCCTCTCAGTCCTAATGGAGCTGGGGGGGGGGGGATAAGGAGTGGGGGGGGGGTAGAATAACTGGATATCTAACACCTGGGAGTCCTTTTGGCAGAACTTTGAGACAAGTCATTTTCGTCTATTATGAAGGCGCTATCTGTAGTTACAGTAGAACGTAAGATACTGCTTTCACGTTCTCCACAGATGAATTTTTTTTTCTCTAAAGCCCTTTAAAAGCGTGTTCATCTTGGGTGGTCTCTCTACTTGGGTGAGCCGTTGCTAGGCAACTAATGTTGGGCCGGTGTTACACGGGCAATCCTTTAGATAATTGACCAATCGGCGCCGCGATCTGCTCAACATCAATCACTTCGCAGTAGGACAAGGGGCGGAGCCAGCATGCAAATCCGAGAAGGCAAAGAGGAAAAAAAAAGTTTTTGTACCTGTATTCAGCGTTGTAAGCCAAGACTGTGAGGCAAGTTAGGTAGTGGGAGAGAAGTCTCAATGGTTTCATACACACACAGATTTCAATTGTTGTGCTTCTTTTATTGGATTTCTAAGTGTCTAAACTAGTGTTTCCAATATTCACTATGGATTACTTACTGTCGACACGTGCTAGGTTTAAAGGCCACGAGCCAGACTGAGAAAGTAAAACTTTTTGCGTTTTGTTTCTTAAACTTCGTGTGGCGATTAGAATCTATCTAGTTGTAGATCTACTGTGTTTTGCCAATGTGATCGTGTAGAATCCCTACCACTCTGATGATCACCGAGGGGCCCTGAGCCTAGAAGTATGTCCAACCGGTCTAATAGGACTGACCACCCTAAGGCCGACCCCGAGCTTCTTACCAGAACTAGTTGGATAAATGCTGAACTCGCTTACAGACAAGTTAAAAGGGTGAGTACGGCGTGTTCGCTCGTACCCGACACACAACACACCGGCTTTACACGGCAAACATTGGCGGCAGAGGCTTCAAATTTGAATTAGATCTAGAATAACTTCTTACACCACAGTATTTAATTATATCACCTTTTTGTCATACATCCCAAATTTAGATATCGACCAAGATCTATATTTCTAGATCTAAAGTCTATAGATCTATATCTAGTCTAGATCTACAATAATTTAAAGAATAAAAAAGTAAACTATGTGCCAAGTGACCAGTCTTAGTTTGTTGTGGCTCCTGAAGAAAAGCTTAGCCATAAAACCAATATTATTTATAGTTATGGTAAAATGGACACTGAAAGACGAAAACACACATCCTAAACTTGACAAAGCAGACATTTACATTTAATTTTGAGTCTCTGCCTTGATCTAGACACTAGTGTATATATATCCTATTTCAAATAGACAGCAAAGTAAGACTCAAACTGGAAACAGTTATTATTGCATAGAAACCCATTTCAGTAGTTTGTACAGAAAACTAAGACTGGACAAGTTTATAATTGTATTTTATTTGTATTTATTTATGCTACACTGTACCAATGCATATAGCTCTGTTTGTTAATATAACTGACATTCATAAAGGCCCTAGATTATAGTCTATGACTATGTTATATTATTGATCTTAGTCTCTTACAATAGTTCACATACTAAGGCGAAAGTCTAAGACTCTAAGGTGCAAATGCCAAAGAGGTTGATTTTTCTTTTATATTGTCTAGCTTTTTTTTTTTTGTGTACAATGAATTCTTTCCTAGATGCATCTATATGGTCTAAGCAAAATGATATAGAACAGGCATAATTTAAATATTTGATGCTCCCATACCCTCATAACTTATTATAAAATTATTTTAAATTTTATTTGATATTTCAGGGTCGTGCAAATGGGAATACTTGTGCCTTGTGGTTAAGACTACATCTACAGAAATATTTGTACAGCATTGGATGTTTGGTACAGTTACACTGTGGCAAAGTCACATTCTTGGGATTATTGTTGCTGTCTCTTTGTTGTGTTGGATTAAAAACTGGACATTTGGAAACCAATGTAGAGGAATTATGGGTTGAAGGTATGAGCATATTGCTTTATACAATTTAAAAAATGATTAAAGAACTACCATGACTAATCTACATCTCTAATACTGTACTAACAGAATTGGCTTCTTGTCATATACATATAGTTTAATAAAATAATCTCTGGGTAGCTTTGCCTTGTGAATGTAGAGTTTTTGGGTGCATACTTCCTTTGGTGCTAAATCTGTCTGTAAAGTTGCCCAAAATTGTAATGAGTTTTCAGGATCGATAAGAATGATATAAATCTAATGTAGACCCTTTAAAATGTTCCCACTACAATCTTATAAACTATGTACTTACTGTTGTATCTATACACTGGAGTTATTGCACAAATCTTTTAATACTTCAATTTTATATAGACTACATTTTTAAAAAAGCAACAATCAAACAGAATTCATTTTGTTCTAAAATTCTTATTGACAATCATGTTATGTTGCTATTCTCTACAATTATGAACCTATACTAGATCTAGATCTTTTTAAATACTGATTGCATGTATTTTAAATGTTAACCCTTTTACTTTGTTTCTGACTGATGTTCATAAACCTTTAAATTCTAAGTTTGTTGGCTAAAATAACATTTTAAAAGAAATCTCCAACTAGGCCTATTAATTGTAAACATCCTCAAATTCAAAGATCTTTCATAATTTTTTACAAAATTGAAATACTTTTTTTTTCTTTCGTGTAAAATAAAAATTGCTTATGTTTTATGTAGACCTTAGAATGTTTAGATTCTTAGTAGATCTATCTTTCTCTCTCTCTCTCTAAATCTATCTTTCTCTCTCTCTCTCTATATATATATAAGTAAACTACATTATAACTAGATCAAAGTATGCTAGTCTACACTATAGACTATACTAGTCTTTGTTAGTTTTAAGACTTAAGTTAAAGTCTAGCAAAAAGTGTTCAAAGAAAATCGGTTTGTTTATGAACTGACTTTTCTTATCTTAGAGTCTGTTAGAGCTTCAGTTATGAAGCTAAAGAGGGGAAAAAATACATGAATTAAATATTTTATTACTTTTTTTTTTAATGGCTCGGGGCTCTCATTAAGTTTCTATAGGGTACCTGAGAACACTGAACCATTGTAGCGTTTAAATAGGCCAGATTTTTATCGAATTTTATTTGAAACATGCCAACTCTTTTTTTAACCGTTCTCTGAGGTTTTCCTCACAGCCGCCATATTGTGACCTAGATAAAAATGCTGTGTGTGGTCCTGTACTATTATTGAAACGTTCAGCAAAAACGGGAAAGGGGGGGGGGGGGAGTGAAAGAAAAGGTTGAGCTGAAATGTGCTGGAGGAGATACAGCGTCTGTTTAACATTTAACATCCATAATGCTAGACAGACAAGGCTTTTCATTAGATTAATTTTTTTATAGTTCAATTTTAAAATTTGATGCTAGCTAACTCTTTGGAACTATTTAGCCCTAATTTTTGAAGCTTTGGATTTTTTTCCCAATTAAAAAAAAACGGTATTGGCTTAAATGATTAATACAATGAATAAATCTTACTTACTTATATATATATATATATATATATATATATTATATTTACCACTAAATTCAGACTAAGGTTGAATTGTAACTGATCTTTTGTTGCATAAGTCATAAAGTGTTTACAATGACTACATCTATTATGGTATATTAGCTGCCGTGCCATAGCACATAGAATTCGTATTTTATATTTATCGTTTTCTCTTGCCAATATTTTTTTTTTAAAAAGCACACAGTCGCCAGCTTTTTGAAGTATAATTATTTAAGAGTGGGCCTATAGTAAGTTAATTTTTTAAAAGTTCATTGGTTCTGGTTAGACTGGATACTATTATACTATAATTTGCCAATTTTAGAATCGTCTAAAAAAAATAATGTTGACCAGATGAACCTCTATTTGGCAATTAAATTTGGGTCTTGAGGTTCAACTACGATGCATGCGGTAACGTTATGACCCAACATTCTCTTTAAATTAGACCTACCTATCACGACAATGAACATTGGCAATGTGCATATTATATAGATATATTTATAGCACATTTCTTATTCCATATGCTAGGACATTGTACATAAATGTTCAATTTTCCCATTCTGTTTAGAAAATTGAAGATGTACGTATTAAGAGAAACTTGTGTTGCGCTTTGTTTATGTTAACATGCTTTAGTTGTTTGTTTTTGTATTCCGAAATTGAAGCATTAGTTTTACAATTAATTCTTTATTTCTTAACTTATTGTACTGCTTACAACGTTTAAAATACTTTAAGTAAGATAATTTAGGGATTAAATTTAACCTATTGTATACAGTAGATCCATATAATTAGTAGTCTCTTGGTCTATATATCTTCACAAAGTAGTGCCTTGGTAAGAGAGACCTACTAGATGTACCAAAACCTACAAAAAAACACGCCCCTTCTCCCTTCATATAAACATCTCTGTACAGACTGGGTACCGACTGCCACCACATTTTCTAAACAGGTTCACTATAACCAACTTCTCCACCCTAACTGTTGCTGCGCCCCCTGCACACTCCCCCTCCTCCCCGTGTTATTCTCTGAGACGATGGAATGCACGTCCTGTGTGGTATTGGCAGACACTTCCTCCCCCACCACCTCCTTGTGTGGCTTACCGCTCCCCTCCCCTTCTTTAGCCTCAGCGTAAGTTCTCTCGGTGAATTGTTGCCCTTGCACCAGCCATATTATAGTCTTTGTGTTTGGGCGAATAAAAAAAAATATCGAGACGAGGAGGAGGGGGGAAGGGGTGAAGATAGAGCAGAAAGAAATGAAACTCAACATGTAAATAATACGACTGTTCCTTTCTCCTGCAATTACTGTTTAATTAATGGGGGGGGGGGGGAAACGTTTTTGCGATGAACATCAAAGATAAATAGTTTCTTTGGCTGGAATGTCACGTGTCTGGTGTAATGGCAAAACCTTGTTGATGTCTAAGAGCTGAGCCGAAGGCTCTTCGAACTCTAAGTTTGAAAAAAAACCTGTTTGGACGCCAAACAGTAAAAAACAAACAAACCTGTGTGAACACACAGTTCTGTTTGGGAGAGACCCTAGACAATGCCTATGTAAGGCATTGCTGTTGACCGATGCGTTCGGCCCCCGACACGTGGACTAGAGACACGGCCGAAGGCCGAGAATGCACCGGGGACTTCTGCCATTTTCCTTCAATGTCATTGGGTTCTAGTACAACATTGTGTCTTTTTGTTTCTGTTTCTAGTTTCTTTGACTGTTGTTGTTGTTTTCACTGGCCTAAGAGGCTCGACTTATTTTGTGATGGGCACATGTTCCAACTACATACATGTTAGGAGTCTTCACAAGAGGACATATATATATATCTGTTTTATCTTATCTTATATAATGACGTACATAGGCCTACGTCACACACACAGAGGTTTACTTTCAAGCCAACTATTCGTGTAGACTTATTATTCCACGTGGACATTAGTGGGATGCCTAGGGTTAACATCTCTAGTGGGATGCCTAGGGTTAACATCTCTAGTGGGATGCCTAGGGTTAACATCTCTAGTGGGATGCCTAGGGCTAACATCCCTATTGGGTTATTGCTTGCATTTGGAATTTAGATTTTTGTGACATCGTTTCATTTGAAAAACCAAGTAACTTTCTCTCCCTCCCTGTTTCCCTATTGTTGTTGTTGTTTATATATAAAGGTCTTATCATATTCCATTCTTCTGTCCTTCACTTCTGTCAGTATATTGAAAAAAAAAATATCCCCCCCCCCCAAACAAAAAGTCAGAAACAATGTACACATGCTTCAAAACTGCATTTTGCATATCTGTATATGTTATGTTCACGTGACGCCCAGTGATATTCATATTAAATGTGTAACTTGGCCTAACATGAGATGCTTGTTTTACGCGTCCTTGTTTTGGGTATGTGAATGTTGAAAAGACTAGAAGTACTCTACACATAATATCTTTAGTCTATAAATCCTCACACTTAAAACACTTTGCGCGTTGTATATAGGAGATATTCCTATATGGGGGAACAATTAGAAATACCTCGATTGTTTGGTGTCTCCGGTATACAAAACAAAGCAAGTGTTGATAACCAATGTTAATAGTAGTAGTATCAGCATTATTAGTATTTAATTGGCAACAGTGAAGATTATTTAAGCGTCCTTGACATTTTTTAGTATATCGTGAAAATCTCCAACACTTGTTTTCTTGGCTCTGGATGTTAAACCTTCATCAAGTTCCTGAGTTCTAAAATTTTGACAAAGAACTTGAGATAAATTCAAAAGGATTATCAAAATTTCGGTACAGTGTAAAAGATATATCTAACCAAAGCTAGTTAAAGGTAACGGGTGACTTTGAAAACTAAAGTAAGAAATGATTGGATGCTTTGAAAGACACGAGAATTAGTTAGTTCGAACAGAGTGTCATGACAGTTGTCAATACGAACAGAGTGTCATGACAGTTGTCAATACGAACAGTGCATTATAGAACGTGATGGCAAGTCATGAAAACACCCCATATAAAACAATGTCTTTTTTTTTGTCTGCTGCTGGGTGTTGGGGCGGTACGGAGAAGGTTAAAAAAAACCACAGCCTTACTTTCTGGTGGCCAGGTAGCCATTTAGGCAGAGTTAGGAGTCCAAAAAAAAAAAAAAGGTGTGAAACTTTGACAGAGGAAGAAATAATGTTAAATTTCTGTGCACAAAGAAATAAGTGTCATAAAAATCTGTGTGCACGAGGAAATAAGTTTTATATAAATCTCTGCAGTATATCAGTGTCCTATATGTGTGCACAAAGAAATAAGTGTATATTAATTTGTGTTGACCAAGAAATAAGTGCTATATTAATTTGTGTTGACCAAGAAATAAGTGCTATATTAATTTGTGTTGACCAAGAAATAAGTGCTATATTAATTTGTGTTGACCAAGAAATAAGAGCTATTTTAATTTGTGTTGACCAAGAAATAAGAGCTATTTTAATTTGTGTTGACCAAGAAATCAGTTTATATTAATCAGTGTGGACGCACTTTTAGATGCAAACCTTTGATCAATATCAATGTATTTTTGAGTGTCAAAACAATACATTGCTATATACACGTCTGAATGCGTGACCTATTTTTCTATATAGCCTTCAAGTAAACGTCACTATCGGTGTTACATATTCTATACTGTTAAATACGCCACTTTTGGTGCTATATGTATATTGTATTTGTGTGTGTGTGGTTGTTGTGGCATCCCACAGCCTCGTTAATAAAATATGTTGGTCTCAGCATCATCTCTTAAATTAATAAGTAGCCATTGAACTGTTTTGATTGGTCAAATGGGCTGTCATCTGTTGGATCGTTACATAGTCACCCAGTGCCATCATCTCTTGTCAATGTTGCCTTTCTTGCTGTTTTTGTTGCAGAAATAATCTGCATTCCAAATGCTCAGCTGTTTTTTATCTGTGTGTGACATTGATCGCTATTAGAACAGTAGTATTGAAATGTCCACTTCAACTGTTGCCAACAGTTAACTGAGGGGAATCATGTGCTCGGCACAGCCAATTGGACATTCCTTCTATAAGCGTATTTCGGCTACACAGTAATGACATAAAACTCGAAGTATGAATCACAGACTGCTGCTGGATTTGAACTTGAGACACCTAGCCGAGCTCGATTGGACTTGATTCCCCCAAGCCCCCACCCACCCACCAACACACACATTTTTTTTTCAAACACAATTAAGAATTAAAAGTGAACCCTCGCAGATTTAAACGAACAATATTTCAACGTATAGACTAATAGTACTGTAATGCTTCTGTCTTGTGATAATGAAAATATTTGTGCTGGTCATCTTCCTCCTCCTCCCTGTAATGAGCGGTCAGTGTGCTGCAGAAAGATATTAAGGTGCTACATAGGGGAAAAGTCGCTGCCAAGCCTTGAATTACCAAGATTTAACGCTACGGAAAATGCTGCCCAAACTATTATCCATTATATCATTTCACGTCTCTCTCCTTTTCTCTCTCTCTCTCTCTCCTCTCTCTCTCTCTCTCTCTTAGACTGATTCATGTCATCATTGTCAACTATTATATATTATATCATTTCACGTCTCTCTTGTCTCTCTCTTCTCTCTCTCTCTCTTAGACTGACACTTGTCAACATTGTCAACTATTATCTATTATATCATTTCACGTCTCTCTCTTCTCTCTCTTAGATGGACACTTGTTAACATTAGTTAAGCTTCCTCAAAACTTAGAAGCTATCGGGTGGAGGGGAGGTGTGAGTCAACTAATATTAAATATCTCATTGTTAGGGTACAAAACATGCCAGCCCCATGCGTATTTCTCCCTATTTATGTCTCCCTATTTATGTCTCCCTATTTATGTCTCCCTATTTATGTCTCCCTATTTATTTCTCCCTATTTATGTCTCCCTATTTATGTCTTCCTATTTATTTCTCCCTATTTATTTCTCCCTATTTATTTTTCCCTATTTATGTCTTCCTATTTATGTCTTCCTATTTATGTCTCCCTATTTATTTCTCCCTATTTATTTCTCCCTATTTATGTCTTCCTATTTATTTCTCCCTATTTATTTCTTCCTATTTATGTCTCCCTATTTATTTCTTCCTATTTATGTCTCCCTATTTATTTCTCCCTATTTATTTCTTCCTATTTATGTCTTCCTATTTATGTCTCCCTATTTATTTCTTCCTATTTATTTCTCCCTATTTATTTCTTCCTATTTATGTCTCCCTATTTATTTCTTCCTATTTATTTCTTCCTATTTATGTCTTCCTATTTTTGTCTTTCTATTTATTTCTTCCTATTTATGTCTTCCTATTTATGTCTTCCTATTTATTTCTCCTTATTTATGTCTTCCTATTTATTTCTCCTATTTATGTCTCCCTATTTATGTCTTCCTATTTATGTCTTCCTATTTATTTCTCCCTATTTATGTCTCCCTATTTATGTCTCCCTATTTATTTCCCTAGAAGGTGGACGCCTAGAAAAAGAGCTGCAGTATATGAAAGACACAATCGGAGTTGGCAGTGGCACCAGCTACGAACTCATTATCCAGAGTCCTAAGAAAGGAGTCAGCCTTCTGAATATGGAGTCGGTCCTGTTTCACTACCAGGCGGTGCAAGCGGCCACAAAGATCAAAGTGGATATTGATGGCCTGTGAGTTGATCATTTGTTTACCATAAGGTGGTGAATTGCATTTATAGATCAACTAGTGTTTTTATTGAAATTGTTTGTATTTCAGAACTTGGTCTTTCAAAGATATTTGTTACACACCCAGTTTTCCAGTAACAGAAAATTCATTTGTTGATATGGTGAGTCAGTCCTACAATTACTCTTCCTCTCTCTATCCCGCGCCATCTCTCTTGTTTTCTCTCTCTCTCTCTCTCTCTCTCTCTTCCTTTTGCAACTAATGTAATAAATATTTCTTTTAATATTACCATAAATATTTCACATTTCAAAAGATTTAGCTTTCATCTTATTTCACTCAAATGTTACCACAATATCGCATCATGTTTCTCCACAGATATTGGAAAGTATATTACCTTGTGTCATAATTACACCCATTGATTGCTTCTGGGAAGGGTCCAGATTGTTAGGACCAGACCCACCAGTATTGACTGGGTAAGTTTGTTTACTCTTGGTATTCTAAGTATTAGTCCAAGACAATCCTGTCTCTACATTAATGCGTGATTCCTCCTCAGTAGGTTTAAAACTATTTTTACCTGACCCATTTCCCTCCTGACCTAATTACATTCTTATTAGTTTTTTTTCCTTTCAATTATAATTCCGTACTAACGCTTTTCCTGTTTTGTAGTTGTTGCCCTAATTTTCTAAAAATAAAAATACACGTGGGCATTATTAGTTTTGTTTTTTAAATGTGTGTCGTATTTTGTTTTGTTTTTAATCTGACTGAAGCTCAATAAGCCCTGTGTATCTATGCATTATGTGGCTCTACTTCGAGTCTACTAGTAGACCTATAGCAGACGAAATGGTACACTGGTAGAATATAAAAAAAAAAAACAACCTAGGCCTGTATCAGTACTAGTTGGTACACTGATACACAAAAATCTAGACCTATATCAGTACTAGCTGGTAAACTTGGTACACAGAAAGACATGTATCAGTATTTGGCACACTGGTACAAAAAACCTAGGCCTGCATCTGTACTAATTGGTACACAGGTACGAAAACAAAACCCAGCTTGTATCAGTACTAGTTGGTACACTGGTACAAAAAAAACCTAGGCATGTGTTTTCTTGTTGTTGTTTTTTTTTTTTTTTTTACCTTAAAGAAGAAAAAAATTGTTTCGCCATCTCTACGTCACGGCCTTGGATTACACAGCCACATCTATCATCTGAGTAGGTTCCCCTGTTCACTCCCACCGTCCCCTCCCCACATTACCCAGTGTTCCTCGCGTACAAATCTTCATAAGAAGAAGGGAGGGGGAAAAACAACTTTCCTTTCTTTTTCTCCCGTTATGCTTGGTGTATGTGTTTGTGCGTGTTCCCTGTAGCAGGTACGTCATAGACTAACAATATGTGTCTTCCTACATACCACCATGACCTGGTTACGTTCATTCATACAGTAGATTCTCCAACATTTTTTTTAGTAGTGTGAATAGTCCTACATAGAAACGGCGGTTACTCTCTCTGATTTTAGGAAAATTCCATAACTGTTTGGGGTTACTACTCCTTGCTCTTTCGGACATTCTTGCAATGATTGTGCTAGCTGAAATGATTTGAGAGTGATTTCTCTAGTAGACGCTTGTTAAGTAAAAATAGACTAATCATTTTCAGGGGAAAAAACATGACAAGTCAAAATTTTTTTTTTTTGCTCATTAAGTAAAAAGACATTGTTTAAAGAACGTGTATAATTTCACTGCAGAATGGAGATATTGATCTAGATCCAGTAGATGACACTGTCTTTACTGAAGATCAAGACCTAGTAGAAAATGTGTATGTTTCGTAGATCTTGTAAGATCTGTTTGTAAAATATAGTATATTCAGATGTTCTGTCAATGATAGCAAGTCAAACAAATATATTTATAGTGCAAGATGTTGAAGAGAGCTTGTGTTTTCACACAAACTCTAGGCGGCCACGTTGGGGTCCATTGTTATGGTCTATAGGGCAGATGATGTAAAGGTCATCTGTTTCTGTGGCCTTCTATGTCATGTGGCCAGCACAAAGACTTTTCCCCAACTAAAGTCAGGTGTAGCCAATAGACCTGGGTGAACTCAGATTCGAACCCGGGACCCCCAGTTTGGAAGCCAAGCGCGTCAAGATTTTAGTACTAAACGGACATTGAATATTCAATAAAATATATAAATATGTAGTTGATGTTTAGTAACTTGACTGCGCATATGCTATGTGTCATGATTATTGAGCAGACAGAAATGTATAGACTGGTCAATGAGACACATTTTTATTTGCTTACCATGCTATCTATACTGATAGTGTAAAAAATACAATGGTCGTTGAGGTTTCTATGACTTTGCTATTCACCCAAAAGAATCGGTATACAACATAATGCCAACAGCTGCCAAACTTTGCCTTCGTGAACAAAACAAAAAAGCGCTTAAAATTCTTTGCAATCCTATTTCTATTTTGTATGATTTCCGATTAAAACATGACATAATATGTCTGATGTCTCAACATTTCTTGTAATAGTAGATTTAGACTTTAGTCAAAATCTTGGAAGATAATTACCAGAGTGTGCTATCGCGTTCATAGCCGAGTAGTGCAAATTGAACTTTAGTTTAGTCCTGTTTAAACAAAGGATTAGAAAAAGGAGTCTAGATTTAGATCTAGGTATCGAGATCTACCATAAAGGGAACTTTACTTAATACTAAAATCTTGAATGTATTTCAACAAACGTAAGGTGTATTAAATTTGGCTAACTGAAAGCAAAATGGCGACACATTTTCTCTTTGAAAATCTCGTGACACAGGCTAACACCCCCCCCCCCCCCCCACTGAATACACTTTGTTTTGACTCATATTGTTCTTGTTCTCATATAAGATAACTCTGCACTGACTTCAAGGAAAGATTCTCGCGACCTTGTATGGGAGTGTTCATTCACAAAGAAAAAATTCTGGTTCAGGCTTCGTCATAATTTAATGTGTTTTTTTTTCTTATCAATTGCCCGCAACTTAAATGAAGGTTGCTTGTCGACTATAGCGGCTTATTTTCTTTCTGATTGAGTACCATCCAATATCGTCTGCAAGGCAGCAGTTGTTTCATTTCAGAGTTGCTTCTTGTTGGGTTGTTATCTGAAGCTGATGAGGTTCGTCTGGGTTTAAAAGGTGTTGAATCGTTGGCCTGTAGCTCCAAACAGCTAGTCCAACTAAACCAGTGCTGGCGTATTACATTCTTAATCTAGAACTTGAAATAAACTTGAGACTTTTAAAATAAATATAACTCCAATGTAGAAACGCAAATGAAATGATGATAATTCAAACTCACTCCAAATACACACGTCTGTCGCAGTCTCCCTCCCCACCGTTCACATCCCTAGTAACTTGGACTACGACAGATGTTCTCGTGATGTCATCAGAATCTATTCAGCTTACACAACCAAACCATACGACACCTTTACTCATACTAATACCCGAAACTCCCAAGCACACTCCATAACAAAGGGCAGTCTACTTGCTTACTGCAATCCTTTTCTTGGACTAGTGAGGTGATTTGGTGGAATTGTCAACCCACTACAGACCTTATGCTCTATGCTGTTGTTGTTTTTTTCCCGTCTATATCTTGACATTTATGTCAAGCCTCTAGCTATCTACCAAATATCTAGACTATAGCCAGAACATCTTATTTAATTTTACATAAATATCTAGGAGACGACCCTGCATTTCTGTGAACTGTGAATTGTTTAGTGCATGTATTAATCATTCTTGTTAAGTAATTATTTTTTTTTTGCTAAGTAGATGTGAATGTGTTGTTTTTTTTTTTAATATAGATCTAGATATGGCTATTAAAATACAAACTTCACAACGCCCGTACTAGGAGGAGTCTTAGAGTTGACGGTAACTGAAGACCGCCGGGTCGTCTCCTACTTGACGAGAACGTACAAAGCCCTTCCATGATCTTGCATACATTACGTCAGTTTGAAGTGGTCGCCCTGTGTGGTCGTCCTAGCTGGCAAGCTCCCATCACCACCCTTCTGTTACATGGCAACCTTGTCAACCTAATGTTAGGCCAGATTTTTAGTCACAAACTTTGTGGGAAAGAGAAAAAAAAAAGAGGGGGGGGGGTTCGTCTTTTTCCATTCTAGGTCTATTTGTTATAGAACTTGTTTGGCTCAGAGACAAGTGTTTTCATTTCACAAGTTGTTGTTTTTTTTTTTTACATTTTCAAAATACAATTTAAATTATTAAAAAAAACTTCTAGTGTTTATAATAGCAATATTATTTCTGGGGAGTTCTGTGTTTTTCAAGTAAATCACTTTTAATTAAAACCTGAAAACCTGGGAGGTCAAGTGTCGTATAAATGTCTTGGTGAAAGACAGCATTCACATAAGCATTCCAGGAGGTACACAAACGTACTAAACGACAGCTATCACCTAGTCCCATCGCCGGATAGAGGAATACGGGGATACATATTATGCATATTGTTTTGTTAGACACATAATAATAGACAACAATCTCCTAGCAATGTCTGCTGATAATAAAGATCTACATACAGAATTGAAAGATTCCCAAATTGAAGGATCGTTTTGATAAGTTGGTACCGTATGACCCTAGCACGTCTTTCGTTGACTAACTACACTATCTCAATGATGACTAGTGGTTCTGGACACTTCAGACCATCTGTCCAGTCGGTTCATGAAATCCATTCCGTCTCTTTCTAAAGCGGACCACCCAGATTGCAAGATCACCACGTGCTTCTCATTTTGTGTGTTTCATTGGGGGGGGGGGCTGCTTCGCTGGACGTTCATTTTTACTGGACTGGAGGGTTAGATTACAGTGTTAGTGGATGGTAGACGTAGGACTAAAGGGTCACTACAGTATCCAATTTTATGACCAAAATGACACCATTCTATTATTTTTACTTGCAATATATTTACTCACAGTATTTTTTTTTTAATTTTACTCCCATCTCAAATATTTATTTCTAATATAAAATATTTACTTTAAAAAATCACTTCTCCTATATTTTCTTTAAAAATATTTATTTCTAATCTATTTACTTATGTCTGATAATTTTCTTCAAATGTGCTTTTATTTTATATTTTAAACATATTTATAATAGCTTATTTATTTGTAATATATTATGTCCTTGATACATTTTCTTCTAATATATTTAGCTTTAATTTGTATTCCTAATCTATTGACTTCTAATAGCCTATTTATTTGTATCTATTTACTTCTAATAGCTTATTTATTTGTAATCTATTAATTTTAATAGCCTATTTATTTCTAATCTATTTACTTCATTCTAACGTTTTGAGTTTAGGCACATCGGCACAATTTAGGCCATGTCGTGCCCGTAATCCTTTAAGGATCACTCTCCCTTTACATAACATTATTTCAGTGAGTAGACATGCTAAAGTCGAATAGATGGACCACAAAGAAATTTCTAGAATTTTATTTAGACTTCGTTGGTTACCTCTAAACACGCACACGCTGCTAAAAACCAACATAAATTGTTCTTCTACCAATCTAGCCAGTCAGTCCTAGAACATCATTACGGTTCTGTCCCATTGCAGTCAATTTGGGGATTTTTACGTTGAACTTACCAATTTGAAGAACGCTTTCGTATGGTCCACTAAATAAAGCATGAGCTATAATGTGAACACTGTCTCAATATGTGGTCGTTCAGCTTCGTATCCAATCTCACTACCGCTAGTTAGTTGCTCTTTTGTGTCTTGTGTAGGTTTCAATTTACGCGAAAAGCTGAATGATTCCTACATTTTGAATGAATGTGCTCCAAACGGTGAAAGCTTAGAGAATAGTTGATTCTGCAGTGCTGAAACGTGCACACAAATGATATAAAACAAAAACATAGCTTATCAAGTTGTTTCTATTGTGTATAAATTGGATGTTAGCTTTTTTTCCCCCGCCATTTATGAAAATCTCAATTATATTCTTGTCTGTACTAAATAGAAATAGATCTATTAGACCATTCGTTGTCTAGTGAAGACTAAGGCTAATACATCTAGATCTAGGTAGACTTCTTTGGTGGCCACGCTTAAATTTTCTATGTATTGTCACGCGCTAATTTAAGGGCCCGAATATTTTCATCCTACCTAGACAGAAAGTCTGCTGAATGAAGAGAAGGGGAGATAATTTGGGGTCCATTCAAGCTGTGTTAGTGGTCCTTCCTTTGTAGTGTAGTGAGTGAAAGAGGGTTACGGTAAGCTGCTGCGGGGTTAGCCAGAGGTTACTTTGCTAAGGGGATGGCTTGGTTGATGTTACTTTTGGGTGGTCATTCTCCTTAGAACATGCTAGAACATAAAAGCAAGCTCATTTCGGGTGGATAGTTGTTTTTTTTTTTTAAACCTTAGTGTTTTCATAGCCATAGGTATCGTTGTTTTGGTAGAGCTGAGAAATTTTTAGAAACATTATTTTGAAATATTTTATATAAATCTATAATAGAAATAAATATCGCTAACTTAGTAATGGTCAAATAGTAAAGTGCCTAGCTGCTAAACTAAATGGGTAAGATTTCAAATTTTGATAGGATGTCCCATACTACATTCATTAGGCTGCATCTAAAATCTATTTCAATTGCAGAAGTTAGAAGTCCGGTTTTATGCCATGAGCAGAGCTTGGGGGTGGGGGGGGGCATGTATATCGAACACATCTGTTGGGATGGTTCCCAAGTGGAGAGTTCGAGAAGGCCGATTTACTTGCCAGAGTTTCGGAAGTTCTCTGTTTTTTCCTCACCCTCCTGCCTCCCGGCCACACCCCTCCTACTCAGTATTACCATATGCGGTGGATATCGCGAGGTGGTCCCAGATGAAATAATACCTAAGGAAACGAAAACTTGAAATGGAAAAATACATTTTAGTATGATTTATAAATGTGAACAAATTAAGTCTATCTATCTATCTATCTATCTATCTGTCTGTCTGTCTGTCTGTCTATCTATCTGGCATATATCATATCTTGCTCCTCCTCTCCCCCTCTTTCTTCTCATCTCTCTCACACACTTTCTCTCCACATTCTCTCTCTCTCTGTTATCTAAATGACTAATCATCACTTAAGATGTGCGGGTGGTAAAGACAAGCTCACTTAATTAAATGTAGAATTGAAAACATTCCAACGCCGCCTCCTCCTCTCACCAATTTTGTTGTTTGTTCGCCTTGCACATTGAAAACGTAAAGAGACCATTTAATTTGTCTAAGCCAGTCTCCTAGCCAGAGAGTTCGCTGCCACCCTCGCATACCCTCTTCTGCTTGGATGCTACCTGACCTCATTCCCCGACTCTCACCTTCTTGTTGATCTTGTGGACCACACACGTCCCAGTCAACTGTTTGACTTAGTGTGTATGTAGGCCTGAACCTCTTGACTAGTATGTAGGCCTGAACCTCTTGACTAGTATGTAGGCCTGAACCTCTTGACTAGTATGTAGGCCTGAACCTCTTGACTAGTATGTAGGCCTGAACCTCTTGACTAGTATGTAGGCCTGAACCTCTTGACTAGTATGTAGGCCTGAACCTCTTGACTAGTATGTAGGCCTGAACCTCTTGACTAGTATGTAGGCCTGAACCTCTTGACTAGTATGTAGGCCTGAACCTCTTGACTAGTATGTAGGATGGCTTGTACACTCTAGCCGAGAGTGTGGTTGACATATCAATGGGCCTTATAGATCTAAATGTATGCAAGATGGCTTGTTCAATATAGCCGAGAGTCTGTACAGCATGGTATTGTAGATTTGGTACTGTGTTCAATATTTAGATATTTCGGTAGGTTTGCGATTAATGTTTGTCAGTTACGAAAGCCTGTGTGTCTGTGTGTTTTAATAATAAGACAAAAGCAATTGCATCCTTACCTATTTATAGACAAGTGTAATAATTTATACATCGATTTTTACAGTAATAACTAACCCTAACTACTAATTCCTATTATTTAACAGTAAAAAAAAGATGTACCCGGTATTTTTTTTTTTTGCTTATTTTGTGTACTGACCACCTTAACTTACCCCGCCCTCTTTATGTCTAACTTGCCCGGATCTCGTGCTAGCTACTAGACTCTACCGGGCGGTCACTAATCACTTCTTTTATTGCTGTCTGGTCCAGACAAAGAAATCTTTTTTGACACAGACCTTACAGTAACTATCAGAGTGTCATTAAAGTTAATTGCTAGACGTCTAGACGTTGACTCGCTGTGCAGCTCATCGGTTTTAGTTTCCTCTGAAAATGTCGTGCTCATAAATGAGGGGTTGTTTATCGAAGCAGTGCTCATCCCCAAAGATGATACCCTGTGACTTCCTAAAGGGCATGGGACCAAATGTATTTGACTGCTGGACTCTTATCAGATGTGATAAAGCATGAACTTAATAAACAATTAAAATTTGCTCAAAGAAATGTCCCTCTCGTCTGCAACCTTATCAAAGAAATGTTCATTTCTTCTGTGTCCTTATCACCTCACTAAATTTCCAGTGGGCAATGAGACTAAAAATCTCTTTAAAAACTATGAACGTCTAGCGGATCATTGTAAAGTAAATAATTTATTATAATTTTTTTTGTTTGGTTTATATCTCTAGTGCTTTTTCTGGAGTACCTAGCTCATTAACTTGGGAAAATCTGGACCCACAAAATATCTTGCAGAAACTTGAGGCTTCTTCTGTAAATATTCCACTCAATGCCATGAGAGATGCTTTTCAAAGGGTAATAAGACATCATTAAATTAACCCAGTTATTTGTTATTAACATTGTGTAGAAGTAAAATATACCCAAATATTTATTTGCCTTTTTAAATCCAATGGATGCAGTCCTGTTCATTTCCTTTGTTGTCCTAGTTCTAATTTATTGAACTATTTGTTTCATTGTTGTCATGGACCACATAAAAAAGCAACAAAGTTTGTCATTTTCAGGCTGGTATCACAACAGGGTATCAAGAAAAACCTTGCTTAAACCCTAAAGACCTGGACTGTCCAAAAACTGCTGCTAACTATAACTCTAGTGTAAGTATTTCATGTCAAGTAATAATAATTAGAATCAATTGTAATTGAGAATGAAAATCCGTTTCATTTCAATCATTTTGAAACATAATTTTCTTTTTTAAAAAATGTATATAATTGTAAAATAATTTTTTATTTTCTTTCATTGTGCTATCTTTCAGCTTCCAGATCTAAGTGCTGAATTTACCAAGGGTTGTTCAGGTTTTGCCACTAAATATATGCAATGGGAACATGATCTGATATTTGGTGGTATAAAAAAGAACAAGACTGGACATATTGTCAGGTAGGAGGCATTCTTTGTTGAAATGACTTGATCTTCCATTGTGAGCATGTAGAACTTAGCAAAGGGTTTGCAACATCTAATTTAAATGACTTTAATAATTTTATCATTTTGTGCCATCGTTTAGAGTTGAAGCTTTCCAGAGCATATTACAGCTAATGGCAGAGAAAGATTTATTTCAATACTATGAAGATAACCAGAAAGTATCCGGCATTGACTGGACACAGCAGAAGGCACGGGCTGTGTTGGAGGCATTTCAAAGAAAGTTTTCAAAGGTGAACATTTTAATAATATAATTAGTTTGTTTGTTTTGTTTGTAGTTCAATATGACCTTAAGACTGTTATAGGGCTATTTGAAATTTTACTGACACTTCTTCACATTATCTTGCACAGATCATGAACAATTTTGGCAATGAGACAAACAAAGATAACCTGCATGGATTCTCCACAACTTCACTGATGGATATGATGAAAGATTTGTCCAACATCAGTGTCACTCGTGTGGTTCTGGGCTATGTACTCATGGTCAGTTCAGTTAGATGGTATAGATAATCTTGAATTTTTTTTTCATGAGCTTATTATCTACCTACTACAGTCTAAGTGTTTCACTTGAGTCATACACATGAGCTTATTATCTACCTACTACAGTCTAAGTGTTTCACTTGAGTCATACACATGAGCTTATTATCTACCTACTACAGTCTAAGTGTTTCACTTGAGTCATACACATGAGCTTATTATCTACCTACTACAGTCTAAGTGTTTCACTTGAGTCATACACATGAGCTTATTATCTACCTACTACAGTCTAAGTGTTTCACTTGAGTCATACAATCTTCCTTACTTTGTAGTTTATCTATGCCTGTGTTTCACTCCTTCGATGGAATGATGCTGTCAACTCACAAAGTGGCATAGGTATGGCTGGAGTCATCCTAGTGTCTCTCTCAGTGGCTGCTGGACTAGGGATATGCTCTGTACTGGGCATCAACTTTAATGCATCCACAACACAGGTATTTATCTTGTCAGATTTTAGTTTTCCTTTTAATTGAACTTGCAGAAAATAAATAAGTTGAAAAGATTCTTGAAACTTCATGTTCTATTTTCAGATTATTCCATTCCTAACGCTGGGACTAGGTGTTGATGACATGTTTCTTATAGCGCACACCTACTTTGAAAATGTTGACCACGTACCAACCCATGTAAGTTTTACCCTTTTACTTCTCATTGTTTTTACTCATATATTTTTTAAGGTTTTATATTTATGAGGTGTAGTTATAAGGGATGAAGCTATCAAGCACAGTAGGCTGCCAATGTTGTGTTAACATTCCTGTTAGTGGCTGTCTTGCCAGGACAGACACCTGAACAGTTAACCACAGAAAACAAAAAGTGAACTATGCATGAACTGATTTACAATGCAGTAGGTCTCTAATGAAATATGTTTTGGCTATGTGTTAATTACATCTTTTTCAAACTGCAAGTTTTGCTGTCTTTTGGATCTTTTCAATGTCAGTTTGTGATTTATAAGTTGCTAGAAATATAATTATTTAGCTATTCATAAAATTGGAATATTTGATGGGTAAACAATGTTTACATTTTGGAAGATAATTGAATGACAGATTGAAACCTATGTCCTATTGAGAGAGAAACACAGGCCCAATTTACAAAAAGGTCCTATGTAGCCAAATGAAAGCACAAATCCCATGTAGCCAGACTTTCTACCATTTTTCTGTGGTTTGTGTTTGTATATAGGCTAATCTTTGTTATTTATATTTTCATTGTTGCATTTTTTATTTCATCTATTTCTGCTAATTAGCCATATGATTACAATAGAGTTATGAATAGTATTTAGAATCTTCAGCTGGACTCATTGATTGAAATATACTGTATACTAGTCTCTTTAAAAAAAGAAACTTAGGTCTTTTTTGTCGGTTCGATCTCTGACTTATGGTACAACTTATTTAAGGATAAAGACGGTTCGATCTCTGACTTACAGTACAACTTATTTAAGGATGAAGACCGTTCGATCTCTGACTTACAGTACAACTTATTTAAGGATGAAGACCTTCGATCCCTGACTTACAGTACAACTTATTTAAGGATGAAGACGTTCGATCCCTGACTTACAGTACAACTTATTTAAGGATGAAGACGTTCGATCCCTGACTTACAGTACAACTTATTTAAGGATGAAGACCGTTCGATCCCTGACTTACAGTACAACTTATTTAAGGATGAAGACGTTCGATCCCTGACTTACAGTACAACTTATTTAAGGATGAAGACATTCGATCCCTGACTTACAGTACAACTTATTTAAGGATGAAGACGTTCGATCCCTGACTTACAGTACAACTTATTTAAGGATGAAGACGTTCGATCCCTGACTTACAGTACAACTTATTTAAGGATGAAGACCGTTCGATCTCTGACTTACAGTACAACTTATTTAAGGATGAAGACGTTCGATCCCTGACTTACAGTACAACTTATTTAAGGATGAAGACCGTTCGATCTCTGACTTACAGTACAACTTATTTAAGGATGAAGACCTTCGATCCCTGACTTACAGTACAACTTATTTAAGGATGAAGACGTTCGATCCCTGACTTACAGTACAACTTATTTAAGGATGAAGACATTCGATCCCTGACTTACAGTACAACTTATTTAAGGATGAAGACCGTTCGATCCCTGACTTACAGTACAACTTATTTAAGGATGAAGACGTTCGATCCCTGACTTACAGTACAACTTATTTAAGGATGAAGACGTTCGATCCCTGACTTACAGTACAACTTATTTAAGGATGAAGACGTTCGATCCCTGACTTACAGTACAACTTATTTAAGGATGAAGACGTTCGATCCCTGACTTACAGTACAACTTATTTAAGGATGAAGACCGTTCGATCTCTGACTTACAGTACAACTTATTTAAGGATGAAGACGTTCGATCCCTGACTTACAGTACAACTTATTTAAGGATGAAGACGTTCGATCCCTGACTTACAGTACAACTTATTTAAGGATGAAGACGTTCGATCCCTGACTTACAGTACAACTTATTTAAGGATGAAGACGTTCGATCCCTGACTTACAGTACAACTTATTTAAGGATGAAGACGTTCGATCTCTGACTTACAGTACAACTTATTTAAGGATGAAGACGGGGAAAGTAATGGAAAGAATCGTTGAAGCAAACTGAGAAGTGGGATACAAAATAAAAGTACCATAACTGTAACATAACTAATAGTCAATGCAGTATTCGAATCTAAGACATAAAAATGAGAGAGAAGGGAGATCATTAACTCTATGTGACATTTTAATGCCACCATGCACGATACCATCGGCACATTAGGAAGAAATAACGTTAATTATTGTTTTAAAAATAGTTTGCAAGTATGTGTACATTGTCTTCGTCGGTGTCATAGTACCCAGAGATGTCTTCTTCGTAGCTCTTGTTTAAAAACCGTTGATTTCGTCTGTATGTTTTCCCATCATTTGTCTTTATGATGTAAGATCTGGGTGATGGATGTTTCTTAATGACGACTGCTTTCTGCCATGTTTGTCCTAGACGAACTCTCACCTTCTCCCCCACAGAGTAGTCTTTAGGTAACCTTGCTTTTGAATCGTATTTCACTTTGCTTTTCCTCTGTCGTTCGTTGAGTAATGTCTCTGCATTTTCAGCTACCGATGGTTTCAATAGTTTGGGATCAGTTGGAATGATGTCCCTGAGTCTTCTACTCATCAACAGTTGTGATGGCGAATAAAGCAGTCCGCTTATTGGAGTATAGAATTTCTATACTCGAGCATAGCGAGATATGGATCTTTCCCACTTTTGTATGCTTTGTTGAATATCTGCTTTACGATACCAACATACACCTCACTTTGTCCATTTGATTGAGGGTATCTGGGACTTGATGTTGTTATCTTGAAACCCCATTCAGAAGCAAACTCTCTATATTGATAGCTATTGAATGGCATATTGTCGCTCACTATTTCTTCTGGTATGCCATGTCTAGCAAAAATACCTTTCATTGCCCTGATAACACATTCTGCTGTTTTGTTCTCTAGTCGTTTTATTTCAGGATATTTGGAGAAATAGTCCACAACAAGCAAATAGTCATTGTTTCGCCATTCAAACAAATCTGTCGCAACCTTTTTCCATGGTCTGTCTTGTACAGCATGAGGTAGCAATTTTTCCTTTACATTATTTCTTTTGAACGTTGCACATGTTGAGCATTTCATTATTGTCGAAAAAATATCTTTAGACAATCCTGGCCAAAACACACTCTGTTTTGCCTTGGATCTAGTTTTCTCAAGACCAAAATGACCTATGTGCAACTTGTCGAGAATTTCATTTCTCATACTTGAAGGAATTATAATTCTGTTCTCATAAAACAACAATATTCCATTCTCTTCATGAATACTGTCTTTAAATGACCAATACACTTTCACTGTTTCATGAACTTGAGTTTTTATCTTTGGCCAACCTTCTCTGACATAATTCATTACAAGTTTTAATTTAGCATCAGATTCAGTTTTCCTTCTAATTTCAATAATCTTCTGATCACTTCCCGGAAACTGTGCTGTTGCGCTATGAATTCTCATAACCATGTCATCATTTGAATTTGATTGTTCTTGACCATTGATGTACGCACGCGATAACGTATCAGCTATTTGCATTTTTGAACCTGGAGTGTAAGTTACTGTTAATTGATATCTCAACAGTCTTAACATCATCAACTGAAGTCTAGGTGAAATTTTATGTAAAGGCTTAGTCACAATAGTTTGCAAAGGTTTGTGATCTGATTGTACAGTCACAGTTCTTCCAAAAATATAATGGTGAAAATGTTCAGCTGGAAACACTATAGCTAACATTTCCTTTTCTATTTGTGCATATCTGCACTCTGTTTCTGTCAATGATCTTGACGTATACGCAACTGGTTTGTCTTCTTGCATTAAACATGCTCCCAACCCTTTAGAAGAAGCGTCACACTGAATAGTAACTGGCTTTTCAGGGTTAAACAATTGCAGAACTGGAGCTTCACTAAGTGTTTTCTTTATTAGTTGGAAAACATTTTCTTGCTCTGCATTCCACTGCCACAATACATCCTTCTTTAGCAATTCACGCAATGGACTGGTAATTGTTGACATGTTTGGAATGAAACTTGACAGAAAGTTCAACATCCCTAGCAGTCTTTGAATTCCTGTTCGATCTGTTGGTGCTGGCATCTCCATTATTGCTTTGATTTTAGCTGGATCTGGACGAATACCATCTGCTCCAATTTGTCTTCCGAGATAATTGGCACCAGAAAGTTTATATTGTATCTTGTTCTTGTTGAACTTTACATTGTTCTTTCTAGCTCTCTCCAGAACATTTTCAAAAATTTGATCATGTTCTTTTTCATCTTTTGCTGCAATCAGCATGTCATCTGACATGATATGTACACCTGGGATGTCTCCGAATACTTGATAAGCACGTTTCTGTAATACTTCACTAGCTGAGGATATACCAAAAGGCATTCTCAAGAATCTGTATCTTCCAAACGGAGTATTGAATGTACATAAATAAGAGCTTGGTTCATCCAACTCCACTTGCCAATATGCATCCTTTTGATCAAGTATACTAAACAGTTTTGCTGCTCCCAGTGAACTATTGATTTGATCAAATGTTGGTATAGTGAAATGTTCTCTCATTATATATTTGTTCAGTTCTCGGGGATCTAAACACAACCTCAAAGAGTTATCTTTCTTCTTTGCTATAACCAAGTTATGAACCCATTCTGTTGGTTCATCAACTTCTGTGATCACTCCATCTTGTTGCATTTGTGTGAGTTTTCTTTTTAATTCTTCATAGAGTGATGGTGCAACTCTGCGCGCACATTGAATAACTGGTTTTGCATCTGACGTCAGTTTAATGTGATACTTCATTTTGTATGTACCGAGTCCTTCAATACTTGATTATATTTTTTCATCAACACTCGTGGAACTTCATTTTGTTGCTTGACATGACATTGTGTACTTCGACATTTCTCTTTGCCTCAATTAGTTTTAAAGCAATAGATGTCTTCAGACCTAGTATAGGATTTATACTTTTCTTGATCACGTACATATCATCTTTAACTTCTACATCGCCGACTTTAAATGTGACCGATGCAACTCCCTTCAGTTCTAATGCTTCATCCCCCAATGCTCGTAGGGTAGTATTTGAATTCTTTAACCGAGTATCAGTTTCTAAATTGTTCCACGTTGACTCTGATATCACATTAGCTTGTGCTCCTGTGTCAATCTTCATTTTGACTATTTTTCCCATAATATTGACATCAACCATCCAAACTTTGATATTGTTGTCAGTACCAATTGCCTCAAACCACAACTCATTTACTTGGCTTGACTGACTTTCATCTTCCAGTGAATCAACAGCTTTGAAGTGTTTCGAACGACATTTTGCAGCGAAATGATTTCTCTTTTTACATCTTCTGCATGTCTGTCCAAATGCTGGGCAATTGTATTTTCCATGAGATCCACCACAAGATCTGATCTGCAATCTCTAATTAAACTTGTTACATGATTCTTTGCCATTTTTCCCTGTGAGGTTTTGACTGGCTTTCTATCTTCGGTCTTCTTTTCTGGGTCACTGGCTTTGGTTACGTCTTGAGACGGGGTAGAATCTGTAGTGGATGATCAAGCCAATTCTGGATCGGCTGAGTTTGCCACAGTTCGAGCATTTATATTCATCTGACCTAGGGCTCACTGACAGGGCAGCTTTCTTTTTCTTTCTCTTGACCGATGCAGCTTCATTTCTTTTGCATTCAGCAAAGTTCGTACCAGCACGTACACTCTGTCTCCATGCTGTCCGGTCTTGGGCTTTCTCCTCCCACATACTTTGGTCGATGCCCATGGCTCTCATGTCTCGCTTGCAGACATCTCTGTAAGTTAGTCTTGGGAGGCCCTTGGGTCTGGCTCCCTCTTCTAGCTCAGCGTACAGGATGTCTTTAGACTATTAGGCCTACATATACAAATACGCATGTTTGTTGTTTGAATGTAAGGGAAAGTGTTTCATCCAAATACGACCTCTATAATGTATTATAGCTTATTCTTTATTTTTTGACGCCTGTGTGTTTCCTCTAAACTTGTCCTGTTTAATTAACACAATAGCTAGATGGACTATCATCACACACTAACTAGCCTAGTCTAAACCTGTCCTGTTCAACACAATAGCTAGATGGACTATCTTCACACACTAACTAGCCTAGTCTAAACTTGTCCTGTTCAACACAATAGCTAGATGGACTATCTTCACAAATAAATAGCCTGTTCAACACAATAGCTAGATGGACTATCTTCACACACTAACTAGCCTATTCTAAACTTGTCCTGTTCAACACAATAGCTAGATGGACTATCTTCACAAATAAATAGCCTGTTCAACACAATAGCTAGATGGACTATCTTCACACACTAACTAGCCTAGTCTAAACTTGTCCTGTTCAACACAATAGCTAGATGGACTATCATCACACACTACCTAGCCTAGTCTAAACTTGTCGTGTTCAACACAATAGCTAGATGGACTATCATCACACACTACCTAGCCTAGTCTAAACTTGATCGTTTACCACAATAGACTACCCACCCCTTCCGGCTAGGCCCTGGCACCTTTTGTTTGCTTCCCCTTGCTTGACGTTTTTATCCAAATAGTTTCGTTTTGGGTGGTCCATTCTTCAGCCTGACGAGGTGGGGAAGAGTAAGGTAGATGGGGGGGGGGGGGGGGCAAATGCAGGTAAGTTGGGTTGTCATGAGGGAGGGGAGGGGGGTCA
The DNA here is from genome assembly GCF_947242115.1 of Biomphalaria glabrata. Taxonomy (NCBI): domain Eukaryota; kingdom Metazoa; phylum Mollusca; class Gastropoda; family Planorbidae; genus Biomphalaria; species Biomphalaria glabrata. The sequence goes on from NC_074715.1 coordinate 23,323,767, forward strand.
CAGTTTAATGCTTTTAACCGTCACTTTTTTTTTATTTGACTGAAACGTAAAAATGTATTTAAAACAAAAAAAAAAAAGATAGCTTTCACAATTCCTGTCTTATCTGTTTTAGTCACATGATGATGACCTGTCCAGTAGATGTTTGTAAAACTAGATCTATGTCTATAGATCTAGCTAGTGTCGCTCATATGCTCCTTAAATGTGAACTTATATAGTTATATGCAGTGTTTTTTTTTTTTTTTTTTTTTTGTAAAAAAAAGAAGGTGCCGTAACTCAGTGATGGACTGCCTAACTTTTAACTAAAAACTTAATAATAAATAATAATACAAGATAAGTAATAATTTTTCCCCACATTGAAAAAGGTGCCGGTACTCCGTACCGGTGCGTACCGTCACAAAAAAAAGCAGTGGTTATCTATACTATAAAGTATAAAGTAAGGCGTATGTATGTATGTATGTATGTATGTATGTGACGAATAGAAATCAAAACCGCTTGACCAATCTTGATAAAACTTGGCAGGAATGTTCCTTGGGTACTAACCTAGACCGTAGTGTATGTATTGTAGCCCTAAAACAAACTTAAGACCCTAAAAAAAAATAAAGTTGTCCGACTCTATTAAAGCTATAGTATTTATGGATCTAGGCCATGTTTACAATGTTGACATGAGAAAAGATCGAAAGGATTTAGATCTAGTATACTTATATAGATCAGCCATACTTCCGTCGTTTATTTTAGGACACTAGATTTATTCAAATGCATATCCATCTATGTTAAGTTGGACATTTGGACTTGCAATGCGTAAATGAATAAAATTTAATATGGATCTATGGGCTGCTCTAGACTAAAATTCTTCAATATTTGAAGAGTAAGTCATAACTTCTTGGGTTGTTGGCTTATCTTTTTTTTTTCTTCAGTGCATAGATATAGAAGCGAATTGAATGATAAAATGTGAACGCTTGTAGATTTTTATGTCTGTTAGCTTAGTGGTCAATACCAGTGGTGTTAAGATGGCAGATTTTTTGACATGACCTATTCAGTTCTTGGAACCATTAGAGATTAGAGCTAATGGTTATCATCATCTTTATCAATTTTTCATAGAATAGCTTGGAGTTGACAGTCATAAGTTTGATAGCAGAAGTTTGTGCTGTCGAATACTGGTACCTAGAGTTAAAACACTCATATTATGTAGCTATTAACAGATTAATGAATGTACATTTAAAATTAATACTGGTACCAGGTACCGTAATGTATTGTCACATAAAGTTTCATACAGAAATTGCATGCATACCAAGATACACATCATTTGAGCAAAAGCTAATTTGGAACAAACAAATAAATTGATGGATTGAACTAATGTGAGATTTGTTGAAGGGCTTGTATTATCACCTTGGACTAGTCAAATGTTTGGACAATTGAAATGTATTTAATATGGACTAATGAAAAGCCTTTGTCCCTGATGATGCATGTTGCATTTATTACAGGAATTGACGGGAGAGGTGCTGAAGCGATCTGGTGTGACTGTGTTGTTAACTTCTTTCAGCAACATGTTGGCTTTTTTTACTGCTGCCATCATTCCTATTCCCGCCTTGAGAGCTTTCACCTTACAGGTAAAAGTCTTTAGTTAACTTTAGTTCACTATTGGTTGCTATGTAATAAAGCATAATGAATGTCATACCTGGTACTAATATTTACTTTTGCAATCCATTGTACATTTATGTCAAACAATCATCAGTTACTTCTAAGGCATTGTGTTGTTTTTTTCAATCCACTATTCCTATTACTGGTACTGTATAAGCAATTGTCCATTTATATCAAACCCTAGTTCATTTATTCAGGTCATTATTACTTAACTAAAAGCATTTTCTACTAACACCTTAACAATTAAATGCATCAGTTTTAGCTGCCATTATTAACAGTATACTCATACTCTAATTATTGATACATTTAGTAGGTAAACATTAAAAGTGTTCTATTGTCATTGGTAAACATTACTTTGCTTTCTGATGTTCATTTCATTGTCTTTTGTGTTCAGGCTGGTATCTTAGTACTGTTCAATTTGGGATCAGTACTTCTAGTGTACCCTGCCATAGTCAGCTTGGACCTGGTCAGAAGGGAAGATAAAAGAATTGATGTCTTTTGTTGTTTTCAAAGGTAATGTATAGCATCATTTTGTATAGACTTTTTTCAAATAAACACAATAGTTAGTAGGGTTAGGGTTTAAATTGTTTTTATTTGAATAAATTAAACCATTGTTTGATGAACTTACAAGATTTTTAAGTTATAGTATTCAAAGGGGAGAAAATGACTTATTTTCAGTTCTGCTGGGTCTAATGATGTCATTGAGCTACAGCCACAGTGTGAGGATTTGGACACACTTAGCCAACATCGTGAGCTAACAGACCTTCAGAGAGAGCCCAGTCCACCTCCTCCTTACACAGCCTCTGGTGGAACACAGCCTCCTTGCTATGACACTGTCACAAGGTCTGAATCTTCAGGAGCTGTTACAACATTGGCCCCTAATGATGGAATATTTACAAGACGCCTAGAGTCTCCTCTTGGGTCTAGTAAGGCATTTTATTCAATAAAAAAAGAGATTGATTTTTCAGTCCAATGGCTGATTATTAAGACTGATGGCATAATTTACAGTTATTGGCATTTAATTCTAAATAAAATATTCTCAAATTTACAGTGTACATTTCACATATGCTGGTATATAGATAATGAAATGCAATGTTTTGTTAAAGCATTTCACTTTAAACTAATTTTGCTTAAATTGTACTCCAGCTTGTCCATCAACAACATCATCACGTCAGTGTCTGACATCTGACAATGGCATATCATGTAAAGACAGATGTGTCAAGGCACAGAAGGAGTGTCTCACTTGGACCCTCACTTGTCTTGCTGCTAAAGTCTATGCTCCTTTTCTCCAGCGTACCTTTGTCAAGGTAAAGTAAACTTTTTTTTTTAAACTTTAACACCAAATTTTAAATAGAAGCTTCTATCTATTATTTTAATAGCTGTCAATACAGGGTGAAGATAACCATAAGTTATCATAGATATAAAAGCAGCTTATAACAAAAGCAATAGCCTTGTTAATGTTAAAATTCAATTAATTTTTTTTAATGAGAAAAAACAGCAACATAAAACAATAACATTTTATCCTAAATACTATTTGGAAAAAAAATATTTTAAAGCAATTAATTAAGTTTTATGTACACTTTCCAATTTGTTAATCACACAAGTTCAACTGAATCAATATGCATTATAACTATTTTGTTTTATATTTTTCATTTAAAATCTTAATTATGTTAACACTCAATCTAAAATCTAGTAATTTCTCTATAAAAACATGCATTTCAGCAGCCAACTTTATTTATTAATTTCGTCTTTGTAGATTTTCAAAGTACAAGGTTCACTATGTACAATGTTGACTGAAAAGTTTTCTTCAAAAACAAATTTCAGGTGACTGTCTTAGCTGCTTTCTTAGTGTTTCTGATATTGGGTGCCTGGGGCACAGCTCAGGTGAAGGATGGTCTGGACCTAACTGACATTGTTCCGAGGGAAACAGCTGAGTTTCAATTTCTGGAAGCTCAATCCAAATATTTTGGTTTCTACAGTATTAATATGATCACAAAGGTAACATCATTATTTAAAGCTATTTTTAGGGGATTAAAATGGGGGAAAAAAACTGTTTGTCAGCTAATGGTTTAAGTTGTACAGATAACACTAATCTTACTTTTATGTAGTATAAACATGGTGCATGGCCATCAAGTCAAAATGTTGTTATTTTTTGTTTGCAAAAGTAGAGAATTTACTTGATACTGGTACCCAAAAATAAAAAGATGTTATTTAATAGAGATGTGGGAAAATTAGAATTAGGTATAGTAGGATTATGTAAGATCATTCCTAATCCAACTCTCCAATAATATGTTGTTTTTTTTTATTTCTGACCACAGGGTGATTTTGACTATGCCAATAACCAGCAATTATTGTATGATTACCACAATGCTTTCTCAAAGGTGAAAAAAATTATCAAAAGAGAGGATAACACACTGACTCCATTTTGGTTGGAACTATTTCGGCAGTGGCTCTTAGGTCAATCATTTTTACATCCATGTGACATTGTTTTATTATTAATTGTCCTTGTAATGGTAAACATTTTCTTGAAATTAATTCTGTAAACCATTAATTTAAACTATATTTTGTATATAAAAATATTTTTAATTTTATGCTTACAGACTTGCAAAATGCCTTTGATAAAGACAAAGATAACAATCGCTTCTCTAATGATAGTTGGTTACCCAATGCATCCGAAGATGCCATTCTGGCATATAAACTCTTAATTCAAACTGGGGATGTTAATAACCCATATAATAAAAATCTGGTAATTTTTTTTTATTGTCTTTAAGTAATGATGTAATTTTATGATTCAATTATTTTGATTTTGCTTTCAGTAGGTCAAATTTGCAATTAAGATAGTGTTGATATCTAAACAATGTTAACTGTAGCATCAGCTGGTGCTTGGTTAAGTTATTACTGGTGTAGAGGTGTTCTGACACAGATTATAGCAAGTGCAGACCACCCAAGTGTGAAGCAGAGATGGGGAGAGGGAGGTGGATGACTCACCTTACAGGTGAACATCATGACATCATTCCCCACTGCACATAAACACACACACTCACACACCCTCTGGTGCTCTGTTGTGCCAGTGATTGTAAAAGCTTAGGACAGGTTTATTATAGAAGTTAATAGTGTGCAAGTACAGCTGACATTACTTTGACTGAAAGAGACTTTCTAAGCTCTTCTGTTTCATATAGATGTACAAATATAAAAAGGCTAATATATACTTAACCTAGACTAACTGGTAGTCTAATATACATAATATAACTTCCTATAGGTATTTATCTTAAATATTAAATAATGTAGAGTTCTATCATTTGACAAATTTAAATGTACAAATATTAACCAGTTTAAGCTTGAAAGTGTTCTGGACATTTGTCACAGCTTCAAGGGGCTTGCTTCAACCCTTAAAAAAATATCAAAAATAGTTTTAAAAGCCTGAATAGTAACAAAACCAGTTTTATCACTGACCATCCCTCATTTGTTCATCAGTACCTGGTAACTGAAGTATTCAATTTTATTTCAACTGCCTGGTGGACAAAGTTATTTCCAAAGACTACAGGGGAAAAAATTATTAGCTCCCTAAACCCCCCACACACACACACACACACTTTTTGACAATTTAAAACAACTCCTTTCCACAATGATCAACTTGATTTATTCCAATTATTTAAATTGTGCAACTCTGCCATTATATGTATCACTGTCACTGACCAAACTATTTTTAAATGGCTGAATCTAGCTTCTGCTTTTTTATTTCTAAGCTTTCCCCTGTAACTTAAACTTAAGTAATAGTCTAGATATAGCCTTTACATTTTTTAAATAGGTTGCATATCAGTCTAACATTATATATTATAAACTAATTTTTTGTTGTTTTTTTCCCCACAATTAGGCAACCAAGAACCGTTTGGTAGATGATAAGGGCATTATTAATCCATCAGGCTTTTATAATTACCTGAGTGCTTGGACAACCAATGATGTGATGGCATACACTTACTCCATGGCAAACTTTCATCCACTACCAAAAGGTTGGCAGCATGATCCAACAGATGGGAACTTAGAGGGTCAGTCATTTTTACTCTTAGTATTACTTCCTTTTTTTTGGTCATACTTTTTTTTTCTTTTGTTTTAATCACAATGTTTATTAATTTTTTTTGAGATAGCATAAGTTTGTATAGTAACAATTTAGTGACCATGTTTGTTTTGTTTTTTCTGCAGTTTATAAGTCACAGCTGCTTGAATTCACTCAGTTGCCTTTTTATTTAACCAACTTGTCATCTACAGAGGAAGTTATTGAAGTGATCACTGTGAGTATTCTTTATTAGACTTACATGCTTTTTTTTTTTTGTTTTTAATACTCCAGCATTTATTTATGAATGAATGTTCTAAAAATGTATTCATTTTTTCTTCAGGAAATCCGAAAAATGTGTGATGATTTCTCTAGTAAAGGGCTTCCAAATTTCCCCAGTGGAGTTCCCTTCACTTTTTATGAGCAGTATATCAATCTACGTTTCTACCTCATGTTATCTTTGATTTGTGTGTTGGTTGTTACTTTTGTGGTACTCACTGTTGTTTTGATGAATCCATGGATAGCTGCTATTGTGGTAAGATCATCATCATCATCTATCATTTCTACATTATTAATTAAGCACTGTATTAAAAAGTGCCTATCACTGGTAAATTGTAGTTATTTAGTGCTTAGTAAAATGTAGATTGTAAAACATATTAATGTATTGCTAAGTCCTGTTGTATGCTTCACATTTGAATGATTTGATGTTTGGAATCTGTCTTTCCAGGTGATTGTGTTGGGTATGATGATTGTTGAATTGTTTGGCTTTATGGGACTTGCTGGTATCAAACTCAGTGCAGTCCCAGCAGTCATCTTGATAGTCTCTGTGGGCATTGGAGTGGAATTTACTTTACACTTGGCTGTGGTTAGTATTCATTTTCTAAATTCACTCTATAAGTCATTATTGTATTGTATACAGTAGCATGTCATTTTTAAAACATCTTCTTTAAGCATTTATCTTTTTTTTTTTTTTAAATAATATTTTCCTTTTTAAAAAATGTTTCTGTTATAAATTGAAGGCACATTTCTTTTATTTAAATGGTTTGATTCCACTTCTAGTTAACCTTCCAATGTTTTTTTTTTGCAGGGTTTTATCACAGCCATTGGAAGCAGGAATCGCAGAATGGCTATGGCCTTGGAGCACACATTCACACCAGTAGTTCATGGAGCTATCTCTACTTTCCTGGGCATCCTGATGCTTGTTGGCACTGAGTTTGATTTTATTGTCAAGTAAGTCAGACATTTTGTTCTGTTCTGTGTTTCCTTTAAAAATATGTTACAGATACAATGGATATGGGTGGTGAATATGTCTCTGTATTCTCAAAAATTAAATCTGATGACCCAATATCCAATTGTATGCATGGCATTCTAATATCAGTGAATAACCAATGGAACTCTTCTTTTGCAAATAGAATATTTTAATTTTTCAAGTTCAAATCATAAAACAAAAGATTACACAATGTACTTCATGAAATAAGACACAATATAATTCACTTAATAATAAATTCATAGTAGTAGACTTTACATTACGCTTGAATCAATAGACTAATATCAGCTTGTTTAATCTATTTATAGTTTTCTCAAACTTAGAAAGTTATCAAAATTTAAAGTACTAGAATGAAAATTAAAATTTTCTCCCCTGAATTATTTACTTTGTAGAAACTTAAGCTACCAAAGCCAATGTGCAAAAAAATCTTGTTCTTATTATAAGGATTTAAAAGTGCATTTTGTTTTACATTGGATGTCTTCTTACTTAAATTATAAAATATTTGTAATAAATGTTCATATTCTATAAAAGTGGGGATGTGAAATTAATCTGTTTTAACAGGAAATGATGTTGACAAGGTGCCAGCAGCCTTGACTTTTTCCATTTTAATGTCATTACATGTTAACTCATTATTAAAAAAAATGGTAAATCACCTCTCAACTTTCATCACATTGTACAGGCATTTTTCACAGGTCATAACATATATTCTGTACCAGTATATCAAAGTAGCTTAATTAACTCCACTCACAGCACTAACTCTTAACATTTATCATTTATAATCAAAATAGTAATTTCATAAATTTATTTGTCAAGTAGATTCATTAACATCAATATTTTGTGCAGAATTAGCCATCTCATTACATTACAGAAAGTAGTTTGTTTTAAAAGTCATCAAAATAGTAATTTGATGACTCCATACCTACATATCTATCATTCAATGAACTATTCTAAAAGTGGTGCATCCATATAGCACAAGTGTGGCAGTCCTGGAGGATGTATTTAAATGGAATAGAAAATGTAACTTCAATGTGCTTATCAAAGTTATTAGGGGATACTATAATATATAATCAAATTTTACCAGATTTGATATTATTTTAGAAAAATGAGTGAAAAAAAGGCTTTGTGATATTTTTCTCTTACTGTAGCACAATTTTCACTGACTATCTTCAGTGCTTAGAGGTGAAACAAAAAATGTTTTGACTTACCACAAAATGAAGTAATGCTAGGTTGCTGCCTCTACCACACACACACACTCTAGATCCCTAAAGATTTCATTTTGTTATAGAAAATTATTGCTGGGGCTGATTAGCGGATTTGATGTAATGGTGATGGCTCTTTAAAAAACACTGCTAAATGCAGTTTAAACAAAATCTTTTAGTTTGATGAATTTTTATTAAGTTGTATGGAAAAAGAAAAAGGTCGCCTCTCTCCGTTTGCGTTATTTACATTGGATTCTGCTCTTCCATGTTTATCGTCTGCTATTAGAAACTATTGGAGAGTTCGTGTGTTCAAAGGACTGGGCCAGTTCACACTTCAGGTTATTCTTTGTCTTTGTTTACAATAGTGTAAGCCTACCTACATACTTTGAGCCTATTGATCCTGTGTGAAGTGTGGTCTTTTTATAACACATGCTTAACGTTGGCCTGATATTATTTACTCGAGTTGTTTTTTTAACTTGCTGTTTTGTTCTTATGAGATTTGTTTGATATTGTAAAGTGTAGGTACTTTGATAAAAATTTCAGACTCAATATATTGTAATGAAACTAATATAGTTAGTTAGAGCTTTTGGAACCGAGTTTATTGATACCTCATTTATGTTTCTAAGTTGATTAGAACAAAAATTATAGCAATTTTAGTGTCGAAAATTTTGCTTATATTTTTTCTTTAAAATTGTGACCGAAAAAAGAAAATTTCACATTAAAAATGCTGTAACTTATTTACTATTTGAGTTATTTGCATGTAATTTTCACCAGAAATACACAATTATGTCCTGATATTTGTTTTTATTTCAAACAAGTGGTAGACTGTAACATAACGTTCTTATTTGTTTTTAAAGTGAGGTTACTTGTAAAAAAAGAAACAATCGACAAGAAGTACTTTTTCACATTTAGAAGAGTCTAACTTTTACACCTTAAGAGATAATTGAAAACAATTTTAAACAGAGATGCTTGATTATCTGTTGATACTTATTTTACTTTTAAATTATAGATCGAAGTCCAAGAAAATATTTTACACTTCATGATGAGACACCTCATGTAAAAAAAAATGACAGAAAAAGTACTTTTTTTTTCCGTTAATAGGCTATATTTTTTTTTAACTTTCAGAGCTATATAAATAAAATTTTCAACACAAATGCATGAATTTAATTGTGTTGTTCCTTTTATTATTTTGAAACCTGAGATTGAAGTTAACACAAAACTTTTTTGTTATAGATCTGTGGTGACAGTAAGTAAATGTAATACGTCACCAGGTCGAAAATAATTTTCCAATATGAATTTTTTTGCTTGCGCCCAATGATGGTGTCAGAATATGTAAAAGTATTTATAACATCCCTGTCTGTTGCTGTCACATTAGTGTATATGACAATCATGTCACACCGCAGCCTCCTTTAGTTATGCCCATCGCCGGCATTGCCAATGACGTTCTCTGTGGAGAAAAAAAATATTTAATATTTAAAGCTCTTAGTCATGACTGAAGCTTCATTTAACACCATATCAGCATAAACAACTTTAATTTTAAAAGAATATTTTCAGGACTTGATCCTGTATAAAAATCTATGTTATGTCTCTGTATAAGTATCTAGCCAAGAAATCTTATCTAGAATTTAGATTTTATTGATCAGTGATCTCTCATTGAATTGAACTAGATCTAGATCTAGAAATGAATACTATTGACTTTTTATTAATCTACTCTAGATTTGACTATAATCACTAGATTTACTTAGTATTATTTATTAAAAGTCAAATAATTTAATTGAAATTCATAGATCTAGATAGATTGTGGAAAACAATTACGATAATGCAACTAGATCTAGATTTAGATTTATTTATAATTATTTTTTAATTATCGGCCATTATCGCGACAAATTTTATTATTATTTTTTTTTAATCCTTTCAAAACTTAAATAGTATGTAAATATCATTATAAAGATATTATTTATGAAGTTTTAAATTATAGATGATAAAAGAAAATGAAGGATTGTGATGGATTTCAAAAGGGAATGTGAAATACAAAAAGGATGCAGCCATTGATAAACATAGGATCTATCACTTCCTGTCTAGTAATGGCGGCTTGTTTCACTTTAAAAAATTAGACCTAGCCCAGTCCGTTGGCATTTGCCACTAAAGAGGGGCACTTATTGCAATAAACTTTATTAAACTAATTAGATTTAATATTAAACTAACCCAAATAACTAAATTTAAAGATAGTATGAGCTTAATAAAAAAGAATTTGGTGGTCAACTTACCCGCATGCTCAACACGATGGATCTCCATGAAAACAATAGAATTTATGGCGATGTAGATCTAAAGAATTAATGAATATCCTGTCCTTGCGCGATAAAAAAGCTTTGATTATCCTTTTGAGCATGTATTTTGAAAACAATATCAGAATGGAACACAATGCCCATTGTCCTAGGTTTATATACTGACGCCGGTAGACTACCAGTTCCGGAAATCAAAAAAAATCTAGCACAACCGGAAAATCAAAGTACCTATGTAAAGTTACATAATTATTAGACATATATAATTAATATTATATATGGATCTAATCTAGATCTAAATATACGTCGTTTATCATTAGTAAAATGATCTAGATTATATTCTAGATGTATAAGAGCAAATACAGTTTAAAAAAAAAAGTCTAGAGCTTGATTACCTAGATGAAGCATTGAAGGTAAATCTAGAATATTCTAGGTCTAGATTGTAGACACAAATTTGAAAATCTAGATTCGAGACCTAGCCTATATATTTTAATCTCAAATTGAAATTAGACTTCAGAAATAAATAAACTCGTTTCAATCGCTGTGAACAGGGGCGATGGTGGGGTTTAGAGTTTAGATCTACTAGTTTCCTCCCAAATCTTGTTAGGGTTTCCCTCTAAATAAATATTCGCGCATGACTGTTTACATCTCCATTCAACATGGCTGCATGCGCTGGCATAGTTCAGATCACGTGATGTGTGGCCCACAAATGTCGAGAGTTAGGAAGAAATGCATCTTGCGCTTGGCGAAAAGAAAATAGATCTAGCCCAAGGACTGAAAGAGTGAGCGAGATGTCTCGTACGTTAAGCAACTTTGGATATATACTGGGACCGGATTTAAGACAATGCAGACTGCCACCATGCGACCGCCCATTGCCATGGGACTATCATATCGTGACTAACTATGGCCATCGGTATCGCCTTAATAAAGAGATAGGGACTCCACAAAAGATGTAAAGATCTATTACAAAATATGTGAGTCTTGATATTGGCCTACAAACATTGTTTTTAAAAAATATAGATCTAAAAAAAAAAAGAAAAATAAAGATCTAAAAGCGCTCCTTTGCAAACATTTATTTAAAAACTTAGTTGACCAAAGAAAAAAATCGAAAGTAGATCTAATTTTTATATAATTTAGTTCTAGGCTTTCAGAAAGAAGCGAAACAATGAATATATTGAATGCTTAGTTAATAAAAACCAAAAAAGGGGTTGGGGATAGTAACACTGGAATGAACGTAATCGATCAAGATCTATATTTACTTTAGTATTTGAACTTTTGCAGCAATATTTTGCCACGTGGTTCTCTATATCTTCTATTCAAATTACGCAATCCATAAAGGCTGTCACGTGATACGTAATTTTCGTTGTTTTATCAATATTATCACGTGGCTAAATGTTGTTTGTTTACGATTGGTGAATGAGGTCCATTATTTAAAGCTACAACTGTATTACTGTAGCCTATTGACGCCTAGTCTGTTTCTTTGGGTTGGCCTTGGTAGATCAGTTAGAATAGAAAACTTAATTTAAAAACAAAAAAAACATATTTAGGAAATTGGGTAATAATAGCAAAGACCTCAAGAGTCTTGATCTGTATAGATAAAAACACACAAAATAGAGCAGTGAGATTCATAACAAACGAATATTCACATTTGACTAGAGTAACACCTTTAGTAAAATCACTAAATAATTTAGAAAGTCTTCAGGATAGAAGACTTAAAAGTAAAGTAGCAATTGTACATAAAGCACTGAACCATAATCTTCAAATAAAAAAAAAATTAATAAAATACTCAGAAAGACACAAAGATAAAGGTACATTCCTTGTTCCATATGCTAGGACATATTGGTACAAATGCTCCTTCTTCCCTAGTGCTATTAGAGCATGGAGTGGGTGGTTACCTAGCTAGCCAGGAAAACCAGTGACTTGGCAGAATTTAGGTCATTGGTTAATATGTATGATTTAAGTGCATGACGCTTAGGACATAATTATCTTGTTTTTTGAAGTAACATCTGTATTATATAAGATAGGACACTAAATAATGTCTTTCTTAATCTAATCTTATCAAATGTTAACAGTTAATACTTTCTTGTTTCAGATATTTCTTTAATGTCTTAGGTGCCCTTGTTCTAATTGGGCTGCTCAATGGCTTGATGCTTTTGCCTGTCATTCTCAGTATTCTAGGACCCCAGGGAGAGGTACTTTTTTTTTATTGTTAAAATGTTTTTTTATGGATTTATAAGATAAGTTATGGTAAGATAATTTTATTGGTACAAACACATGAACAAATGTGAACAGTAAAGTCTTTGCTCTGAGTCTACAACCCTTTTTCTTTTTTAATCAGGTTATTCCTAAAGATAATGCTGACTGTCTGGCTTCGCCCACACCTGAGCCATCTCCCAAAGCACACAGATATTCTGGACATTCTCGACGTAGTACACGAAGAATTTATCCAAGAGTGAACTCTGACATTTCCTTGTCTACCATTTCGGAGGAGCCAACCCAGTACTCTTCACATGAGATCATTGTCCAGCCTGAAGTTGTTGTTGAGACCACAACGCTGCCTGGCACCTGTCATGACACATCGCACCATACTCACCAGATTCCGTGCAGACCAAACAATGGACATAGCAGTGGACAGAGTAGCCTTGTAACTGTACATAACAATAGATATGTGAGTGAAAAACTAAACTTTATTCTCCAAATATATAATATATTTATATAGGTCTCTTTTCAATTTAATGTCTACCTACTGTTTAACTAGAAACATAATCATCAATTACTGTTTTGCTTTCACAGAATTCTTCCCCACCCGATTCCCCGCCTCCTCCCCCACCATCCCACTTTACAAGAGTTAAAGCCACTGCTACTGTCAAGGTGGAAGTTCATACTCCAATACCAGGTAGGGTATTTGTTTATTTATAACAAACTACTATAAATACTTGTTCATATTGTGAAATTCTTTGAAAGGTAATAACTATTTGAGTTCAAATAGAAGTAAATTACTAGAAGTATTGAAGAAAATTCTGCTGGTGTGGTTTCAAAGAGATTTGAATATAAGAAATATGGAGGAATGTTTTTTGTGTTTGTTTTTTTTATCTGTAACTTTGATCTGTATCTTGGTCTGTGATATGAAATGAGTGATCTGTATTTTGGTCTTTGATATGAAATGAGTCTCTTCTGTTAGTTGAAGAAGTCAAAAGTTATTAATAGTTTTACACTTTTAGTCATGAGTGAATTTTTTTAACAAAAAAAAAAAAAAACAAAAAAACTTAAACTATAGACATTCTAAGAAAGCTAGCCATTTCTTTCAGGATGTGTCAACCAAGAACATACTTATAAAAGTAAGAGGCGGAAGACAAGGGAGAGTGACAACATCAGCAGTGGCAGTTCAGATTCAGATACAAGTTGGCATAAACACAGTTCACATAAAGACACTTCCTCTGTTTGTGAACGCCACCACTGTAATAACCCAGGCTCCTGTTCCAATCGGCTTCAACCGTCCACACCTCAGAGACACCACCGTAGGAGTAGTCGAGGAAATAGTAGTCAGTCAGGAAAATCTTCTGGCAACCGACAGAATCAGTCCAGTAGGGGTAACAGAGAGGATGATAGCTCAGATCATGACTGTAGTCAAGTCTGATAGACTGAAAAAATTTGTTGTCATTCGCTACCAGATGTTATTTTTATTGTTTCAAAGCTAATAACTAAGATCTAACAACTGAACGTCTGCCAGGTCATGTTTCCGGATTATGGGCTCTAGAATAATTACTTGTGTAACTTAACATCTAAGGTCTATTCAAACAAGAAGCAGTTAATCTCACATTGCAAACAGAGTTTTGTAATGAGCAAAAGTCTTTTCATTACAATGTTAGATCAAAATTGTAAGTGAACCATTACTTACAAAGTGTTGTGTTGTTAATTTTCATTCAGTGAAAGAACAAAAATACAAATGTTGAATTAAAATACTTACAGTATAGAGCAATTAAGTATCATAAACAATGGTTTTGATAATGCAAAACAAATTTCTGTATTATTCAGAAATGTCTTTAAAATGAGATTCACTTTTATCTATAGTTTTTAGTACAGTCCAGCAAATGTAAATGAAACTGTTGTGCCAAATGTGTTGAGATTGATGTATATTATGTGTGTGCAGAGAGTTATTGTTATCATTTTGAAATGAGCCAGAAAGCCTATGTTTCTGGACAACACACTGCTTCTGTTCAGCAGTAGCCTTAGACTCTGGCATTACCGGTGCATGATGCTTATAATTTTAAGTAGTTGCAATTCTAAGTGAAAAAAAGAAGTGATCATTGAAGTGGTCAACATAGTAGACGTACCAAGTCTTTTCTTTGTCTCCTGATAATGAAGTACACTTAAGGTTGATTTTTGTAAATCAAAAATTTTAAGAAAAAAAAAAATATTTTCATGAGATCACATCCCTGCATAATATAAACCACAAAGTGCCTTGCACATGCTAAGTGTTTCAGCTTCTTTGAACTTTGTCAACTACAAAATAAAAAAAAAGAAAACATGCTGATTCATGATTGTAATTTAGGTGTCAAATTTGTTTTTTGATTAGTTTTGTTATCTCAATTTCACATTGAATTCTGAATCAATTGTCTTGTTTAGTTGTTAGATTTGTTGTAATTTAGAGTTTGTTTCAGTAGTAATAGTATGTATAAATTATTTTTTGTAAAGAGATTGTATTTGTAAATGTATGTACATTTATAAATATTTGACATTGTACATTTTCACAACCTGTATATTGAATGGGGCGGGTGGGAATTTGTGTTGTTTTACTTTTTAACAGTTCAAGCTTTGCTAGTGGGAATTTTCACATATGTACCCAAAGTCTATCAAGCATACTTCAATGACTATATTATATATATATATATACATATATGTATATGTTATATCTGTATGTGTGTGTGTGTATATATATATGTATACACATATCTATGTATATAAGTATACATATATATACATACATATATGTATATATCTGTATGTATGTGTGTGTGTATATATATAATATATATATATATATATAATTGTTCTTGTCTTGTTATGGAAAAGGCTCTTTGACTCTTTGTTTTTATTGCCAAATATGTCTTAAGAGTTGTGAAGCAAAAATTGGTTTTATCCTAATGATAATAATTTACCCTGCTCTAATTGTTGACATTTATATGTGTCTGTGTAAAGCTTTCTTTAGCATTGCTTTGAAAAGACTGTAAATACTCAATCACTGAATATTCTCCTTGACTTTTTTTTAGTATGTGCTAAAAATTCCCACAGCAATCTGCTGACTGCTTTGCTCTACCTCTTTATCCTAACGGAGATGCCTTAATGGAAGATCTTTTTCATTAGGGGGCTCCGCACAGTGCAATGTGATAACTTGACTTACCCCAAAGAAAAACAAATATTATTGTTCATTCTTCATATTAATACTATTGTGTGCTTGACTGTTTGTTTTTTTGTATGTTGTATGTGTGGGTACATGGTTTGTATGGTACTGTATGAGTAATGAGGTGGCTGTGGGAATGTTTATGTTTAAGAACTTAAACAGGAGCATTGTTTATAACGAAGACTGTGGTTGATGGGTTCTATAAATAATGGAAACTTATTTAAATGTCTTCCATTTTTTGTATGTTTTAAAAAAGGTGATGAATATATGTATATATAATGTGCACACTACTTTGAATATGTAAAAACAAAAAAAAGGTAAATAGTGTCAGAAGGGTAGATTTAATGTGCTGTAAATGGAAGATGAAGGAATGATTACAGTGATATTATTAACAGGATCTAGGTGTATGAAAGATATGTTAGATTCAAGTTGTATTAGCTGTATTTAGATGTATGGAGAATGTTTAATTAGACTGATAATCAAAGAATCTAGATGTATTAATTTAATGTTTGTCTAACAATCTGTATGTACAGATTGTTGCCAGTACCACTGTGATGTCATTAGTTGTGTCCATTATGCAAGAAAGTTGAATAGTTTTAGCTTCCAGCAAACAATTTCAGGAAAACTTAAAGATTATTGTTTATATATATATATATATATATATATATATATATATATATATATATATATATATATATATATATATATATATATATATATATATATATATATATATATATATATATATATATATATGATTGACCCCAAAAATATTTTAGAAACAATTGGGTATTTTTTTATTGATTTGAATTTAATTAACATTGCAATATTTAAATTCTTTGTCGTTTAAAGTAGAAAGTCGTGTTGGTTTTTTTTGTTTGTTTTTTTTTGTTGAAATTAGGGTATGTCTCAGTTTAAAAAAAAAGAAAAATGGCATTATTTTTAAAGATTTTTATCAAGTGTATAAATTTTAAGCCTCTCACTCCCATTTTTCTGTAAGATTTATTTTGAAATATGCTTGCATATAATTTACATTTCTGATGCATTTTCAGTCTTCTCCCTCAGTCCTTAACTGTACGGGTATTTGATCATATCAGGTGTTCCTTTTTTCTTTTTAAAGTTTTGTTGAATGTTAAAATAGTCAGCTTATAGTAATGTGAACCTCACTATGACATTGTATAACTTTTTTTTGTTTGTGAATGATGTAATTTAATTTGCTGAACATGTGACCGTTGCTGTAGACTCTAGATGCACCCCACCCCCCTTTTTTTTATTAGTCCATTTAATTATCAAATTTGCAAGATATGTTAATATTTGATTAATTCATTTGCTAAGCGGCAGTATATTATTAGTTTCAAATGAACTTTGTTCATGTTTCACATGAGAAAATTGTTGTTTTGTTGTTTTTTTTCTCACTAAAGAAAAACAATTAGACTTCAAAAATGCCACTTTTTTTTTTCTCGCCAGCATTTATTATCAGGTTCTTTTATTTTTTTTGTTTACATGAAACATTTAATAAGCATTTGTAATTTATCCTAACGATTATGATGTGCAATATAATCTGTTCAGAAACTTTGACAAGTGCATCACATGACACAATGAAACAGCAGCTTATACAAATGGTCATTGACAACACCATGTTCTGATGCATTTTTATATATATTTATATATATATTTATTTATTGTTTAGACTCATGTTTAATCCCCCCCCCCTCAAGCCAAACAGATTTTATATCGCTCCACTTAATGACAGCAAGGACACTAGTAGCCAGAAAAGGATTAAATCTGTAGAGAGCTTGTCAACTAACCTTTTCACATTTCAACTAATTAGCAAATTGTTTATGGCATGCAAAAAAAAACAACAAGAATGTATTTTGATAATGCAAAGACTTGTTTAGATACTTAAAACCTAAATTTGAGTACATGATACATTTAACTCCACCAAATATATTGACTTATAATTTCAATTGTAATTACAATTTAGCTTCTGCATATTTCAATTAAAACAAAATATTAAATGATTCAGATTTTTACCAGTCCTCTGCCATTTTCTTAATCATGAAAAGGTTTTAATGCCTCAAGGCTACTTTCTGTTTGCAGAATGATTGTACAATTAATAAAAAGATGTACATATTCTTATTGGTCAAATTCACTTATGTTTTCAGAGCGATTGTTTTATTGATGTATGAAGTCATGTCTTGGTATACATTGTTAACAATAAATTGATTTTTATAACCAAAAATATATACCAAAATAGTGTTAAATAGTTTTTCATTTCATTTCCAAGATTTAGTCCTATTTAAATAGTTCAGAAGTTCATTTTACTGCAAAACAAGATATTTTCTTTTTATTTCTGAACACTCATTGGAGGACATACTAAAAAAGATGATGTAACATCTATCCAGGGTTATAATGTATTTGATGACACATGTCAGGAAATCAAAGCCGTAAAACTACTAGGCTATATTACCATATTTTTGAAGTAGTTAATTGTTCAACTTCCACATGGAAAATCAATAAAAATGTATCTACATATTCAGCAACTGGCTGAGTCACTGGAGTCTTTTATTTTTCTCATAGGTACACAGTGCATTGATGGTCTTTCTTTGCATTATGCCCAGGAATATAAAAGAATAAATCTTGATGAGCTCTGCGTAATTGGTTTCTGGTCAATAGCTTCTTATTTCATAAAATAAACTTTTCTTAAACTTAGTAACACTTCAGGGCAGAAAGTGAAGTAGCATTAATGCATAAAATATTTATTCCTATCCTTAATTTATAAATCCAAGATGCAACCTTATAAAATACTCAGATACATTCGTTGCCACAAGTGCTCCTTCTTTTTTTTAGTGTCATTAGAACATGGAGCGGGTGGCATGAATCAGACAAAAAACAAACAAACAATGACTTAGAAGAGTATAGTCTAATTAACATGCACGACTAGATAAAGAGGACGTAATTATTTTCTTATTAATAAGAAGTCTAGATTAAAACAACGATTGTTGATACCATTTTGGGTTTGGGTCACACTATGTAGTGAGGAGTGTCTGGCGAAGTTTCATAGAGAAATGTCCAATGTTTGTACAAACTTATTTACTTATCTTAATAATACATACTAATTATTTATAGACAAACTGGGTAGCCGCCTCGGATTGATGGGGACCTCGGGAGGACTCAAAATAATTTTTGGAATGAAATAATTGCGAAACATGGATCAAATCTCAAACAGCAGAAGTCTCTAGCTCTATGTCTACTAGTCTAGCAATAAGTCTCTACTATCACGAATGTTTAGATCTAGCTCTATGTCTACTAGTCTAGCAATAAGTCTCTAGCTCTATGTCTACTAGTCTAGCAATAAGTCTCTAGCTCTATGTCTACTAGTCTAGCAATAAGTCTCTAGCTCTATGTCTACTAGTCTAGCAATAAGTCTCTACTATCACGAATGTTTAGATCTAGCTCTATGTCTACTAGTCTAGCAATAAGTCTCTAGATCTATGTCTACTAGTCTAGCAATAAGTCTCTAGCTCTATGTCTACTAGTCTAGCAATAAGTCTCTAGATCTATGTCTACTAGTCTAGCAATAAGTCTCTAGCTCTATGTCTACTAGTCTAGCAATAAGTCTCTAGCTCTATGTCTACTAGTCTAGCAATAAGTCTCTAGCTCTATGTCTACTAGTCTAGCAATAAGTCTCTAGCTCTATGTCTACTAGTCTAGCAATAAGTCTCTAGCTCTATGTCTACTAGTCTAGCAATAAGTCTCTAGCTCTATGTCTACTAGTCTAGCAATAAGTCTCTACTATCACGAATGTTTAGATCTAGCTCTATGTCTACTAGTCTAGCAATAAGTCTCTAGCTCTATGTCTACTAGTCTAGCAATAAGTCTCTAGCTCTATGTCTACTAGTCTAGCAATAAGTCTCTAGCTCTATGTCTACTAGTCTAGCAATAAGTCTCTACTATCAGGAATGTTTATATCTAGATCTAGGCTTACTTGTTCTTGTTAGACTACATATGTTAGAGGACCATTGTTTCTGCCTTTTGGTGAAATGTCGAAACGTAATTTCTAGTCTGGTGTCAATGAAGCATATTCTTGCTATTGGCGCTTGGATGGAGCTGAAACATCGGTTTATACCATAAGGATATTTTAAGTGAGAAATTGCGCTATGTGAATCTAACTTATTTGTTGATTTAGATCAGTGGTTCCCAAACTTTTTTGTCTCGTGGACCCCTTGCCATGTTTTCTGGTTTTCTGTAGATCCCTGCTTAACTTTCAAATTTTTGCAAATTCAACATTTTTTAAAAAAACTTCTTTCTATCTGTACAAAAAGTAAAGTTCCACTCTCAGACCTTGTGGTCTATAGGGCAGATGATGTTAAGGTCATCTGTTTCTGTGGACTACGATTATCGAGGGTGTGTTGTGGCCAGCACAACGACAAACCGCCTTTACTTTTCCCCAACTAATGCCAGGTACCCATTAGAGCTGGGTTACCTCAGAGGCGTCCAAAAGATCCCGAAATTAAAACAGGATTCAAACTCGATACCCCCGGTTCAGAAGCCAAGCACTTTACCACTCAGCCAAAACGCTTCCTAATTTCTATCTGTAAAGAGTTGAAAAGTGTAAAAGTAATTTAAAGCTACATATTATACATATTAGAGATTTTAGAGATCTCTCTTTTTTATTGATAAATTAAAAAATTCAAAAGCAATTAAAATAGCAATCTCCAAACACACTGACCTTAAGTATCATTGCAAAAGTATTCGCAAAGACCAGTTTCTCGCGTATTTCTTGATGTTTCATGTGTTGCTCAAATATTGAGTCCGCGCGAAGATGTTATCACTATCGAGAGAAAAAGCGAAGGCGAGTAACTGTCGCCTCAACCAGTAAGCTTCGAGCAGGAAGGGCTCATTAGTCTTGGCTGGCTACCTGCCTAGCTGAAGTAAAACTGAATTCAAAACTCTCCAGCCTTGCAACTCAAACATGAGAAAGGTTTTGTGGGTCAACCCTGAGGAAAAATAAGGAGCCGCGATTCTTATGCAGTTTGCAGCACACATCACTACATCCTGTCAGAACCTGTGACGCTGCTGAGCCCAAACTTATATAGCCTATGTTGTTTGCAAAGAATTAGGCATACATATGAAGCTTTTAATTTGAAAACTCGTGCTACCGAAGCAAACTTGAACTGTATTGTTGCTTAACGAAATTCTTTTAATAATATCAGATGTGAGTTTGTGTAAAACAGTTTTTAAAACTACAACGGCTGGTAAAAATCAATGTTTTACCTATGGTGTTTTCCGCATTTTGCCAGAAATAAGTAAATTTACCCTTTCAGACATTGTGATGATGTTATGGTCATCTGTTTCTTTGGCCAACAGATAACGAGCAGGGTGTCATGTGGGCATAACAACGACCAACCGCCTTTACTTTTACTAACATAAGTCAGGTACCCATTAGAGTGGGGTGGACTCACTACCACACACCCCTATTTTGCTATAAGTAAACAGATATTGTAAGACTCACAAACCACCATCTTCTCTATAGGATGTTGAATAGAGATTTTGTGGGTGTATTCTGAACTTTATCTTTGAATGTTCATACGTTTTCCAAATCTATATTTTTTTATCAGGGTGACATTGTCGCAGATGATCCTCCAGCGTAATTAGTTTCATATCGTCATAAAAAAGGCAATCGGCAACCGCTTGATTGACAAGGAAAGAATGAACAATTTTAAATAATCAACGCTGTACAGTCTACATTTCTTTTTGTTAAACATAATTTACATGTAGACAAAATTAAGTTATTTTAATAAGTATTGAAAGTAAATACAACAATTTTTCGTTTGAATAGCAGGATAAATATTCAAATGATTAACTTAGGTACACATTATATCTAGTGTGAAGAATTGCATTAATGGGATGTAAAAATTAAAGTCACGACCTGCTTATATGAAGTCTATTAACATAGACCCCCGTGGACATCTCATAGACCCCAATTTGTTTTTTCACTTTCGTAGACCCCTTGAAAGTCTTCGTAGACCCCCGGGGATCTATGTAGACCACTCTGGGAATCACTGATTTAGATATAGATATCTAAATATAGACACAGGAAGGTTTTTAGTTCATTGCATATTTTGCGGAGGTTACCAGACGTCCGGCAAAAGGAGGCCATGTCCTCTTTTTTGGGATCGTGTCCTCTATTTGCCTTAAGTGTGAAAATGTCCGGCTTTTGGTTACCTCAAAGGCATATATTCTTTTAATCGAATTGTGTTTTTTTTTTTTATAATACGTATTAGTTGCAAACAAGGGCAGCAACTGATTTAGAACGTCATGTAGTCAACGCTAAACACCATAACATGATACGAACATGTAGCCTACTTTGAAGGTGAAAGCAAACTGTGTGAAGGAGGCTACGAAGACGAATGCAAACACACACTCAATCTATATGCCAAAAATGCTTTGAATATTTGGACAAATGGACGGCGCCCTTCGAAGAATCCCAATGCTTTCGCTGTGTGTCTGTGAATACATTAAAAGAAACTTCATTGGATGATTGACTGTCATGTCTACAGGCACGTGACCTAAATGAAAAAGATGTTACAAATGAAGCTGTTGTTATAAAACTTGTTACAGTTCTTCAAAATGTGTGATAAATAATAAGGCTTGTCTTCGAGTCCTAAGATTAATGAGGAATACAGTATTTCCCGTGGCTGCGCAGCCCCAGTTGTGACCTGGAAGAACAAATCGCTCCGCCTGCCTACAAAAATCAATGTCTACCACTAATACATAAAACACTGAACCATAATCTTCAAATACAAAAACAAAATTTAATAAAATACTCTGAAAGACACAAAGATAAAGGCACATTCCTCATCCCATATGCTAGGACAAATTTGTACAAATACTCCTTCTTCCCTAGTGCTATTAGAGCATGGAATGGGTTGCCTGAGCTAGCCAGGAAAACCAGTGACTTGGCAGAATTTAAGTCATTGGTTAATATGCATGACTAAATGCATGACGCGTAGGACGTAATCATCTTCTTTTTTGAAGTAACGTCTGTATTATATAAGATAAGATAAGATAAGATATGGCTCTGAGACATGGGCACTATATTAAAACAACTAAGACTTCTTGTGTGATAAATAGGCCTACACAGTGGACAAAAGAGAGAACAAAAATGCCACGAGAGGAATTCTTCTCACAAAATAAGATGTACAATTTAGAAGAAAATGTCATACTTGGAGATATGCTTTCTGCTTAGCAATATGATTTGCATTACTGCCTATGATTTACTTTATGTTCAATGAAATAAAAGTAAGTTCAGTTTTTAAAGTTTTCATTGTTCTGTCCTCCTTTGTAAAGCTATGTCCTCTTTTTTGTCCTTCTTTTGGGTATGCTGGTGTCTGATAACGCTAGACACATATAATTTTAATAACGTACGACTCAATTTCACGACTAAATTGAAGCCATATAAAAAATTATCAATATTGAAAATTTTTAATAACAAGTATTAAATTAATATTAATTCTAAAAAGAAAAAAAAATTGTCAGAAGTGGGATTTGAACCCACGCCCACATTCGTGGACCAGAACACTCAATCCCATGATTCATGGGAAGGATTCATCTATCCTTGAGTCTGGCGCCTTAGACCACTCGGCCATCCTGACATACATACAATTTTACAAAAAAAACATTATGTTCTTTGTTTATTTTGCGCCATCAATTAATGTTGAGCTACTTAGTGCTGTATTTGAAATTATTTTATTAATAATTTTATATAGATATACGAATTACGAAATTATCCTATAGATCTAGATTTGGAATCTATATATATAAATAGAATACTTTATGTTAAACTATTGTTTGTTGTTACGATCTAGATTCTAATGTTGACGCTTTGGTAATTCTACATAGGTCAGTGATATGTTAAATTAGATCTAGAATCTAGCTCTAGAGTTCTATATAGATGTAGATCTATATTAGGAAAGGCCCATCAGCGAAATGGCATATAAAGTGAACACCTCCCCGTAATTTTTATCCATTCTTATTTATTTCAAAAGTAACTGCAGAACTAATAAAATGGTATTACAAAGACTTCATTTTTCTACATTTCCCACATATTTACTTTCGTTTTCCCTCATGCAGTAAAGCATAGCTGAGGGTCAAAGTTGACATGTATGGAAATTTCATTCTCAAAACGTTTCCGGATAAACGATAATAGGTCCGAACTTAAGGCGATTTTAAAGCACCAGTGGACATCGGCCGAAAAAAAAATCATATTATGCTTCTAAATAGATGAGGAAATAGAAAGCTAGAATAGCTGAGGCTATTCATTCCGTTGAAAACAAAATAATATGGGGTGTTCGCTAAAAATGACCTTTTTAACTGAAAACCTATTCAGCGAAACCCCTATTATAAGCTTAAAAAGCCATTAATTATAATTTAGTTACTGATTTAATCTGTTTTTCTTTTTGTCTTATCTATTGTTATTGTTTGTAAACTGAAATATTAAAATAATAGGCATATTTTTAATCGTAACCCAATGTCTTCGATTTCGAAGATTAAGGATGAGTGCAGTATGTGTTTCACATGACTACGCCCAGTTGCGACCAGCATATTTTCCCGCATTTTCTTTCCGTCTAAAATGTTTGACTCGCAGCTCTCCAACAGTCTCTCAGAGGTCATATGCTGGCAGTAACTTTCCTCTTTGCCAGTGAGGGTGAAATGACGCTTCAGTTGATCTTAACAGCGCTTATACGGGGGGGGGGACCTCTGTTTTGCCGTCCTCCTTTTTTTGTAACTGGCTGGTTAACCTCTTGTTACTAATTAATGATATTAATATATGTATAAATGTTTAAAAGAAGTGCAGAATTCATTTTCACAGGGTTCCCCCACCATTCTGAGATTAGGATTTCAGTAGATTTCCAAGAGTTTTCCAGGAGAAAATATTCGATTTCAGGATCGGAAAAAACGCGAACTATATATTTAGTAATAAAAATAAGAGTTACCATACATGTATAAAATTACAAGATCTCTCCTGAGCCTTTCGTCTCCATGCCCGAAACCCAAGCTGTTGTAGATCTGTCTCCATACATCATCAATCCATCGCATTTGGGATCTGCCTTTGGGTCAATCAGCGTGTGTGTGTGTGTGTGTGTGTAGGGGGGAGATCGAGTTGATGGTGATTAAGTGCACTGAACATAAGTTCTTTAGAATAAAAATAGTCGCAGTAACGAGAGTTTATGAAATGGAGAGTAGTACGACGTGGACTAGCCTATAGGAAGGTGGCGAGATAGAATTTTGTAGTTTCTTTCTTTCTTTTAAGAAAAAAAAAAAATGATCGCAAGTTTCGTAGGCTATATAGACATCAGTTCCAAGCAGAGAAAGAAGATGTGGAGCACAAGAAAAGTGAAAACAAATTTAGGCCTAATGCCACAAGGAGGACAATAGTTATAATGCTTCATGGAAGAAGTTAGATGATAGAACTATTTGAAGCATAATTTCCTATATTTTAACATGCTATTTCGCTATTTTTTACGGCCTTTCGCTCATTATGACGCCCGCGAAAATTGCGTTCGCTGATTAGGTCCCACCCCTACCGCAAGTTGGCTTGAATTATAAATTCAATAGCTGATATGGAAAAAAAGAGTCAAATGTAGTTTTATCGCCCAATAGCTGAGGAGTCCGTAGATGTTTTCATTTTTTAAAATAAGTTTAACTATTGCGGAGTTATAAATTCTAAACTAAAAACTGGCACAAAAGCGTTCGCCATTGGTCCTTTCCCATAGTCGTCTACGGTCTAGAGAGAAAAAAAAGACCTTGAGATCTAAGATATCTAGATCTATTATGACGACTAGACTAGATCTAGTTTTTCTAGATATATCTATATAGATCTATCTATCTATCTATATATTATATATAGATCTAGGTCCTAGGTCTAGAGCTTTAGAATGACAGAATCGAGATATATATGATAGGCCTATAGATTATAGTCATTATAGATCTAGATGTAGACCAAGATCTAGACTCTACTCGATCTAGAGTAGGGCCTACTCTAGACTGTCTAATCATTCTAGAGTCTACATCCAGATCTAAATTCTAAATCTAGATATATATTATCTATAGTTCTATACTATATAGATCTTGATCCATAGGTGTAGCCACCCCACCCCCCTCGAAATGAAATCCCCCCCCCCTCCGTGGAAGGGTCGGAACTTAATGACTGATTTTTTGCTTTGGTTCTGTTGAGATTTTAAAACTAAACCGTCATCACTTGCCCCAGCGCAGCCAAGGGGGTTTTGAGTTTAAAACCCCATACCAGGGGTTTTGCAGTCAAATCCCCCTCTTCTATAAACCAACCCCTATGCAAACCACAATCCCCAAATTCCAAGAGCATAACTAAGGAATATTTTGTTTTTAAAACCCCTTCCGAAATTTACGATAAAACCCCCTCTTCAATATAAGACTATTCATACATAAGTCAGCAGATTCTATTAGTGTAGCCAAGAGGGGTTTTGTGTTTAACACCCCCCCCCCTTTCAGCGGGGTTTAGAGCTAAAAACCACCTCTTAAATATAAAAAAAGCAAAAAAAACAACACACTCAAAATTCTATGAGCGTAGCCAAAGGGTTTCTGATTTTAAACCTCCTTCAGAGGGGATTTGAAGCTAAAAAAAATAGCTCTTCAATATGTAATTTGCTTTTTTTTTTATATTGAAGAGGTATTTTTTAGCTTCAAACTCCACCGAAGGTGAGTTTAAACTCAAAACCCCATTGATTACACTCATAGAATTTTGAGTGTAGCCTATAATTAGCTTTGTTTTTAATATTAAAGAGGAATTTTTTTTTACCTTCAAACCCCTCTGAAAGGGGATTTAAACTCTAAACTGAGTCAAAATCCATTTAGCTACGCTCATAACATTTTGAGTGTGTAATTTGCTTTTTTTTTTTTTATATTGAAGAGGTATTTTTTAGCTTCAAGAGGGGGCAGGGTAAACTCAAAACCCCTTTGGCTATACGCTCATAGAATTTTGAGAATGTAATTTGCTTTTTTAATATTAAAGAGGGGGGTCATCGTAAATTTTGGAGGAGGTTTTAAAATCAAAGCTTCCTTAATTGTGCTCTTGGAGTTTGGGGATTGTCGTTTGCATTTTCTTTTGTTTTGTTTAATAGAAGAGGGTGATTTAACTGCTAAAACCCCTGGTAGGGGGTTTTAAACTCACCCACCCCCCGTTAGGGTTTTTTAAAACTCAAAACCCCCTGGTAGGGGGTTTTAAACACAGAACCCCATTGGAAAGTGATGGTTTAGTATTAAAATCTCACCTAAAATAAACAAAATCAAGCAAAAAATCAGTCCCTAAATTCCGACATCCCCCGCCCCCTGGCTACGCCCATGATCCAAAACCAACATAAATTTTAAATATCCGGCTGCATAGATCACATAGATGGGACTGCAAGTCAGAGCAATGAATTAATTCTAGATCTAGATTTACCGATTTTCGTCCCTGAGACAATTAGAATATATGTAGCCTAAAATGGGCAGCTCTGTCTGGGCGCTAGACACATTATAAGCCGCAGATGGATTTTCGAAGCGACGAACATTAGGCCTATTTAGTCTGAACACGATCATCATCACAAGGTCGAGACTGCCTTATGCCACATAGATTTTGTTGGTGAATAATAATTTGTTGAAATATCGGAGGCTCGGTTCCATTGGCCTAGACAATTTTTCTAATTAATTCTAATAACACTTGCTGTCAAGCACACTCTGGCACCATCAGACCAGTCATCACTTCCACCAATGTCTCCCGACGAATGGAAAGATTCTCTGTTATGGTTGAAACTTCTTTGACAAGAGTTCGCCAGTGTTAAATTGGTTCCATCCATGTTCCTCATAGCTACCAACTTAATCTCAAACCAAAAATGCCGCATTATTTATTTGTGTTTGTTTTCATAAAGCTGATATGTTCTTTTTAAAAGAGCCACTCTTTCTTAATAAAACAAATAGGCCTATTATCGGTACCAACCCATTTACCCTAACGAAGGGGAAAGATTTGGAAAGGTGATTTTTTGCACTTTATGCCGACGTTTCGGCGGACCTGACGAAATCACGTCGCTTGGCCCACGGGTCGTATTTTGAGCATCACTGTGCTATAACATGTGCCTTCTTACCCACTTTTGTTATACATCTGGATGGGGGATGGATAGGGCTGCCAGACGTCAGGCAAAAGAATGTGTCCTTCAACCAGCAGGCATAGACCTAAAATGTAAAAATGTCCAGCTTTTACTCTCTACTGCAGTGCCAATGGCATATATAGTCTATATGTATATACCTGTATATGTTATCCACTAACTGAACTCATAATCTTCTGCTTACTATACTAGGCTACTGCAACTTCACATCATTTGCAGGATAGAAAGAGGACACTTTTTTTTTTAACAACCTCCTTCATAAAACTGTGATGTGCAATCTTAGAACTCCTCAAGATTTATGAAGTTTTCTTTTGAAAATGAGTTTTCGCAGACACAGTGAATAAAATAAAGAAGTCTCTATTGACTCGGTCAAATGCATTCTTCTCACAAATGAATCTCCATGGAAATTAAGACTTAATAAGTTTCAGGCCTTCTAATTTACTTCGTTTCATCAATTAAAATTTAAGCTTAGTTTATAAAGTTTTTCTTAGTCACTAGTTCTATTTTTGTGTCCACCTTTGAAAGTGTCTGCTCTCCTTCCTGTCCTGTACGTGCATGTCTGGTAACTCAAAGGGGTGAGGGTGCTTTAAGCTACAAACCAAGCATAGTGTTGCTTTCTGAGCTTTAAACATTCATTCTGCAATGTGATATTTCTCACAGGAAGCTTCTATTATGTATAATTATAGCAATTAGTTTGGATCAATCGTGATAAAAATTGTAATAGATGTAGACTGACAATAATAAATTTGTGCGATTTGCACATGCTTTTAGCTTTCTCAATGTGCTATGATCCTATCACTTGTCTGGACCAGTTGGGGGGGGGGGGTGAAGAGAGGGGCATCTGGGTGAATGTTACTGTAATTACTTTTTAAAGGCATAAAAAACAAAGTGTTCCCTCAGGGCTTTTCTCAAGGGGACTAATTAAACAGACCACCACATCTGTCAAGTATGTTTTCTTTTTTTTGTTCAATACCAAACAAAATAATTAATTACCAATAGTTAATTAACTATTTGTTTATTTTTTTATTATTGATTCTTGTTTTGTCATGTCCAAAAAATAATTGTGCAACATTTCGACTTGACCCGAGATAGGGTGTGGAGGAAATAATGTTTCATAAGACCCGAGATAGGGTGTGGAGGAAATAATGTTTCATAAGACCCGAGATGTGGAGGAAATAATGTTTCATAAGACCCGAGATAGGGTGGTGGAGGAAATAATGTTTCATAAGACCCGAGATGTGGAGGAAATAATGTTTCATAAGACCCGAGATGTGGAAAAAATAATGTTTCATAAGACCCGAGATAGGGTGTGGAGGAAATAATGTTTCATAAGACCCGAGATAGGGTGGTGGAGGAAATAATGTTTCATAAGACCCGAGATAGGGTGTGGAGGAAATAATGTTTAATAAGACCCGAGATAGGGTGTGGAGGAAATAATGTTTAATAAGACCCGAGATAGGGTGTGGAGGAAATAATGTTTCATAAGACCCGAGATAGGGTGTGGAGGAAATAATGTTTAATAAGACCCGAGATAGGGTGTGGAGGAAATAATGTTTCATAAGACCCGAGATAGGGTGTGGAGGAAATAATGTTTAATAAGACCCGAGATAGGGTGTGGAGGAAATAATGTTTCATAAGACCCGAGATGTGGAGGAAATAATGTTTCATAAGACCCGAGATGTGGAGGAAATAATGTTTCATAAGACCCGAGATAGGGTGTGGAGGAAATAATGTTTCATAAGACCCGAGATGTGGAGGAAATAATGTTTCATAAGACCCGAGATAGGGTGTGGAGGAAATAATGTTTCATAAGACCCGAGATAGGGTGTGGAGGAAATAATGTTTCATAAGACCCGAGATAGGGTGTGGAGGAAATAATGTTTCATAAGACCCGAGATAGGGTGGTGAGGAAATAATGTTTCATAAGACCCGAGATGTGGAGGAAATAATGTTTAATAAGACCCGAGATAGGATGTGGAGGAAATAATGTTTCATAAGACCCGAGATAGGGTGTGGAGGAAATAATGTTTCATAAGACCCGAGATAGGGTGTGGAGGAAATAATGTTTAATAAGACCCGAGATGTGGAGGAAATAATGTTTCATAAGACCCGAGATAGGGTGTGGAGGAAATAATGTTTCATAAGACCCGAGATAGGGTGTGGAGGAAATAATGTTTAATAAGACCCGAGATGTGGAGGAAATAATGTTTAATAAGACCCGAGATAGGGTGTGGAGGAAATAATGTTTCATAAGACCCGAGATAGGGTGTGGAGGAAATAATGTTTCATAAGACCCGAGATAGGGTGTGGAGGAAATAATGTTTCATAAGACCCGAGATAGGGTGTGGAGGAAATAATGTTTAATAAGACCCGAGATAGGGTGTGGAGGAAATAATGTTTAATAAGACCCGAGATAGGGTGTGGAGGAAATAATGTTTCATAAGACCCGAGATAGGGTGTGGAGGAAATAATGTTTCATAAGACCCGAGATAGGGTGGTGGAGGAAATAATGTTTCATAAGACCCGAGATAGGGTGTGGAGGAAATAATGTTTAATAAGACCCGAGATAGGGTGTGGAGGAAATAATGTTTCATAAGACCCGAGATAGGGTGTGGAGGAAATAATGTTTCATAAGACCCGAGATAGGGTGTGGAGGAAATAATGTTTCATAAGACCCGAGATAGGGTGTGGAGGAAATAATGTTTAATAAGACCCGAGATAGGGTGTGGAGGAAATAATGTTTCATAAGACCCGAGATAGGGTGTGGAGGAAATAATGTTTAATAAGACCCGAGATAGGGTGTGGAGGAAATAATGTTTCATAAGACCCGAGATGTGGAGGAAATAATGTTTCATAAGACCCGAGATAGGGTGTGGAGGAAATAATGTTTCATAAGACCCGAGATAGGGTGGTGGAGGAAATAATGTTTCATAAGACCCGAGATAGGGTGGTGGAGGAAATAATGTTTCATAAGACCCGAGATAGGGTGTGGAGGAAATAATGTTTAATAAGACCCGAGATAGGGTGTGGAGGAAATAATGTTTCATAAGACCCGAGATAGGGTGTGGAGGAAATAATGTTTCATAAGACCCGAGATAGGGTGTGGAGGAAATAATGTTTAATAAGACCCGAGATAG
Source organism: Biomphalaria glabrata (assembly GCF_947242115.1). NCBI lineage: Eukaryota > Metazoa > Mollusca > Gastropoda > Planorbidae > Biomphalaria > Biomphalaria glabrata. Next base: position 23,354,924 of record NC_074715.1, read on the forward strand.
GGTGTGGAGGAAATAATGTTTCATAAGACCCGAGATAGGGTGTGGAGGAAATAATGTTTAATAAGACCCGAGATAGGGTGTGGAGGAAATAATGTTTCATAAGACCCGAGATGTGGAGGAAATAATGTTTCATAAGACCCGAGATGTGGAGGAAATAATGTTTCATAAGACCCGAGATAGGGTGTGGAGGAAATAATGTTTCATAAGACCCGAGATGTGGAGGAAATAATGTTTCATAAGACCCGAGATAGGGTGTGGAGGAAATAATGTTTCATAAGACCCGAGATAGGGTGTGGAGGAAATAATGTTTAATAAGACCCGAGATAGGGTGTGGAGGAAATAATGTTTAATAAGACCCGAGATAGGGTGTGGAGGAAACATAAGACCCGAGATAGGGTGTGGAGGAAATAATGTTTCATAAGACCCGAGATAGGGTGGTGGAGGAAATAATGTTTCATAAGACCCGAGATAGGGTGTGGAGGAAATAATGTTTAATAAGACCCGAGATAGGGTGTGGAGGAAATAATGTTTCATAAGACCCGAGATAGGGTGTGGAGGAAATAATGTTTCATAAGACCCGAGATAGGGTGTGGAGGAAATAATGTTTCATAAGACCCGAGATAGGGTGTGGAGGAAATAATGTTTAATAAGACCCGAGATAGGGTGTGGAGGAAATAATGTTTCATAAGACCCGAGATAGGGTGTGGAGGAAATAATGTTTAATAAGACCCGAGATAGGGTGTGGAGGAAATAATGTTTCATAAGACCCGAGATGTGGAGGAAATAATGTTTCATAAGACCCGAGATAGGGTGTGGAGGAAATAATGTTTCATAAGACCCGAGATAGGGTGGTGGAGGAAATAATGTTTCATAAGACCCGAGATAGGGTGGTGGAGGAAATAATGTTTCATAAGACCCGAGATAGGGTGTGGAGGAAATAATGTTTAATAAGACCCGAGATAGGGTGTGGAGGAAATAATGTTTCATAAGACCCGAGATAGGGTGTGGAGGAAATAATGTTTCATAAGACCCGAGATGTGGAGGAAATAATGTTTCATAAGACCCGAGATAGGGTGTGGAGGAAATAATGTTTCATAAGACCCGAGATAGGGTGTGGAGGAAATAATGTTTCATAAGACCCGAGATAGGGTGTGGAGGAAATAATGTTTCATAAGACCCGAGATAGGGTGGTGGAGGAAATAATGTTTCATAAGACCCGAGATGTGGAGGAAATAATGTTTAATAAGACCCGAGATAGGATGTGGAGGAAATAATGTTTCATAAGACCCGAGATAGGGTGTGGAGGAAATAATGTTTCATAAGACCCGAGATAGGGTGTGGAGGAAATAATGTTTAATAAGACCCGAGATGTGGAGGAAATAATGTTTCATAAGACCCGAGATAGGGTGTGGAGGAAATAATGTTTCATAAGACCCGAGATAGGGTGGTGGAGGAAATAATGTTTCATAAGACCCGAGATGTGGAGGAAATAATGTTTAATAAGACCCGAGATGTGGAGGAAATAATGTTTCATAAGACCCGAGATAGGGTGTGGAGGAAATAATGTTTCATAAGACCCGAGATAGGGTGGTGGAGGAAATAATGTTTAATAAGACCCGAGATGTGGAGGAAATAATGTTTAATAAGACCCGAGATAGGGTGTGGAGGAAATAATGTTTCATAAGACCCGAGATAGGGTGTGGAGGAAATAATGTTTCATAAGACCCGAGATAGGGTGGTGGAGGAAATAATGTTTCATAAGACCCGAGATAGGGTGGTGGAGGAAATAATGTTTCATAAGACCCGAGATGTGGAGGAAATAATGTTTCATAAGACCCGAGATAGGGTGTGGAGGAAATAATGTTTCATAAGACCCGAGATAGGGTGTGGAGGAAATAATGTTTCATAAGACCCGAGATGTGGAGGAAATAATGTTTAATAAGACCCGAGATAGGGTGTGGAGGAAATAATGTTTCATAAGACCCGAGATAGGGTGTGGAGGAAATAATGTTTAATAAGACCCGAGATAGGGTGTGGAGGAAATAATGTTTCATAAGACCCGAGATGTGGAGGAAATAATGTTTCATAAGACCCGAGATAGGGTGTGGAGGAAATAATGTTTAATAAGACCCGAGATAGGGTGTGGAGGAAATAATGTTTCATAAGACCCGAGATGTGGAGGAAATAATGTTTCATAAGACCCGAGATAGGGTGTGGAGGAAATAATGTTTCATAAGACCCGAGATGTGGAGGAAATAATGTTTCATAAGACCCGAGATAGGGTGTGGAGGAAATAATGTTTCATAAGACCCGAGATAGGGTGTGGAGGAAATAATGTTTCATAAGACCCGAGATGTGGAGGAAATAATGTTTAATAAGACCCGAGATAGGGTGTGGAGGAAATAATGTTTCATAAGACCCGAGATAGGGTGTGGAGGAAATAATGTTTAATAAGACCCGAGATAGGGTGTGGAGGAAATAATGTTTCATAAGACCCGAGATGTGGAGGAAATAATGTTTCATAAGACCCGAGATAGGGTGTGGAGGAAATAATGTTTAATAAGACCCGAGATAGGGTGTGGAGGAAATAATGTTTCATAAGACCCGAGATGTGGAGGAAATAATGTTTCATAAGACCCGAGATAGGGTGTGGAGGAAATAATGTTTCATAAGACCCGAGATAGGGTGTGGAGGAAATAATGTTTCATAAGACCCGAGATGTGGAGGAAATAATGTTTCATAAGACCCGAGATAGGGTGTGGAGGAAATAATGTTTAATAAGACCCGAGATAGGGTGGTGGAGGAAATAATGTTTCATAAGACCCGAGATAGGGTGGTGGAGGAAATAATGTTTCATAAGACCCGAGATGTGGAGGAAATAATGTTTCATAAGACCCGAGATAGGGTGTGGAGGAAATAATGTTTCATAAGACCCGAGATAGGGTGTGGAGGAAATAATGTTTCATAAGACCCGAGATGTGGAGGAAATAATGTTTAATAAGACCCGAGATAGGGTGTGGAGGAAATAATGTTTCATAAGACCCGAGATAGGGTGTGGAGGAAATAATGTTTAATAAGACCCGAGATAGGGTGTGGAGGAAATAATGTTTCATAAGACCCGAGATGTGGAGGAAATAATGTTTCATAAGACCCGAGATAGGGTGTGGAGGAAATAATGTTTAATAAGACCCGAGATAGGGTGTGGAGGAAATAATGTTTCATAAGACCCGAGATGTGGAGGAAATAATGTTTCATAAGACCCGAGATAGGGTGTGGAGGAAATAATGTTTCATAAGACCCGAGATAGGGTGTGGAGGAAATAATGTTTCATAAGACCCGAGATGTGGAGGAAATAATGTTTCATAAGACCCGAGATAGGGTGTGGAGGAAATAATGTTTAATAAGACCCGAGATAGGGTGTGGAGGAAATAATCTTTCATAACTTCCAGACAGACCAAAGGGAGTTAATACAAGATTTGTAATAAAAAGATGCGTGGGTCAAACTAAGTTCAATTCAGAAGGGATAAGATGGTCAGATACAAACGAGTGAAACATAGGAGGCACTAACATGTACAATTGAGTGCCCTGGATCGTCATAAGATTGTGCATGGTTCTCATGTTAAGTTTATCCACTATGCTTATGTTAAGTTTATCCATGATGCTTATGTTAAGTTTATCCACGATGCTTATGTTAAGTAAGCTGTCTTGTAGCATTTGACAGTTTTGACAAGAATTGCAATGGCAAAATTTATTGAAATTACATCATTTTGAATCCATCTTGTTGCTGATGCCTCTTTTGAAAACAGATTCTATATATATCAGAGATGAAATGATGTTTCATATAATTATTTAAAAAAAAAATTGAACAATGCTTTTACTAGATTAGTACTCAGATATGGATTTATAATTATAATGCAAATACAACAATAAATTTAAAAAAAATAGCCCTCCCCATTTTGTCAGCATGTCCCCCCTCCTTACAGACCTATCAATTCTATAGCTTCATTGAAATACAACGGAGTCCATAGAATCAAATTCATATAAATAGTGCAGCTTAATTCCAATCGCTTCATAGTTTTTGTTTTTTTCCTTATTTGACCTTGTTAAGAAAAAAAAAGTTCAACTCCAACTTTTCCCAAACTTGCAGTGTTCACCATATCTTCAACATTTAACCTTTTCAATGCTGATAAGAACAAACCCAAGTATAAGTGCAGAGTAACAGAATCTAGATTCTAAATCTACACTATATTATCATATCTAAATTATTTGTTAAATCTGCTACATGTAAGAGTGTTGTATTTGTTGTAGGCTCTATATCTACCAAACATTAGTGTGTAAACCTAGTTCAGTCTAGTGTAGTTCTCATTCATCAATATAAGCATAACAGCATTTGTTTATTAAGGTATTTTTCAATGAAACAGCTAATATTAACTAAAACACTATCAACTTGTTTTTATAGTAACATTAAAACTATAATAAACACATCATTTGAAACAAAATATTTAATATCCTTTTGATCCTTTAGTAAAATGTTGCAGAAAATTTGAAATGCATTAAAAAAAATCTCTTTTCAAAATATATTTCAAATAAAAAAATTGTTCCATTATTGACTAAATGTAGCACGAAGCAGGACGTTTTGGCGCCGCCGTTTTGGCGCGAAGGTCGTTTTGGCGCGAGCCGTTTTGGCGACGGGACGTTTTGGCGCAAAATACATATGTACGTTTATTGTATTATTTCTTTTAAAAGAATTATTCATATCTATGTTTTGCATGAGTGTTTGTGTTAAGACATATTTTTCACGTATAAATGTAAATGTGTGTTTGTTTTTCACATCATTTTCTATAATAAACATTTTGGCTTGTGTATGTTTGTTTATTAAGAGGCACACTTTTATTTTCAAAAAAGTTTTTTATGATATTACTTTAAAATTAAAAACAAAATGAAACGATGATAGACTAAAAATTGATGCAATTATTGGTTTATATTAACATTGGTTTATTTAATAACTGTATGGTATCTCCAACTATACATACCAAACACTTGCTAATATAAGTAAAAATATAATACATCTACCATGTTTCTCAAAATACTGTAAGTTAATTATACATAGACACCATGGTTATTTGCCTAAGTCTCTGGAATTCAAGGGTTCATTAAAAAAAAAGCTACGTGCTTATTAAATTATCGTCAAATGATATCTCGCGCCAAAACGTCCCGTTGCCAAAACGGCTCGCGCCAAAACGGCGGGGCCAAAACGGCGGCGCCAAAACGTCACGTACCGATGTAGCAACTCATTATTTTGATGGAATTTATACAATTGAAAAATGCAATAAACAAAATATAATATACCAAAAAGATTCTATTACATTCATACATGAATTAAACAAAATTGTTTAAAAAAATTAAGACAATAAAATGTATGGAATACAAATTAACAGAAAAAAAAGTAAAAATACATTTTTATAAAGAGCAAATATTGTAAAAGTCAATGGAAGTGAGTAGAACTTGTTTATAAAAGGATTAGAGCATTGATAAATGCAAGATCAATAAAGAAAATGCTGAGACATGTAAAGTAAACTTCTCCCAAAAGAGTAATTATACTCGTTTAATAGAACACTTTATGGTTGTTGACATACAATTTTAATATCAATGAAGTATGAAGTGAACAATAACAAAAAAAAAACTTGTACAGTAGCAAAACAAAACAAAAAATATTACCGGATCATTTGAAATGTTCAAGAGTATAAGATTAAAAACAAATGCAAAATATATCTTTGAACTTCAAAGGCTGAACTCATTTCTTTTAAATTGTATCATAGAATACACAAGGTGATGCTGCAGTCATGCTGTATTAACATCTACCAAGAATCAATGCAATCAAAGCCATTCTGACATAGAGACCATTCTCTGCCTGCCTGAAGTAAGCTGCTCTTGGGTCTGTGTCAATACTGTGGCTGGAAAGGAAACAAACCATATTTAATGTTGAAATTGTTATCACCAAACTGATTTCTGCAATTAGTTAAAAAAATAATAATAAAAAAAACATCTTTTTTTTTTTTACAATTCCTCTTCTCAGCTTGCAAATTCTTCATTGGAAAAAACAAAAACCTGGTTCTTGAAAATGGCTCCAACCAAATAGTTTATGTATATCTTCTGCAAAAGACTTATTAGCTACCTGGCCACACTGGGAAACTCTGATTGTTATAGTTTTTTTGAAGTATAATAATGTAATAAATAAATTTGGCTTGCGACAGCTTTATCTTGAACACATACGACAAGTATTCCTGCAAATCTTCAAAGAGTAAAATAAATAAATAGACGATCAGAAACGTTCTTTGTCTGGATCTATAGACCTATCATCTAACTAGAATCTGCCTTCTAATGATGCGTTATATTGAGTAAAGTAAACACTTTTTCAATAAGTCATCAGGTATTGTCTTTTTATCAAGAAAAATATTAAAAAATAAACTTTTTTAAAAAAGACAATGCCTCTATTATACTACTTAAAATAGAATAAAATGTAAAAAAAAATAACTAAAAAAAATATTAGGTTCAAACCGAGTATCGAACATGTGATTTTGAGACAGATGCGTGAACATATGTATTTACCAATTTTAGCAAGCGGGAATTCATACTTTTGTGATTATTTATTAACATTATCATAAAATGGTCAACTAAATCTAATACTTGACCTAGACTTGTGATTAAGAACTCTTATGATCAAATTCTAGATCTAGAATGTAGATATAATCTTTATTAAAATTACGTAAAAAAATATTAGTAAGGCTTAAATATTCTTTCCATAAAATTGAAGCAACTTTAAATTTACTCTTATCATAATTTCGGTGCAGCCATCTGCTATGCAATGTTGTTTTTTTCTAAGTCTAGCCAATCCAAATTTACAATTATTTTTTACTTTGAAAAATTACAACGGTTTTCCAGGCCAATGAGCTATTAATTCTTTTCTCAGCGATATTCATCAACTGTTAAATTTCTAGGAAAATTGTTAGAGCTGTTTTAAGATCAGCATTCGCCCGCCCACCCAGGTTCCTCCATGAAGGAGTGACTTGAAAAGAGGTATAGTAAAACAAAACTTTTTTTTTATATATATTAACTTGTATTACCTTATTTCAAACAGACGTGGAAGGGGATGCATGACCACCATTTTCTTTTTAGCCAGGTTCATTAATTCTGGAGTCAGAATAAACTTGTTGCATGACTGCAAGAAAAAAAATGTTATGTCATTATATTCAAAACATCTTAGTAGTACTTAGTAGTATAATTGGTGATTGAATCACCAATTATATATATATATAGATAGATATATCAATATTTTAACCTTGTAATAAGTATAGGTGGTTTGACTGATTAACATTACTTTAAGGTGGCTATGCCCTGTTATCTTCCAAAAATATGTGTGTTAAAAGACCTAGATCCTCCCGCACCATGTGACAAGCTGTCTCTCTCTCAGACATTAGAATACTAAAAAAAAAAATCCTGAGCAACACCACATACAATTACTGCTGGTTGCAAATATTTAAATGATGTGTGTGTGTGTTTGCGCCATGATTACTCATCGATACAATTTTTCTCTCTCTCTCTATACATATGTAGTTGTTGTAGGGTTGCACAGGAAAGTAGCTCCAGCTCCGGTCGATTATCCAGCCATTATCAGTTCTAGACGAATATCACTGCAGGATAATTGGCTGGATATTAAAAAGAACAACATAGTAGGCCTACCTACATTCTTATTAATATGTATAAAGTGGACCTGTTATTGAATGTATTAACATTTATTTTAGAAGTAAAATTATGTGTTTAAAAATGTAGGAAGATGCACCAAACATTTTTTTATTTCAACGACAAAGCGTGTTAATATAAATAGAAATGAAAATTTACATTATAAATGCACATTAAATAGATAGCAGCAATGGCTGGCACATTTTTTTTTTACTTTGTTTATCTTGGGTTAGTTAACATGCTACCTGTACTATGTCCCGCAGACCTGACTAGCTGTGTGGGTATATCTTCAGAGGTAGAGATGATCAACTCCTACCCCCTTATTTGCTACGTCCATTACATTGAGTTCATAGATGGACATAATTTGCTAAGTCAACATGTTGACACTAAGAAGGCTCAATTAAAAGGCTTGACTATAAAGCATATATCTACAAAAGACCTTTTGCTACACAAACCATGAGTATATTACTTATATTATTAGTCATTACTTATGATATACACTTAGCCACTATCTGTATCAAGCAGTTTGTGGCCTTTAAAATAAAAGCCTGATGACGGTTGACCAGTCTGAAATAAATGAACACTTACATTTACCCACTATACAACCCAGATTGCACTTTACCTTTGAGAGATTTACATTAGCACAATATAAATATATATACCAGTTTTGTACATAGACAAACAAGTAACACATAATAGTTTGTAATATTAGTTAATAAATGCTGATCAACTTTAATTCATCAATAAGTTTAAAACAATAAGGTGAAAAAAAAAAAGTAAAATAAAAAATATAACATAACGGTAAGTATACTATTTAGAAGTTAGGTAAAATATTCAGTATATAGCTATTTACTACACATGTGGGTACGGTATCCAGCTTCAGCAAGATATCTTATTTTACTATTCGGCTGGATATCAAAAAGTGGTATCATGTGCATCCCTAATATAATGAAATAACTCTGCACATATGCTTATGGTGTGCACCAGCACACTGTACAACACTGGAGATGGATGGATTATTTAGATGAGCAAGGAGAGATATTGCTTGAAGTGATTAGAAAGAGCTGTATGGAACTTTAAGAGCCATCCTTCGTGCTACCACATCTGGATTAGGGACCTGGAGCGACATGGAAAAAGGTGTTGTTGGTCTGTATTAAGGTTTGGTAGGAAAGGACTGGTAGAACAAAAAACAACACTTCTAATGTATTGAAGGCTATAGTCACTGTGTTTTTTTTCAGTCTTATTTACACATGATCTTTTATGGTCAGCCCTCATTGAGTTGCCTCCTTAGATTTATTACAATACTGGTACATATAGACATTTCATTTTAATAATGGATTACTCCAAAGAGACAAATTTGAATACCAGAACATTAATTTCATGTTTATTACCTCATTGTATGCTTCAATGTTTTCAAATCTTTCTTTCTGTATTCTTGTCATGTACAAGACATCAGTGTCAGGAAGAGCATCTTCAAGGGATTGAAAAGATTCCTGCAAACATAGTAGATCAAGCTTTTTTTTGCAGATTTTCAAATTTCAAAAATAATTGGTCACAGTATGGAGTTCAATAAGTTACTTTATTTTGTACTAGTTTCCCACCTGTGGCCGAAAGAGTTATTAAAGACTTTGCACCAACCTGTTTTATCCCACGTTTTCTTAGAAGTTCCACAATATCAGTTGGCATTTCAAGTCCAGGTACAGGCACATATCTCACATTGACCTTATACAACATTAACAGCTTGGCCAAAGAGTGGACAGTGCGGCCATTTTTCAAGTCACCAACAAGTGTGATCTGTTGTACAAAACAGCGCAATATTTTGTTAATTTTTAAAATATCAATCTTATTTAAACTTGAAATGGTGATGTGTCTCATAGAAATCCTGAGTAATTTGAAATAAACCTTTATTGGACAAAACTCACAGAACTTAGTTCAGACTAAAGGGTAGTGTTTGAAACGTTTGATAAAAGTGTTATTTAGAGAGCTGCTTGCCAGTTATCAAAACCTGCTCTGAAAGTATTCAAGAACACTTCCTCTTCATTACTTTCTCAAAAGATAAAACAGAAAGCTGCTTTATAAACATTGTAAATATTGGAAGAGAGTGTGATAACTGTGTTGTGTGGTGTTCATGCTGTAGGAATTCTAGATGTAGTGTAGCTGGGTTCCTCTGAATTTAGAATCATATTCACATCCGGTTTAGAGAATAATTTTATAGTATTAACTTAAATAATAAATATGTTAACAGAATAATTCATATTGTTACGAATCTCACTATCCAGGCTCTCTACAAACTGCACCATACACCACCAACTTAAAGAACTCGACAACTCAGGGCTCCAAAGTAACGTAACACTTTAATAGTTGAATAAATAACAGCCAACATTGTACAATTGGCAACACGTACACTGTACAAATATCTCTCCGATAACACCGTACTGCTGTATCAAACTCTTGCACTGGCCTCTCCGTCTCGTTCCGGGCTTGCACTGGGTTCAACAGTTCAGGACTGACTTCGCATACTAGGCTCGTTGTGTCGGACTCGATCGCAGACCAAGATCAAGACGCCATTCATCTCAACTGTACTTGACAGTACTCCGCACTGAACCATCGTAATGCTCCGTACAGAACCACACCGTTGAAACTGTGCTGTAGTCGACCGTGTTCTGAACCCCTGTCGTGAACCTTCTGTCGTGAACCGTCTTGACTGCGACACCTCCGCTGTTATATAGGGTCCCTACTGGCCTTCTCGAACCGGACAGAACGCCGCTCAACATTTCTAGGTGGTCAGATGACTACAACTCTCGTGACGCTCCTGAGCTCTGTTCACGACTGCGATCCTTCCCGAACCGTCCTGTTGACACTCGACTCGGCTGACCGTCGTAGCTCGTCATGGTTGACCGCTCGTCTAGCACTGGCCTGGGGCGATTTGCATCGGCTGACTACACACACACCACTACCCCCATCTGTGCCACCACCAGGTTTATAACACTGCCCCCTCCTTAGATCTGTCCGTCCCGGACAGAATCAAACTCGCCATGAAACGGGTGGAGTCCATTGATGTGGACGACCTTCCCCTTGGACCGGTGGCTTCCTTGTATCCGGCAAACGTCATCTGTGATCCTTTTAACTACATGGTAAGGGCGTTCCTGGGGCAATTTGCGTCGGCTGACTACACACACACCACTACCCCCATCTGTGCCACCACCAGGTTTATAACAATATATAATGGCACAATATAAAATGAATTGAAATAATAAATCAATAGTAATAATATTGAAACAAAGCATAATATACAACAGACTACCATTGAGTCTCCCATTATTTATACTCTTTGATCAAAATTTATATCTAGAAAAATTCATATTTTTTCAAGCAGAATTTCTTTTTCAACTATGTAGTTTCCCTGGCTTGTACGACCAAAATAACTTTTATGGACTTTTCACAGCTGTGTGCGAAACATTTTCGTTAAATCTACAGTAGATCTAAGTCACTAAAATTCGATGACTTTTCATGGTTGTGTGCGAATTATCTTCACTGAATCTACTGTAAATCTAGACTCTATATCTAAGTCACTAAAATTTGCAGACTTTTCATGGTTTCATAGGGTCAGGGCCGGTCTTAGGCCACTGCAACCTATGCGGCCGGAGTGGGCCCCGCACTTTCATAGGCCCTGCGCAAATTCTAGGTGTAAATTATAAAATTAAACCATTTTAACTTATTGTAAAATATACAAAAAATCTCCTGAAACTATTAAAATCTTCTGAAAACTGATGCAAATCTCCATAAAAACAGACAAAACAACGCCAATCCTACTCGCGATAAAAAAAACAACAAACCTGCATATTCAGCTTTCATTTAATAAAAAATGTAATAATAAGGCGAATTTTAACCAAAACAAGAAGTTCAAATACTTAATTGTCACTTGCATCTATCTTGTCATCTTAAAAAAAAAAGTGATATTTTGCTATTCAATAGTAAATCTAAAAGGCAGAATGTTTATCAGCTTTTTTTTTTTTTGGAAAAACTACTATCTACTGTAGATGGCTCGTAAAGTTAATTTGACTTTGATTTTGCACTTAGTAGAGTATGAATAAAATGTAAAGACGAATTTATTTTCTAATACAAAATCTTAATTTTCACTTATTATCCTTATCACAACCCAGATTAGGCCCCGCGCAGTCTATTTCGCATAGGGCCGGCCCTGCATAGAGTTAGTAATTATCTTCACTAGTAGTAATTATCTTCACCAGGTTCTAGTGATTTAGCATAAATCTAGAGGCTAGATCTTAGTCACTAAATTTGCGGACTTTTCACGGCTGTGTGAGAATTATCTTCACTGAATCTATCAAAGATCTAGAATCTATAATAGACTATATAGATTATAACTCTAATTCACTAAAATTCGCGGACTTTTCACGGCTTCACATGGTTAGTAATTATCTTCACTTGATTCTAAGTGGGTGAAAGGCGGTGTAGGTGTGTCACTGGTCAGCTCATTGACACAGCCAGCCCGTAACGTCAAGTCATCAGAATGCCTAGTTACACTGTTGTTTTTTCCCCCAACATTTTTTAGCAAGAAATGACCAAAAATTATATTTTAAAAAATATTGGGTTTAGGAGAGTGGACAAAATTTTAGGAGAATTCTGGCAATTTTTAGGAGAATTTTACGAACCGTGACTAAGTTAAGTGTTAAAAACTTATATTGCAATGATAAGGTTAAACCCTCACTTACTGTCAAACCATTAACTGTGCCAATTTCTTCTCTGACAGTGAAAACATCCAACAAAGCTTGTGTAGGATGTTCCCCAATACCATCCCCTGCATTCACTACAGGTTTCCTGCTAGCTTTGGCTGCAGACTAAAAATACAAGAATTTCATTTTAAAGACAAAGTAATAATTATTATTCTATCATTCGTATTACTTTTGTTGAAAATATAATAATAATAACAAAGTTTGTCTTTGAGTCCAAAGATTAAGGAGGTGTGCTGTATATCAGGTGGCTACTCAGTCTAAGCCAGGGGTTCTCAATCTGTGGGTCGTGACCCCTTTGGGGGTCGAATGACCATTTGCCAGGGGTCGTCTAAGACCATCGGAAAATGGTTTGGTTATTGTGCTATTTGTAACCTGAAGTTTTTATTGTTTTTTTTTTTTTAGTTTTTAACGTGTTTTAACATGCACACTTGTAACATGGATGATATACATTTATATTTATGATGTGGTTGTAAAGATAACTACTTAGATTACATTATTATTAAATAAATTATGAGATTGTCATGTATCACTAAAATAAAATAAAAGGTGGGGATAACACATATAGATCTAAGAACAAAGACATAAAGCCAGGGGATATGGATGGCATTTGGAGTCAATGTAACATCATTGTTTGAAAGTAGACAAGCTTTTTATTGCTAGTTTCTTCTTTGTAGTTGTTAAAGAAGACGTCTTTGTTGTTGCAGAAATGATTGAGTCCATTAAATACGTCGTAGCACCATTGAGGGGTCAAATGTTTCTTTGGTGAAGATTTAATCACGTCGTGAAGAAACTTTCATTAACAATACGCTATCGAATTATAGTCCATGTTATAAAGGAAATAAATTCATTATGGAACAATCCATGAACATGGACAAAGAATGTTGAGAAAAGAAAACAAAATGACAATTTTTTGCGGTATGTTTTACTTCAATAGTTTAAGCTTGAATTGAAATACCAAGATGCGTCATTAGTAATGCCAAATTTATGAGGCCGAAAAAATATCAGAGCTTTGATGATCATAAGGGAATCCAGTATTTTAGTTTTGAAGACTGTCGGAGCAGTCCTTGAGCTTCCTATTTGGTGGCTCTCAGAATTGCAAGAGTTCTGAAATCTAACACCATTACCAATGAGTTACTGTCAACGGTCATGTACATTGTACGAGTTCTGTTTGGAGCTGAATACATTTATAAATTTAGTGCTATTTCCATGTCTAATGACACTGTTCACAGGATAACAGTTGACATGTCTTCTGATGTTATCAATCAGGTAATTCAGGAAATGATGTCTGCTCCTTTTACAATATTTAGTATTCAGCTTGATGAATCTACAGACGTTGTAAATTGTTCAATTTACTGTTTTACTTGAGATACATACATAATGACGAGCTTAAAGATTAGCTTCTATGCAAACTTTTTGAAACGATCTCAACAGCATGTGATGGAATTGAGAAAAGTAAAAGACCTCTTGGAAAAATAAATGTGGTGTCTGCACAGATCGTACTCTTTCTTATATGATTTGCTTCAATGTCAGTTACATTACACAATTCTGGATCAATTGTTTGCAGCCACTCTGTTCTAGTTGAGATTTATTGTCACTACTTCCTACATTGTTTTCTTTGTGAAACATGTTTTTCTGCCTAAATACATAAATAAACTTGATGCAGAAGATGTGAATCTCTAATCTAGTGAAATAAAAACAAGTTCAACATTCGCACTGACTTTGGCGTGTTTGAAAATAATTTTGTAGCTAAGTACTAAAGAAGTTTACTGTGTCGAATACTGTACGTTTTCCATGCTTATTTTAACAGTATGCCTACTTTTTAAATTGTCAGTTAGGTATGCAACATGATAATTGTAAAAACGCATTAGAAAAGTAAATCAATGGAAGTTATAAAAGATACGCTTTTTTGTTATCTAAGCGCAAATTTATTTTACACTTAATAAAGCTTTTGTTTGAGTTTCTAACAATGGAATTAACATCATGGATATCAGATATATACATTTTAAATACGATTATATAAACTAAATTACATTTAACTAACCCAATGAACGAATTTTTTTTTAATGGTTGGGGGTCGCCGCAGAGTGGAAAATTGTATTAGGGGGGTCGCGGAGCTAAAAAGGTTGAGAACCGCTGGTCTAAGCTATTCTCTATATATTTTTCCAAATCCAGCAACTTGAGATGAAATGAAATAAATACAGTAGACTAGAAATAATTTAAAATGCCAGTAGTATTTTGAACAAAATCTAACTGGCTACAAAAACATGTCTTTTTACTCTAGCATTCTGGAGTCATCTGTCCTACTCAAGACAGTTAATGACAATACTGCGTATCAATAGATAACCTCTTCCCATCACGACAGAAATACACCCACACCCACTCCACAACAATTACCCACTGGTCTGTTCATTTGTTCCTAGGATAAATTTTTTTCCTTTTTTTTTTCAAACTTAAAATAATAAAATAATGCTTGCAATTACACAATACCCCATACATTCCTTTGACCCATGAATTCTAGCATCTATTACATTGAATTGGAATTTTTGTATAACTTATCTCCCCACAAACACTTCCATACCATTATCTCTCCACACCTGAAATCTGTTCCAGTTTGAACAGACATAATAAAAAATGTTTTTAGTTTATAAAATGTATACAATAGCAAGTTATAAGCCAAAAGTTACACACAAAAAGAGTTTAAACACTGAAGTTTTGATTGTGAAAATATTTAATTACTCTAAGTAATGATAGTAATAAAAGGTTAATTTTTTTTTTTCATCCACCGCAAGTCAGAGAAATTAATTATGAATGAGAGTCAGGGTTTTTATATATATTAGAATATTAGATGATATGTTTCAAGCTGATCATTATGACATAAACAAAATAAAGTGGTTCTGAAGAAAATTTACTCTATAGATCTAATAACTTTTTAAAAAAAGTGCAATACTATTTTTCTATTTAATTAATTAAAAGGTATTATTATTTGTATCATGAATTTCTTGTTTAAAATGAAAATTCTAACCCAAAAATTTTTGGAGTTATTAGTATTCTAGACAGTAAATTTCAATTGGATAATTCTTTTTTTTTCCTACACATAAATGAATTACCTGAACAGCCCCAACCTCTGGATGTCGAATAACAATGATATCAGCATAGCCTGCCATCATGACAATAGTATCTGTGGACATAGTTCAGTGTTACTAAGACAACAACACAGCAATCAATCAATATAATTCCTTTAAAAACAACTAAACTAAAAAGGGTGTACCTTGCAAAGACTCTCCTTTTGTAGTGGAAGAGGTGAGTTCATTAAAGTGGACAACTGAACCTCCAAGTCTCTGCATGGCCACAGAGAATGAACAGCTTGTCCTGGTAGAGGCCTCAAAGAACATGGATGCAAGGACTTTTCCCTTTTTTTTAATTTTTTTTTTTGGAAAAGAAAAAAATTAATTTACAATGATTCATTTCTTTCATAACATACTAGCTCAATAAACTAGTTATGTAGCAAGTGACATTTTAGAGATGAATTAAAATACTACTTCATAAAAGCAAGAGCACAGATCAAAAATGGAGTTCTGATTAAGTATATGGTAGTGCTCAAAGACTCCAGGACAACAAAGTTGAGGTATAAAACAAAACAGAATTATCTAACAGAATTTTTTTTTTCATTTTAGACAGTCTAGTCCACTTGTTCAACCAACAGTTCATCCTACCAGCCATTATTTGAATCTAATCCCAAACAACTAAAAGAAGAAGTTAAGTTGAAGAATTGCATAATAGCATGTGATTGGGAAAAAGGCATGGTGGCTGAGTGGTAAAGCACTTAGCTTCCAAACCAAGGGGATGCAGGTTCAAATATCAGTGAAAACTGGTATTTTGGATTTCTGAACTTTTAGGACACCCCTGAGTCCAACCAAGTCTAATGGGTACCAGACATTAGTTGAGGAAAGTAAAGGTGGTTGGTCGTTGTGCTCGCCACCCTTGTAAACTTTCGACCATCATCTTTCAATGCAAGAGTCGGCTCTGACCATCACATCTGGAAAAGAGTCTTAGGCAAATTCGGGATAGGTCAATGCAACAGCAACGGATTATTACTACTCCAGACCTGTGCTGAACACAAGCTGCTCATATTGAACACAATATTCAGTCTTCCAATGAGAAAGCGGACTTCCTGGATGCATCCCCGCTCAAGACACTGGCACCTCATAGATTACATCATCACCAGACAATCTGACCATCATGACATTCGTGTCACCAAATCTTGCTGTGGTGCAGAATGTGGAACAGACCACCGCCTCATCATCACAAAACTAATCATTCGTATTCAACCAAAGAGACATCCGCAAAAATCTAAACCCCTAAAAAGGCTAAACATGTCCAGCTTAGCAGATGACAAAACTGAAAAGTCGCTTGCAGATGCGATAGAAAACTGCCTCAAGTCCACCCTTCTAACTGAATCAAATGTAGATAAAAGCTGGGAATGCTTCAAAGAAGCTATCCATAGCACAGCATTAAACATACTCGGTCCTATAGAGAGAAAGCATCAGGACTGGTTTGATGAAAACAGTACTGAGATCAGAAAACTATTAGACGAAAAGCACAAGCTCCACAAATTGTATCTGAACAACTCAAACTCCCAGTCCACTAAAGATACATTCACTAACATCCGCAAAAATGTGCAAAAACAGTTACGCCAATACAAGATACCAGGCTTAGCAAGAAAGTGGAAACAATACAGGAATTTGCTGACAAGCACGATATGAAGAACTTCTACCATGCCATAAACGAAATCTATGGACCCACAAAGTCAGGCTCATCCCCTCTATTAAATGCTGATGGGACAATCCTATTGACAGATATGGAAGAAATCCTAAAACACTGGGCAGAGCACTTCGAAAAGGTTCTCAATACACCTTCCATCATAAATGAAGCGGCCATAGACAGGCTACAGCAAGTACCAATAAATGAAAAAATGGATGACCCCCTTACGCTAAAGGAAACCGATCTTGCCATTCAACAGCTCGCAAGCGGAAAAGCCCCAGGAGCTGACTCCATTCCCGCAGAGGTCTACAAAAAAGGTGGATTAGCCCTAATTGAAAGACTTCATAAGCTCTTCTTAATTATGTGGGAAAAAGAGTCAATACCACAAGACTTTAAAGATGCCACTATTGTTCATTTATACAAGCGAAAAAGAAACCGCCAGATCTGCGACAACCACAGAGGAATATCTCTTCTCTCTATTGCTGGGAAAATCCTTGCACGCATCTTACTAAATCGGCTCATGCAACACATAGAATATGGTATACTACCAGAAAGTCAGTGCAGCTTCAGAAAAGAGAGTGGAACCAGTGACATGATCTTTGCAGCAAGGCAGCTCCAGGAAAAATGCCAAGAACAAAATGATGACCTGTTCTCAATATATGTCAACTTAACAAAGGCATTCGACACTGTTAGCAGAGAAGGACTCTGGAAGATCATGTCAAAGTATGGCTGTCCACAAAAATTCATAACCATGGTGAGACTATTTCATGATGGCATAAAGGCTCGTGTCCAAGAAAGTGGAGAACCATCAGAGCCCTTCGAAGTATCAAACGGGGTAAAACAAGGCTGTGTCCTAGCACCTACACTGTTCAGTATCATGTTCTCTGCTATGCTGACAGATGCATTCACAAATAGAGAAAACAACGGGATAAATATATCATACAGATTTGATGGTGGTCTATATAACCCGAGGCGGCTTAAAGCGAAATCAAAAAGAAATGCAGCAGTAATCAGAGACTTGCTATTTGCTGACGACTGTGCCCTAAATGCCTGCTCTGAAAACGATCTGCAGAGCATCGTCAGTGACTTCTCAAGAGCATGCTCAGGCTTTGGCCTTACCATCAATACGAACAAGACTGAAGTCTTATATCTACCTGCTCCTGGGAAAGCCGACTCGGATCCATGCATCACTATAAATGGACAGGATATAAACGCAGTGGTTAAATTCACATATCTTGGTAGCACACTCTCCAGAAATGGAAAAATCGATAGTGAAATCGACCTGCGTATCGCCAAGGCCAGTGCATCCTATGGCAGACTGTCTAAAAATGTCTGGAACAGACATGATATCACCACAAACACAAAGCTAGGGGTCTATAGAGCCGTCATCCTCCCTACATTTCTCTATGCCTCAGAAACATGGACAGTGTACAGTAAACATGCAAAGAAACTGAACCACTTCCACATGACATGTCTGAGAAAAATACTAAATGTCAAATGGCAAGACAAAATACCAGATACAGAAGTCCTTCGAAGAGCGTGTCTGCAAAGCATCCAAACAATCCTGATGCAGTCCCAGCTGCAATGGGCAGGTCACGTCTACAGAATGGAAGACCACCGCATCCCCAAACGACTCTTGTAGGGCCAACTAAGCGAAGGAAAGCGCTCGCAAGGTGGTCAAAGAAAGCGCTTCAGGGACACCCTCAAAGCTTCTCAGAAGGCGTTCAGCATAGAACCAGGCACCTGGGAGACAGAGGCACATGACAGAGCATCATGGCGTTGCGCTGTGAAAACTGGCGTACAGGTTGCTGAGGAAAAAAAACAACGCTGGCAAAAGAAAAACGCCAGAAAAGAAAAGCAAGGCAAACAACACTAGCTCCAGCTGGAATAACCTGCCCAGTGTGCGGTCGAACATTCCGGGCTCACATAGGTCTCACCAGCCACATGAGGAGGCATAAAACCCCAGTGCAAAGCCCTCAGCCCCCTGGATGACAAAGTGGTCATCATCGAACCACGATGGACGAACTATATATATATAAACTTTCGGCCATCATCTTTACTTAACTATGAGATTGGGAAGACTATGCAAAAAGTGATGAGGCTTAAGTCCTGGAAACACATGTTCAACAAATGTTGATAAGAGACATTTTTCTTTAGTGTATTATATTTTGCATCATCAGTATCATGCAAATTGTTAAGAAAAATCTGTAATATGTATATTATATATATATATATATAAAACAAACAAAAAAACATGCACACACACACACACACATATATATATATATATATATATATATATATATATATATATATATATAAGGGTGTTTGTGTTACACTTATTTACATTAAAAGCAAGGCTTGATAAAGGGAGCTCCTAAAAAAGTTAAAAAACTTTCTCCAGCAGAAGTGTTATGATTAACTGAAAAATCTGACTTCCAAAGTCACATTAGTCATAGAAACCTCAACCATGTTAACAGAATGTAAATTAAGAAAGAGAAAAAAAAAAAAGATAAACCAGATTAGTTGAAAGTGTTTATCTGTGTATCAAGTCTGTGGACATACTTCTATAATGAACATGTGTATCATTTCAAGTCAAAATATGCCTGTGCTTTGTCATGCGTATCTTCTTTTGGTGTTTTCCTTTGTGTACCATAAGAGATTGTGAGTTTTGGTTTCTAGGAACGCGCTTTTGTTGATGTCATTTTTGCTTACTTGTTTTGCTTCTGTTGTGTGATGAGGCTAGATCTCCTGTGAGTTTCTCTTATGGGTTTTCTTCCCCAGTATTGGGTAAGTTTGTTTATGTTACTACCTTCTAAATGTCGTAGATCTAAATTCGTTTCTTTTTATAGTTGTGCGAATGGCAGTATCAAAGGAGTGTGTATTTTTCTTATCTAGGGACGCAGGCTTAGGACTCTGCTGGAGTCAAGTCTGAGTTGTAGGCTTGGTATTTGAATATTGCCCGTGGCGTTAGGTTGGGCATTGTCGACCATGGCACTGAGAATAAGGTGTGCTATAGTTCCTTTGAATGTAATTTGTAATTGCTATTGATATTTATTCGTAATGTATGCTTCATCATATCATATATTCATTAAATTGTTAAATGTACAATCTTGTTGTTAAATAATGTACATTAACTTACGTTGTCATTAATATTGTTCACGTTGAACAACTGTTGGTATTGACTAAATGTTCAGTTGAATATCTTTTATTCAATGTGTGTATTTTACATGCTATTGCCTTTATGTTCTTGCGTTACTCTGTTCAAGTTGGGATACGGGACCATAATATCATTCCCTAGCTAATCTGAAATTCCACCCTGACAGGCTTCAGTTGTTTCTAAATAATGTGCATGTTATTGTTAGTAGAGATAACCTTCCACTGTAAAGATTAGACTAATGCAGAGGCTCTCATCACATTACAAATATACGGCTGAAGGCAGCCAAACAATCAATGTGTGTACATGAAAATAATGACATTTTTAAGCTGTATGTTAAGTTGTAACACAGGACATGTCAGAACCTCCCCATGTGGTGTTTCAAATAAAGTGAAATTAATGTTAAGGTTTAGTCACTATTTTCTGTAGCTATTCTATAAATAATGACAGCTTTAGTCTGCTTTTTATTTTCTTAAACCACAAGTTGTGATACTCACCTTTAACACATGATCCAGAGGTCGATCTTTAGTTACAGCAACTTTATAGTTATGCGCCAAGTTGAATATTTCTGACAGCTTAGGAATAGAAAATCTTAATAAATATTTAATTTTAAAATATTTAATTTTATCATCACATAAAATAAATCATTTAGCTATAGCCTTCCATTTCTTTCCTTAGGCCCCACTTTCAGACCTTGCCATCTGTGGGGGCAGAAGGTGTAAAGCTCTCTCTCCTACCTGATCTTTATTAAATGTCAGAACTGTATTACAGTGCTGTCCTGTCAGTCCTGGGGTAAAATGTGGATGACCAACAGGCTGAAGAGATGCTGGGTACATGCCAGGCAAGGGAACAACTGGAACTGTTGGCACTAACTGGCGTGGCAACTCTGGATGAGTAGCATGAAATTCTCTGGGTAGATCTACAGATTAAAAATTAAAAAGTTAGGATTAAACTTTATGATTCTTTTGTTTCATTAATAAATTAGAGCAATTTTTTTTAATGAGCCTATTCAAATAACTTGATTTTTAAAAAAAAAGATAATTCCAGCAACATAATTCTAACAAGACAAAATAAGAAACAGATTAGTGCTGAACAGAAACAGTTGAACAGAAAGTGACATAAGGTACACTGACACCAAAAACATGAAAATATAAAGCTTGCATACATTAAGTACATGAGCCAAGAGTTGCACCTAATACTATTTCACTAACAATAAATACAGTCAACATTGAAATAATTACAAAGCTTTCTAAACATTGAAAAGTACAACACCTAGTGCAAAAACAATAAAATTCACATTTACATCAAAGTGTTAAATTTCTAATCTATATATAGATATCTATTAAGTTTGATTTATTAAAACCTTTCACAGATGTATTAGTAACATAAATTATTCAAATAATTTGTTAAGCAAACTGTTATAGCAAGGCAATGCTAAATTAAAAAAAAACCCAGTAAATTGTTAAGTCAAAATTTTTAACAGCCTTTTTAAATATTAAGATTAAAATATGTACCCGTTAAAAAAGCACCCACTTTATTTGTACTTTGTGAATGTTGTCAGGACATATATACCAAGTAGCGTTATTAGTCAAATAGTCAATGTGCAATACCATGAAATCAAGACACAAAATCAAGATGAAAAGCATGCTTGGGTTACCTGTCTTGTCACGCTGACAGGTGCTGTGTTCTGGTGGCTCAAATACTGTTGTAAGGCATTTAAAAAATGGAAGTTGAGACAATATTTACCAACTTCTCAAATCTTCTAGTTAAAAAGTTGTACAGATAACCAGAGAGTTTTAGAAAAAAAACTGACAATGCTAATGGGCTGGTTGCTATCAAAAACTTCACATAGCTTTAACAAACATGTTAGATTGTCATGCTTAAAAAGCTACTATTAACAAAGTGGGGGTAGGTTAAGGAAGCCTTAAAATAACAAATTCAATGCAATTAGCTACAAAACACATGGTGGTGTTAAACAAATGTTAAAAATGGGACCAAAAGAAATTACCAAATGGAGAGTTTTCTGACAACTTTGGTGTCCTTGGAGCATGTGACTTTTCCTGGAGGTGATTTTTTCTTGGACTTGGTGGTTCAGAGGGACCTTGGGAAGCAGGCAAGTTTCCAGGTATCTGGACGCTAAGCTCAGGGAATGTTGATTCTTTAGTTAAACTGATTGTTGGAAGCCTAGATCTAACATCAATCCCAGAACCCGGCTGAGTTAACACCTACAAACAGTAATTAGTCATTTTAAGGTGATTATGTACACATATCAATATAAACATTTCATTACTCACTATATGACTCAATAATATTGTGATGTATATGTAAGGGTCACAAGTCTTCTTCTTGATTGTTGAAAGTGCTTGAATATCTTGCAGGTGCTCTTAATGAAGATAGTGGTGAGAAGTGCTTAAGTTGACTCTTTCTTGAGATGTCAGATGTACAAGAAATTACTGTGACGTGCCGGAGATTCTATAGATGTATATCTCTAAATCTCTAGATCTAATTACTATCTTAGAGATTCAATAAATGAAGGTCCTTTTCAATTCAAAAACAGAACTTTAATTCAAAACTTGGAATCACTATGTACAGAAATAAAACTAACTTTGTTTCAAAGTTCAATAATAAAATATTCAAATTTACTACTACATTTAATACAAATACAAGACTGATCTATACAAATTCTAACTCGAAACTAAAGTAAGTCTTATCTCTACGAAGTTTACATTTCGACTGAAGGTTCTAGATAGCGACCTTTTTGACCTTGTTTTTGACAATTGGCTTAACCAATGAAATTATTTTCTTCAACCAATCAAAATCACTTCCTGTGAGGTGTCATGCTACTTGATTGATGCATGCCACGGGTATTTCTGACATCTGCAGTCTGTTATCCCGTCCTTGGCATTGTTTATTTTAAATTATTTAATATTTTAAATTAATACATAACAGTAAGCTACCGATGTCAAATTATCTTTGAATCCTGATTTTTGAAAAATAGTATAAAATTTTATTTTTTAAAATTATCTTAAGTTTGATGACTCCTTAACTAAATCACAAAGCTGTCATAAGCCCGAAACTATTAAAAAATATTGATAAAAAATGACTAAGTGAGCTAATGTGCACAAATGATTTTCATTATGACCAGTGATGAGGTTTATACAAATTGTACTATCTTTGTCATCAGTTACAACAACATTACTTGAACAGCTACTTACTTCACCATCAATAACAGCCAAGTCCCCCCTGAGAACAACACGTCGAACAATCCCTTTCACAGATTGACCAGCAAATGGAGTCCACTTTGACTTGGAGTAAGGCATGCAAGATGGTATCACCCATTTGTGATCTAGGTCCACTTCAACGTATGTATCCTGCTGTTCTGGCAAGTTGAAGATGCGCCGAGGATTGGTATGCATCCTAAGAACTATGTCCTGTTAGAAAAAGACATATCAAGTTACCTTTGCTTTAATATTAACTTACTAACTATTACTAAACTTCACTAAGGCTGATTTGGTAATGCTCTCATTCTTCTCACCTCAATAGTCAGCTTGTTGTCATTAACTGCTGTCAGAAGTAGTGGAAGGATGGTCTCCAGACCAGGAAACCCAGGCGGAGGGTTAGGGCTCATCTTCTCTTCATATGTATGTGGAGCTGAATATTGAAACATTGAAATAAAGTTTTATTTGGACATATAGAAATAGAAGAGGCAGAAG
Organism: Biomphalaria glabrata; assembly: GCF_947242115.1. Lineage (NCBI taxonomy): Eukaryota > Metazoa > Mollusca > Gastropoda > Planorbidae > Biomphalaria > Biomphalaria glabrata. The sequence continues at coordinate 23,379,049 of NC_074715.1, forward strand.
AGGATCAAATTGAATTTCCCTGGACTGCTATGCTTGACTTAATGAAAACTTTGCTAAAGCTCAAAAACTAATCAATAGTTCAAGTCTGCCTACATTACAGTTTGAATGGGAGATAACATGGTCCCAAAATAAAGAAAGTCAAAATGAAATCTGATAAAGAAATAAATTAGCTTTTACTTTCAAATTCTCACCATGATCAGTGGCAAAACAGTCAATAATATCCAAGTTATCCCATAGTGCTTGCTGGTCTTCTTTGGTCACCAGGCGAGGCATAACTTTAGCTGGACCAGCTCCAAGAGAAGAGATGTCATCTGCACACAAGAACAGGTGGTGTGGAGCCACTTCACAAGTAACTGGCAGTCCTCTTTCTTTAGCTGCTTTAATGACCAAAATCTGACAAAGCCAAAATAAAAGTTTACATTTTATCGCTTAGTAATCTCTTAAAATACACACACAAATATCTTGTATTATGTAGCTTGTTACAATTCTAGACAACCAGAATACCAGTTTTCTTCAGTAAACAAATATGCTTAAATATTTATGTGTTGTGACCTGATTTAATGGCTTGGTTTGAAAAAAACTCTTTTAGAATTATAATAGTAAGAAATATATTGCAAAAAAAAACCTATGAAGTTAAATGTATATTAAAAAAGTCTATCTTATCTTGTGATCAAATTATAGTAATCATTAAAGACAATAGCATGTAGAACAATTACCAGGAATCTCTTAAGTGAAAAGTTATTACCTCAGACTTGCGGGCTACATGACATATGTGTATGGATCTTTGGAACAACTCAGACATCAAGATAACAGCAGCAGTGGTCATCTCTTCAGCATGAACACACAATGGGAAAGACTTGGGCCAGTGCTCAAAATGCTAAGTTCAATCAATGAAACAAATCAAGCAACCATCACATAGACCATTAGACTTACAGTAGAACATTTATCTAGACATCAGTTGTCTTGATTATCAAATATCCAGACTTCTTTTTTTGTGTGTTTTTTTTTTTCTTTTACACTACGGTATCTAAGTTCTCTTGCAGGACAATCCATGTTGGTGCAGCAAAAGATCAGCTTTTACAATAAAGGTAGGCTACTAAGTAGCTTTGTTTCCCTGTATCATTTACTTGAATTGACACCTCATATGAAATTTCTTTACATTGTTGGTGAAAAGGACCATTTATAATGTTCCAAATTCGATTATCCAAACAATAGAATATCTGATCAGACCTCATTCCCAATAAATCCAGATAATCAACGATCTACTTTATTTTCTTCTCACAGCCAACAAATATTAGATTAAGGTAGAACTTTTGTCAAACTAAAAGTGATCCAATAATTTTCTAATACCAGTGACTGGCAAGCCTCAAGCTGAGACATCTGATAGGTCAATCAAAACATTATAAAACAATTTAAAGCACATATGTTCGTTCACAAAGCATTTAATATATAAAAAAAATATATATGTAGTTAGGTTTCAATCCCAATCTAAAACTATCAGATATACTACCTTCATCCAGATAGTCATGTCATCAAGTTTCAATGTAGTATAGGTTTCATTTAAATACATTTTTAAAGCAACAACTTTGTTACACAGTTGAGTTAAAGTTTGAAAGTTTGTGTTGCTGGCCCCAGCAAACAGTCCATAATCACACCTTGCACTTTGGCGAGCCAGCTGGAAATATTCACACCAAAAATACAAGTTACAAAACTGAAGTAAAGGTTTAAATCACAACAAATTGCATTCATTTTTGCAAATAAATATAAAAATTTCAAAGGATAAAAAACCTAGAAAACATAATTTTAGAACATTCTGACTAAATAAAGTATGATTCAACAAACAATAGCTCACTTTACTGGTCAGATTGTATCCTTCTTGGTCCACCAGAGGTGGGTTGGTGTTAGGCATAGCCAAGATTGTGGTGATACCACCTGCCAAGGCAGCTGCAGTGCAGGAAGACCAGTCTTCTTTGTGAGTAGCTCCTGGTTCTCTCACATGAACATGAACATCAATCAATCCTGAATCACAGTGAACCAAAAATAACATAATGGCAACATCAATAACTAGTGAGACTTGTAAAAACTAAAGTACATCCACTTAACGCAAGTCTCACCTGGTAATCTGATAATCTTCTGAGAAGTCAAACAATCTATGTTAGTTTTCATAACAGGTTCCTGGGCATTGAGTTGATGCAGAGCCTGAAATCAGTATCAAACTAATGAGCATAAAAAAACTATTGAAGTTAATTTTTTAAAGCAACTGTCTCTAAAAGGAATTCAAAAGCTAGAACTGATGTGAAATAATTGTCCTCTCATATACCTCAACAAACAGTTTGGTACATTTTACATCTGTGATGAGAGGCACAGAATAGTCCACAGCCATACGTCTGGTCTTGTAACCTTGCGTGATAAAAGAGGAAGCCCTGTAGGAGCCTGAGTTTCTCAATGGCAGGTTGATGACAAGATCAAACATGTGTTCAGACAGATAGTCAGCAATGGTTCTTTGCTCTCCATTTTTACAACTGTCTTCTCCAGTGTCTTCATAGGGCCAATCAACAGATCTCACCTGCAATCAATAAAACTTATTTATAGAACAAAACCTCAAACAAATTTTTTCATTAATGTCAACATATGTAAGATTTAATATATTTTGTTCATTTATTTAAATAAAACATATCTAAATTACAGAAACTATGTTTGTCTTCACTTTACATTTTGTTAATTGTTTTTCTAACTTAAAATGTGTTTATAATTCCAAATGAAAATGCCTATTTAAGCCAAAACAAGTGAAATCAAAATAATATTTCCACTTACATTAAAACCATGTTCATTGTAAAAATCTGCAGTCCCCATGCTAGCAAACAATTGGTAGCCAAGTTTTTCTAAAGTTCTCATAGTTGGGATCAACTCAGTTTTGTGCTGAAACATAATATGTGCATGATGGAGACTTGGCTAAATGTTAATACAACTGAATGTCCCAGAAACCAAAGTAAATTATCAAAGAACAATTCCAGTGAACTCACTTTGTAGCTTCCTATTGAAATAAGAATATTTTTCTTAGGGATCTGGAAACCAGTGCTAATGGTAGCTTTGAGATAGGCATCATAACGGTTCTCCCCAAAACATGCAACTTCTCCAGTACTTGCCATCTCAACTCCTAGCAGAACATCAGCACCATGAAGTCTAGAGAAGGAGAAAACTGGAACCTGGCAAAGTGAACAAATTATAGATACAAATAAAACACAAGCACAAAGTTTATTTGGTTAGAGGAGGATGACAATGACAACCTGATTGCTATTGATGGTTTCTATTGTATTAGATCTGACAGAACGTCTGAGTCTAAGAAGAAGAAAGGTGAGGGGCTGTGTGTGTACATCAACATCAAGTACTGTAACAACTACACGGTTAAAAATAGAATGTGCTGTCCTGATCTAGAACTATTGGCGCTTTCATTGAGATCTTTTTATTTGCCACGAGACTGGTGTTATTTACATAGTCCTGGTTTATGTTCCACCTACAGCCAAGACAAGTTGCAGCTGCAATCATCGCTGACGTAGTGCATGAGTTTCAGACAAGGTCAACGGATGCACCAGTAGTTATACTGGGTGATTTTAATAAATGCACCTTGAAGGTTGACAAACCCACCTTCTACCAACACATCTCATGTCCAACAAGAGACTACAGAACTCTGGACTTATGTTACTGTAACATCAAAGGAGGATTCACATCTTGTAAAAAGCCACCACTAGGATCATTGGGCCACAAAACAGTACAACTGCTGCCTAATTATAGCAAAAAACTTAAAGAGAGAGCAAAGTCATTCAAAAAACCATACAAGAATGGACTCAAGACAACATTCTCAAAACTACAAGGTTGTCTAGACTGCACTGACTGGAATTTGTTTAAAGAGACCACTTCAAATATGGAAGAATGGGTCGAAGCAGTGACAAATTACATTAATTTCTGTGAAAACGTGTATCAGTACCAAGAGTATCAAGATTATACCCCAACAATAAACCATGGGTCACTGCAAAAATAAAATGTGATATCAAAAAGAAAAGAGCATATATGAGTGGCGAAAGGCAGGAAAGGAAAATAGCACAACATAATCTCAACGCTGATCTTGATGAAGGGAGGAGAAACTACCGCACCAAGCTGGAAGACTCGATTAAGACATGAGACAGGTGTGGGCTATCATGAATAAAATGGCAGGAGTACAAGTCAAAAGTAAAAATAATCTTGCTACAAGAGACGACAAAACATTATCCAATGAATTAAATGATTTCTATTGTCGTTTCGACACTGTCACAGCTTTCCTATTCTATTTATAATTATAACTCGATAGAATCTACCTTAGGTCTCGATACGTCTAGGTGTCCCTGGTTCAGTTCTAGTTAACGAAATAAAACAATGAAACCACTAGATCAAACACATAAACTTTAATTAGCTTTACTGCATATCACACACGCTGGTCTCTGTCTGATCAACCTCTGACAACAAAACACACTTCCGGTCATTCGAGCAGAATGTAAAAATAGATTATATACATACATACACACATTCATCCTTGACGTCTCACCCCTTCTTAAATTATAATCAATTTTTACAAAAATACATAAAACACTATTATAAAACAAGCATAAAACATTAAAACACAATACAACAAAAATATTAATTCGATAGGCCACAAAGGCTCTGAATATGCCACACAGGCGTTTATTTATCCAAACAACTTGAACATAGTCACACAGACTGCAATGTAATAGGCACAGTCTATAGTTAAGACACACAGTCTTAGAAGATGAAGACACACAGTCTTAAAAGCTGAAGACACACAGTCTTAAAAGCTGAAGACACACAGTCTTAAAAAATGAAGACACACAGTCTTAAAAGATGAAGACACAAAGTCTTAGTTGTAGACAGAAAGTCTTCCATCAAGCAGCAAAGTCTAAACTGTTGAAGACACAAAGTCTTTGATGAAGCAACACATGCTTGTGAGAAGTCACGTGGGCTTTTATCTATGATAAGCGTGACAGACCAGAATGTCCGCTAAGACGTTTCCTTTACCTGGAATATGCTGAACTTTGCACTGAAAGTCCTGAAGCATCAGGGCCCAGCCAGTTACCCTGGAATTCACTGACTTACGTGTGTTTAAACAGCATAAGGGTGCGTGATCTGTGCGGAGTACGAATGTTCTGCCCAAAAGGTACCTGGCCAACTTGGTTACTGCCCAAACAACTGCCAAGCACTCTCTTTCTACTGTGCTGTATCGTTGTTCCCATGTTATCTCTCACACTAGATTGAGATCTTGTTACCGCATTTGTAGCTTCTGACATTGCTGACCTTTGCCACTTGTAGATATCTGTTATGGTAGGCTCAGTTATGCCAGTCACGTTTCCTAGAATCAAGTCAGCTGCAGGCCTCTCCAACACACATGCTTCAACTTTCCCAGATAAAAATGGCATATCAATGTCAATGACAGCTGTGGGATATTCTTCAATTGTTCCTCCAAATGTCATACATTGGAGTTTCTAACTGGTCAACTGGTGAGGGTGCACATGTAGTCTCTTCACTCTGATTGTGGTCGCTCCTGTGTCTCTCAAGACCCAAATAGATTTCTTCCCAACAAATCCAGGATACATTTTTAGTATCCCAGCGCCACAAGTTACAGCTCCAGCCATCTGGATCTGATCAGATTCATGAGGGAGTTGTTCACCATGTTGATAGTCTATGCAAACTGACGCATTGTATGGATCTCCAGTTGGTCTTCCCCTGTTGCTGGTTTTAAACTCCTGACTTCTGCTTGAACCCATAGTCTTGTTTCGTCTTAATGGGCTTTTGTTTCTACATTGGGCAGCTAAATGTCCCGTTTTGAAACACTTAAAACATTTTCTTTTTTCACCCACACTTCTTTTCTGCAGACGGTCCTGTCTCCATTCTTGTTTAAAGCGACTTCTGTTATCATTAGTCTTTGCAGCAAATGCAAACTTGCTAGTTATCAAGTCTTCCTCTCTCTGAATTGTCTGCTCTGGATGTGCAGTAATATATTGCTGACACAACTTGACTGCTGTTGGCACATCTTTCGGTTAACTTTCATGTAGAAAAGCCACTAACTGAGGATTGCAAGATGTGAGGATCTTGTCTCTGATGAACAGATCAATGAGACCTTCGAATGTCTTTTCAGTATTAGACAATTCTACCCAATGCATTAGGTATCTAGTAATGTCCTCAACAAATTCATGGAATGGCTGGTTTCTCTCTGGTTTAGCTTTATGTAACTTCTCTCTATACCCATCATCTGTTAAGTTGTATCTTTTCATTAGTACTTCTTTAACCTTGTCATATTCTTCTAAATCTTTCTTAGAAAAGTTGATACAAGCTTGCAGTGCCTTTCCCTGTAACAATGTGTAAAGATGACTTCCCCACTGAGTTTTAGGTATATCTGTAGCTTGAGCATGCACTTCAAATCTTGCCAAATGCATCCATTTGATCCACGTTCTCATTAAAAGGTGGCATCTTTGGTTTCCATATAGGTTTTATATGCTCTTTGATTTCTCCTTTCGTCTCCCTAAGCTCCAACTCTCTGACTCTCAATTTGTGTATTTCTACCTCAGCTTCTTTCTCTTTAGCTCTTGCTTCTGCCTCTTTAGTTTTTGCTTCTGCCTCTTTAGCTCTCACTAGCCTCTCTTTAACACGTTCCTCACGCTCTCTGTCTTTTCTTTCTTTAGCTCTTTCTTCTCTTTCTTTCACCCACTCCTGTAGAGCTGTCCCCGACAATCCCATTTCTTTTCCAGCGGCTATTATCTGTGATAATTTGTCTGCCATCCTTGTTTATGCGTGTAGGCTCAAATATAAACAATACAAATTACTTTATCACTGTGTTTGACCTGGTTTCGTCTCGGCTGATTGACTTAGTTTTTTTCCCGCCGTTGCACGTGAGCGCACAAACTTCACAGCCTTCTTTGTCCTTGACCTTTTCACAATGGTGAACCGCAGTTCTGCCTAATGTCTTCCAAGACTAAGTCAAGTAACTAAATAAAAGAGCCTCCAAATATGTCATAGCTTTCCTATTCTATTTATAATTATAACTCGATAGAATCTACCTTAGGTCTCGATACGTCTAGGTGTCCCTGGTTCTGTTCTAGTTAATGAAATAAAACAATGAAACCACTAGATCAAACACATAAACTTTAATCAGCTTTACTGCATATCACACACGCTGGTCTCTGTCTGATCAACCTCTGACAACAAAACACACTTCTGGTCATTCGCGCAGAATGTAAAAATAGATTATACATACATACACACATTCATCCCTGACAGACACTAACGATTTTAATTATCTTAGACTTAAAGCCCTGGAAGATACCAAAGTTAAAAACTGTTTAGAATTAGCGATTACTAAAGAGCAAGTCTACAACATTTTCAAAAAGGTCAACCCAATGAAAGCTGCTGGGCCTGATGGTATAAAAGGACGAATCTTAAAAGAATGAACATCTAGCTGAACCTTTCCTAGAGATTTTGTCCACTTTATTACTAAACCACGAGATACCATCTGTGTGGAAGTGGTCCATAATTGTACCTGTGCCAAAGGTTTCCAAACCAAAGGAAGTGAATGACTTCAGATCTGTTTCATTTACTTCCATTGTGTCTAAATGTTTAGAAAAACTGGTTAAAATGTTTCTTCTAAATGATCTTTGTAGTAAGTTGGACCCTTTACAATTTGCTTACCAAAAGGGTAAAGGTGTAGACGATGCCATCCTAAATATTTTAAATTGTGTCTACAAACATCTGGACTTACCTTACACTTATGTAAGATTGTTCTTTATTGATTTCTCATCAGCTTTTAATACCATTCAACTTCATTTACTTATTGAAAAAAATGAAAGCGTTGCAGATTAGTCCATATATAATACTATGGGCTAATGAATTTTTGACCCAGAGATCTCAGAGGGTTAGGGAAAACAATGTAATATCAAATGCATGCATTGTGAACACAGGGGCGTCCCAGGGGGCTGTGACATCACCATTGTGGTTCATTTTGTACACCAATGATTTTCAATCCGATAGTTCAGTGATGCCCAAAATATGGCCAGCGGGCCGACGTGGTTCCATCAGGCCCGCCGAAATGTTGGCTCAAAGTGTAGAAAATCCCCCATCCAAAAAAAATGTTGACTTATGTATCTCTACCTACGTTTGGGCCTTCAATTTTTCTTTAATTAATTGTTACCATGATCTTTAATATTTGTACGCTTATTAAATGTAGGCCTAGAATCTACCAGAAAAAGTTAACAGACCTTTACTTTTTGTGGAACATGATAATAAGCCAACATATTTGATTTGTAAAGAAAATGCGTCTGTTTTAAGAAGAAAAACATGAAAACCGAGTTAGAAAACAAATATGGTGACAATCTTGATTTAAGCCGCGAATAAAAGATAGTTTAACTACGCCTACAGATTGGAGGATCGATGGGAATATTTACTCAAAAAAGATAAGTTGAAATATCCAATTAATTAATGTTAGTACTAGATCCAATGGTTTCAAATCAAATATTTTCAAATTCAAGTCAATTTCAATTCGTTACTTTTTCGTTCATGTGGCCCGCGACACGAGTGTCGAAAATTAAAATGGCCCGCAGGGCGAATTAGGTTGAGCATCACTGCGATAGTTCATTTAGCTCCTTCACACAATTTGCTCATGATGCAGCTCTTCTTGCCCTGCTCTCAGAGAGCTCAGACGTAAATGGGTATTTCAGAGAAATAGAACACATTGAAAAATACTGTAAAGATAATTTATTATTATTAAATGTAAAAAAAAGACAGAAATGATAATCGATTTTCGTAGGGAAAAGAAGGAAAATGATATTGTTTCTGTAGCTGAAGAGACTATTGAAATAGTGCAAACTTTTAAATACCTTGGCACTATCCTAGACAATAAACTAAATTTTACTGCAAATACTGATTATATCAGCAAAAAAAGGGCAGCAAAGATTACGATTACTGAGAAAACTGTCCTTGTTTAATGTTAGTGAAAAGGCCTTGGTTATGTTTTATCACACTCATATCTGCAATATTTTAAGTTTTAATATCACTACATCAATGAAAAAGCTAAAAAGATTCTAGAAATAAAAAATCCCCCTTTGGATCAGGATTTTGTGATTTTACCATCACAAAAGAGATACAAGACACCGATAGCAAAGACAAACAGACACAAACATTATTTTATTCCCCTGGCAATCAAATCATTAAATAGAAACAATCTGTTATAAACTTTTCACATGCAAATTATGAGTAAGTCAGGTGTGAAAGTACATTTTGTTTTTTTATACTTATAATGTTTTGTTTGATGTACTGCACAAATTGTAAGACAAATTTCCTTACGGACAATAAACATTATTATTATTATTTCTGAAACTTGTATTAATTTAAAAAAGTACTAAGTAAAAGTATTATTTTGAGATGAGTTTATATGAGCACAAAATAAATTAGTAGATCTAAAATGTGTAGGAAGGTGATGAGTATGTCATCCCTAAATATTTGGGTCAGATATACATGGTATGCTAGTTAAAATTGTCACTTTCCAAATTTAAGCCAGCCATACGAGATAAAAAAAAAAAAAAAAAAAGAACTGAATAAGTTTTCACCTTCACAGCCACCTTCCCACATCCTCCTGTTATGTTGACTGGTTCAATATATTCCCCCATAATGATACGTGTAGCTGTGGCAATAAAATCGTAGTTCAGAGCTTTGGATACAAACGGGAAGGACCTAGAGACTCTGACATTACACTCGATGACTTTCAGGTGGTTGTCCTAAACACAAGAGAAACATTTTTTTAAAATTATATCATGATTAAACTCAATTTTCAGGTGCTTGCTCTGAATACAAAAGAAATATAAATCTTCACAGAATATTATTTATAGTTTTTGTATAATAATTGTATAAAGAAAATATATTTTAAAAAAATGTTTCCATACCTTTGCAATGAGCTGGATATTGAAAGGCCCAGTCACTTCTAAAGCTCGTCCAATGGCACAGCAAATGCCTTTAATTTTTGCTAAAGTTTCAGAATTTATATCTTGAGGTGGCGTCACAAGAGTTGCATCCCCTGAATGTACACCAGCATTCTCCACATGTTCAGATACTGCTATACATATAACTTCACCATCACTGGCCACAGCATCCACATCAATTTCCTAATTTTCATATGACAAAATGCACTCTAAGTCTTACAAAACATTGAAAATAGTTTGTTTTTTTCAATTGCTAAAGTTTGTACATGGATAACTTGAACCAACCTTAGCTTCTTGGATAAATTTGGAAATGACAACTGGGTGATCTTTAGAGACAGCAACTGCCTGGGTCAAAAAAGTCTCCAGGTCATGTTTGTTCATAGCCACATTCATGGCAGCCCCACTCAACACATATGATGGTCTGATAAGACAAGGATATCCAACTTCATCACAGAAAGCTACAGCAGCCTGAATTATACACAAGACAATTCTTTTTAAATACATAGTTCAGGGCTGAACTAAAAGATTTTTTAGTCAAATCAATAATAATAATAATAATCTTTATTATCCATGAGGAAATTTGTTTTACAATTGTGCATTATACATTACAACACATCTCCTATGAGCAAAAAATGTATATGATAGTACAAATATATGTTATATTTATACTACATTAAGAAATCAGACCTCAAAAGTAGAAAGCTCTTTCCATAAAGGTTGATTGATCTTTAGATTGTCCAGCATTCTAGAAAACTTGAAGCGGTTTTCTGCATTGTCAATACTGTCAGGTGATGTTCCCAAAATCACAGCCTGGAATAAAAACAGAATAGCATTAACTTTAAACAATTTAAAGAAGACAAAAAAAAAAAAAAAAAAATCCTGATAACAAATGTAGTGAACTAAACAAATGAAATGACAACTATTCTAAATGACTTTGACCTACCTGTTGTCTGTGTAAGTCCATTGCTATGTTGTTAGGCAACTGACCTCCCATAGACAAAATAATACCCAATGGATTCTCCAGCTGATAGATATCCATCACAACCTGACAATAGTTTGGATAAAAGCAGGCTGATTAATGAAATGATAGTTTATTAAAAAAAATAAATAAAAACAAACAAAAACATTGCATGTTACCTCAAATGAAATTTCATCAAAGTAGAGTCTGTCACACATATCATAGTCAGTGCTGACTGTCTCTGGGTTGTAATTCACCATTATAGTTTTATAATCCATCTAAAAATTTAGAAATAGATTTGTTGATTTGATTCATACATTTTAACAAAAAATGACAAGTGTTAATAAATTTCAATTTTGGACTTATCTTTTTGAGTAATTAATAAAAAGTACTTGATATTTAAACTAGGTAAGAGTACTTTTTAATACATTTCTAGATTTCTAATTTGTATGAATATAAACCATGTCAAAGTTCTATCTATCTATCTTATATATAAGTATTCAGAACAAAATTAATAACCATATATTTCATGACTACCATCTGAACTATTTCTATTCAAATAAATTAAAGTTATATTTTACAATTACATGAGAAGAGTTACATGTATAGATAGAAGAAAAGTTTTGCTCATAAGTGACCTAAGTGAACTATCCTAACTAAGTCAATTTTTAACCTGTCTCAATGTCCGAATGCAGTTGACAGCACACCAATCAAACTCCACACTGGATCCTATTCTGTAGACGCCTGATCCCAGCACCATGACATGCTTACTCTCAAAAGGGATGTCATGCTCACTGCTGTTGTAAGTCAGGTAGAGGTAGTTGGTGCTTGCTGGCCACTCGGCTGCTACAGTGTCAATCTGTCTGACCCAAGGAGTCACACCTAGGTCATAGCGGCATTTGCGAACTACTAATTCTGTGCTGCAATTTTAGAATAAAGAATTGGTGGGTTACATAACCTAATAATTGTAAAAGAAGGGAAGAAATCTTCTGTATAAAGTATAAATCTTCCTAATGTATTTGTGTACAAGTAAAAAGAATTAACCTTGAAACAACTTGTGCTATTTGCTGATCACTAAAACCCAACTTTTTAGCAGAAAGCAAAAGTTCTTTTGGTAGACTGTAAGTCTGTCAGTGGAAGCCAGAGTGTTAGAAATTATACAAATAAAGATCAATCATAATGTCTATGCATAAAGCTTTTATGTACTGACTTAATATACTTGGAGGAATTACATTTGTAAAAAACAACTGACCTTTCCTTTATACAATTCCAGCTCTCTGTATTTCTCAATGATGTTTTTAAATTTGTAAAGAAACCAACGATCAATTTTAGTGAGATTATAGAGATGGTCAATGGTCATGTTCTCCTTCAATGCAGCAGCTAAGACAAATATTCTTTTGTCAGTTGGATGCTGCAACTCCTATAAAATATAATTATTTCAATTAATTTTATTGTATATGCTTATAAAATTACCAAATATTTATTGTTAAAAAATAATTTTAAATAAATATTGTTCCATCAAATTAAATTATTAATAATGCTTATATTTTAAAAATCAGAAGTCAAATATACATCAATATTCTAAATAATGGCTCTAAGTTTGTATATAAGTAATATTTTAATAATAATGTTAACAATATTTGTTAAAAACACTTTGTGTAAAACATTGATTTGCTGATATAATTTTAATAAACATTGTTAAAAACACAACAAACCTTTAGTAAACATTTAACTGAAATAAATTGAACAAGTTTACTTACATTTTCACAGGCTTTCAGCATAGTTGGATCAAATCCTCGTACACTTTCATCCACCATTCTCAGGGCTTTTTGGAAAGCTTCTTCAAACTTGATTCCTATGGCCATGACCTCACCAATACTTTTCATTGAGCTACCAATCTACAAAAAAACGAGATGTGAATGATATTGAAAATAAAAAAAACATATCATAAGGTTTGTTGAACTTTTTATTTTAACTAACTAAATGTGAGAATGTAATCACCTTGGTGGAAACTCGGTTAAATTTTTTCAGGTCCCATCTTGGAATCTTGACAACACAGTAATCTAAACTCGGCTCAAAGCAAGCTGTAGTGGAGCCAGTGACTGAGTTTTTCAACAAGGGCAAGGGTCGACCCAAAGCTAGTTTGGCTGCAACATAGGCCAGGGGGTATCCTGTAGCTTTACTGGCCAAAGCTGATGATCTTGACAGTCTAGCATTGACCTCTATGATGTAGTACTGTGGACACCATGATATTTAGTTGAAAAAAAATGGTTGAAAGTTTACACACATTATCAACAGTTAAAGGTAATCAGGGCAAAGGTCAACATTTTACATTTAGTTACATTTTTTTACCAATAGCCGTCAATAAATAAGCAGTTAAATTATCTAATCTGTTATTCTTAATGTGGTCTTTATTTCTTCATTAGATGACAGGTGAAGACTTGCAGACTAAAAGTGAAAATGATGGCAATGGAAAAATGAGGTTCTTCAACGACCCCGCCCCCCCCCCAAATAGAATACATTTTTCTATCCACTGACAATGACCTCTAATCCTTCAATGCAAATGATATTCAGCACAGCAATGTTAGGTGCAAGTGGCAACAGGATGCCAGAAGATGCACTGAAACTTTTGATATGCAGAAGGAACTTAAAGAAGTCTCGTTATTGTGATAGATGTCAAAAAGTTCTAAGTTAACTGAAAATTTTTCAGAACTTACTTTATAACAGTGTGTTGTGCTTTGAATACTGGACATTGTGTAAAATGTTGAAAGAATTTAGTGGTAAAATTACTTCTTCATATAAATAGTTGGTTCTTGTTTGTATGCACTCTATATGTGCACATTGCCCAACATAAAATATAAATCATAATCACATTTGTATGCCCCATCTGAGACATGTTTGTTTCATTGGACCTGATTGTTATTGTGTCCAAATAATCACATTCTGAAGTGGTCCAAACAAACACTGGAAATAAAACAGAAAAAGATACTGCACCTGTTGTGACAGAGGATTGAGAGCATACTGAATGTTACACTCTCCAACTATTCCCAAATGACGAATAACTTTTATGGCAGTTGTTCTCAGCATGTTGTACTCAGCATCAGTTAAAGTTTGGCTGGGAGCAACAACAATGCTCTCCCCTGTATGAATGCCAAGTGGATCAACATTCTCCATATTACATACCTAAGACAAATAAAGTCACACTGATCAGCTTAAACAACATAAACAAATTGTTTTTTTCTACCTTTCTAGATAAAAGTAAAAAAGCTCAAAAATATTTCTTACAGTGTAACATTAAGTAGTTCAGAAGTAAGAATGAAAGGAGAAGATCAAGTAGCAGACAATAGAAAGGATATTAGGATGAAATACTTTCAACAAAGGCTGAGTTCATATACTCTTACTGTATTTAGTTATCATGCTTCGTGACCACATATAATTATTGCCATGGATTAAAAATAAAACATTAATAATAATTGGAAAACATGTTCCCTAAAAACAAAATACCCATCTATACAAATAACTCACTGTAATACAGTTGTCATAGGCATCTCTGACCACTTCATATTCCACCTCCTTCCAGCCTTGTAGAGATTTGTCTACCAGAACTTGGGTTGTGTGAGCAAAGGCGGCAGTGACTAGGACAAGCAATTCTTCCTTGTTATTGGCAAAACCTGAACCCAAGCCACCAAGAGCATAAGCAGCTCTTATCAGAACTGGGTAACCAAGTCTCTCTGCAGCTTGAACAGCCTGAATAAAGAGGACAATCAACTTTAACCTTTAGGCTTTTCAACCAATCAAATGATGACATTTTTTGAAAAAAAATATTTCAATACAAAAATACCAAACTAACAGTTAATGTAAACATTTATTTTTTTTAAATTTAAGTTTAATCAAATCATATCTTTACAAAAAAATTTAAAGAAACAAAAAGATTCAGTGAATGAAAGTGAAATGAACACATATCATACTTTTATTCTTCTTTAACAAACCTGTTCAACTGAATGGGCTGCTTCACTAGGGGCTACAAATTCATTAATTTCCAACATCTTATCTGCAAAGATTTTTCTATCTTCTGTCCAGACAATGGATGCCACCTGTGTACCCAGAACTTTCACACCATATTTTTCAAAGACTCCACTTTTTGTCAAAGTCACACCACAATTCAGTGCAGTTTGTCCCCCAAAAGCCAGTAATACTCCATCCGGACGTTCAGATTTAATAACCTAAAAGTATTACATAATTTTTAAAAAATGAATCCATAAAATAGAAATAAAAAAAAGTTATTTTTATCTAAATAATTTATAAACTTGTGTAAAATACCTGTGTAACATATTGAGGTGTTATTGGAAGAAAGTAAACTTTATCTGCCATTCCTTGTGAGGTCTGGACAGTTGCTATATTTGGATTGATCAAAACAGTGCTAATATTTTCTTCTTTGAGAGCTTTGATAGCCTGTGAAAAAAAAACATGAAATGATATTGAATTCCAATCTTTATAAATAAATACATGTCTACTGTAAGTAAGGTAAAGTGTACATGTCATACAAGTGTCATTAACAGATTCTACTCTCAAGTCTGGCAAAAGTGGTTGAGTTGACTATTGATTTGTACTTCCCTACCCACAAAAATAAGGACTTTTTGCATCATTACAAAGTTGAAGATCCACCAGACTAGTTCTCAAAATTGCTACACAGCTCTGAAGTGTGGCAACTAATAGAAGACATGCCATGAAACTTAATTTCTTCCAATTAATCTATCTCAAAGGTAATCTACTGTTTCCACAGTGTCCATTGTATACCATTCCCCTTCTGGTCTGTTGCTGACTTCATGACCCAATCTATGGCTAATAAAATCAAGAAGGAAGAGAGTAAACAGCCTTGTCTCACTCCTGTTTGGACTTGAAATGCCTCTGTCTGCCATGCACTATTCGGCAAGTCATATCCTCATATGACTTCTTGATGATATTTGTAATTTTTTCAGGCACTCCATAGTGTCTCAAAAGTCTCCAGAGGGTCTGTCTGTCTGTCTGTCTGTCCACACTGTCAAATGCTTTCTCATAGGCTATAAAACGAGGTAGAGAGGGGAGTTCCATTCCATGGACAGTTCCAAAATTATGCGTAGTGTTGCTATCCTTCAGAGACGCTGAAGATGGATAGGTCACTCCCTTTGCAAGCCTGTATCCAACATAGCAAAACAAGCCCTAACCTGGAACCCCCAAGGAAAGAGGAAGAGGGGACGGCCAAAGAATACATGGCAAAGTGATTTGGAAGCAGATGGGCAAGACATGGGGACAGTTGAGAGACTCACCCAGAACCGAGATGCCTGGAGGAAGCTGGTTGGTGGCCTATGCCCCAGAAGGGACCACAGGCAGAGATGAGAGGAATCTGTCTCAGAGGCAAGAAATACTTCCTGATACACAAGGGTTGATTATAAAATATCTTTTCCATTCTTTTCCATGGCTACTATAAGGCAAACTAAAGGGAAAAAAACAACTCACAAGATGTCCAGAGACTACCATTTTTCATGGACATTCTTAATCATCTTCAAAACCATCTAATATTTAAAGATTCACTGCAAGAAAGGATATTACTAGTGCCTTTAAGTGCTGGGCAAGAATCAGTGTATACAACAGATAGTGAAGGAGAGCAAAAGATAACAACAACAACTGAAATGTGTACGTATGAAAGGGCTTCATAAGCCACAGGCACAGAACTATAGCAGCCGACAGAAAGACATATGACAGACTAACACTGTTCTTGAGTCTAATGTGTAGCCATCATTAGTTGTGACAGGCTAACTAAATAAATCAAATGGTGAACACTTACCTTAAAACTGTTAAGTGTCATGTAATTGGGTGAAAACAAACTAATTAGAATAACCTTTCACCAACATACCTGAGAGCCAGAGTAATCAAACTCTCCAGCCTGACCAATGGACAGTCCACCAGAACCCAGAATAAGGACTTTTTTAGGCTGAGCTATTTCAAGTTGAGTCATAGATAAACCTTCAGTCTTGATAAATGTGTACAGTCTCTCTCTGATACTGACACTGAAATAATGGACAGATTCTAAGATTTCTAAATCAATCTTTTACTGAAACTGCTGATCAGTGAATAAAAAGAATTTCTGGATAAAATATTCAAATTAAGTGAACAATTAATTTGGCAAACATGATTGTATATTAATTTACACTAGTTTAACCTCGATTGCCAACATATCCTCTAATTTAAGGATATTGTGACAACATACTTTGTTCTTTCATTTCATGGCTTAGTCCAGAACTAAAGTAAACATACCCATCTACTCCTTTTTTACAAGACCTGGCATGGTCTAGAAACACAGTGAACATGTCCTCCAGATCTTGTGGACCAGCTCTATTTTCTGGATGAAACTGAACACTAAACACAGGTAGAGATTCATGAATTATGCCTTCATTAGATTTGTCATTAGCATTGGTGAACAGAGGCAGCCAGCCTTTTGGAAGAGTGTTGGTATCAACAGCAAAACCATGATTTTGACTGGTTATGAAACAGCGTAAGCTTTGGTCATAAATGCATGGCTGGTTGTGACCTCTATTTCCATACCTGGATTTAGCAAAAAAAATAAACAATGAATTATTTTATTGAATAGCTTGGATGCAAACACTAAAATGACAAATTACATTTAAAAAATGCTTCAAAATATTTTCCTTAAGAAAAACTGAGATTCCTAAGAATATTCTCCTTACTTCATTTTAAAAGTCTTGGCTCCTATGGCAAGTGACAGAAGTTGGTGACCTAAGCAAATCCCAAACAAGGGTTTGCAGTGTGGATCAGCAACCAGTGAGCGTAATGTATTGATGGTTGTAGAACACATCATTGGATCCCCAGGGCCATTGCTCACAAAAACTGCATCAAAATCTTTGAGAAGAAGAAAGTATTAGAAAAGAACATTTATTTCATACCATAATATAAGATTCATTATCTACATTTCAGTTCTTATATAATACACGTTACTTCAAAAAAGATGATTACGTCCTACATTATTAATACGTTGAAGAAGAAAACAACACTGCATTTAAATTTTCTTAATATAACACAAAAGATAAAATAAATAATGAAAGGTAAAAAGACAAGCATGGTTAAGGAATGTAACTGAATTCACCTTACTATCCAAAAACCTTTTGTCTTGCAAGGGAATTAGATGAAATAAAAATGAACTAGAGTTCAATATTTCAGGCAAGATTAAAATGCCAGCAACCTCACCTTTAGTATTTAAAGAGTAATCCCATGGAACAACAGTTACAGAGGCTCCCCTGCGACACATACACCTGATTTGGTTGTATTTCATGCCACAATCAATAGCCACGATCTTCACATCCCCACTGGTATTGTAGGTTACAACTGACTATCAGAGAGAAAACAAAAAAGAATTATTTTGTCTTTCATCTTGATATCCTAGCTAAAAAGTTTTTGAAATGGATATTACATATTACTAAAAACAAATAAATGATTTGATGTTTGGAGTTTTAAAAAACTTAATACTATAAACCTTTAAGTCAAAATGTTTTAAAGCTTAAAGATATATTTAAAAAACAAATAAAAAAGCTAGACCAGATTTCAGCACCTTAGATGAAACTTCTTGCACCAAGTTGACTTTATCTGGATTAATAAATGGAATGTCATCTTCATCATTATTTACAATCACCTAAGCAGAGAAATAAAACATGATGATTAAAAAAATCATTAAAAAATTATGAAGATATACCTAGAGTATTGTTTATGTCAAAGCAAAGAAACAATTATCTGCTGGTCAGTACCTTGCCAAGCATTATTCCCTTTTCCCTTATTTTCTTGGTAAGAGCTCGTGTATCAATACCTTTAAAAAACAAACAAAAAAATCACAAAAGCTAATGGTTTTTATCTCACAAGTTCAAGAATGTACAGGGAAATTAAAGCTGCATCCAAACAAGATTACACAGACAACTGGAAGGAAAAACAAACATTATTATTCAACAGAAGACGGGGTAGAAAAAGCCAGACAACAAATTTTGATGATGCTTAAAAATTGAAAGAATTCATTTTGGGTTGTCAGGTATTTCTTTTAGTCTTATGACTAGGTCACCCTTATGATAAATTGTGTTCTTTAGTTCATCTCTGTTAGTTGATAGTGGGAATGGGTGAGCATTGGGTTATCAATAAGTGATTTGATTCACTTGGACCAATCTATAATTTCAAGGAAAAATTTCTATATACATTTTTTTTTTCACTTTAACTTAAACATACCCATACATTTTCTAAAAGATGGTTTCAAAGTCAGGTTTTCTAAGAGTATTCTTTAGCTTTAGATCCTAGATCTAGCTAAAAGATCTAGATGCTCAGAACTTTCCTATAAGGACATGCAAACACACATTTAGAATCTTAATATTTTTATGCACACCTTCCCATAAAATATGACAAAAGCTGTAAGGGAATGTGTCAAGTGTGTATAATCCCATGAACTTTATTAAGCAACAGCAATTGCAATGAAGATTGTTGACATTGTTGGTAAAACATACCCCCAGTCATCTAATTTAGCTTATAGTAGGTCAGAGATATTTAACAACTTCATTGCAAATGTGGTCCAGGAGAACAGATCCTTGAACATCTAAAATGACCTACGCCCCTCCCTACAACTGCATAATACTCTAGCCACCATACCATACTTATATATATTTTTACCATGCTATGGTACTCCACTAAAAACATGAACAAGAAATGCTTGGATACTATGTAATTACAGTACAACTATTAATTAATTATTAACTGATTATTGCACAAAAAGCTTTTTGCTTGTACTATAGGTAACAGCATTACAGAAATCCTAATTTAGGCTCAATTGTGAGTTAATGGACCTCATTCATCAATCATAAACAAGCAACATTTAGTCACATGATTATATTGATAAAACAAAGAAAAAAACTGTCATTGTCTATTAAAAATTAGATCGTAATTTGTATAGAAGAGAGAGAATCACGTGGCTAAATGTTGTTTGTTTACAATTGGTGAATGAGGTCCATTATTTCATAAATGTACTTTAGGATTAAAAGAAATGTATTCTAGGTTTAACAAAAGTTTATTCTAGGATTAAGATAAATTCATTCTAGGTGTCTTAGAAATTCATTTTAGAGAATCTTTAATACAAGTTTAATATGAAATAAATTCATTCTAGTTTGAGGGAAAGAAAATTCATTCTAGGTTAGATATAGATTTAATCTAGGATTTTAAAAAAATATATTCTTAATTAAATAGAAGTTTAATCTAGGGTAAAGAGAAATTCACCATAAATTCCAGGAACATTTTGTTCTTTCATCCAAGTGGACAGAGACTTTTTAGCCCCCCAGTGGCTGTACTGCTCTGTTAGGTCTGCACAAATTAAGGCAGCAGCATGTATTTTATAAGATTCAAACCAGATAGGTAGGCCGTGCTCATCAACTGAATCATCCCCAACACCATAGTTGCCAATCAAAGGGTAAGTCAATACTAATATTTGTTTATGGTATGAAGGATCTGTGAGTGACTCTGGATAGCCAACCATTCCAGTCTGAAAAACTGAACATATTTTTTTAAGTTAGTAAAATTTATTTTTTTGGTTTTGGATGGTAATAGTAAAGTACAAATATAATTTTTTTAAAGTGAATAGTTTAATAGCAGGCAAGCAATGTGAATCTTTACTAGCCAGTAGAAACTACTGGACTTGTCTTTACTTTAGACTTTAGTACATTTCATCATCTTGATACAAACAATTAATGAAACAATATGAATAACATTTGTGACATATTATAGCCATTAAGTTTAAGGTGTCCAGTTATTAGACATCACATAGATCTATATTATTAGATATATATTAGTGTTACATTTGATTCCTCTGCCAACTATCCTACTTGCATTATTTATATAAAAGTTATAGATCTACTTCTGCTTAAGATCTCTGGAAATTTTACAAATGTGAGAAAAGAATGACTTCATATATAATATATATATATATAAAATTGTATTTATAAGAAAAATACGAACCAACTTCTCCAGGCACACTCTTTGCTGCACCAAATGAAATTCCAGGAAACACTGTTCCATCTTCTAGTTTTAGATAAGCATTGTATTCCATGACGCTGTTCACACAACAATTATTTATAATGAAGAAACAAATCATAATAACAAAAAATGTCTCTCAAAAGCACACAATAACTTGACAATTACAATACAAAATGTTAAATTATTTTACATTTAATTTCTTGATTGTTAGGCAATAAAATTCAGAATAAAAGAATTATAAAATTCTTATTGGAGAAATCTTCTTCTACTAAGTGCGTCCTCAGGTGGTGGATAGGGGAAAAAGCTTAGATATAAGGTTAGCTGTGAATATCAAATAAACAACTGTGGACCAATTGGTTGCAGTCATGGAGGATGAGTTGGGGTATTTTAGTGGTGAGAATAGCCACTTAAAACATCTCTAAAATCCAGGGATATTACATGATTCTCGTAGATGTGGGATCGTGCCTGTGGAATCCTGCCGCACAGGAAGGGGACTCGTTTCTACCGCTTGATGGAGATTACACAAGAGAGCTGGTTATTCAGTGATTCTTCTACACTGGCCCCAAAACCCTCCTATAGAACAAAAACTATATGGAAAACTGCCTGATCTGGAAACCACTGTCTCAGATATACTAATAGGATTACTGGTCCGAACCTTCCAACATGAAAAATGAGAATGAAGAAAACCTTTTTAATTGATACATTTATATATTTAATCTAGATCTAGATTCTGTCATCTAGACAATCTAGAATCTAAATCCATGTAAAGATATATAGTATAATATAGATAGACCAATATATATCATATATATATACTAGTCTATACTATACAATATTATAATTATATTTATATAATCTATATATTGATTATTATAGATCTGCTATCTTTTACATGGTGATGGATCTATAAATCTATAGTCTAGATCTAAAATCTAATCTAATCTAGAGATTTTAGAATAGATCTTATCATCTAGAATCTAGATGTAGATCTAGTGCTAGTCTTTTTTAGTCTAGATTCTAGTAGGCCTACTTTGTCACAGTCACAGTTTGTGACGTTTGGTCGTTTGTCTTTGTGTGTCAGCTAAAACTGAGTCTGAGTAGATTTTCAGTAGATCTAGAATAGATTCTAGATCTAGATCTAAACACAATCTAACTTATTTTGTATTTAAAAAATAGAGGCCGAGTATATATGGGTCTAGACTCTAGATCTAATCAAAATCACGATTTGTCATTTGGCCCATCCCCACTCCCCAGTCTAGACTAATCCACGTGCAGGTAAACTACCGTAAACCGGCGTAAACACAATATGATGAGAATATCAACCTAACCTAAGAATGAGACAATGAGTCTTAGTCTAGTCTAGAATCTTTTACTTATATCTAGATCGATCTATAGACAGAAATAAAAACTAGTATATAGATATTTATTAATATAGAATTTAAATATTGTTTGTAAATACAACGTTAATTTATTGTTTAGTAATTTGTTTATTAGGACCTGAGTTTATATACTCACATACGCATTACAGTCTTACAAAAATAAACTTTTTTTTCCCCTTTCACCTGTAGAATCTAGTGCCAAACTAACTTATTTTGTGCTAAAATTAACCCTACTAATTTTTTTTTTCATTTTACAAAATGTAAAACAATAATCTCAATTTTTTAGATATAGATCTATTTATAATCAAAATATCTTTAGTACTCTAAACATTTCAATTATTTTATTTTATTATCAATAGCTTAAACAAATGCATTTCTTAAATCTTTTGTTGTTATTATTATCTTTAATTATACTTTTACAATAAAAAAAAATTCTGTATGTCTCCTAGTTCAAATGATATTACGTGTAGGCCTACAAGATGTTGATCTAACATCAGTATATAACATTGTTTTGTTTACACAATCTGTAGATTTATAATATATATATTTTTTTAATTTCCAATTCATGTAGGTAGGTCTATTCTTTTTCCCTGGTGCCATTAGAGCATGGGACAGGTGGTCTAGCTGAATCATTCAGGAAAATTAATGCTTTAGACAAGCACATGGATAAGTGATAAACGTAACTGATCTAATGTTTTTGAAGGAATGTCTATCATTATCATGATTTATGGGACAATATATATAATTTTATAATTATAAACTAAATATAGACTAGATCTATATATATCTTTGGAAAAATTAAATTGAGTTTCTTTAAAATATTAACGCGCATAACGGTATTTTAAATGTTTATTGATTATCTAGATCTAGTAGAGGTTATATCTACATAATCTAGCATTTAAATTAGATCTAGATCTAAACGTTCTTAATTTTCTATGGTCCTGGTGAACTACTCAAGGATTTGAATACATGTAAATTATAGTTGGTAGTCTTGATGCGTTTACTTGGTCTGCTAAAAATGGCTAAAACACCATGTAGGTCCAGATCTTTAAATTTTATAGGTAAAAACAATTCTATAGATCTAGTCAATCTAGTTTTTTTTTTATTTTTATTAGATCTATCTAGCTGTTTTCATTATACATTTAAGAATAATTGCTAAACACTTTGTTTCGTAAAGAAATTGGTCCTTATTAGTTATTGGATAGAATCTTCAATCTATTTAAAAAAGTATTTATAATCTAAATCTAGATCTATAGACAATAATAGACTATATATTCTACTAATTATACTTTATTATAGTCACTATTCTATTATTTCTATAGTCTAGATTAGTAGATAGATTCTATAGTATAGTAGTTTATGCTATTCGACACATATACGCCCAAATATGAAAGTTTGACTTTGACAGCGCATTATTATTTGACAATGGTTCGACATAGAAAAGAAAATGAAGTATCAAAATAAGGATGACTACTTATATTTGTACCCCTAACTCTAACCTATATTTGTTATTATATTTAAGGTCAAAGACGTAATCATCTTCTTTTTTGAAGTAACGTCTGTATTATATATTATATAAGATAAGAAGAGGCCGTGTGTTTTCATTTAATTCGGACAAATTTGACCCACATTATTTGATTCCGGACACCATTATTTATTTCGGACAGTCTCTATATTTAGGCATCAATAAACTCAGATTTTAACTCTACTAAATGTAACTAAATTTTAAGATCCCCAGGCATAACCCCTCACATTAAATCATTAAGATGTTTTGGAATTATGCATAAATACGAACACAAAAAGTAAAAATATGAACACACTTATTCTACCAAAATTAGGTCACTGGGATAGTGACTTCTTTACAGACTTTTAGACTTATTTTATGTTTGAATTGTTTGCATGATTAGATGTGTGTTGAATGTTTGTGTTTTTTTTTTGTTTATAAATTTAATAAATTTCTAATACAGATGTCAGATGATCTTTTGTAGTATAGTACATGTTAGGATAGCCATTCTTGCCTAACTGAATCCTCTATATAAATCTATATCTATCTAAAGTATCTAGTAGGTCTAGATCTAAGCATTTAACTTCATTCAATGATTCAATGTACCAAGCTCACTCCAAACATTTGCCCATTTTATTCTCTATTAAAAAAAACAACAATAAACGAACAAATATAATATAAGATCATTTTTTATTGATGTCCAAAACTGGCTGTCCAAAATAAATTTTGGTAAGAAAATGGTAATTTAATTCAGACACCCTTTTAATTTTTTGGTAAAACTTTACATCGCAGGACCCTTTTGAAGAATGTTACGCAGGTGGCATCACCGCACTTTATTTGTATGGAATCAGACAACTTGGCTTATAAATCAAATAAATCAGCTCCAAAAACAGAATAAATATTGCCGGGCTCATTAGTATATACTTAGCCAATCAAAAAATATAGTCTTAACCCTAGGAAGAGGTAAAGTCATCCGGGTAACATAGGAAAAAACAACAATCTGACTAACAAATTTGAAATTCGTTTTTCTTACATAAAAAGACAGCTAAATGGAAGGAAATTGGGTCAGAATCATTGGAAATTGGACAAGCACATTATAAAGCGTGCTAGTTTTATAATAAATATTAAAATAATTATTTAATGACCACAAAAACAGCGAATGTCTGAATTCATGTAATATCCAAAATAAATAAACTACTATAGATAAATCTAGAAAAATACTCTAGACTCTAGAGATTAATTATCATTAATTTATTAATAGTTATAAGATAGATCAGTGATGCCCAAAATACGGTCCCGGCCCGCGAGGTGGTTCCATCTGGCCCGCCGAAATGTCGGCACAAAGTGTAGACAATCATTCACAATCCTATCCAAAAAAAAGATTGACTTATGTATCTTTACCTATGTTAGGGCTCTCAATTTTTCTATAATTGATTGGTACCATGACCTTTAACATTAGTGTGTTTATGAAATGAGAAATACCAGAAAAAGAGAACAGTCTTAACTTTTTTGTGTGGAGCTTGATAATAAGCCAACATATTTGATTTGTAAAGAAAAGTGTGGCTGTTTCCAAAAAGAACTACATCTGAACGTCACTATGAAACAAATATGACGTCATTCTTGGTTTGAGCTGCGAATAAAAAGATTGTTAAACTACGCCTAGAGATAGGATTATTGGTGGACATATTTTTTAAAAAAAGCGACAAGAAAATGAGTCGGCGTCAAAGCTAGCTACTACGTTTTTTTGTGTGTACATTTTCGTTCATATGGCCCACGACACGAGTGTCAGAAATTAAAATGGCCTGCAGGTCAAATTAGGTTGGACATCACTGAGATAGATTATACTTATATCTATAGATCTAGTAATTAAACTAATTATCTAATATTGATTAAAATCAAATACTAGATGATAGATCTAGAGTTAGAGCCTAGAGGCCTAGATGATAGATCTATATTAGATTATATTTATAGATCTAGACTAGATCTAGATCTATTATATTAATAATATTAGTATTACTATTAGAGTTAGAATCTATCTATAGATAGAGTCTTGATTTTTTTTTTAAATGCGTTTTCCCAATCATGCCTAATGTAACAGAATAAAGTCACTAAGACTAAACGTCGGTCTTCAATGTAATTATCTCCCTTGTTATATAGTAAATCGACCACCATCGGGACAATGGTTATGCCTGCACTGTATGTGGCAAAATATGTAGGTTTCCGCTGGGACTGAATAGCCATGTGAAATGCTGCACTTCTATTTAATCTTTGGACTTATATATATATATATATATATATATATATATATGGATATGATATCCAACAACACTCTACTGGTTAAAGACATAAACAACAGGATAGCCAAGGCAAAGGCCACTATGTCACGGTTGCAGAAAAGAGTCTGGGACAACATATTGCTGACTAGCAGGACTAAAGCCCTAGTCTACCGGACCTGTGTGTTGAGCACCTTGCTGTACGGAAGTGAAACATGGTCAACCTACTCATGGCAGGAAAAAAAGCTGAATGTCTTCCACCTCCGATGCCTAAGGCGGATCTTTAAAATAAGGTGGCAAGATAAGATAACAAATGAGGAAGTGCTACATAGAGCAGGATGCCAGGACATCCGCTCTGTTATCAGCAGCAGACGCCTTGGCTGGCTTGGCCACGTTCGTAGAATGCCAGTAGGTCGACTTCCACAGGACATCCTGTATGGCGATCTAATTGAAGGCAGGAGAGCCGCTGGTCGCCCACTTTTACGTTATACGGATGTATGCAAACGCGACATGAAGCTCTTCAAAATCGACACTGGCAACTGGGAAGAGGTGGCACTGGACAGATCCACATGGAGAGAGAGCATAAAGGAAGGGTCACAGATTGCAGATGTCATACACAACAGAATCAGAAAGAAGGGTGAAAATGCAATGGCGCCTGGTGATTTTATATGCCCAACCTGTGATCGCAGCTGTGTATCAAGGATTGGCCTCTTTAGTCACACAAGAAGTTGCAAAGGGAAAAGATCGTCTCGCGAGACGTAAAATGCCACAGAATATATATATATATATATATATATATATATATATATATATATATATATATATATATATATATATATATATATATATATATATATATATATATATATATATATATATATATATGGCCATATGCCTATGTTATATAAATGTAGACTTGTAGTACACACAAATATTTATATAGGAGTAGATATCACTACACACATTGAAAAGTTCTGAATTAACCCATGAGTGTGGCACATTAGTCATTACTAGGCCACTTAAATAAGCTTCTATGCTAGCTGTCTAGAATTAAAATACATGTGTCCAATGCAAGGGATTTTTTATTTAGGATTTAGGTTCTACTTGATCTATTCAAATCTACTGAGATTTTGACAATTGTTAAGAAAAGAACATTGTGTTCAATTTATATCATTTTTAACTTTGGGCCTGAAAAATGTGAATTTTAGAAATTAACTATCTGATCTGATCTTAGTTCTTACAGAAGATTTTTAAAATTTAGTTCTATGTTACTATTTTGATAAACTTTCATATGACTCCATCATGAACTTCTCTCTAATTTTAACTCCTGCTGATAACATTTTTTTAAATGATTTTATGAAGAAAAAATTTTTTTAAACTTTTTTCGAAAATATAATAATTTTTTGTTTCATATAATTTCCCATTGTTTCCTCTCCTTTGATTCCTGATTGAACAGATATTGGAGCTAATTTGAGTGGTAATTATCAATAAATATTATTATTATATTATTAATTAATGATAATAAATGAATCAATCAAAAAATTAATCAATTAGTGGAAATTAATTCATTTTATTTGATGTTAAAAGGGCTTATTCTTGCTGTATTGAGATCTATGCCAGTGATTTTATGTTTCTTCTCCTTACATAAACTATGTTTTTCAAAAAGATTTTGCTTGTTGAAAAATGTTCATAAAATTAAAACAAACTTAAGTAATGCAGCTTTCTTTTTTGTGCTATTATTTATAATTTTAAAAAATCTTGTTTAAACTTCTATTATCTTAAATTTTAATAAAACTAATCACATTTTTAGAGAAATTTAGCCATTATGGAATGAAATTTTAATATCTGAGCATCACACACAAATTTCATAATATTTTTAAACTTGTGAATACTTATTGTTATCATACTTATTGTTATGAAGAATAACTCACAACTGATGATAGATGATATCCTGTTAAGAGAAATTACTTATAACTTAATGGGTATACATAGGATCAGAACTGAACCTTTAACCACATTTTGTCTCTTTCTTCTTATTAATACATTTTCTTTTCAAAACTTAACTATATATATATATATATAACTTTGGGCCTGAAAAATGTGAATTTTAGAAATTAACTATCTGATCTGATCTTAGTTCTTACAGAAGATTTTTAAAATTTACTTCTATGTTACTATTTTGATAAACTTTCATATGACTCCATCATGAACTTCTCTCTAATTTTAATTCCTGCTGCTAACATTTTTTTAAATGATTTTATGAAGAAAAATATATATATATATATATCATTTACATATCCAGATGCTGTCTACAAGGGTGTATATAATGGTAAACAGTGCCATGAAGGTAAATACATTCATTTCTTTTAAGAACATTTTAATTATTACTTTGAAATAATTTTAATGTTCAAAGCAGAATTTAAGTGGGTAAAGTTTAAACTACCTTTCTTCTTTTCATGTAAGTTTAAAAAACTGTTTTCAAATTGTAATATATATATATATATATATAATTCAAGCAAAAAAAACGTAATAATGTCTCCATGAGTTTTAGTAGATCAACTTTTAGAAATAACTTTTGTATTTACAGAAACGTTAAAAACCAATGTTTTCTCACTAATAGGTTAACATTCAAATGCACTGATTATAAAATAGTCAAGTTGCTTATATAATTTTAAGATGCTTGGGTTAGAGGTAAGACAGAAGGCCAAGCACACCAAACTTCCTCTCACCAGAAGCAACATCCAATCAATGTTCTTATAGATAACTTAAATTTACACATTCCTTAAAAGCATATGTGATGTGTATTACTCTTTAAATTTTAATTTTACCAAATTATTTTTACTATGAAGAAAATGAAATAACCAAGTTTTTTATTTTTATATTAGATGACCTTGAACAGGTGTTGAATCGAGCTTATCAACATAATGTACAAAAGGTGATTAGTGTTAACAAATAAAATAGAAAATAAAACAGCACACTTATTTTGCCTTGACACAGACTGCAAAAAAGCCTACAGCTCAGCAGCAAGAGCTGGCTACAAGAAGAAGTAACAATTAAATTATGCTCTTTGTTTACTTTTGAAGAGAAAATTTACAGTTTGTCAAAAGAATAACTTGGACCATACCCATTTCAAATATTTTTATTTAACATTTGACATTTAATCTGTAGGTCGATTTCAAGTTCACTAAATTCAAAACAACTTCCATAGCATGACTTAACATTTCATGAATGGTGAAATGGACTATATAGGCACATATAGACCTATGTATTTAAAAAAAAAGAATTTAAGTCATTTATTGAAAACTACTCTTATTAAATTTTAAAGTTTAGAATTAGTAATTGAATTAGATATTATAGTCTTTATTATTGTGTATATTATATAAAGTTTGAAAAATTTTAATGTCTAACAATTTTCTTTTAAACATTTGTTTTTTCATTTTTGTAATAAGGTTATTATTACTGGTGGTTCTTTGAAGGATTCTCAAGCAGCATTGAATATAGCAAAACTAAAAGGTAAAAAAATGAAATTGTTTTTTTAAAGAAACATATTGTTACGATTCTCTATAAACCCTTGACAGAACAATATGGCTAAGTCAAAAACCTGAAAACTTGTGCTCTGATATAACGAGGCACTTTAATGAGTGTAATAAATAATGAAAAGTAAACAATCAAATACTTTACAATTGGCAGTAGTCAATGTCTGAATATAACAGCTATACACAACTTGCACTTGAATCTTGTTCTCATCTTAACTCTTCTGGTTCTCTCCTGTGTTGAACTAACACACATTCCATAGTCAGATATTAACACCGTTGACCTGAAAGGAGAATGTTTACATTTGTCCTGTGTCACATGTGTCTGTTGATTACACATGAGTTACCCTGACCTGCATCATAGTTCAGTTACAACAATATATTGAATTTTGCTAATATCCACATTTAATATGATACTTGCTCATATCAAAGTGGTCTAATATAATCCCTGTTCTTAGACTTTAATATAAGCTCAGCTCATAGCAAAGATTTCTATTATATTCCCTGCTCATAGCCAAGACTTCTAGTATAATCCCTGCTCATAGCCAAGATTTCTAGTATAATCCCTTCTCATAGCCAAGACTTCTAATGCTCATAGCTAAGGCTTCTAATTTAAGCATTGCTCATAGCTATTTATTCTAATATTATCCCCTGCTTATAGGCATGTATTCTAATTCTAATATAAACCCTTGTCATAGTATATAGCTATTTATTCTAATATTATCCCCTGCTTATAGACATGTATTCTAATATAAGCCCTTGTCATAGTCAAGTTCTCTTGTATTAGCCCTGATCATAACCAAGTATTCTGCTTTCTGTAGTTTATTTTTTTCTGTCAATGAGAAATTTTATATTATGCATAAGTTTTGTTATACTCAAACAAGCCTAATATTTTATGATTCAGTGTTCTAATGTAATATGTTGATTATTTCTTCTTTAGCAAGCTTCCCATTAAAATAAAACTGATATAAAATTTTAAAACAGTATGTACAAAGCTAAAATGTTTTATCACAGCTAGGTTGCGTAGCTACTATTATAGAAAAAATGGACTCCTCTTTAATCTTCTGACTCATAGACAAGCCTTAAGGTTGCAATCATTCTAATTTTTTGGGGGATTTTCAGAAATTGCACGATTTGGTTATTTTGGGATCCACTGGATTTTTAAAAATCAATTCTTTAAGTTCCAATTAATTACAATTTTGAGTTACTGAGAAAGGTTATTTTTAAATTGAAGATTTTTGTTTGATATTGATATATAAAACCCTACACTATGGGGAAAATATAAAGGGAAGGTATTTGAAAAGAACTCTTCATTCTGTTTCGTATTACAATGTATAAAAAAAAGGTAAATAATATATTTACAGATAATTTATACTGCACAGTTGGTTGTCATCCAACCCGTTCACTTGAATTTGAAAAGGATGGTCAAGATCCAGAAAATTATCTCCAAGAACTTATTACATTGGCCAATGAAAATAAAAAGAAAGTTGTTGCAGTTGGAGAGATGGGGCTTGGTAATTTTCTCTTTTTAATTGACACACTTAATACAATACTATATTTGTCCTACATTTCTGCGTTTGATTTAAGTATGTTTAATAAAAAAAAATATGTTTGTATTTCATTTTTTTTATTAAATAAAAGAATTTACTATACTATTTTTGTTAAAAATATGGTATGTGTCAAGATTAAACTAGGGGATGACTCAAATTAATAGGGTTCCCCACCTTGGCAGTCTAGTGTAGTAATTAATTACTGCAATACAATGCAAATTAATAACTTTTAACTTCAAATAACTGTTTAATGCACTTTTAACATATAAATATTTAATAACTAATCAAATCAATGATTGATAATGTCCTTGATACAGGAAACAAGAGCATACTATAACAATGTACAGTATAATATATTTGTGTACCTACACTACTCACGCACACTTAAATATGACCATAAGACCCATATGCTGTCAGTTACAGGTTACAGTAACATGCTACACAATAACCAAGATGTGACTATACAATACCCAAGGTCTGGCTCAAACACTGCCTGAAACCTGGCTCACTGTAAACATACAGAAAAGCAAAGACCTAATGATGCCACTAATCCAGAGCTTTAGCGACAACACGCATATTAACAAATCCTGCCTACTTAAATATTTATGAATACTTACCCTTCAAAAAGGGAAAGAACAGCGGCCTAACACTGTATACAACAACTAGCGCCTTCTCCAAAAGCTGAAGCTCATACTCTGAAGAACTTCAAGGAACTAAGTTGTGACATTTACACAAAAGAAATTGAGGACTTGATAGGTAGAGCTGTTTCAATTAGTGCAAAAATTCCAAAGGTGTAGGTAGAGGAATAGTCCTTGATATTTTTCAACAACCCCCATCAAAAGCTAAAAGCAAATTAATCTTTAAATGAATATGGACAAAGGGCTTGGTATTTTTTGTAGCCTTGTTTCATGTTGATTTTTTTCCCTCTTAAAGTAGTTTTACATTTTAATTAAGTATTATTTATTTTTTTAAATTTCCAGTTCCTATATTGGACAGTTACACTATTATGTGGTAGAGTAAAGGAAACTTAGCTTACAAAACATTGTTTTATTAAGCATAAATAATTGATTGCATTACAGAACATTATTACTTACTATAATAAAATACGAAAGAATCTCTGAAACCTCACAATTTTAATGATTATTATTGTTCTATCTTCTTTAGATTTTGATCGACTACATTTTGCACCAAAGGAAGCTCAAATAAAGTAAGTGATATTCCAATTTTTAAATGGCTTCCATTGGTCATTTTCTCTACCTTAAAACAGGGTTAGTAGCACTTTACCATGACAAAATTTTAGGAGGTTTTTTAAGGATGAAATGTATGATGTGTGTGTGATACATAGTAAAACATACACAAGACTAAGCATTTATCAAATCAATTATTGTTATTTGATTTTAAAAATAATAATTATCTTGCCAATATGCCACAGAAACAATGTTATCAGCTGTGGTATGTCCACAGAAAATGTAGCGAAAGTTATCTTTTAATCTAGTAACAACTGTCATCCCAAAACCTCATACAACCTTTTTTTTTCAAAGATTTATTTAAAAACATTACAAATAAGAAACATTCTTAGAGATGCCTTATTCATGATGTATATTCTCTGTGATGGAAATGTACATTTTTAGTTCCTATGTGTATCTTATAGATACTAGAGTCATGGTGTGCATTTGAGGTAATGTTTTATTTTTCTATTAGTTAACTTAAATCCTTTTCATAAACAGAGCCAGTAATATATAGGGCAATATTGGCCTATTTGAATGTTGACATTTGCTTACTTTAACTTACTAAAAAATGGCTTTTTGGATTGGAGGGGGGAGGGGTTAGAGTTATTCGCGTTTTTTTTTTCCTAGCAGAATCTTTTTCAACCATATGGTTTCCCTGGCTTTTACGAGTGAAATCATTTTTACGGACTTTTCACAGCTGTATGCGAAATATTTTCGTTAAATCTACAGTAGATCTAGACTCTTGATCTAAGTCACTAAAATGCGTGGACTTTCACGGCTGTGAGAGAATTATCTTCACTGAATTTACAGTAGATCTAGACTCTAGATCTAAGTCACTAAAATTTGCGGACTTTTCAGGGCTGTGAGAGAAATATCTTCACTATATATATTCTAGTGATTTAGCGTAAATCTAGAGTCTAGATCAAAGTCACGAAAATTTGCGGACTTTTCACTGCTGTGTGAATATTATCTTTACTAAATTTACAGAAGATCTAGACTCTAAAGCTAATTCGCTAAAATTAGCGGACTTTAACTCTAAGTCACTAAATTTTTGCAGACTTTTCACTGCTGTGTGAGAATTATCTTCACTAGATTCTTGTGATTTAGAGTAAATCTAGAGTCTAGATATAAGTCACTAAAATTCGCGGACTTTTCGCGGCTGTCTGCGAATTATCTTCACTGATGTCTGAATATACCGTAGATCTAGAGTCTAGATCTAAGTCACTAAATTTGCGGGCTTTTCACTTCTTTGTGCTAATTATCTAGCGTAAATCTAGAATCTAGCGTATTTCTAGAGTAATCTAGACATTAGATGTATCGAGATCATTAAATTGACTAAAATTCACGGAGTTTTCAGGTTAGGTGCGAATTATCTTCACTAGATCTAACTTAAATCTAAATCTAGATACTATTATTACAGTTACTAGATACTAGCTAGATCTAGAAGATTTACCGACTTTCCATGCGAAGTCACTCTTACACTTACAACAAGAAGATTTTAGGTGAGGGAGGGCCCGGAGGGGTGTAGCCTACAAATTAGTCTGGTAATTGCTCTAATTATAGACAATAGTCACTACAGACTAGATCTAGCGCGTCTATAGTGGTAACAATAAATGGAAACAAACATTTCTACGCTGACTTCAGAAAAATACTGCCAGGTGAAATGCTTGCTTGAACCAAGGCCATCTTCAATCACGAGGTCGCGCTTCACAAGTGGGTGAAAGGGGGCGTAGATGCGTCACTGGTCAGCTCATTAACACAGCCAGCCCGTAAGGTCATGCGATCAGAATGCCTAGTTACGCTGTTGTTGTTTTTTCCACCCACATTTTTAGCAAGAAATAATCAAAATTATATTTTAAAACAATTATTGGGTAAAAATTTTAGGAGAGTGGGCAAAATTTTAGGAGACTTTCGGCAATTTTTAGGAGAATTTTAGGAGACTTTTCATTTTTTAGGAGTTTTTAGGAGCGCTATGAACCCTGTTAAAAAGTATAATAAGAAAATTAATACATTTTCTTGTTTTCAATTAGGTATTTTACAAAACAGATGGATCTAATTTCAGCAACCAACCTCCCAGTTTTTTTTCACTGTCGAGCTGCTCATCCTGAATTCATTTCTGTTGTATCAAAATACAGAGATAACATTCGTGGAGGAGTTGTAAGATATGTTATTCTGGTCATTTTTTATATGATTGTTGATTTTCTCTTCTGTTTTTGTTTTTTTTTACTTTTGGAGTTTTTGGTTTCAAATGTTGGAATTGTTAACAGACTGTTGTTGTTCTTTAAAGTCTATAAAAAAAATTTTGGCACTGCTCTTCAGCTTGTATAATTAAAAAATAAAATTAGAAACATGGTCCTAGTACTGTTCCTTGAGGTTTAGAGATATGTTTGAATGATATTCACTGGTTTATTTTGTGTGTGTGAAACAATTCTTTTTTTTTCTTTTCAGATTTTTAATTGGTCTATTATACTTGGCTATTTATTTTAAGTTCATAATTTTTTTTTTATGTTTTATTTTTCATCATTGCATTTGAAAAGACTTTACATTTACTCTAGGTTCACTCTTTTACTGGTACTAAAGAAGAAGCAGCAGCTATTTTGGATCTTGGTCTTTATATTGGCATTAATGGATGGTTAGATATTTTATTTTAATGTCTTTAAAGTTACTATATCTATATTTTAAAGGGAACAAAAGATCAATAAATAATTGGATTCAATTATTACTTTAAAAATAAAACTTTACAGTTCTTTGAAAACCCAAGAAAACATAGATGTCATGTGTACAATACCTAGCAACAGGCTCATGATAGAAACAGGTAATGTTTTTTTGTTGTTTTTTTTACTCTACTTTGTTTGGTTCAATAAAAACACAAATTAAAACTTTCAGTACTATAAAATAACTTAGTTAAGTATCATTAAGCTTCTTTAAATTTATTTTTCATAAACATATTTTTAAAAATGGCTTTATAGAATTAAAAAGCTAATTGAAAATATAAATGTCACATCTTTGGAAGGAAGGGAATTTAATCTCATTTTCCTAACAGATAAACCTATTTCTTAATGATTATTTGACAGTTATGAAACCTTATTTCTTAAGGATTATTTGACAGTTATGAAACCTTATTTCTTAAGGGTTATTTTACAGTTATGAAACCTTATTTCTTTAGGATTATTTTACAGTTATGGTCCAATTTCATACATATACAAATTAAGAGAATTTCCTGAGCATAGCCAAAGTTAATTTTAAATGGGGAAATATTTGTTCTTGATTATGTTTGACTCTTCTTCTAGATTGTCCATATTGTGAAATAAGACCAACACATGCAGGGTTCAAGTATATAAAAACTCAGTTTGTCTCCAAAAAAAAAGAGAAATATGACCCAGAGTTTTGTGTCAAATCTAGAAACGAACCATGCACAATTATGTAAGTAAAATGTACCTTCATGAACACTTACCATTCAAAAAGACGAAAGAACAGTGGCCCAACACTAACATCAAATTTCATTTAAAAAGAAAAGTATGGTAATAACATAAATTCAATTGATAAGTAGCAAAAATAATCTAGGTTCAAGATACTTTAGAATAAAACAAAATTTGTATGACTGTTAGTCTTTTCAAGTACTGACCATACTTTACTAACATTGTATTATGGGAAGAATGGATTGTTCTTTGTGTTATTATAAATATCTTATTAATTGTTTGTTGTCAGATCTATTTATCACTAAACTTGTAAATGCAAAAAAAAAATTATTTAAAAAGTGAAAGTTTTTAGGACCAAATATTAGCATTTTAGAAATAAATTAAAATTCCAAAATTACGAAACCTCCTTAGTTGGCTATTGTCACATTAAAAGAAAATTCCCCTTTCAGACCTTGCAAGGTATAGGTCAGATAATACAAAGGTCTTCTGTTTTTGTGGCCCATGGTTAAGGAGGGTGTCATGTGGCCAGCACTAAGACCTACCGCCTTTACTTTTCCCAAGATAATGTTAGGTACCCATTAGAGCAGGGCGCCATAAAGATTTTGAAATTTAAAAAATCCCAGGATTGGTTCGGAAGCCAAGTGCTTACCACTCAGCCATCGCGCCATTGTCAGACACGTGTGTATAATGTCGGCTGATCAGTAGGACAACTGTCAGTATCATTAGGTCACATAAAAAAGTAAAGCAGACCCTTCTAGATAACCTTGATTTGCATACGGATGATGAAGGGTCAAAGTGGAATTATGGGAAGCAGAACTTACCGGTATCTATCAAGATGGATACAATCCAGAAAGATCGATATATGCTAACTATCAAGATGGGTTGGCCGTTGTACACAGTCGAGTCATTGCCACAAGTAGATTGTTTAATGTGCTTATTTGCTACTGGATTATTACTGTTCTTCTGTATCTTCACTGTTTTATTTCAACTATAACCTATTCGAGTTATTATTGGACAGGTGATTTATACTTTGGATTACGCATTTGATTGAATTGAGTCATAAAGCATTAAAATCAAAAAAAATTTATTCAGCACTGAGTTGTGTCCTAGTAGTGTGTTGAAAGAGTTATAGGCACCTCCAATATACTTTGCACAGGATGGAGGCAATGCTGTAATTTATATAATTAGCCCACAAATGACTAGTTGCAACAGAGTCAATAAAAGGATACCTCTAAAAGTCGCCTGCTGGAATGTCTGCACACTGCAGGACAACAATAAAAGTGAATGCCTTCAACGGAGACAATACTACTATCTCCAAAATAGCATCTGATAGCCATGATGATATTCATTTATAATGCTTTTGCATATTTAGTGAGACTACAAGTAGCTTCATTCAATTTTCATCATTATTCATGTTATGGTACATTGTAATTAAGA
This sequence comes from Biomphalaria glabrata, assembly GCF_947242115.1. NCBI lineage: Eukaryota > Metazoa > Mollusca > Gastropoda > Planorbidae > Biomphalaria > Biomphalaria glabrata. The sequence continues at coordinate 23,416,394 of NC_074715.1, forward strand.
TTTTTTAAAATCTAATTTCTTAATGTGTACTTCCATAGAAGAGTAAATGATTATTTTTAAATAGAAAAAAGTTTCTGAATGAATAACACATTTTTTTTTATTCAATTAAATAGTCAAGTTCTTGAAGTGATGTCAGGTGCAAGGCAAGAAAATGAAGATGATCTGGCAGATATTATTTACAAAAATACATTAGAACTGTTTTTTAAAGGCTCTGAGAGTTGTTGACCTATTTTGTAATGCTTAATAAATTAATAAATGCCTTTAAGTCCAACAATAAAAAAAATACATTTATGTTTATGTAGTATACCAGTATTCCATGTATCATTTCAGTTGGTCTTGTTTACTAAATGTCCATGCTTCACAATGTTCTTTGTGTGTGCTCTGTAGTCTGTCAGACCAATTTTTGTATTAGAACATTTGTTAATAATGTATTATAAAGTTGAGAAATCTAGTCACATAACAAACAATAACAAATTCATGTATAAATGTGATCAATGAAAACAAGACTGAAAGCAAGACATAAAAATATTAAACTAATGTTTATTTTTATTAAGTTACATTAAAAATAAAAATCTTATTGAAATCAAAGCCTAATTTAAAAACACATTTTAGACTTAACAAGTTAAACACTCATGGAAGAGAAAAAATTTCAAATCTAAGCAGTATAAATGTATTTATAAATGCATGTTATGCAATAAGTAACACAAAATAATTGGAAAGAAAAAAAATCTCTGTGGTGCATGGAATTGAGACATTTTATCATTAAATGACTATGAAGAGATACAATTCATATTGTATATATATAATACAATTGATTGTGCAAGTTAAGAGAAGGTCAAAATACCGGTACTTACATTGTTAGCTTTTCAAAGAAAGAAATGTGTTCAAAGAAGTAGGTAAACTAGATTTTTTTTTATCATTTGCATTTCTAGTAGATATATAAATTGTTTCAGTGGAAACAAGACCTGAGTACTTGAAGCTAGTCAGATCTTGCTGATGAATATTAAGTAGTGCAATGAACAAATAAACCTACAACAGACTAGTTGACAGACGAACGTGACTATCACTTGACCAGAGTCCAAATATTTGCATTGCACCAGGACCAGAACATTTCCATATAGGTTTGTACTTGATGCAGACTCCAATTAGCTGTAGCTTGCAGTGAATCTTTAGATAATGAACCCCTGCAGATAAAATGAAGAACAATATTGCCAAACTGTAGTAGCATTGCTAACAATATGAAGCTTTTATAATAATATTTAGGATCCTGCATGCATGTTTGTGCAACTCTAGATAAGATTACATTTACTACATTCTTTACCATAATACAAAGTAAAGCTTTGTCTTTAATCTAGATCTATACACTAGTCAAAATGGGGTGGGAGGATGCAACGTTTTAAAAACTATGCATTACTAACCTACTGATTGAGGGATGTAAAGAAAATCAGGGGAGGGGTTAAGTTATTCCATTTTTAAGAACTCAAACTTAGGTTCAAAAGTGCGTAGCTGGGGAGGGATTTTGGAAAATACCAAAACATGCTGAGAATTGTTTGTAATGCTGGCTGTTCCACCGAATTATAATAAAAATAAATAGTTCAATTCAAACTAACCCGAAGTGTTTTACCTTTATCTACTTCTGGAATTTAAGGGCCTAAGAAGTGTGTGGTTTGTGTGTTTGTAGCAAGTGCAATTCCATTGTGAGATACAAGGGTCAAAAAGTGTGTGGTTGGGTGAGGGGCAATTTATTGAAGGAATAAATAAAAAAAATTGTGCATAGTGTATGCGAGCATTAGAATACAGGCAGAGGAGAATGCTTTTTTTTTCATAGACCACAACTGATGGGCCATAGAAGTCTTTGTGCATAATCTAAATTATGCTAGCTAAAGGTTGTTTTATTGAAGGATAAAATAGACAAAGGAGTTATAAAGAATTTGAGGACCAGAAAATTGTGTTGCAGTGGGGGAGCATTGTGATGCAGGTCATTCTATTGAAGGATGAAAAAGTATTCTAGGTAAAATAAACATGCACCAAATATTTCAATCCTAGCATAGCATAGGTATCAGTTGGTATATATATATATATATTTTATTACTTAACAACTACACAAAAGCAGGTTTACAGTAGTTAAAAAAAAAAAAAATATCCACTTCACTAACCTAATAACTTACATCAAAAGATGGTGTTCCACCCAATGATAGACATCTAAAAACAAATGCGTAGAATGTTTCCAAAGCCAAAGTGTATAATTTTTTAACATCTCCCATGCCACCAATGACATCTGGTAACACCATGTCCATGTTTCAGGTGACAAATCATAAACCTGTAATTTATAACATACAGATATTCAAAAATCTAACCTAATAATACTATTGTATGTTCACATAGCTTAGATAAAAGGTTCACATAAAACATCAATGCATGCTATGAAGACAAAGAATTACAAAGTCTGTACTGCCTGCTGGATTAACAAATTTAATATAAGCTACTGTATACTGTATTTTTAAAAATTTGGGAAAAAGAAAAACTAAGACTAGGATTTATAACTGTAGTGTTCAGCGGTCATTTAAAGCACCACTCTGACACATTGACCCCTTAAATATGTTTACAGCCACTACATTTGATTAACATGACTGCGACAAATAATGAGTCTGTTGGAGAAATATCAGAAAACTAGTGAACAAACCCATTGGTATAAATGTAATGCCTTTTCTCCCATCCAGATTCTATGTGGACGAGTAACAACTTCAGAAGTTATCAAAAAGTCTTTAATGGAAGCCCAAATGTAAAGTACAAATGGTCCAACAGTCTCACAGATGTAAGCATAGTAAACTGGGCAGTTCAACTTAAGCCATCTGAAATTAAAGTATTATAAAATATCAATAAAACATAAATGAATTAATACATTTTTAAAACTAATAAAACAAGAATAACATAAAATACTTTTAAAAAATAAAAAAAGCTTATACGAAGAGTAATTGTATCAATTAGTTTGGATGAGTAATGTGATTCAATTTGTAATTGATCTATAAGGAGCAACCTGAATTTTAACTCAAGCCAACATTCTAACCACTCTGCTAGTGAGCTGCTTATGACTATAGAAGATTGTTTAGTTATGTATTGTTTGTTTAAAACTTACTTTAAAGCAGCAACCTAAAAAGGGGACTAATTCAGCTTATACCACCAATTCAGTCAAGTACAATTTTTTATTTCCCTTGTTAGAGATACCAAACGTAATAATTAATTACCAATAGTTAATTAGCTAATAGGTTAATTTTTTTAAATTGATTCTTGTGTTGTCAGGTAAAAGAAATAGTTGTGTAAAATTTCTGCTTGTCAGAGAAATAAAATGTACAAACTTTTTACTAGACAGAGTGAGTTGATATAAGCTTTGTAATAAAGAGTTAAAAATGAAACTCACTCTGTGAGAATAGACACAAATGTGTTGATACGACTCCAAGCTTGTTCAAGAACCATCAGGATGCCATAGTGCTCCAGAAAACGCATTGTTCTTGAAGCTATAACAATAGAAACAGTATTAATTAATATGTCTACTAATTAGTTAGGAATCTGTTCTCTACCCTTTCTTATTCTTTTAATCTTAGTAGAGATGGCGAGGTTGAATGATTTATCTTAAATTTTTCAAGGCAACTATGAAAGAACTCATTAAGTATTTAAGTAAAACATAAACAACGTAATACTTAAGACATGCATTAACTAAAAGGTATTTAACTCTATTCTCTAGCTGGTCTTAATAAGTTCTGAATCTAAATAAAAGAAACAGTTTATAAAAAATCAAACTTACCATATATGCTTGGGCTTGACCAAATGTCATAAGCTACAATTGAACCCACCAAGGAAATCAACAAGAAAATTAAAAAGAACCAAGGGAAGCTACTGTGGTTAATCTTCATGGCTAGTTCCTATGATATAAAAAAATGTTAAAATGAACAGAATTTTAAAATACTAAGAAAAAAAAAAAACAAAAGAAAAAAAACAAAAACATGCCAAACCTTTGTAGCAGCTTGGCACAGAGGAAACCCTTTGTCCCCTTTCCCTTGAGCTTCTATCTCATCATTGGTCAAAGAAAAAGCTCTTTGCGTTTCCCTTAGCAATTTCTTGTCAAAGAGGGAGGACAGCCTGCTCCATTCATGGTTGATGTATTCCAGAAGGAAGCTGTAATAAAAAAAAATATCATCACAGCATTGTAGTCAAACAAAAGACATGGTTATTTTATAATGAAGTTTTTATTTGTATAAAGCAACAAACCCAGATGCTGTGAGATGCTTCAAATACAGCTGACACCACACACTGAATGATTGCTTGTCAGTTGTCAGACACTTAACCATACATTCTAAAAGCTGCAAGTTAAAAATAACAATACAATAAAACATGCTGTTGATATGTTACATGTGAAAAACATGAGTCATGATTTGAGAACATGAAAGAGCACTCTGTACCTCAAGTTTTAAAGCTGGATTAAGTGACGGGTTGAACCGTGCAAGATAAGACGGGAAAAATGTCCTTAGTGTCTGAGCAGCTGTTTCACCAAAAGCCAGTTCCTAATAGAAAGTATAAGGTAATTTAAATAAGTAAAATATACTAAGCCTGTTATGGTTTCTAAGTTTGGATCAATAATTTTAACGAATGTACAAAATTAGGACAAGAGAAAAGTGAATTTTACCTTAATAGATGGATACAGAGCCAGCAACCTTTTTTTAAGATCATTGGCCAGATTAAATCCTGGATTAAATACAATATCCAGAACTTTGAAGTAGTCTCTCAATGCAACTACACAAGTAGCAGAGGATGGTTGCTTCTGAGTTCTGAGTGAAAGATGAGAATATGTGAAATGTATTTATAAATATTTACAACCACCAATCCAGCCCTCCTGTAACATCTTAAAATTTAAAAAAAATTATGAAAATCTATGATAAAATGATTTTATATACATATATACATAAACACACATTCCCTTACCCTAACAGATATTCCAAATACTCTATGGGATAGTAAGCAACTTGACGAATCTCAAGGGCAGGCAGCATCAGATCAAGCCAAACTTAAGAAAAGAGATTTATCAACTTTATAAATTAGAAAACTATTACATTAGAAAATAAAGCATTTTAAAAACATATTTATTGTCTAACATAGTGATTACATGACATTCTGTTTCCAACTATAAAGAGAACACAAGAAGGAAAAAGAATGTTTGACAGTAAATATATAATATTAGTCTTTTTAAAAAGTTAAAGAAAGTACTAGAATGTATGGTCGAGAGGCAAAGTAAGCTTGAAGTTGGCTTGGCTACCATAAAGGGGGCTCAAAGTTCGACACCCAACTCGAGCAGAGTTGTGTTTACTGAGCACCTAAAGGCAGCACAGAAAAACCTACCACCAGATACCCCCCCCCCTCCCCACTTGTCCACACACGAGATTGGATTTTAATTTAATTTAAACAATAATGAGATTGGATTTTAATTTAATTTAAATAATAAAACAAAAACTGTAGCCTTACTGTCAAGTGATATATGCATACAAAATTTTAAAATTTTTAATGATTAAAAAAAAAAAATAAATGTATCAGTATAATACTAACTCTTTGTCTGTATAGAATCTTTTTGAAAAAATTACTTTAATAATAAATTCTAGCAAAAAATATGCATCTTCCTAATAATGCTTAATATACAAAGTTACCTTTCATTCCGTAGCTGAAATTTTTGACTCCACACTGACCAACAGCCCATAAGATAGACACACAATGAGAAGGTCTGTTCTGATGTGTCTTTAACAGTTCTAAGTACTGTTGGTAAAAAAAACAACTATTTGTTATGTTCAATAAAACACACCAAATGTTTTTCAATAAAAAAACAATTTTGTTACCCATACAGCACACTAATTGTATTGTTAGTGTTTTTAAATAATAAAATTGGGCAATTTTTCTTTTAAAATATATAACTAGAAATGACAATGGCTTCTAGATTTTTTTTATTTACTTGATGGAGTTTTCCCAAAACTATTTCAGGTTTGTGATGTGCTAAAACTTGCAGGAAAATCCTGTAGCCCATTGTTGGTCTATCTGAAAATTCAATCCAATAATATAGACTAACTATTGATTAACATCAAAAATTTTTTTTATTTAAATACTATTGCATTTATATCACTACATTCAATTAAACTTGATATTTAGTAACCGATCCTCAAATTGAGATAACTTTAAAATAAAAAGTATTGAGACATGCCTTTCGTAGACTCTGTTAGCATCATTTGAATACAGTAGTCAAATAGGCTATCCAAAGTTTGATTAGAGAACTTTTTTACAACAGCTTTTAAAACTTTCTGGCTATTGGTAGGGAGATACTCCAGAGGGTAACCTGTCCAGAAAAATGCAATATTTATAAGAAAAAAATATTCATGGCACAAGAAGTCAATTAAATAATATTTAGACCAAGTATACCTTGAGGTTTTCCCTTTAAGTTCAAAGAACTCTCCGACTCTTTAACATTTTCAAACTTGAGATTCAAGAAAGATGCCAGATCTTTCAGCCAAACATCTTGATTCTCTGGAAACCTATCCTTGGATAGACTCAGAGTGCTCTCCAGTTCTTGGGGATCAATCTGCAAGATGTGATATTTTGAAAGCACAAATTCAAGAAGTTTGCTTAAAGCTAATTTCTTATTTAGTTGTTTTTTTAAGTTTACATTTTAAAAAACATAACCACATACTTGAGAGATGGCAGCATCAACAGAAACAATCTTATCCATTTTTTTTGAGTCCTGTTCAGGCTTCTTTTTTTTCTGAATAACAGGCTTTTTGTTTGGGCCATTGACAGCTTTAGCATCCTTGTTTTTTTCAGCCTGTTGTTCTTTCTCTAGAAATGCTGAGTAAATTGTTTTGTCTTCTTTAACTGGAGCTGCAAGAAAGGAGAAAATTTAGATAATTTTACAGCTCTATTTATATATATATATATAATTATATATACATATATCACTTTTCATGTCTTCTGACAAAATCTAGAGACTCTTGTCATTTAAGCCCAGCTTCTAACAGGAGAATGACATTTTCAAAATATTTTTAAAACTGTTCTTTGCACCAATATTCACAATGCATAAAGTACTGACCAGTACACTGCTCAGAACTTATGCAAAATGGCACGGAAGAGGCAAAAGAGCATTAAAGTAACTGCTCTTTATACAAGGTTGTCCCCAGAAAGATGTTTTTTAGTAAAGGAGATCAAGAAATAAGTGTAACTGTATTTTGGGTAGTCGCATAAATATTACAAATAACAAAAATTAATTAATCAAAGTTTAAAGAACCTATATCATCAAAAAAAAATATAAAAAATATATATATATATATAAGCCTAAAAAAATTCAATAATAGGGAGGCCTATTAAGGACCAGCAGAGAGCCTAGCCCACAGCTGACATTATTCTTCATTTTATCTTAACATGCCTAACCAAAGAACCAGAATGAGGAACACATATTAAAAATCAGATTTTGAATGCTGCTAAAAATTATGCCAATATTGCATTGATTCACAATAGCACAAACCTTCATAGATCATCATTCTTCAATGCTTATTAACGGGACATGTTACCCTTCCCAACCACACAAAAATATACCTAACCAATAGTCTCAAAATAATTGTATTTTCCTCCCTTCACTGTTGATGAGGAATCCTTTTGACATTTTCAAATTGAAATAATTTTTGTTTGAAAGTCTAATCCAGGAAATAATAATAAAAGTTATTTAAATATATTAGGAAGAGATTATTAGGAAGAGATAGAACACTTTGGCTTATGCTATTTTCTTTTTTTTTTAAATCATCACAATGGTTATCAAAATTTGGGAATGGAGCCATGGAACAATACAGATTTTTTGGGGTGATTTAGCCAAATGATTCTGGACAATGTGGATAAGTAAGAATGTTCATCAGTGTTTGACTTATGTTTTAGTTAGTTTGTAGTGTCATAAGTAATTAAGCATACTTAAACATAATCCTAACAAGCAAGTCTTGCTTAACCAAGCTTAGGCCTACCTGTTGATTTATTATTATAACTATATAAAAGCTTACTTTTTCAAATTTTAAATATATATTAAGAACGAAAAAGCTTTTTTTTAAATAATTAAGTAAACATCACACATTCATGCATTTATAGGAAAAGTATTTTTTTTTAAATCAAATCAGAATAAGTCATTTATTTTTGCATGACTTACATATGATATATATATATATCAAAATCAAGCTAATAATATCTCTATAAACGCATAGGGAGGTTTGGTGTTATATTATAATAGAATATAATATAATAATTAAAAATTATTCTTCTATCTAATTCCTCAATAGATCTCCACACCATACACTCCTATTTTATAATAATTATTAGCTTTTCATTGGACGCATGGCTATTAGATCTACATGATTCAGATCTACTAGATCTGTTTATGTTACCCAAATCTTTTATTATTATTAATTAATTGGCTGCATACTGCGTTAAAAGGAATACCAAGTAGTGAATCTGAGGACCAGAGACAAAGAGTCAAAGTAGGCTAGAAGTTGACCAAGTTAAAGTAGAGGCATTCATAATCATATCATAAGTCATAATATAAATTATAATAGAATCTAAAATAGAATAAATTTAAAATATATATAACGTCTATATGTTTTGAGAAAAATCAAATTACATGACACATAATTTCACATATAATATGAATATGATATAGAGCCTAGTTTAAAATATTTTTTTCTGACTCTACTAAAAATTCAGGCTAAAAAATAGATATATATTATATATCTAGATCTAAATTGAAAAAAAAAATCAAGTTTCCTTTTTGAAGTTTGATGACGTATACATAAAAAGATGAAGTGATGCTTGTGCAATATTTCAAATACCTAAAGACTCTATTCTGGGCATTTTTTCCAGAAATTGCTTTTTCTGCGACTTTGACACAGTTTGAAGGTTTGATTTGGTCTTTTTCACTTTTGACTTGCCCACAACTTCCCACTGCGTAGCAGATGCCATTTGCATTTCGTTCTAATAATATAGACTAGACTAGATCTAAATCTTTACTCTTGAGTCTTTAGTCTTAGTGCTAGTGACAGATGCACTGACCAGTGTATGAATAGGATATAGTTAATGAATTCTAATATAGAAGTAAATCTTCAGTTCTGAAAAGTATAAAATACTTAATTGTGCCACAGACCTATATAGACCTATTCAAAATATTTATTGGCTTTTGATCGCATTTTTACTAGATTTAGATATATCTAGATCTAGAGTTACTTTATGAAGTTTACTTCTATATCTATTATATAAAGCAGAATGTTTAGCGTATGTATGTATGTAAGTATGTATGTCCCCGTATAGAAATAAAAACCGCTTGACCAATCTTGATAAAACTTGGCAGAAATATTCCTTGGGTACCAACTTAGACCGTAGACGGCGTAGTGTATGTATTGTGGCCCTAAAACAAACTTAAGACCCTAAAAAAAGACCAACTCTATTACAGCTATAGTATTTTAATTATGGATCTAGGCCATGTTTACAATGTTGACATGAGAAAAGATCGAAAGGATTTAGATCTAGATCTAATTTTAAGAACTAAACTTTGCACTTATAGTTGCTTTTTTTTTGACACATGAAAATACAAAATATAGTTTATTGATTTCATTATTTAATAAAATTAACCTTCAAATTTGCGTTTCGAAAGCATTTTTACATTAATTCGTTATTTATATCTGCGGTGCACATTCTTTCATTAGACATTACCAAATGGTTACACATTAACACATCTCTCTACTGAATCTATTCCTAGATCTCTTATTGAACTCTAAGATGATAAAACTTCTTTTCGCAAAGATAGTTTTATGCTTTAACACATGAACATACTAATTATAGTCCATTCATTTCATATTTTAATCAAATTAACATTCAAATTTGTTTTTCTAAAGCATTTTTAATACATTCGTTCGCTGTTCGCTAAAGATGCGTAGCCGTGTTGAGATGGGCCTATATTCATTCATGAAAAAAGGTCACGCATGCGCAGAGCAAAGCCTTCTCGCAGAACAGAATGAACTCTATAAAAGCCGATTTTTAACTCAAGATTAGTCTAGGTCTAGAATCTAGATCTATGTCTACCTCAAGATATACTTTATACTTTAACACATGAACATACAATATTAAGTCTATTCATTTCAAATTTTAATTAAACATATGTAGGCCTACAAGCAAATGTTTTAATGTGAAAAAATGGATTTAAGTAGATTAGCTATTTTGATTTGATGGCTTCATTCATACTATTTTTACATTTACACATTCGCTTTATTTATTACATTATTATTTCGTTTAAATGTTTTAAAAACACTCTCAGTGACTATATCGACAGTAATACGCAAATAAAGACCCGCGGGTAAAATATGTCTTCGAGTCTAAAATTGAGGAGGAGTGTTTTATAACACATAACCACGCACACACACAATATTAAAGTACAGGTACAACCTGCGTATAGCGATATAGATGTTATCCACATAAGGTAGAGAGTCATTATCAGCGCCTATCTTTGGTAATGGTTTTTCTTTGGCTTCAAATGTGTGTTTCACGAGCTTCGTGAGATCTCTGCAGCTGTCTCTTTTAGAGGCCAACTACTGCCAACGGCTGACACGGATTTTGGGAGTCAGTTACACAGATCGGATCTCAAACAAGGAAATCCTTTTCCGAATTGGGAGTCGAACACTTAGTGAGGTTGTGACAGAGCGTCGCATGAGGTTTGCGGGACATGTTCTACGACAAAATGAATTACGCACACCAAGAGTTGCGATTACATGGAAGCCAATACGAAGAAAGCGCAAACAGGGACGTCCTCGTATTACTTGGCGACACACCTTATGGAGGACCTCAGAACAGTGGACACCAGGTGGGAGGAGGCTTCAGACATTGCCATTGACAGGTCTTTATGGAGACAGTTTGATGCCCAATGCGCCGAACGGCGCGGGAGGGCCTAAGTTTAAGTCTAATGGTGGCTAGCCCTAACCGTGCGTTTAGAGTGACAATCGTTTCCATATCGCCCCATTCTTGAGTGACAATCGTTTCCATATCGTCCCATTCTTTCTTTTTCCTTGTCTGTTCATAAAACCATTGTAGGAATGGGGGAGTGGAGGGGATGGGGAGAGTTTGGTTAAGAAACAGGGATAGTCCTGATTGTCACTAATTAAAATTTCGATACAGCTGCAAATAATTCAATTTTCTCAAAGCTCAATATGTTTTTATTTTGTTTTGTATTTATGTAATTATCATCTATATCTCTATTATCACCGGTTAATGTCTTCTTATCTTAACGTTCAGGCTGATCTGTCAGCTGTTAAACGCACCAACAAAATCATTAACTATGAACAATTTTGGATCTTCGCTCTTTGTAATGAACATAAAATCTGATATTGTTTTGACCACTCGCTAACGATCTGCGACTATGACTTTATAATTGATGAACTCCATCGGGTATACTACAATGAACAGTGTATTTGATCATGAACTATATTCAACTTCTCAATAACATTGACTGCTCAATAGTATTATATGCTCGTATATCTGCGACTATGAATTTATAGTTGATGAACTGCAGCGGGTATATTAGTTTGAACAGTGTAAATGATCAGGAACTATATACAACTTCTCAATAACCTTGACTACTCAACGTGGATGCGTTAACATGTTTGTCGTGTGTGTTATTGTAAGTGACCAAATAAAAAAATTAGTCTGACATAAAAAAAAACAACTATTGAATCCGAAGAAGTTTACATTGTGAAATAGTGTAAGACATTCAATCAAGACGATGCGTCTTTGAATGTCTTCATCGCATTGTTTTGTTGACTTCTGTATTGTATACAAAATGTTAATGTAATCATTATATCAGAATAAAAAGGAGATGAAATATAAACAAAATAAAAATAACATTAAATATTTAGCAAGCCAAAGAAACATCAGAGTGTTAGCATAGGAATCGTTAAACTTGAATAGGTTTGTGCTATTGCAATGAATGAGGAAACCGACTTGGGAAGCAGGTTTATAACAAGATCTAGAAGATAACTAATTTGATCATGGAATAGTGTCATTCTCCGACCAATGTTTAGTATTTGGTTGAAACTTGGTTCATTGCTCTTAAAGAAATTTAACGCCATATATTTATACAAAAACATCAGAAAATTGCTATGAATATTCAAATATGACAGAAAATCAAAGCCCAACAGATTCAAAACGAGATAATAGATCTGTTAGGCAATGCAGTTCGGGAAAAAATACCGGTACTATAAGATATCAATTCATTACCATTTGTCTCTTGCATTGGTGGCAGCGCTCAAGACAAATAAAAAGTTGATATCAAATTCGTATTATTTTTTTGATACTGTTTATAGTGATCTCCGTTGACGAACATCCAAAGAAATAGATATTAGAAAGTCATTTCTAGGTTTTCATATATGTGAGTATCAAACGTCAGCAGAATTTGCTGAACAAATGCTCCGAGTAAGTAAAAAAAAACTATTTATTCTTAAATAAACTACTAGGCTAAAGCTATGAAGGTGCTTCCAATATGACTGGATACTAGAATAATCTTTGGGCATCGTTTCATCAGAAGAAGCTGCTCGCGCATTAAGAAATAGATGCCAGAGAAATGTTCAGTAAATAAATATTCGATCTATTTACTGTTAAACTAGTTTGTATCAATGTTTCATAGCAGCGTGACAAGTGTTTTAGGAATGTCAATGTGTAGAATGGGAACTTGGACTCGTAAAACATTTCTTTATATATTTGAAACTCCGTTAACTCGTTTCATTCATATCTTCTTATCTTATCTTATATAATACAGACGCTACTTCAAAAAAGAAGATGATTACGTCCAACGCGTCATGCATTCAGTCATGCATATTAACCAATGACCTAAATTCTGCCAAGTTTCATTCTATTCAAAAATTTAACCAACATTGGACTTTTAATTTGTGTTGAAATTCTGCTTCAAACGTAATAAGATTATTAAAAAGCTACTCTACTTGCATTGGAATGCTTTTTGGTCAATGTACCGATACATTCAGATTACTCAATTTTTTTTTGTCATACATTGTATTCGTCTTATTGGGGGAGGGGGCCAACCAATATCTTCTTGAACCCGGGCCCACGGGTATCATGCTACGCCACTGAGTAAGCCTATTTTATATCTATCTGAGATCTAATTCTAGACTTAGATCTTGAATCTAGATTTAGATCTAAAACTAGGTCTAGATCTAGTTAGATCTATGTCTATTTTGTATGACAAATGACAATGGAGATATTAACTTTTATTAGCGAGAGGAAAGTCTTTTTGTCATTTGTACATTTGTAGCTAAATAAAGTAGCCTAGGTCAATAATTTTTTTTTCGTGTTGCCAATTTATCTAATTTTGTTAGAAGAATAAATCATTTTTAGTTTCTCTTTATTACAATGTAACATGTTATTAATTTAGAATGTATGGATATTGGATAAGGTTAATAATTATTATTTTAAAAAATATAAGTGTACGCTAAATGAATATATGGAGATGCTGTGGCTGAGGGGTAAAGCACTTGGAACTGGAAGTCCCGTGTTTGAATCCTGGTGAAGACTCTAGGTGGACCACTTCGGGGGCCGATTTTGAGTTTGTTTCACACAAACTGTCTTTGTAACCTTGTTTAAATTTATTGTCGTTATTTATTTATCTTTTTCTAAAAACAAGTAGGACTGCTGCTTCCTTAGCAACATCAACGTTATTCGTCACCCTGTAAGTGGAGTTGTAAGCCTAATTCAGACGTTTCAGTACAACCGTAAACTACAGTGGTAACAACACAGCGCAAAATTCATCAAAGAATAGGCCTACATTAGAAGTTCATATCCTTACAAATTAAAAAAAAATTAATGCAAGAAACTAAGTTAAAACTTTCATTTCAACATTGAACTTTACTGTTTAGTTTTTCTTCAAAGTTGTACATAATATTTAAATAATTTAAATATTAAATAGTTTTGGCAAGCAGACTTCTCTTTTTATACATACAATCTCATGTCTCTTTTACTCTCTCTCTCTTTCTTGTGTTTTTTTTTTCTCACTCAGTCTTTCAATCACTACCACTTCTCCAACACTTACACATATTAATAGAGATGAGACCACAAGTCAACATTAACTCTCTTCTCACTTTACACACGCACACACACACATATATATTTATTTATATATGTATATATATAGGCCTATATAAAACAAAATGCTCTAAAGAAATTATTCAGATAGCCTATAACAATAATTAATTAAACGAAAAAGATGGTCTCTGAATTCTTTCGCCTTAGAGTTAGGCCATGGAGATGTTCTCATTTCTTTGTTTCCGAGGATAAAGTCTTGCTTTCTCTATATGTACGCATGCTAGAGGCGTCAATAGAACCTCTGACTTTGTCTGTACGGGGCTTTGTGGCATCTATTGAGCCCCTTTCGCGATCTGTGCGGGTATTTGTAGCATCAGGTGAACCGCTTTCTTTATTTGGACGAAATTTGGTTGCGTCGAGTGATCCTCTTTCTCTGACTGTGCTAAATTTGGAGACATCAATCGAGCCTCTTTGACCGTCTTTTTGTATATTGGTACTATCCACGGATCCTCTTTGTTTATTCCGAATAATGTTGCTATCAAATGATCCTCTTTGTTTGTCAGGAATGTTGGTGCTATCAATAGACCCCCTTCCTTTGTCGTTTTCCAAGCTTTTTAAACTTTTACTGGCGTCCGATGCAGCTCGAGTTCTTCCCCTGATTCCCCTTTTACTGGATTCATTTTCTAATTCTTTCTTCTCAGCATCAATGTTAGGACCGACGCCTTGATATCTTTCTATGGCTTCTGGACCTTGGCGACATATTTCCAGGGGCGGGTCAACTAGAGGGTTACCATCTAAGGTCGAGGAAGTGTACCTACAGATTAAAAAAATAGAATTATAACAGCTTCTATAACGACATTTTGTGTATTACAAAAGGAGAAACATTATAACTTTTTTATTTATTTATATAACAATATTTTAAAAGAGGGTTTTAAAAGATTAGGGTTAATATGATCATAAACAAACGCTAGATTTGGGCTGCAACCTACAAGAATGATGTAAGCCTAAATACGATTCCATTAAGAAAAGGGACATGACCAACATAGACGCAGGAACAATTACTATTGTAAAAGATTTATGAACAGGAAGAGCTTCAGTTGCCTAGGATAGAGATCAGTAAACTGGACAAATGTCTCACCACGTGAGACACAAAGAAATATGTAATGAGAGTGGAAAGAAAAGCTACGCGATGCTACAACACATTGTGTAGGTATCCCTGGTTTCAAAAATAGCCTACTAACTTTCAGGTGGAGAAAATACAATACGCTTGCAAGTTAACAGCTAGCAAGGAGATACATCTCGTCTCCGGCAGGCCCTGATTGACGAAGAAGAAGACCCGGACAGTTATCAATTTGAAGTAGGGCCAGACATGACTGAACTCCTAAGGTAAGATGCAGGAAAACATTGGCGCAATGGGAATCGAATTCCAAGAAAAATTGAGTACAATGCAGGTCAGGGTGGAAAAGATTGAGACACTTGATATAGGGATTAAAACAATGCAAGACAAAATAGATCACAAAGCAAGGCCGATAACAACAACCATCCATCCATCATCGCACCTCCTTTTCCTCTCTTTCCCTTCATTTAGTCCATTTTAGTGCGCAGCCATAGAGCCACTACAGAACATGGTTATTACAATATCATAACAACAGCATTTAACTAGTTGACTACTAGCAGTATGCACTGGCTACGCCCGTCGATTTGTTCCAAGGCTTTTTATTGTTTATTATGGCCGGACCCACCCCCTCCTCCCTTTTTTTTTAAATAAACGGACCACATTTTTAGCCGTATCTGCACAAATGAAATTTCACGACCTGCTTGCCTTCTTTCTTCCCCCCCCCTTTAGCTCTCTCCCTCTCTCTCTCTTAGCTCTTTTTACATGCGCATCGTAATTTCTCCAACATAGACTTGAATTGGAAAGACCCGCGTCATAATGCACCCCCGACACATAAACACTCTCATATTTTGGGCCCGTTCATCTTAGTAACACTTTGACTTATCTCCCCCTTCCCAGCCAACAACAAAACGTTAGTCCTTAGTACACATTCCATTTCCTCTTTCTACATTTCTCTTGGTTGTATTTATTGTAATAGTTTATCTCACCCCATTTTGAATCTAGCGAAATGACAAGAGGTCTATCCCCTGCTCTCTCTCTCTCTCACACACACACACACACACACACACACACACACACACAAGAAAAAGACTTATAGGCCTAAATACTATTGGAAGCCTGTTTTTTTTTTTTTTTTTTGTTTTTTTTTTTTATTCAGATCGCATTGGAAATGACGTAAGGTAAGTTTCACTTAGGGGAAAAGAAATAATATATAGATTATATACAGGGAGTCCTATGTTCTTGATAATTTACAAATGCTTTCTAATTAGACTGCGGCCTTTAAGGGAAATACCGGAAATAAAATAAAATGTTTGATAGAGCTTGCGCTTTTTCTCGAATTGCCACGGTCAGGTTGCGTATCTGTCAAAACCGCGTTTTAGCGAGCAACTTACTGGCAAAAGGAACCTATGTACGAACTTTTATACGAATCCTTTTGCTAGTTTAAGAGATCTCTCGATACATAAATCAGTCGGAGAGTGAGTGAGCGGTATTTGCGCTTATAATATAGATTTGAGAGTAGAGGATCAGGTATTATATCTTGTCTTTCTAAAATAATCTGCGATGAATTTATGAAAATTATTGCAAATTGAGTAAGAGCCTCAATCTTGAATGATAAAGAAATGCAGGGTACTTTTTTTATCGGTAGATTCTACCCCAGATGGGTCGACTCAATCTTTTTGTAAGGTTTCACTAAATGATGGGCTCCATATTGAACTATTTTAAACTTTCCATAGAGAGCTACACATGGAAAGTATGGCTAGGATTGTGCACAGCTAAATTACAAACGTGTGCAAGATAGATTTTAGTTAACGTCGAGGCCAGTTATGTCTATCAAATAAAAGAGCATGCAGGAAAAAATATTGAAGATTAGGGGTCCTAGGTTCGAATCCTGGTGAAGACTGGGATTTTTCAATTTCGGGATCTTTGGTTGCCTCTGAGTCCACCCAGCTCTAATGGGCACCTCACTTTAGTTGGGGAAAAGAAAAGGCGAATTGCCAATCGTTAAGCTGACACCTGACACCCTCGTTAACAGTGGGTCACAGAAACAGATGACCTTTACATCATCTGCCCCATAGATCGCAAGGTCTGATAGGGAGACTTTACTTTTACTAGATATGTGCACACTATGTGCTAGTCATTCTCGGACTTGTGTTGCTAGTGCAGTAAATGTTTTTTTTATAATTGTTTTAAACAAATATTTATCTATTATATTCTATATTGTTATAACTGACCCTACGCCGACGCTGTTACAGAGCATGAACATATTGTATATATATATACAATATATATGTGTATGTGTTATTATATATATGTTATATATATATATGTTATTATGTATTAGTAATGTCCTTTCGGTTTATTACAATTAATTCTTTTTTTTTGTATATAAGTTAAAGCCTCTAAATATCTGAAAATCATATTTAGTTCTGACATACGCTATCTAGACATAGGCCTACAAAAAGTCTCAAATAACTTAGGGCCTTTTCAAGTGCAAATCCGGTCCTGCATAGAAGTAGTTCTAACAAACCTTTCCTTCCAGTCCAGTTTGGTCAGATAACCAAATCCTTTAGGCAACGCCTTGATTTGGTTGTTGCCCAGCCACAAGCACCGTAACTCTGTCAGCTGAACGATTGTGTCTGGTAATTTGTTCAGTTCGTTAATGAATAGCAGCAGTGTTTCTAGATTCTTTAGCTTGTTGATCTTTTTAGGGACCATCTGGAAATTAATGAAGTGTGAATAGTTATCTTAAACTTTACTATATCCAGGTCTTCGAGCATTATGTTTCTTATGGTTTTAGATGATTGGCAAATGTTTTTTTTTTCAAATTTTGTTTTTCAAACCTAACATTCATTAGTTAAGAGCAAAAGAACGGTCTATAACATGTAGAAGAGGTATTGTCTTTCTCTTTTTTTAATAAAGTTCTTTTATATAAATCAACAAGATTTTTTTTGTAATGCAAGTAAAATATTCATTATGTCATTACCTCATTGTTGATTATTCTTTCTTTAGATATCTTATCGATCTCTTCAGTAATTATTTATACCGACCAGAGACCAATAATGTCTGGAACATCGATCCCATGCCGAATACATGCTATTGTCAAAGCTTTCACAAAGTCTGCATTCTAACACTAGGCCTACAATTTTTACATTTCCACCAGTTCCGGCATATGAAGGTATTCTAAACCTGGGCTGTGCACACTCCTAAACGAACTCAGTGGACCGGTAGTAAGTACTCGTACACCATTCGATAATAGTTGTCAATTTATCTAGATCTATAAATAAAAGTCAACGATTCTGAAAAGGGGGGGGGGGGGGGTCGCTAGTAGCCTACAATGTAAAGAACCTCAACGAATTTCACTGAAAGTGTCTAGACCTTTTTTTTTAACTTGCTCTTTTGGCCACAAAGTTAATGATGCTAGTTTGTTAAATTACGACACTGCTTTGTATAGCCCTAACATTCAAACACACTATTATTGTTATGCAAGAAATGAACATTCTAGAACAAAAACGTTCCAAGCAGCACTACATATTGTCTTAACCCTTCGAAGGATAACAAAATAATGTCATTACAAATGGGATGCAAACATTTCCAGCAGCTTTGATGTCATTAAGTACAACGACGAAAGAGTTATGAAGATGGTCAGTAAATATTTTCCTATAAGGTATTATATATACATATGTCTCTGACATTTTGCGTCTCGAGAGAAGATCTTTTCCCTTTGCAACTTCTTGTGTGACTAAACAGGCCAATTCTTGATACACAGCTGCGGTCGCAGGTTGGGCATATGTAATCACCAGGCGCCGTTGCATTTTCACCCTTCTTTCTGCTTCTGTTGTGTATGGCATCTGCCATACGAGACCCTTCCTTTATTCTCTCTCTCCATGTGGGTCTATAAAGTGCCACCTCTTCCCAGCTGCTAGAGTCGATTTTGAAGAGCTTCATGTCGCGTTTGCATACATACCATGTCTGTATTGATTGTATGATCAACTGTTCAACTGTCCCTACCCTCTGCTTTATTGGGTTTTCGTTTGGGGATTGGGGGATTGGGGAATCCCATGCAAGTCTATTTGATAGCAAGTAAAAGTAAGTCCGAGAGTCTCCGCCAGGATTCGAATCCGAGACCTATGGATCATAGGCCGAACACTTATCCACTTGAAGGACTCAAGTAGAAGCATATTAATCATATGTATTAAATAATCATAAGTCAGATGCGTAGGCAGAAATGCCACGGTTGCATAATCCATTGCTACCCGTTCCCCTGATCATTAAACTGGTCACGTGGTACACGTGAACAAGCGATAATTAATTCATCATGATTTATGGAAGATATACATATATATATATATATATATATATATATATATATATATATATATATATATATATATATATATATATATATATATATATAAATAACATAACAAAGTAATAAGTTTGTCTCCCTTAGTGACATTCCAAGCTATTGCCATTAGAATAAAGCTATTCATCCCACTTAAATTATTATTGTAATTTTTTTAAAGTGAAACTTTCTTTCACCTTAATCATATTATCGCTTATATCAAGGAACACCAATGTTGGTACTTCACAGAGCTCATTGGGAAAATTCTGAAACTTATTGTTTGCAAGATGAACACTGGTCAGCTTCTTCAAGCGTTTAATTCCATTGGGCAGTTCTGTCAGGTGGTTATTGCTTAGTGTCAGGCGTTCCAAGTTTGTCAGTAACGTGATCTCTACTGGCACCTGGCAAAAAAAACAAAAAAAAAAAACAACTTCTATTTGAATCCTGTCATAATAAAATGATGAATCAATTAAAGAACACACTACCTAGTAGAAGGGAGGAGGCGGGTAGTTCAATTGATTTATTCTTATTATACTAATGGTCCAAGTGCAAGAAAGGAAGTTATAATCTCCTTTTCATTCATTAGCCTTTTTTCCCTCAATAGACAATTGAAATGGAGTTTTGCGTCTTGGCCAAGTTTTTGTTGTCTTTCCGTTTCTTTAAACCAGTGAATTTTTTATTTTTGTTTTGTTAATAGAAACTTGACTGTTTGCTTCTTGCTAAGAGCTATTTTTGTTTGTTAATAGAAACTTGACTGTTTGCTTCTTGCTAAGAGCTATTTTTTTTTTGTTAATAGAAACTTGACTGTTTGCTTCTTGCTAAGAGCTATTTTTTTTTGTTAATAGAAACTTGACTGTTTGCTTCTTGCTAAGAGCTATTTTTTTGTTTGTTAATAGAAACTTGACTGTTTGCTTCTTGCTAAGAGCTATTTTTTTGTTTGTTAATAGAAACTTGACTGTTTGCTTCTTGCTAAGAGCTATTTTTTTGTTTGTTAATAGAAACTTGACTGTTTGCTTCTTGCTAAGAGCTATTTTTGTTTGTTAATAGAAACTTGACTGTTTGCTTCTTGCTAAGAGCTATTTTTGTTTGTTAATAGAAACTTGACTGTTTGCTTCTTGCTAAGAGCTATTTTTTTGGTAGCAATTGTGGCATTGGAAAAACGATTTCTCTCCCAGCCCAGTACATTCCTTTCAAGAACTGAGAAAATTAATCTTGTTTTGTAGCTATATAGGTTCTTTGTAATCACCAAATGATCCTACACAAAATAATGTCTTTATCTATTATATGTTTAGTTATTATGCAAGCCTTAATCTTCAGCAGCTTGTTGACTATTCAGATTCACCTATCTCTTACTCTGTTGAACCGTTGGGGCACCACACGATCTGTCGACCCTCTTTCTCCATTTCTCTCTGTATTTTGCTTTAGATAAAATCTATTTCAATGACAGGCCCGTCGATTCTTTATGTTGTCTTCCCATCGCTTTCTCTGTCTGTCTCTTTTTCTTTGTTCTGGTACTGTTTCCTAAAGGAAGGTCTTTGCGAGCCCTGGGGACCTTGTGATATGACCAAAAGTTTTAGTTTGTGGTTGTTGTTTTTATTTTTACAGTAGTTAGTTGGTCATCGTAGGGCCAAACTGTGATCCTGTTTCTAATCTCTTCGTTTGTGATGCGGTCTTTGTATGTCATACCTAGGATCTTTCTATAGCCTCTCAAGTCCATTGGAATAGAATTGAATGCAAATAACGAGCCATGCCAGATATATAGAAAGTATTGTCATAGGTCGTTTACATTGACAATGTTAACTAAGAACATAGAAGAAGAATCACAATCAAGTTTAGTCTAATTACCACCAGCAACTCATTAGTGTCAAGTATAAGTGTAGTCAAGTTGAGAAGTTTTCCAATCTCAGCAGGTAGGATATGTAGCTTGTAGTCCAGGCATGCTTCTCTTTCAGGACTCAGATCCAGTACCTGGGCAAACAAACAATCACACAATGAGACAGGAGAAGATTTGTAATAGCAGGTAAATCGATCGATTTGATAACAGTGCTTGAAGTTGCTGGTTCGATAACGACTTTCACTACTGATAACAGTTCCCAAAAACATTCATACTTGATCTATATATTACTTAAACAAGAAAGCACGTGAATATCCTATCTGAACCAAAAAAAAATGTATAATTAAAAAAAGCTTTTGGACAGAGAATAGTTGATCATAAATTATATTCAATATATCTGACGATTACACACTATTGTTTTTTTTTACGAAACATTTATATATGATAAAAATATGGGAATCATAAAACATGGGGACAGTCCTAACATATACCATGACATCTAGATCTATCGTTTGTTCAACGTGATTTAAAGCTGACTTCAGATTTGGTATAAAATAGAAAGCTATAATAGACAATGCGTTTTGCTTTTTAAGTAGTTTTATAGTTTCCTTTTCTTAAAATCTACAATCATCGGTTTATTAACAGAAAACATCAAAGATATCTTCGATCAATTGAACAATAAACTAAATCGTGTATTCATGATCACAATAGCGTGACCGGCAGAGCAGATCGATTTTAACTTTTTTAAATTTGACTCCAACTTTCAAAAGGAACATTCATCTTTGGCAGGCGATCAAAGCATTTCAGCAGAAATTTACCTGTTTTATTGCAATTAAGAACTTCCTTAATACGTGTGTATGCATATTTATCAAAAAGTTAATTACTCTTAAAAATAATTTTATTTTGTTATCGAATTCTTATTTTGAAATTTTATCGACATTTTATTTTCAATTCGAAACTTTTAAACATTGTACCGGTTCAGGTGTCATCATTGGTAAGGATGAACGTAGATTTTTAAAATGTATTTAGATTGTAATATATCTACAATAGCGTTTCTTTACAGAAATTGAATGTACCCCTTGAGTTATTGAGCAAACATGTTGGATGGTAGGCCTACACGGGAAAAAATATTAGGCTAATAATGAGCATATAATATTTAAAGACAAAGAAGGAACCCGATATTTAAAATAATGTTAATTATCTGATGCATTTTTACTTCATAATTTAATATGTATATTAAATCATTATTATAGCTTTGTAATGCTGATTTTATGCAACGCTTGCAAGACAATTAGATCTAGGCTTTATTTCCTACATTTGCTCTTGTTTTAAATATTTTCCTATCTAGTTCGCTGTGTTTTGAACGAGGACAAGTGAAGGACAAATCCTTCACCCCATGAAAGATAACTTAAATAATCCAGACAAGTAACAAGCCGTAATACTAGCAGACCTCAGTAGTGACTATACAAAGGACCATGGTCAGTTGGTCAACCACAATTGACATGGTCATAAGATTGGCCAACTTATGGGGCTCAGTGGCTCTGCCGTGGGCACCATGTCACGCGGATGCGATTTTTTTTAAATCACAGATTCTTTAATTCAAAAGAGAGGTCTAGCACCATCCTTTGAAAAGCTTTGGACGAACAAAAAAGTGGCTATTTGAGTCCTGAAATAGATTCCCATAATCCCATAGTGCCTTGAAGTCGGGGTGGAGGCTATCCAAGCCTAAACAAGAATTTTCCTATAATTTGATGTGGGATGGGCTATTCAAATTAGATTCACGGTCCTCAAGCTGCGGACAGCTTCGACAGTTCTGGGAAGTCACTTGTTCCTGACCTGTTTAATAAATGAAGACACGTTATTAAACAGAGTTTTTAGACAAGAGAATTTGAGCCCTCTGATTATTCATCCCAATGACCCGTTGTACGTGCTTCGGACTTATGGTCCTCAGATCGAACCCCCGCTAACATTCCCAGTCACCCTGTAGGAGGTTTAGCCAATCATCTTTATTTCTTAAGAAACACATGAAACTTATAATTCAATTCAATTTCCTTATAATAAGTTGATTGTCTTGTATTCTTAAGATTAAGGAAAACACCATTTCTTGTTACTACAGATAGTATAAAATTTAAAAAAACAATTTGTAACTAAGCTAATCGTATAAAACCAATGGAATAGTCGTTAATAGGCCTATGCACTGTTACTCAATCCTCTTAGTAGGCCGCAGAACAGGACAAGAATCGGTATTTGAACTTCCTAGACTTAATATCTTAGTTTCATTAATATCTTAGTTTCAATATTAAGTCAGCTCTACATAAATATAAAATATACAAACATTACATAAGCTATATATTAAGTGTGTTTCTGTGGGACCTATACAGCTTATCATACTTTACAGGAATGTGTTCGTCTTTATATTGTCACTAATATTACACAACTATGTATTTTCACACGCATTACACACCTGTGTATTGTCACAAGCATTGCACACATGAATTGTCACTGACATTACACACCTTTATAATGCCGTTAATGAAAGAATCTCTATAAACGTGAGGCTTACCTCTAGCTCCATAATTTTGAAAACTGCTTTTGGTAAGTTAACAAGGTCACGACCTTGCAACTTTAACTTCTTTTGCCCAGGGTAAAGTGGATCCTCCGTGTCTATTCTCATTCGAATATTTCTCAGAGTTAAAGATTGAGACATCGTTGAAAGATTCAAACACCTCCCTCAATAAGACAGAAAATAAAACTTCCACCAAGGGAAATAAACAGATTTGATCTTGTGATGACTAGATGTAGATGAGAGAAAGAGAAAGATGGTCGTATATTCTTCAATTCACATTTCATCTTCAGCAAACTCCCACATTCTCGCTAATTAACCAAGACGTCATCAAACTGTAGGCGCTAAAGTAGTTAAGTTCACATACTTCTCAGGCCTTGGTATTGTCTCTCGAGGAAGCCTGTCTTGTAACGCACGAGATCAAATATTTATAACCTGTGTCAGAAATCAATTGAAATGACATCAGAAATAATATATTGCTTTCTTTGAAAACATTCTAAAGTTGAATACAGTTATACTGCAAGGCCTAATTGTGTGTGTGTGAGAGAGAGAGAGAGGGAAAGAAAGAGAGGGAGATAAAGAGCGAGAGTGAAGGTTGAAAATAATATGCGTAATCTTGGTCAACTAGAATAGAAAACTAAATATAAAGACGTCTTCCATGGAAATTGCTAACAAGTATTTCAATAAGAAGGACAGAGTGCAAAGGGGGGAAAAGGAGCGGTCGATAAAAGTGAATAAGAGTAGATTAGGGGGAAGTGTTTTTGTGTTTTTGATTATTTTTTTTGGGGGGGAGGGGGGATAATTTAATATAAACCATTCCAATAGGCTCAATCGTGAAATCATGATCTTATTGATTTTATGAAACTAAAGGAAGCATATAGAAAAGTGATAAGACTCTTGACTTTAGCTTTTAGATATATAGGCCTATGTCTTATGTTGTTGTTTTTTGTTACGCCCTATGTCTTTTTAAGTTTTTGTAGGCCATATATTGTTTGTTTGTTTTTTAGATCCTATGTTTTATTTTTAGTTCTTTTTGTAGCTCTGTTTCGCGTTCTACGCATGTTACGTGCTAACGTTTTACAAAGCTTATAACTCACTCCATCTGTCAGTCTGGGTGGAATCTTGTACTCGTTATTTCTCACATTTGCCATTCTCTGATAAGTTGAAACTTTGCGCAATTAGTTCATTGCCATGAATCAATAAAATATTAACCAATAAGTTCATCATTTAGTTGTCATTGGTTACTTTTGTTTTATATAGAAATGTACTAAACTAAAGGGAGATAAGCCTTATGTAGAGTATTTGGTCGTTCGCTTACTATTTTTAGCGGCCCCCGAAAGGGGAAAAGACGCTATTAGTTTTGTGTGAAATATCTGTCCGTCTGTCCGTCCGTCCCGTTTAGATCTCGTAAACTAGAAAAGATATTGAAAATCCGACATCACAATATTTTAGACCATTCAAAGTTCTGATGCAACGGCTACTTTTTTTTTCTGAAAGCGAAAAATCTAATTTTTAAAATCAGTTATGCAAGCAGTTTTTTAAAGAGAAAAAGCTAATTAGTATGCATTATAAGTTAGACCCAATTTAAAATAAATAGCAATCTTATATATCTCATTTTTCTGAACATTTTTTTATTGCGGAAATTATTTTTTTTTTGAGGATTCGAATAAGAGATTGAGCCTTTTCAAAACAATTAGATCAATTATAAGACATCAGTTAGGCCAGGGGAGGCACGGTGGCTGAGCGGTAAAGCGCTTGACTTCCGAATCCTGGTGAAGACTGGGATTTTCAACTTTGGAATCTTTGGGCGCCTCTGAGTCCACTCAGCTCTAATGAATACCTGACATTAGTTGGGGAAAAGTATGGGCGGTTGGTCGTTGTGCTGGCTACATGACACCCTCGCTAACAGTAGGCCACAAAAACAGGTGAACTTTACATCATCTGCCCTATAGACCACAAGGTCTAAAAGGGGAACTAGTTAGGCCAGGTTCACATCTAACTTTACATTCACTTACACCTATCCTTTGATCTGCGGGACCGTTGGGGCACTACACAAGATCTGTTAACCTTCTTTCTCCATTCTTATCTCTCATTTGTCTTTGATATAATTTCATTTGGATGTTCTTTCTGAAAATATTGAAGCCTGCCTGGGTGGACCTCTTCGGGGGCCGATTTTGAGTTTGTGTGGAATTTTTGTAACCTTGTTAAACTATAGACTTTTTACAATACCTCAATTCAAGTCTTTTAGACTATAAAACCCTCTGTTTTCATAAATACTTGCTATACACAGTGGCTAACTAATAGCTAAATCCTTAGTCACACTGGAAGAACTCTAGTTTGACCTTTATAATTTTTCAAAGTAAAAAAAATAAAAAAAAATATGGAAATTAAAATTTGGCTAGAAAACGAGACAATATGAATCTCTTGTTTATATTCAGGGAAATTGAGCGCATGATCTTCTAAGTCTAGATCATAAGTCCTATCATTGGAATAGTATTAATTTTATTAAGTCTAGTAGATTTATAAGCAAGCTCAACCAGGATTCTTTCTCGGGGGAAAGGGGGGATGGGGCGGGTTAAAAAATGTCCATTGTTTTTTAAATGTAACATTAACTAGTTAGTAAGAGAAAAAGAATCGCTCTAGAAGTTGTATAAAGGAAGTGTCTTTTTTTTGAGAAAAGAGTATTTACAATTTTTTAAAAAGTTTTTTTTTTCCTTTTACAATACCTCTATTCAACTGGTAGAACCTGGACACGGATCTCGAAAACGGCTCTAACGATTTTCCTACAAATTTGACTGTTGGTGTATATTGTTGGGAAAAAAAATTCTAGTTTGTTGACCACAATAGGGAAAATTATATTTTTGACCGTTATAATTTTTGAAATTAAAAAAAGAAATTTAAATTTGGCTAGATGGAGAGAAAATATTCATCTTGAACCGAATATAAGTCTTCTGGTAATAGTCGCTGTAGGCATTATTCATTCAAGAGTTTAATAAATTAATGTTCAGGAACATTGTGTGCATCGTCTTCTAAGTTTATATTTAAATTTTTTAGATTCTACTTCTATGTTTTAGGAGGTGGGTTTGTTTTGTTTGTTTGTTTTTGTTGTTTTCTTTACCTTCAAAAAGCTGAGTGTATGTCACAAAGCGCCTTTATAGATTTTATGGCAACCAAAACAATTGATCATCTACACTGAAGAATACAAAGTGGAAAAATAATCAATAAGCAGGAAAATAGTCATACGGAATATACCTACAACAAACTCTCTACACCCACAACTAGCTCTTTACACCCACAACAAACTCTCTACACCCACAACTAGCTCTTTACACCCACAACAAACTCTCTACACCCACAACTAGCTCTTTACACCCACAAAAAATTATCTACACCCACAACTAGCTCTTTACACCCACAACAAACTCTCTACACCCACAACTAGCTCTTTACACCCACAACAAACTCTCTACACCCACAACTAGCTCTTTACACCCACAACAAATTCTCTACACCCACAACTAGCTCTTTACACCCACAAAAAATTGGTCATTATTAATTCATTTTGTTTTCTATAAAAATATATTAAGCATTTTTTCTTTTTTCCTACTGAGAAATGAAATGCACTCCTTATATACCCCCTTCTCTACACAAGAATTTGGATGCCCCGTTGACCAGAATAAAACAAAAACTGGAGCTGTCCTTTGTACATGAAATACAGTTAGTCTCGGTGTGTTGATTTTAAATTTCGACTTTACTGTAACAACACAATCCTAATTTTTAAACACTTCAAATGTGATCAGATTGGGCTCCAGTGAGTGTTCAGATGCCCGGCTTATGTTTCCTATCATTTCAAAGTTAATCTGCACTATTGATTTGTGTTTGTTCTATTGAGCAGTTTCTATGCTATGCTTCAACGGGTCTTGTGATTTCAAGAGGATTTTTTATACATGTATTTTGATTCCTACTTTTTTTTTAATAGGTGCTTTTCTCCCTACCTTTCTCTCTCTCTTTCGCACTTTTTCTCTCTCTCTCTCTCTCTCTGTCTCTCATTCTGTCTGTCTTTTCTCTCTTTCTCTCTCCGTCTCTCTGGCCATAAAATCTCTTGTTGCAATAAAGAAACTGTCTCACATTTCATTGGCTCGATTCCTTTTTCTCGCTTTGCTCAGGCTGTCTTGTTTCAGCTTAAAACATTTTATTCTGCAATACATCGCACTGACCCAAACACTAATACATTCGTTCAATACATTTAATATCAGGAAAATTATGCTTTGGTGAGTTGGTAATAGGCAAGTGAAATGAAGACATCTATACTACTACTATTACTACAATAACAACGTATTCACGTTTAAAATGTACACGATAATGTACGGTTAGACATCTCTAAGTACTTCTGGTTGTCAATGAAGATAAAGAGACTCACTTCCTTCACCTTCTATGTTTCATACATTAATTGGCTTCTCGATCTTTTTTGTTTTATTATTCTTTTATGAATTGTCCACACAAAAATCACACCAGAAATTCAACTTGTGTCGATCTTAATAATTCAAGTCACTCATACTCGCATGTAAGTGACTAGATCTACTTTTATTAGGGAATTGGGGGAGGGGGAATAATCTAAATGTTTTTTTAACATTTCTTTTATTATGTAATCAAATGAAATGACTTTAGTGCTAGAAGCTATAACAATGTGAATAAATCATTCTAAATACTTACCGTTTTGATATATTTCTAATCCTCCGTACTGTAAGCACAAGAGTACTATAGATTTATATAGATCTACATCCAACAGAACACAAAGTTTGTAAAATACTTTTTTTTTTAAACTCTTCGTTTCAAATTACTGAAGTCTCTAGAAGATGTATCTTCAAAAGCCTAGGAACGCCCCAACGTTTACATTCATACACTTGATCGAAGACAATTTAAACTATCGATTTCATATTGATTGCTTATCGCTCGACTCTCCGTACTGTGCTTGTCTTTCAAAGAGTGGGCTATAGAGGAATCCGTCAGCGAGTCCTGTACAAACATAATAGTCCGGCGCAGTAGTGCTTTTGTCTGCGGCGCTGTTTGAAATTGGCCTTAAAGGGAACCCACCACTCGAAGACATTCAGTAACAGTCATTTGCTATTTATAAGAAGAAAGTTCCCCTAATAGTGCCACCAGCTTGTGCTATTGAACTGTGCAAAGGATCTGAATGTACTCGTTACATACGCTTTCGCTATGTGTGTTACAATGAAGAAAAACACACATGAATATCAGAGTAAATTAGCACAATTAGTCAAAGCATGAGTCATGACGGAACTGAGGCTGGAAGTCTACTAAAACCTATTTATTATCAGACTATTTATAAAAAGTGAATTGTTCCTATTATCTAGATAGACTAAGGTCTATTCGTTCAGTTAATGAAATTATTTATAAAAGTAACTAATAAAGTAATAAGCCTTTAGTAAACAGACGCCCAGTAGTAGACCTAATAGTTTAGTAAATATAGGCCTATCAATAATGAAAAAAAAATGACGTTTGGAAAAAAAGAAAGGCTTAGCAAATGATTATTTTTTGGAGTCTTTCTCAAATCATAAATAAGATACTCGTTTAACGCATTTGTTATATATAAAATGGTTATGCTTGCCCTGAGTGTGGCAAAATATGTAGGTCATAGCTGGGGCTGCGTAGCCACAGGAAATACTGCATTCCTCACTATCTTCGGACTCGAAGACAAGCCTTATTATTATTAGATATTAAATTTAAATTTAAAAAAAAACTGCAGTCCCACACAGGCACACAATAAAACAAAGTAAAACTGAGTTATTGTTCTTACAATAATGAGAAAGTACTTTCACACATCACGCACTCATGAGTGTGCTTTGACGTCACCAATCATTAATCTTATTCTCGGACCTAAAACTTTTTTTGCAAACGCATAAGCCATTAGATATAAATGTTTTGACAGATTGGAAAATATTGGCGCGTGGACCCATAGGACATATTTAGCCCGTCTAGACTAAACAAGACTAAGTGATTTCTCGTATATTGTGATATAAATCTTTTGCCAAGCTTTGGTACGCCCACTCCTTCAACAGTGTGTACAAGTATTCGGTACGCGACGTTTTAGCAGATTTAGTCCATTTTTATATTAGAGAGTTAATTAAAGAATAATAGCTGCCTTAGTCTTGCGTGTCATAAATGTTTTTTAATACTGTTTTTAAAGCAAAGTCATATGTAATAAGTAGCCTAGGTGGGCTTATACAAGTGGACTTACAAATAGTTATAATCTTTCTATCAATTTTAGTTTAGATTTTATACATTTTCCGGCATAATCCTGTGTAAGGCTGCATATGATTGGAACATGCAGCTCATTTCGCTCGGCCCCATGACTACAAGACGCCCACAGGAACTATTGAAAGATAGTTGCATGTTACTTTTAAGAAGACGTAGAACAATTGAGTGTCATGAAACTGTTAGGGCCTACTTGTGACAAAGTCGTTACTGAATTGAGTGTCATGAAACTGTTAGGGCCTACTTGTGACAAAGTCGTTACTGAATTGAGTGTCATGAAACTGTTAGGACCTACTTGTGACAAAGTCGTTACTGAATTGAATGGCATGAAACTGTTAGGACCTACTTGTGACAAAGTCGTTACTAAATTGAGTGTAAGGACACTATTACTAATAGTGGTGCATATATTGGAATGTCTTTCAAATATAGCTCTACGAAATGGCTTATTCGTTTTTGCGACATTCATCCTTCTAGTTTATGTGGAGGTGGGCCACCATCATACTTTTCATCCAGGGTCCACATGTATGTTGCTACGCCCCTGGTCTAATGGGGTGAATTATTTTGTATAGTTACATACTTTAATAAAAATGAAAGTATAAACTTATAGATCAAAATATAAACTTGCCTTCATGTCATGGTTATATTTTTTTTCAAATTAAAAAAAATATCTTAATCTTAACGGACACAATTTAATATTTAAATAGAAATAAAATTAAGTTTTCAAAGTTGAAAAGTAAAAAGAAACAAGCGAATGCTAGTTGAAGTGCTGTCACTGTACTTTGGCCATATCCGTATTTCCATAGACCAAAAGTTTCGATTTTCTTCAACTCTTTTACAAGATTTTGTTCAGTCTTAAAACAATGAGCACTACAGACTTGAAAAGAAATATAAGATCACAAAGCTTGACAAAGAGATTCTAATTCGCAGAGCACAATGCCCGACAAGCAGATTCTAACTAAATTATAGCGGTTCAGTTTCTTTGCATGTTTTCTGTACACTGTCCACGTTTCTGAGGCATAGAGCAATGTAGGGAGGATGACAGCTCGATAGATCCCTAGCTTTGTATTTGTTTGTTTGTTTGTTTTACAGGTTTCGGATGTTCCTTTAGAGTTGAAGATGGTTTACTTCCTAGTCCAAACCTCCCGCAAGACAACGGGGGATGGGAGCGGGTAGGATTTAAACCCGCACGACCGCACAACACAGGTGTTGTGGTGATACCTCGTCTGTTCCAGATATTTTTAGACAGTCTGCCATAGGATGCACTGGCCTTGGCGATACGCAGGTCGATTTCATTATCGATCTTTCCGTTTATGGAGAGTGTGCTGCCAAGATATGTGAATCTGTCCATTGCATTTATACCAATTCCACATGACATGTCTAAGAAAAATACTGAATGTCAAAAGGCAAGAAAAATGCCAGATACTGAAGTCCTTCGAAGAGCGGGTCTGCAAAGCACCCACACAATCCACGTTAGTCCCAGCTGCGATGGGCAGCACACGTCTGCAGAATGGAAGACCGCCACATCCCTAAACGTCTCCTGTATGGCCAATTAAGGGAAGGAAAGTGCTCTCAAGGCGGACAAAGAAAACGCTTCAGGGACACCCTCAAAGCTTCTCTGAAGGCGTACAGCGTAGACCCAGCCACCTGGGAGACAGAGGCACATGACAGAGCATCATGGCGTCGCGCTGTGAAAACTGGTTGCTGAGGAAAAGAGAACAGCGCTGGGAGAAGAAAAGCGCCAGAGAAGAAAGCAAAGCCAATGACACTAGCTCCAGCTGGAATAACCTGCTCAGTGTGAAGACGAACATTCCGGGCTCACATAGGTCTCACCAGCCATGAGAAGGCACAAAACCTCAGTGCAAAGCCCTCAGCCCCCCTGGATGACAAAAGTGGTCATCATTGAACCACGATGGACGAACTATATAACTAAAATATAACACTGATCAGAAGAAGAAGCCTACTTCTCATCATGATGACGGCGTGTGGACAACTCTTAACAATGACGGATCGTGTGATCGTTTCTATATGGCGTGCACACATCTATATATATGCGAAAAAAGATTATGACAAAATGTAAGTGTCACGCGTTATTCCTTATGGGGAATTTTTAAAAAACCCGCAGATCCTGTATTTGAACCTCGCGAAGAAAGTGCACCATCCACAACTAACGGGGAAAGAAAACGGGCTGTGTCTATTAGACTGTTCCATGAAAGAAACAAGACCATCGAAAATTCGCTTGCCAAATGTGTGTATACGGAGTGGAATATAACGCAGGTCGTTTCATTCCCAGGAGACAATAAAACCCAAACACACAGGGTTACTAAAAGCTCCTTGTGTGTGACTGTCTTACTTCCTCTTGCACGTGCAATACAAACAACTGAATACACATGCAGCGATTAAGTACACACACACACACACATACACTAAGAAATCTAAATAGAGATATGCTTACGTTCCTCTACTAGTCAAGTCAAAACAATATTTAGAGCCCTCTCCTTGGTTACTGTAGACTTAGGTCAGTATTTGCCAGCATTTTTTGTATAACCATACCGCGCACGTTTGTTTATCTAGTGCTAGGCTATGTGTCTATTTAATCAATGTCAACTTCAACTGTTCATTCGTGTTTACATCCATGTTAGGCTGAAGAAAACTGAATAATTTAAACTTTTTTTTTTAGCTATTTATAGATTCCATGGTCAGCGGATCTAGTTAATAGATTGTGTCTACTTAGCTCAAATGTGTTTCAAAGAGAATATAATGACTAGATTTTGTACACTTAGAATTTGGGCACGTTTTATTTTCTTCAATCAATGAGATTTGACTAAATGATTGGGCCTCATTGACCACAGTGCAATACTATGCAGCGCCTATTGCCTCAAACTTCTAGGGACCTTCACA
This sequence comes from Biomphalaria glabrata, assembly GCF_947242115.1. Lineage (NCBI taxonomy): Eukaryota > Metazoa > Mollusca > Gastropoda > Planorbidae > Biomphalaria > Biomphalaria glabrata. Next base: position 23,449,560 of record NC_074715.1, read on the forward strand.
TTGCACAAATACCTACAAGTGTCAACAAAAGATGCAGATTAATATAAAACAAGGTTACAAAGACAGCTTGTGTGGAAACACAAACTTAAAATCGGCCCTAGGAGTAGTCCACCCAGGCAGGCTTCAATATTTTCAGAAAGAAAATCCAAATGAAATTATATATTAATTATTATAATTATATATTAAAGACAAATGAGAGATAAGAATGGAGAAAGAAGATTGACAGATCTTGTGTAGTGCCCCAACGGTGCAGGCTGCAGCAGATCAAAGGATAGGTGCAATTGAATGCAAATTTAGATGTGAACCTGGCCTAACTAGTTCCCCTTTCAGACCTTGTGGTCTATAGGGCAGATGATGTTAAGTTCATCTGTTTGTGTGGCCTACGGTTAACGAGGGTGTCATGTACCCAGCACAACGACCAACCGCCTTTACTTTTCCCCAACTAATGTCAGGTACCCATTAGAACTGGGTAGACTCAGGGGCGCCCAAGGATTCCGAAGTTGAAAATCCCAGTCTTCACCAGAATTCGAACCCGGGACCCTCGGTTCGGAAGCTAAGCGCTTTACCGCGCCTCTCCTGGTCTAACTGAAGTCTTATAAATTATATAATTGTTTTGAAAAGGCTCCATCTCTTCTTCGAAAAAAAAAAAAAAAAAAAAAAAAAAAAAAAACGTCTTAGAGAACAGTCCAAGAAAATGACATTTATAAGATTACTATTCGTTTTAAATTAGGTCTAACTTATAATGCATACTAATTAGCTTTTTCTCTTAAAAAAACTGCTTGCATAACTGATTTTAAAAATTAGATTTTTCGATTTCAAGAAAAAAAAAGTAGCCGTTGCATCAGAACTTTGAATGGTCTAAAATATTGTGATGTCGGATTTTCAATATCTTTTCTAGTTTACGAGATCTAAACGGGACGGACGGACAGACATTTCGCACAAAACTAATAGCGTCTTTTCCCCTTTCGGGGGCCGCTAAAAAAAGGAAATGAGATGTACAATTAGACCTGCTCTATTTCTTCACAAGTATGACATGCTTTTTAAAAGTTCATTTATTCTGCAGCTTGAAGACGTCAGACTCCACAAATGAGGCGGATAAAAAAAAAAGTTGTTCTTTAAACACCAAATATGAATAGCATTTGTGTGAATGTATATAAAAAGACACCTAAATGAATAACAAATATATCATTAGAGATTATAGATAGATGTGCTCTATTTCGTTATGCCTATCTTTCTTTGCATCTGGTGAAATTAATTTTTACAACTACATTTGAAGACATTTCCTTGCGCTCCATCTTACTTTGGGTTAAGGGGACTGCTGTAAGCTTCCACAGTGGGGTAAGCGAATGTAATGAAAAAGAAACTTCATTATGGTGCTGAAACAGTTAGCGTAACAAAATCCCTCCACTTTTCCCTGTCCGCTGTTGTTCTTAGTTAGATATCAAAAGAGAGACCGCCGGTCCATTCTTTTACGTTGTCCAGATTGGGGTTTTTTTTTTTGGACATTTTCTTCGCGCTTTCTTCACTGTACCTTCAAGGATGACTTTTGAGATTTTATTGGAGAAACAGCAGGTTCCCACTCCAGCCAGCAAGGGGGCCTAAGCTTCCTCAGTGTAGTTCGGGGCGGAACCCCGACGACAAGCTTTTCCTGCGTTCTAAGCTCCAGAAATTCATTCTACTTGCGTCTACAACGCACTTTTCTTATAGTAAGAAAAGCGCATGTCAAAAAAAAAATGAAAGAGTTGGACGGGCCAATACGCATGACAAATGAAGTTTAATACTATAGGCAGCACTGGCCAACGTTATTAATTATTATACGAGTTACATTAAAGGTACACGTGGCGCACATACACCTGTAATAATCGTGATCGTATAGAAATAACGTCGCGGACCTTTTTTTTTTTTTGCTTACGCAAAAGTCGTCAACATAACTATGTAGGACAATCAGGGGAAGTTCAATCTTTCGACATATGAAGGTCAAGAGGAATCGCTCTCGGAGACGTTTGGAAATGTCTTCTTCGTAACGTTTTGAGTCATATTCTATTGTTACAAAAAAGGCTCTTGCCAAAACAGCATATACCAGGCATATCAAACTCATTAAGGTGTATGGGCCACAAACAAAATTTACTATGACCTGAGGGGCCGCAGCAAAAATCAATTGCAAAACAGCCTACTAGTTTTATGTAAATTAGAAACAATACAATAGAATACAATAATTAATAGCATACTCGTCCCTTAGATAAATTTGTAGTACTATTTGGTGATTAAAAAGTACTGTGATTACGCATTATTTTCTTTGTCTTGATGCTTGATATCGTTTCTAGGAAACACGTTGATTAATGTCAGGTTGAACCACTGACACTTTCATCACTCATGACAAATTGTGATCAGATAATCTAGAACGGTGAGGTGAATTTGTAGTTTTCATTATGGAAAAGAACTGCTCACAGAGATCAATGCTTGCAAACGGCAAGAATTCTAGCTGCAACTTTCCGCAATTCAACGTACCATTCAGGTAAATAACTCTAAAATTTTGGCACAGCCACTTTTATATACTTCGATTCTATCAGCTATAGTTGCACATTACCAGCAGCAATTTCAGGAGCAAATGAGAATGGAAATACAAAACAACGAACATTCTTGCTCGTATGAAACGAAGTCACGAAAATGGTCATTGAAAACATGTACTAACGATTCCAGGTGTAGGACCAAATGTTGTAGCCGTATTTAATCTTTTTAGTTCTTGACACGTTGAGACGTGAACAAGATTAGCTCTTCATATTTCAATATTTGGTTTATCCATAGTCATAAATTTGCTTGAAAGCACTTCACATCATCACACGCAGTTGTGACAATGTTGTCTTTACTTTGAAGTTTCAAATTCAAGTCTTTCAAGTGACCTGTGAGATCAAATGAACCCATTCATTAGTTTGGAAATGTTCAACAGGTTCACCTTTTATGTTCAGAAACAATACAATTTCCTCACGCAGTGCTAAAAATCTCTTCAATACTTTATGACAGAAGAGCCAGATGACTTCTGTGTAGTAGGGAACACAATCAAATTCGTGTCCAATGTCATCCAGAAACATTGAAAATTCGCGATGATTTAAGCCACCGGCACGAATAAAATTTAATAGCCACTGAAAACGGTCTTATGACATGTTGGAACTGTAATTGCTTTGCGCAGAATGTTTCTTGGTGAATGATGCACTGAAAATGAGCAAATTTAAAATTATCATCAGACTCTCTTATTTTTGCAAGTAGCTTTGCATCAAAACCATTTCATTTCATGGTTGGTGCGCCATCCGTTGTTAGACTAGATGGCTTTACCAAATTGTACTGCAATATCAACTCCTGTAATTTCTCAAAAACATCCTCGCTTGTTGTGGTGTTATGCATACAACAGAACTCAAGTAGCTCCTCAAGTATCTCAAAATTCCTGTCACGGGCACATATGAATATAACCAACTGTGATGCACCCGTTACATCAGTTAACTCATCGAAAGCCAATGAAAATAATTCAAAATCAGCTATTTTGTTCTTTAATTGTTCACGCAAGTTGACTGACATGCCATTTATTCCATCTGCCACAGTGTTCCTAGTTAACGCTATTTCTTTGAATGCTTTCACCTTTTCTAGACAAATAACTTCCTTCATAAAATCACATTCACTAAATGATTTGCTATGGCGTGCAATGAAGTTTGATAAAATATTGCTTGCTTTCACTGCAGACTCACTCTCATTGTTCAGTTCAACAAATACTATTTTTCAATTCAAGTAGCTTGTCATCTCTTATTTTCCAGCGTAGTAGTTTAACATTTGATAATTTTTAAGGTGACCAAGCAGGCCGCATGCAAAGTGGTCGTGGTCCACATGCGCCCGCGAACGCCATGTTTGACATGCCTGGTATATACTTTAAAAAGCCCTACTCACAACACGAAACAACGTCTAGTACTTAAAATATTTTATTGGTAATAATGTCATTTTAGTTGGCTAAACAAGCATGGATTTATAAGTACAATAAAAAGGCGGTCTTTTTTTTTAGTATCTTGATACATTTGTTGAGCGACATCGCTTTCTCAGGACGTCGCTCAGGAAGTTACAAATGGAAAAATCGTCTCGATACGTAAAATGCCACAATTACTTTTTATAATATTTAGTTAAGGTCTAGAAATGTATTTATTTATTTTTGCCTAGGAGGAGGAATCCTAGCCAATTATCTTTCGATACGATAAATGTTCTAGTTTCTTTGAAGAAAAGTAAAGAGTGTAAATGTATAAACGTCTTGCGGTCGGTGTCAGCGCTCGATAAAATAGAAGGTGAAACACGTCCACCAGTTTACAAAAGAAGAGATACCAGAAAGTTCTTCACATGCTAACGTCCAAGTCAAAACGTTGATTTGGATCAACGGAGCACTGGCAGCAGCAAGAAACCAAAAAATATGAGCTGCAGCATCATGAATTAACTGCATTTGCTGGGTATTTTAGTGAAGAAATTGTAGATATCTCAGGCACTGAGCAGATGTCTTTGAGTGTTCGTTTTGTTGATTGCGATTGTATTCGACTTCATTGGTTTAGGTCATGTGGTTCAGAGAGACGCACTGCATGTGTCTAATGTCATTGTACAGTCTAGACATGAAAAATACTCTGCCAAGGCTGCCCCTTGATGGCTAGTATTCTTTTTCCGTAACTGTCCCTAGCGATAGCGCTGGTGCAAAATTTACATCTTTTGTGTGAGACACAATAACTGAAAAATACGAATCCATTCGAGATTTAAGTATCAATTTTGAGATCTTTGACTGTTTGGCGATTCTTAAAATAACGACTGCAAGTGAAACCAAACAAACTGCACGTGTAGTAAACGTCTCCTCGCCTTGTGTTTCTGATTTGTCTTTTAGTTGTCGTTAATTAGTTATCTGTTCTTGAACCAGTTTCTACGGTGTTGCAGTCTTCCCAACTTAACGTAGTGGCCGCTCAACCGCACATCATTAATGACAATCAAAAACCAACTTGACCATTCTGAGGAAAACGTCAGAGATGTCATCTTGAGGAAAGATAGACTGTTGGCACAAAAACTTGATACGGATATTGAGTTGCTGCTGCCTAGAATTCGCAGTCGACAGACACACTGAGAAAAAAAAAACATGTTTGGATTTAGGGAGATATTACAGAACAGGTATTTACATTACATATCTTGATTCTTAAGTTTCTTCATTACGTCTCGCTTTTCGAGCAATAATAATGGTCAGTTCAACTTGTTTTGTCCTAAAAGCTGCAATGCAAAGAAGAATATCAGAACTGCACGATAAGCGTTCATCGTCAGCTTGTCCATCGCGACGAAAAGCAATTCATTAGTAAAGTTAATGTCAATTTCGGCAGCTACAGTCAACATTTGCAGTTTTTATTTAACTGAACATAGGGAAGCACGGGCCTCACGGATAAAGTTAACAATGTGTACAGTGAATACATTGTTCACTTTAATAGTGTCTTATTTTTTTTATTTCATGAAATAGAAGTATTTATTGTGCACTTAATTTCGATTAGGTAGGCTATGAGGGCCCGAATAGGGGAAGTTCTTTTCCTTAATATTATAACAAGAAAGTTGAGGCTACGACTTTGAGCCATGGGTGGCAGCTTGCACCCCTCTGCAAAAAATCCTGCGGGCGCCCATGTAGGTCACGCTACATTCAGATTTAAAAATTAACCTATTTTGCCGAACTATCGTTACTATATCAGTTATACGACCGATTTTATGCACATAAAATGTCGCTAAATTTATAGAATGTCATCATTCTTCTTTCTACTTTCGTCTAATACTGATAGAAATGCAAAAAAAAAAAATATAATTCATTAGGCTACTACACACATTAGAACTGTGATCAATACGCAATTTAATTGTTGCTTTTTTTTTTTTTAAATCACACACAGCTACGTTTTATCATCAAATTTTCTTATAATCGTCACCGCAAGGCAGTGCATGCACGCTACCTTGTATTTTTTGCTTTTGACAGACAATTTGTTCAGCAGTGCGGTCAGTTTCAAAGATTTGATTGATAATAGTAACTTGTGTCAGGATTTTGGGATTTTGTGATTTTACCATCACAAAAGAGATACAAGACACCGATAGCAAAGACAAACAGACACAAACACTCTTTTGTTCCCCTGGCAATCAAATCATTAAATAAGAACAATCTGGTATAAACTTTGTCACATGTAAATTATGAGTGAGTCTGGTGTGAATGTACACTTTGATTTCTTATAGTTATAATGTTTTTTGTTTGGTGTAATGAACAAATTGTAAGACAAATTTCCTTACGGATAATAAAGATTATTATTATTATTATTATTATTATTAATAAATGAGTAGAACACAAAACATGTTTTACTTGCTGTTCTCTTTAGTTAGGCCTATAGTTTGAGACATTTTGCTTGCTATAGGAGCATTTTGACAAATTATATTCAGACATCCTTTTTGATAAGACGATTTCTATTTGATTTAGATCATAGACATAGGCTATGTCTATAATCTACATCAGATTCTAAATCTATAGATAGATCTAGTCTAGTTCAATAGATCTATGAATTTCGGATGCTAATATTTAAAAGCCAATGTAATTTTGGTTGTATTGAGTATAGACTATAGACAGTATTCCAACCGGAAGTTTCGCTTTTTAAAATGTTTTTCAGTGTCTATGCTTTTCTTGTAAAGGTGGCGCATGCGTTTGAATTTAACTAAAAATGATCTAGACTAGATCTAGAGAAAAGACCAAAAGTCCTAAGCCGTAGAGAAAATGATTTAGACATGGTTGAATTTGTATTCATAACAAGACAATCTACAAAACATGGTTTCATTAACGAATAATTGGTTTAAATCTGAGGTATAATTTTTAAATTTACTAGACTAGAATCACTAAGTTAAGACTAAGAATGAATCTAGTGACTCTTAGTCTTAGACTCTAACTCTATCACTCTAGTGTCTCTAGCTGAGATCTATCTAGATCTAGATATCTTAGAATATCTAGTCTTAGGTCTTAGACTTAGTCTATATTAAATATATTAATCTATTATGATAAATAATAATTAGATCTAACATAATATTAAATATAATCATAATGTCAATAATGATTATAATCATGATTATTATCATAATGATAATGATAATCTAAGTCTTAAAGTCTGTGTAGTGTAGAATAGAGTTATAGACATGTAAATAGATTATAGATTCTAGTAGAATAACTTCAATAAGTAGATCTACTTAGACTACTAGAGTACTAGACTAGTAACTATTAAACTAGAGAAGTACTTGTTTAAAGTTACTACTACAGTAGTGAGTAGATTCTTATATTTATTATAATTTATATCTGAACACCGACTTTCGTCCGGGAACTTGGTCAAATTTTTTTTTCTTTCTAAAAATAAAAATAGTATGTTCGAGAACTCCAGTTACGATAAAATGTCCATTAAACATCAAAATACCCATTGGAATCAAACACCCCTTAAAAACCCTCTAATAATTTATATTCATGGGGTCAATAGACACCATTTTTAATAGAGCACACGTGTGTCCCCATATATCTAGAAGCCTAATAATCTAATTTCATCTTGATAAGACAGTATTCAACATTAAAAATAGCACTAAGCCTAACATAAGCTCCTCTTCCCAAAAGGTAAAAAAATGTACTTTGTTATGAATTTGAACCTTGCTATTATTAGAAAATCAATCAAACACACGAAGAAAGTAAACGAAAATGGTGCATGTGCGGTGCATGTGCAGTAGCAATGTAGTATTTTTGCTGTCATCTTCAAAATAAATAAGATTTCATAATAATATATATATGAAAAAGAAGCCTACTCTAACGCAGGGAAAGGAATCCAATGGACTTTCACACAAAAGCTGGAAGATCTGGAATTGGCTGATTACATAGCTCTATTTAGACTATTATCACTCAGACTACAGGATATGCAAGAAAAGGTCACAGCTTTAAGCGAAGTAGGAAAAAGAGTAGGCCTCAAAATAAACCACCAAAAAACTAAAGTACTTAAAGTAAACAATAAACAAATTGGAGACATAGTACTGGATTCTCAGACAATAGACCAAGTAGAAAATTTTATATACCATGGGAGTGTAGACAGTATATCAGGTGGAACAGATGAAGACATTAAACGCTGTATAAATCTAGCGCGTCAGACATTTATACAGCTTAAACCAACCTGGAAATCTTACATCTCAAACAAGACTAAACTAAGAATCTTTAACTCTAATGTCAAGGCTGTCTAACTGTATGGTTCTGAAACATGGAGAACAATTGAAGCCACAACAAAAAAAATACAGACCTTCATCAACAGATGCCTGAGAAATATCCTAAAAATACACTGGTATGACAAAGTAGAAAACACCAAACTGTGGGACTGTGGTCAGAAAAATATAGAAGTGCAGATCTTAGGAAGTGGATATGGATTGGTCACACCCTTAGAAAAGATACCAGCAACAGAGCTAGACAGGCCTTAGAGTGGAACCCCCAGGGAACAAGACGCAGAGGAAGACCAAAAAGAACATGGCGACGCATTGTACTTGAAGAAGCAGAGAAGACCGGGAAGAGCTGGGACACCATCAAAAAGCTAGCAAGAGACAGTGGAGAGTGGCGTGTTTTTGTCGAGGCCCTATGTTCCACGAGGAACTCAAAGGAGTGATGATGATGATAATAATATCGTAGGGTGTACGAGAATTACCGAGTTTTGGAGGTGTTCGATAGATGTAAGCTACTCTATATTTTTAATTTATTATTTACTAGTTGACCGGTGGTATAGCATACTCAGTGATACTGATATGCCGCTATTTTGCAGGGACGGCCTTAGACCACTGCAACTTATGCGATCGAAGTGGGCCCCGCACTTTCATAGGATCCGCGCTAATTGTAGATGTATTTAAATGGTTAAATTTTATAACTTATAACAGATTTCCCTTGATCTCCTGAAATTGCAAAATGTAAAAAAAAAGTCCTGGAAATATCTGGAAATTGTTAAAATCTTTAGAAAACTCATACAAATCTCCTGAAATATATTGACAAATATTTTCATTTTGGGGTGTCATTCAATATGGAAAACGACAATCCTACATGCAATAAAAAAAAATGGCATTATCCCGTAATTTTGGTGAAAAAAACTTCTCACGGCTCAAACTAATGAAGAATTACTTGAGGATTGAAACATTTGGTAATTCTTGCTATTGAGCGTTATCTTTGTAAGAAATAGAATTTTTATGATATACTGTATGACTTCGCTACATGTAAGGCTTGTTAAATAATTCTGTACGTAGTAAAGAATTAATAAAATGCAAAGACGAATGTATTTTCTAATATAAACTCTTAATTTCAATGTATAATCTGTATCCCTACCCAAATTTGGCCCCCTGAAATCCGTTTCACATAGGGCCCAACAGCGGTTGAGTCCGGCCCTGCTATTTAGTGACGGGTGAATGCACGGGGCAGAAATTTTTAAAAAGTGATCTTTCCATTACTTGTTGGTCACATCGATTAAGTCTGGCCCTGCTGTTTTTGATGGGGGAATAGTTCTTCCCCCCCCCCCCCTTTTTTTTTTCGTAGGGTAACTCTAGTCCGACTTGCAGAAATAAAAGAGGTATCTTTCTTTTACTTCTTGTCCAAACTCTTGAGCCATGAAGAGAATTATATATATATATATATGTATATAGATTAAAAATATTTAAAATATTTTAGATTCTAGATCTATTATAATCTTTATAAATATAATAATAATATACTAGATCAAAGATCTATATGTCTACTAGTTCTAGATCTATATATAGATCTATATTTAATAATATTTACTTTATAGTAGTTTATAGACAGTCATTATAGACTATTTACTAAATAAGTAAATTATATAGTATATTATGAATATTATCTGACACTATTGAACGAGATTAGAATCTAATATTAATATAACTTAGTGGGTTTTGAGTAGTTTTAACCATAGACTAGACACTAGAGTGATAGACATAGATAAGATGATAGTGCAGCACAGGTTTCTGCTCCTATACATATAATTATAATATAAATCAGGCTTAGCCTTAAGCCTACTAAAGTTCTTACTCTCAGACTGCAGATCTAGTCAATTATTATTTTAATTATATTGACTAGTAGATGATAGATCTAGAGTGAATCCAAATATCTTATAATGCTGGCTGATCTAAATTATTCTAGATCTACCTTTTTTTTCTATGTTTGGGGCGCTGCAAGCCAAAGGTTGAAAACACTAGTTCAGAAATTACACTAGAGTCTACATTCATGTCAAATTTACGAATAGAAAGTAATTGTTCAGATTAAGACAAAGTTCAAGATATAGAGATCTATTGATCTATATCAAGATCTAAATCTGTCACTAGTCAGTGTTAGAACAAAAAACAACTAAATCTTAAATGTCTTTGTCTTCTTTGGCTATTGCATACTTTCCCACTGCCAAAGCATTAATAAGTGATCATTTGACATGCCCTTAATTTATCTTTAGTTTGTCATAAAAATTATTTTAATTGAAGTAGATCTAGATTTAAAAAAAAAAACATTTAAAATTTTTTAAAATTCCATTCTTGTTATAATATTGTGCATAGGTGCTGTTCTGGAGAAGTTTAGCAAGTTTAATTTGGTCAGGATTGCTTGTTCCAATTTTTATACTCCTATTTGTCTCATTGTCTGGGCTCTCTATAATCCACCCCCTACAGTGGTTATATGGTAAGTAATACCAGATTACTTTTGAATTTCACATTCTCTTACAATTACAGAGTTGAAAGTATTAACTGTTATTAACATTTAAAAAACATCGATGAATTACTGAGTCTTTTTTTTTACATCTACATCATTTTCTTTTATTGGGTCTGGACCATTTGATGAAGGATAAAGACTTACTTTACTGTTTTCCACCCTACAGTTTTGATCCCACTCAATGTTTCTTTTTACTTTTCTTCCTTTGATAGAGATTATTTATAGAGAGTAAATAATGAAAACAAAATGGTCTAACTTTCAAGCTGGCACTGGTTATGGGATGAAACTGGGTATTGGGTAAGAGTTGAAAACTGCTGATGAAAATGCATGGCATACAAAAATGTATTGTTGAACTCTTGTCAGGCTTATCTTGAGCTAAATTAGCTGAGCCAGTGTATGAATAAGGAGGTTGAAAAGAGAGAAGTTATTTCTAGACTGAATAAAAGGATAACTTCTCCATGTCTTGTGTAAATCTGAGATATTAATATCACTTATGTCTCGCTCAGTATCTTTACTATTGCTTAAAAAATCAATTAATAGCTGCCAATATTTACTTCAAGTAAATTCTCATGTAGACTTGCTTGCATTTCAGATTCTCTAACTGTTCCATTTGGTTCATCATTTTGGTTGACAACATTTGTTGTTGCAACTTGCTTGTTATTAATATCTTGGTTTTCTCTTTCTCACTTTTCAGGTAAGGATTTATACATTTTCTAAAGCATATTATTTTGCTCTTATTGTAAAACTTCACGTTGCTAGAAATCTAATTTTGTGATTCCTATTTAAAAAAATGTTTTCTTTCAGTTGTTGCAGATGTTAATGCCACACCTCTGAATGCTTTTGCTGCTTTGTTTTGTTGGTCTCGACTTCCACTCCTAACTGTCAGCCTTCTTTGTGGTGCTGTAACTACATGGAGTTTAACAAGAATTTTGGGAAGCCAATACAAGTCTTTCACTCAAGTTAAGATCATAGATAGAGTGTGAGCATTTTAAGTTCTGCTTTATTTATATATTTATATATTATATATATATAAATCAAATATTTAGTTAAACTGAATTGAAATATAATTAAGTATTCTTTGACCTTAAATATAATAAACAAGGTTACAAAAGACAGTTTGTGTGGAAACACAAACTCAAAATCGGCCCCCGAAGTGGTCCACCCAGGCAGCTTCAATATTTTCAGAAAGAACATCCAAATGAAATTATATCAAAGACAAATGAGAGATAAGAATGGAGAAAGAAGGTTAACAGATCTTGTGTAGGTGAAAGTGAATGTAAAGTTAGATGTGAACCTGGCCTAACTAGTTCCCCTTTTAGACCTTGTGGTCTATAGGGCAGATGATGTAAAGTTCACCTGTTTTTGTGGCCTACTGTTAGCGAGGGTGTCATGTAGCCAGCACAACGACCAACCGCCCATACTTTTCCCCAACTAATGTCAGGTACCCATTAGAGCTGAGTGGACTCAGAGGCGCCCAAAGATTCCAAAGTTGAAAATCCCAGTCTTCACCAGGATTCGGAAGTCAAGCGCTTTACCGCTCAGCCACCGTGCCTCCCCTGGCCTAACTGATGTCTTATAATTGATCTAATTGTTTTGAAAAGGCTCAATCTCTTATTCGAATCCTCAAAAAAAAAATAATTTCCGCAATAAAAAAATGTTCAGAAAAATGAGATTTATAAGATTACTATTTATTTTAAATTGGGTCTAACTTATAATGCATACTAATTAGCTTTTTCTCTTTAAAAAACTGCTTGCATAACTGATTTTAAAAATTAGATTTTTTACTTTCAGAAAAAAAAAAGTAGCCATTGCATCAGATCTTGGAATGGTCTAAAATATTGTGATGTCGGATTTTCAATATCTTTTCTAGTTTACGAGATCTAAAAGGGATGGACGGACAGATATTTCACACAAAACTAATAGCGTCTTTTCCCCTTTCGGGAGCCGCTAAAAATATAGGTTTGGGGTACAAATATAAGTAGTCATCCTTATTCTTCTTAAACTAAAGAATATTTTGATACTTCATTTTCTTTTCTATGTCGAACCATTGTCAGACTTTGAAATTTTGGCCTATATGTGTCCTAATAGCATAAACTACTCTAAATGGTTTTAGATTTTAGGATTGTAGTTGTTGATAGTTTGTAGTTCATAATTTCTGATATTATTTCTGAAAATATTGAAACCTGCCTTTTTATCTGCCTAAGCTGAGTTCTTCAGACTAATTTTGAGTTTGTGTTTCCATTTTGAGGCAAAAATTTAAACAAACAATGAAGCAGCTTTTTGAATAACTTAAAATTTTTGTGTTTAATGAATCAACTATTTTCATTCAGTAAGCGCATTTTTTAATTATATTTTAATTACAAACATGAAAAATGAGATTGGTGATTGTTTTAGAACAAAAGTACTTGTTTTTAAATCTGTTGTGTAAAACTGTTAACTCTTTGATTCAAACATCCTTCATTATTAATCTGGGGTTCCTTAGTCAGTATTGATTTTCCCTCTAGTCATTGAGGTTGTATGTAACATTGTTTCATTTTGTATCTTTCAGTGAGCTACAAGCATTAAATGAATACAATTTTTTCCTTACTCTAAATGGCATAGTTTCTGCTGGCTATGCTCACTGGTTGTTTTTTCTTTCTCACCAGTATTACCTTCAATTTTTACATGTTCAGGTATGTTACACCCAAAAAAAAAAAAAAAAAGCTTAAATACTTATTACAATTTTAATTTTTATCTGAGATTATAATTTTACAAAATAATTAAGTTATTGGATCAGCTGTATAACTCTTTTGGTAGCTACTTTTGCAATTTTGTAAAATAATTTAGTGCTTATTAGTTATTACTCATTAGCTTTAAAGACCAACTGAAGAGGTTTTGGGGTCAGACGCGGAAACCGGTGTTATACTTTTTTTTAGATTTATAATGCTTAAAAAAACATACATACGAAATTTTAGACATATATTCTTTGTAATTATTTAGATATATAAGCAATTTAATGTGAATTTTAGGGACTATTAAATTTCACAATCTCGAAGCCATTCGAGATCAGTATTTCCCAGACAACCAAGGTCGATGACATAGTTTAAGGGAAATTAGGTCAAATTTGTCAGTTTATGGCTTAGCGTATTTCCTTATTCCTTTTTACAGGAATGCTAGTTTCTAAAAAGAAAGGCGACTAAAACACGCCAATTTATAAAAAGTGGATGTTAGAGTTGGGGAAATTAGATCAAATCACGCAATTTATGGCTTTGCATGTTAGATCTACTGTTTGTCGGCTTATTCTTGATCTAGTCAAGCGAACAGCGTTTCAGCCCACGCAGTACCGCGAGCCTCAGTTCACATGTTTCGTTTTAGTCAAGTTACGCAATTTATGGCTTATGTTACTGCTTCAGGCTTATTCTAGTTCTAGATCTACTGCTTTTGATCAAGAGCAGAGTTCTTTTCTCAGATCATTAATGATGTACGAAGTAGACCTAAATTTAGATCTAAATCCAATTAGATGAAGTCTAGATCTAGTAATAGTAGTATTGGATATTTAGAGATAAGACCTATCTATTTAGACTGATCCGATCGAGGTGCTGGGCCTAGACCTAGAAAAACAAAGTTTAAAATTATATACTCTATCTATACACTTAATAGTGATTATTAACCTATAGTCGTCCCTAAATAGGCCCAATTTCCCAATATAATAGGAAAAAAAACAATTATTACATTGTGAATGTTGAGCTCATTCAATGTAGTTATTGTAGTATACGATTATATTTAGTTTGAATCTAGAGTCACAACCCCGTACAAAACTAGGCAAATAGCTTTAACTTAAACCTTAACTTACTTACTTAGACTTAAAAGTAGTCTGATTTAGATCTACTTGTAAAAAAAGTACTAGATCTAAATTTCTAAAAACTAATCTATAAGGCAAAAATTAGACCTAGATGTACCAATTCTATAATATTATTAATATACGAAATATGGATTTTATTACACTCTTATTTAAATATATTCGTACCGTATATTCGGGCCTAGATTCTATATACTTACATAGTTCTATAAATATATATCTAAAAATTACGCTTGACACATTTGTTGATTGGAATAGAATCATTAGATTATTAGTTAAGTTAGCAAGTTAATCTGTAACTGTAGGTAACAAAGTTTTAAATTGTGTTTAGACTATAAATGAAAGAGATTATCCTACTGGAGAAGGAGTTGTCGTTTTTTTCTTTTCTCTGGGAAGTCAGGGAAGTGGAAAATAAATTATAGTATCAATATAACGTTAAGTAATGCATATAGGCTACTGTTGATGTAACTCATTTTATTAAATTTTAGTAACCCAATTATTGCCAGTTAATCACTGAATATATATATTTTTTTTATTGTTATTAAAAAATGCAGAGCTATTCATAATTTAAAGTGTTTAATAAATAAGGCTGGCAGTCGAGTCGAAAGATTAATGAGAAATGCGGTATTTTCCATGGCTACGCAGCCCCAGCTGCAAACTAGATATTTTGCCGCGTCCAGCGAAGACATAACCATATTCAGCTGGTGGTCAATTTAAATGTTCTTTACGACGTCTACGTCTTCCCTCATCAGTGGATTTTCTTTTGGCCTCTAATATGTATTCCACGTTGCAATTTCTAATAAATAGCATCATTCGAAGAATCTAAATCCAACTTATTTTTTAAAAATGTAACCCCTTTACAGATCAAGTCATCATTGCAATGGACATTCAGATCTGCATTAACATAAAAATGATCAAAATTTGAATAGGTTTCGAAGCGCAGAAAGTTGTGTGGTTTGCATTCCGAACTGTCTTCTCTGTGGTCTCAGGTTCAAACACTGACCACTGCCATTAACTAACATCCTGCTGGAGTTTTGGGCTATGACTTATTAATATTAAATCCTGATTCGAAACTTTGTCTAAACCTAGCAAGTGAAAAGGAACATACTAAAATAATGTTGTGTGTATAATGAAGAACTCTATTAAAATGTGATTTTGTATTTAAATTTATTGGTATTTATTATATAAAATTAAATATAAAATAAAATTGTAGAATGTTTCTGTGATTTGTTTCACAGGGAATATTGTATTTCCAAAATGATGAAAGATCCATCTAGTAAACTTGTCTGTATGCCACATGTCATATATGTTTTCTGTAAAATAGATTTTTAAAAATTTATTGATTAACATTTATACTTAATTATGTATACATATATAGAACTAGTGGTTATATATATATATATATTATATATAATGTTATACTGATTATCTGATCTAACATCAACATCTAACTCTTATTGTTCTTAATAATAATAAATTACTCTACTCTAGGTCCAGGCAATCTAATATATATAAGACCAGGGCCGGTCTTAAGCCACTGCAACCTATGCGGTCGCAGTGGGCCCTTCACTTTCATAGGCTTTGTCCTAATTTTAGGTTTAATAGTTAAATTGCAATATATATATATATCGGTATATATAAAACCTGGAAATCTCATAAAAATCTCCTGAAAAATAGACAAAATTGTGGGTGTCATTCATTCCGGAAAACGCTAATCCTACGCGCGATAAACGAAATAAGACATTGTCAGCTTTCATGTACTAAAATGTAATAATCAGGCAAATTTTCACTTTAATCAGAAGTTTCCATACTTTATTTACTTTAATAGAGTGACTGGCATTTTAATATGCCATAGGTTGCAAAGTTCGTAAAGTAAAGTTAATTTGATCGTAATATTGTACTTAGTAAAGATTTAATAAAATTCAAAGTCGAATTTTTTTAAAATACGAAATCTTAATTTTCACTTATTATCCTTATTCCCACCCAGACTAGGCCTCGCGCAATCAGTTTCACATAGGGCCCCGCAATCGTTAGGACCGACCCTGTTTAAGTTTAAGACTTAAAGAAATGTCACATGTGTTTAGTAAAAATCTGTATTTTATATCTATATTATAAAGTAGAATGTGAGGGGTATGTATGTATGTATGTTACTTATAGACATCAAAACCGCTTGACCAATCTTGATAAAACTAGGCAGGAATGTTCCTTTGGTACCAACTTAGACCGTAGTGTATGTATTGTAGCCCTAAAACAAACTTAAGACCCTCAAAAAAAAATAAAGTTGTCCGACTCTATTACAGCTATAGTATTTTATGGATCTAGGCCATGTCTACAATGTTGACATGAGAAAAGATAGAAAGGATTTAGACCTAGATCTAATTTTAAGAAATACACTTTGCGCAGATAGTTTTTTACTTTGACACATGAAAAGACAAAAGAAGATCCATTGATTTCATTATATAATAAAATTAACCTTCAATTTTGTGTTTCAAAAGCATTTTTTACATTAATTAGTTCCTTATATCTGTGATTACAGATTTCCTGACGAACATTCTTTCATTAGACAATTCAGTAATGAATCGCGTACTAAATATTAATTCGTTTAATTGTTTACTTTATAATCCCATCCCTAGATCTAAAACTCTAATTCAACTCTAAGATGATAAAACTTCTCTTCGCACAGATAGTTTTATACTTTAACACATAAACATATTAATTAAAGTCCATTCATTTCATATTTTGATCAAATAAACATTCAAATTTGGTTTTCTAAAGCTACATTCGTTTACGAAAGCTGCGAAGCCGAGTTAAAGGCCTAGATCTATATTCATTCATGAATCGCGTACTAAAAATTATTTCGTTTTATTGTTACTTTATAATCCCATTTATTTAACAAAGCTATCGCTCTTTTCGTTTTTAATAGATAAGAATGTATCGACTTCGGGTAAACCATTTTCGCAAAACTAATTTTATTTTCGTAGCGAAAGAGAAATAACTTGAAAGGATCATTAGCTACGTTTAACATACATCTAAATCCAATCCACTAGATTATTCAAAAGCAAATGTTTTAATTAAAAAAAAAATTGGATTTAAGCCTATTAGCTATTTTTACATTGACACATTCGCTTTACTTATTACATTATTATTTCGTTTAATTGTTTACAAAACTCTCTCAGTGACTATATCGACAGTAATGCGCAAATAAAGACCCGCGGGTCGCGGGTAACATATGTCTAGTTACCAATATAAATGATGACTTATTATTTTTTTAGATCTAAAGTTTAGCCTTATTAATAAGTATAGTAAGGGCTAGTAAAGAGTATAAATATATTCTATATAGATTTAGCTTAGGCTTTAGGTTTAGTCCTTGACTATTATAATATTATATTTATATCTATGAATAATCTTTATGCTATTGCTAGGACACTACTCACTAGGTTTTACTATTACAGAACAGAGATATACAAATTCAAGCATTAAAAAATGTTGGCGACTGGGCTTAGACTTAACATAGAGGCTAGTCTAGATTGCTCTAGATCTACTTAAATTAGTTAAATCTAATAGTTTATAAACTATTACTAGTACTACTAGTAGTATTACTACAATTAGTACAAGAATAATACAAGTCAAGTGACTAGTAAAAGTGTTAGAAGGCCTAGCTAGAATTAGAGATATATGAAAATATAGAAAATAATATAGATAGATCTAACCATTTAGTTTTGTTATAATAAAAATTATAATAGACTAATAGTTAGTACACTATTAGTATACTAGTACTATTAGACTTAGTATAGTCCTATAGTCTAAGTCAAAGTATAGTAAACCTAGACCTAGTCCTAGATGATCTACTAGTACTTGATGATACTAGAGACTACTACTAGAGTCTAGTAGAGTAGACTAGATCTAGTCAATCTTATCTAGCGACAATCTACAATCTACTAGTCACTAGTCCTATTATAATCTATCTATAATTATATTAATTCTGCTCTAGAATATATTTTGAAAAAGTAGAAGAGTTCTCTTCAGGGCATTTTGGTGCATCCCATGATAAGTATCATTTAAAATTGTTGGACAGCTAGATTTAGATATGTTTATCATCTGAATCGCTATCAATAACGTATCCAGCCATGTCTATTTTTATTTACATTTTCTCAGTCCATTACAATACGTCACTTCCGGTTTCGGCCATTGAAGCTGATTTTCAAATCTCGTTATTTTGTCCACTTTCAAATTACTTTTTCTAATATAAATACGCTTTTCTAAAATCTCACATTTTTAGGAACTAACTTTGATGCTATCTACTATCTAAATCAATCGCTATCTCAATTTCGAAAAAAACCTCTTCAGTTGGTCTTTAAGAGTGATAATGGGTTTATAAAATGGACATTTCAAAGTGTGCATATGAGTGGATGGAGAAGATGTAAAGCTCAACTTTTTCTAGGCTAAGAATTAGTAAAGGTTTCATGTGGTCAGCTCAATGACAACCACTTTACTTTCTCAAATTGTCATGTATCTTCTAGAGTTGGGTGGATTCAGTATCATCCTTTAAATTTGTATTAGGTGTAAAAAGTCCTGAACGGACATTTCAAAATTTACTCAGCTGCCGCCCCTGAAAACAGAGTATTTATGCACTTGCTTGCATAATCTTACTTCCATAAAGTAAGAGGAATAAACAAACAATTGTGAGTTTGATACTTTCATCAGTTTTAAAGCCTGATAGACCATTTGGGTCCCACAATTGTTTATTGCCTTCCTTAGGGCATCATCTGTATGTTCCTAATTTCTTGATCTCTCTCTCCTAGTATTGTTTCTTGCAATATCCACCTGTATTTGCATTTTTTTTCATAATAGTCAAGCACCTCCTTATTTGGCCCAAAAGATTTTCAATTCTGTGACTAACTTACCCATTTTCAATGTAGAGTCTGTAAATGATGCCTGAAAACTTCCTAGAGCATCTCATCTTTGTATATAGAACATTCCTTTCAAACTCTGCTGCTAGAATCCAAGACTTTTTAGAATTGTACTGAAAATGTAAACTATTTTTATTGCCAGACCAAGTTTTTTTAGTATATATTATCGTCTTTGTAGCCTTCACATTTTGTGTTATTGTTAAAACTAAAACCAGTAAAATTATATTTTTTTTCTCTAGAAATTCAAATTGTTCCACATTAGAAGTGATGCATTAGATCTTCTTTTATCTTGTACATGGCAGTCTTTTCAAGTTGTCAAATATTACTTTATTTTGTATTTATTGTTTGGTAAGTATTGCAAACTATTTTATGCATTAGAATTAATATTCTTTTTCATGCTTTTATATGATTCTAGGCTTTTAGTTTTGATTAACTTAATGAAAATTCTTGAACTTTGTTTTTGATTTAGGTGAATTGTTCAAAAGCTGGATTAGTAATTCTTTCACCATTGTTATCAAGTATGTTTCATTTTGAATTTAGCTTGACATAGAATTACTAAGATGAAGAATTAGAATAGTTCTTGCCATAAGATAAAGTTAAATACAAATGTTTTACAAAAAAAAAAATCATTTTAGTTTCATTTGACATGGGTCCTTGAAATGTAAATAACAAAAGGTAGAATGCTGCAAAGATTCTTAGAAAATGTAATGCTTCTTGGACTTTGTGTGTATTTCAGCACTGAGGTCATGCAACTGAATTCTTTCTTGGGTTTATTAAACTTCAATCTTATGTGGCAGACATATTTGTGTACATTTTTTATCCTTTTCTCCTGGTCCATTGCAAGAGCAATAATCAGAATATTCTTGAAAGATGTAAGTCATTTGCCTTTTGTTTTTGCATGCACAAATTATAAGACTTTTGTTTCAAAATACTAAACTTAACACAAAAGATTTGTTTTTCTTTTTTATTCAATATTTCTTTTATACGTTCCTAGATATTTAGTTATATAACATTAATCTATTCATTTCTATTTTCAGCAAATGGAATTTCTCATTTCTCCTGTATTGGAAAAAGATAAAGATCATACTCTGCCTACAGCACTAGTGTGTTCTGCTTCACCTCTTTTACAGGTTCTTTTCTTCTCATCTATTTTCATTATCTCGTATTATCAATTGTACTAGCTTAGCTATGAAGAAAAATAGTCCCTCTGACTATTCCTGGGCTTCTCAGTTCCATATCTAGATGTTTAGTCCTTAAAACATTCCATTACTTTTTCATTGACGGTTAGAGAGTTGGCGTGCGTGCATGGGTCCGCATGGCTGGGAGACAGAGAATTATATATACAGATTAAATTTCACGGTGTAACTCTGGCTCAATGGGTAGCATTGTTGGTATACTGAGCTGACAGTGCCAAAGTAGGAGTTTGATACCCCCTGGCATAAACAAACAAAAATGTTTTTGTTTAATTATCTTAAAAATATTTTATTTATTTTGAGTTGTATAATGGAGGAATTGTCTTTTTAAAAAATGATTTTTTTTTTAAATGTCTTTCTTGTTAGCATTTAGCTTTTTTGGATCTGAGTCAATTGGCTAGATTCTCATCATCGAGGCGACAAGAACTTGTAAGTCTGAGTCAACCTGGTGGTCATCCACGGACTTGGGTAGCTGTTAGTTCATCTGCTTTGGGCATAATCAATGAACTAATTGACAGTGTGAAGGAAGAAAATTGGTCAATTTTGTCAAAGGTCAAATCACAAGGTCAATGTAGCAATGAACCCACAGTTTCAGCCAGTAAAGGTAGTCCTCTTATAGTTACAATTATCCCAATGACTTACTGCTGGTATAAGCAGAGTTTGAAAACTCTTTAAAAAAATACAGTCTATGAAAGAAACAGTGGCAAGCTTTTGTTTATTTCTACCCTTCTGTTTTTTGTTTTTTTTTGTCTTTGCCAATAAAAAATAAAGCTGACCTATTAGATTCTGCTTTTTAGTCTTTTGTAGAATCTTTAAAAAATTAAAGTTGTCTTCATTTCTTTGAATTAGATCTGTTTGAGTGCACCTAGAATGATAGCTTGACATTTGATAATTTTTTTTTTAGTAAATTTTTTTTATTGTCTTTTAACAGAGAGCTTTGGAGTTGATTTGAATGTGTCACTCCATGTATCAAAGGTAAAATTATCTATATGTACTTTTTTTCTCCTACACTTATGTACACATTTCATTCTTTACCTTAAGTTTCACTGAAATAGTTACCAATTAAACTAAAGATTTCTCCAACTAATGTTATCATATTTAATCTCTAGCTCTTTTCTTCCATGAGTTCAGTTCCTGTCATCTCATATCTGGTGACTGAGTATCCAGATGTGATAAGCAGAAGTATTTTTGCATCATGTCAGCTTCAGATCTGGGCAGTGGAAGGTAAGAAATTAAGTATGTCATTTTGAAAGCACAAGTAGAGAAAGCAATATTTTGTACAAAAAAATTAACTTGTATTTTTTGTTTGCTTTCCTAGGCATCTCACACTTAGCATCTAGAGCAATCAATGAAGATAAATATGGTGTTGTACAGAGTTATCTACCCACAGTCTTTTGCACATTATTAGATCTCTATGAGGTATGTTAAGCTACCATTGTGATAGATATTGTATTAAGCTTCAAGCTGGTTAATTTAGTATTTATGACATATAAAGATAATATAGAGAATTTTCTACCCAATCACTATTTCAAATAAGGGGTTTTAAAAAAAGGAGGGGAAAATGTACCAATTGCAGGAGAAATCAAGTACTCGTGTAGTTTGAACAAGAACTACAATGACCATGACTTATGAAATGGACGTGCTAGGATAAGATGGAGATACAATGGCTAAAAGAAACAATTGAGAGGAAGGAAGCTGGTGTTACTTTAAAAAAATAAAAAGAGATTATAACATCAATTAGAATGAAATAGCATTAGCTTAATGGTACCTTGTGCATCAGTGGGTCTTTGGAATTTATAAGTTCAATAATAAGGCTGTATCTGGACTAAGAATATTAAAGTTGTTTTAGTTTTTTTTTTTTTGTTTTTTTTTAAAGCTAATGATTTAACTTTTATTATCCATAGATTTTAGCATTTTATTTATACTACAATGCATTCCTGGGGTATGATTCAATTGTGGGTATCATGGTACGCACCACATTGAATCCATCCAAACCTATAAGAAGAAAAAACAACAAAGCATACCTTTTTGTAAGATCAGTATAACAATGGGTAGGATTGGTTTAACTGCAACAGCATAATATCACAATGAAAACATGATACACCACTTGTAACGTTATATTAAAACATTTTCCCACTCCTAACCCACTGTTTTCCCACATTCTTTTGGAACTAATAACTCTATTGAAAATCTGCTTTCACCATTGCCTTTATCTTGCTTGAAATAAATACAACGACTGTTTTTGGTTCTTTTGTTTTTAAAATTAAATATATACACATTTTTATTTATTTGTCCACCATTTCTAAAACAATATTGGCCTCCTTCAGTCGTGAAACGACTATGGTTCATCTCGAACACTTTTTCATATGGCTGTGGAGCCCTATTTCGGAGAGACACTCCCATCCACATATATTGCATGTCAAGGTGGCTTTCGCTTTGGTGGTAGAGGAGCTGGCCATTTTCCATGTGGCACGCTTTTCTTCAGGAATCGAGGCCCATGTTTTCTCGCTGTCTATAGCTTTCTTGGTCAACGTCCTCTCCAACTAGTGCGGTCTAAGGCTATGTCTTCCCAATGGTCACTATCAATTTTTACTGATTTTAAATCCCTTTTTATCATATCAACGTAACAGAGGTGGTGGCAACCAGTTTTTCTTGAGCCAGACGCAAGTTGCCTGTACAGAATGATTTTCGGGATGCGATTGTCCTCCATCCGTTGAACATGTCCAAGCCAGCGAAAGTGGCGTTGTTTGAGGACCGTAAAGATGCTGGGAAGGCCTGTTCTCATGAGGATCTCAGTATTACACACTCTTTCCATGTTATTTTTAAGATCCTTTGAAGGCAGCGCAAGTGGAATGAGTTTAGTTTTCTCTCTCTGTTTTGTGTTGTAGGTTGTCCACGACTCGCTGTTAAGGACGCATGCCTTGTAGACCTCCATTTTGGTTGCTATGGTGAGCTTCTGGTTTTCCTAAACTCTTGGTCTGAGTCTAGCGAAGGTTGATGTGGCCTTCCCTATGCGTTCTTTTAATCTCCTCTTCTAGTGGTGGATTAGCATTGAAAAGAGTATTCCAAAGAGGGTTGGGGCCAGGACACATCCTTGTTTGACTCCGCTGTTTATACTGAAACTTTTGGAGCAGGCGCTGTTGAACTGTACTGTACCCATCATATTTTGGTGGAAAGAGAATAATATTTTGCAGCTTGGGTGGACAGCCTATTAACTGTAAGATTTTAAAAAGGCCTTCTCTGCTTACTAGATCAGGTCGATGAATGCGATGTACAAAGGCATTCTTTGCTCTCAGCACTTTTCTTGAAATTGACGGATGGAGAAAATTATGTCAATTGTGGATCTCCCTGAGCGAAAGCCGCACTGTGATTCTGGATAGACTCAGCACGTTTTTGTAGCCTGTGAAGTATCACTCGAGCAAAGACTTTGCCTACAATGCCTAGGAGAGAGATTCCTCTGTAATTGTTGCTGTTGCTTCTGTCACCTTTGTTCTTGTACAGGGTGATGATCTTTGCATCCCGCAGATCCTGTGGCACAGCACCTTTTTGCCAACATTTGCAGAGCAGTTCATGTAGAGGTTGGCTTAGTTGGCAATATTAACACATCTTTAATTCTACTTTTATAGTATTTACAGATTTTTTCTGCAATATTGAAACTTTTTCTTGTGTGGCATAAATATTTACTTACTGTTAAGTAAAATCATTGCCCCTATAGAGACAATAAGGATTATTGGAAGATAATAGCATTGTGGGATTATAATTATGTTTAAGCTGTATATGCATTGGGTTGGTGTTTATCTATTATCTTTTGTCCTGTTTAGGTGACAGAGAAACACTTTAAGTTAACAAGTTGTGTTCTCAGAAAATATAATGGCAGTTCTGGAAGTCTTCCTGATGCCTTACTTAGATTCAAGCTACATTTCACAACCAAGACTGCTTTGTATAGATTAGTGGGCACATATAAACAGTATTTAGAGTAAGTACCACTGAAACTAAATCTAGAGGTATTTGCATTTAAACCTTGTAATATCCAAATGACTGTTTAAATCTTTCTTTAGATATCATGCTCTATAATAATAGCTCTTTTTGTTTTACTTAGCTTTTTCAAACATTTTTGACAACCCTAAAATATAACTCTTTTTTTTTTGTTTTGTTTATTTAAGTTTGGAGCAGAAAGCCTTCAATCAAAACTCTTGTCATTATATTCAGATATTGTGCTACATGATGTAATATTTTACTTAATAGTCTAAAACATGGACCATTTGCGATCAAATAAATGAAACTGTACCTCAAATATATAAAGTTTGTTTTCTGGATATTACATAAATTGGTGAAGACTGGGATTTTGAATTCAGGATCTTTTGGCGCCTCTGAGTCCACCCAGCTCTAATGGGTACCTGACATTAGTTGGGGAAAAGTAAAGATGGTTGGTCATTGTGCTGGCCACATGACACCCTCATTAATCATAGGCCACAGAAATAGATGACCTTTACATCATCTGCCTTATAGATCGCAAGGTCTCAAAGGGCAACTAACTTACTTAAATACCTTTTGCTTAGGGTAAAAAATATTAGTGCAAAATTGTAGTTTACTAGAATGGTTACAACTTACTTAGAACATTTCAGTTGAGATCTTGTTGCTCATCATGTATCTTTTGCCATTGCTGTAATTTTAGTTATCTTTGTTCTTTTTTACAGGGATCTTCGACTACATCAAGATTATTACAAAAAGCTTCAACCTTTTATTGATTACTTGGTTTAGTTGTTTGTTGTTTTTTTTTTGTTTTTTTTTTTCATTTTGAACCATACTGTGTTCAATGTTTCTGATAATTTATAAATTGAGTAAAATGTTTTTGATCTTTCAATTTTTGAACTTTAATTTAACAAAATTTAATAAATAAATGATTGTTACAAACAAGTTTATGAGATGTATACTATGAAATGTGGGCATATAACTATTTAGTTTCAGTTTTATTACATAGTGACTCAATTATTGAAGTTTATTGTGTGATTTTGAATCTGCTCTCAATATAAATATTTTTGTTTAGACTCTGTCTAGAACAATAAAAAAAAATAATTTTTTTAGCTCTTCTCTGTCACGAAAAAGAAAAACAACTTGTCGTCATTATGAGCTTTGAACTGATCGGGATTTTGACTCTTAATTTGAAACAAAGATGTATAGATTAATCATTAAAAAATTTCTGGTCGAGTTTGTCTGAAGAGTACTGCAATATTTCAAAACAACCTGTTTTTTTATTTCTGTTTCCAACAACCTATTTGTGAGAAGCAGGATTTTAAAAACTTTGTTGCACTAAAGTGAAAGTGTATATATATCGATAAACAAGCAGCTTAAGAAAGAAAGAAATCTAAATTTAAATAGATTTTGGTTTAACTATTATTATTTTTGCAAAGATAGTATTGACTCACCTTGGCTGGTACGAATTTTAAACACATTCCATTCTCTAATCAAGTTGAAACTTTGCACAATTATTCATTGTTTCTAACAAAACATGAATCGCTATAAAAAAAAGCAAGCCAACTAGTCAATTAAATAATGGTAATTAATTAATTTTGTTTGATATTGAAAAGTGGAAATAAATCTTACAGCATTGAGATATATGGCTGTAAATGTGGAGTTGTTCCTCTTAGATAGTTGCTTGTTTTATTTAAACAAATGGAAAATAATCTGACCTAAAAACAACAAAGGAAGGGTTCATTTAAATGCTCCTACAATGGAAAGTTAAAGAAAACATTTGGACAACACTGTACTGTATGAGTCACTTCAGTATCTTATCTTTGAGAATAATATAAATACGTTGCATTAGATAAACTGGGAAAAAGTATTTTCTTTTGAAGGTCCCTTTGTTATTATTTCACCTAATTATGTGGCCAATAGTTAACAAGGGTATAATGTGACACACAAAGCTACCTACCACCATTACTTTCCCCTAAAAGATGTCTTGATATATCTAGAAATAAATCTCTTGTAGGACATTGTGAACAGCATCTGTATTCTGATTTGTTATACATTATATGTGATTGGCAACTATTTTGATATGGCTTCATTAATGAATTGATATATTTCATATCCATGACATACATATATATTCATACATGGAGGTAAATCAGTAATAGCAAGCTTTTTGGTTTATTTGCTGTACAATTTACGAAGGCATGAAAACATCGATTTGTGTAGTACTTTTCAGCATTGTTAGCCATTTTCACAATGAACTAAACAATGTCAAGGCCGCTATATTTAACGTCAATGTTGTCAACTAAAAAAAAAATGAGCTACAAGCGGAAGATTATAGAAAATTTGAATCTGCAGTGCTAAAAAGTGCAAAATTAATATTATAAAACTTCTAAAAACATGGCGTATCAACAGTCTTTTCTTCTGTTCACCAGATATACACACACACACACACAAAAAAAAGCTAGCTAATTAGATTTTCCACACAGATGAAAACCCCTAGCATAATAAAATTTGACAATAGCAGCACTATGGTACCAAGGTCATTGAGAGAAAAAAGTGAACAAAATATGGTGAAACATAGATAAGCCCAGAGGAGGACACGGACCCGAAACTGACGCCATCACCGAGCAGCGACCATGTACCATTGTAACATCTACTTTGACTTTCAAGTCAGTATTTTTATCTGATTTCTGCATCTCTACCCAGGTCAGTAGTATCTACGGCTACCCCTTCCCCCCCCCCCCCCCCAAAAAAAAAAAAACTATCAGTATTTGTTACGGTCACAATTAGCAAAGACATTTCTTCAGTGAACAGTAGGCCTACCAGGAAGAAGAAGATTTAGAGGAAGACAGAAAGCGATAGGAAGACAACATCAAAGAATGTACAGGCTCAGGGGCCGACTGGCTTGAATGGGCTGGGCATTCGGGCTAATGCCCGTTGGGCCCAGGGCAGGCAGTAGGCCTATGCGGCCGCAGTGTGCCCCGCACATTCACAGGTCCTGCGCTAATTCTATGTGTAAATTATTAAATTAAATCTTTATAACTTATAACAGGGTTCCCGTGGCCTCCTGATTTTCTGGAGTCATAGAAATCTACATTTATTCAAATTTGAAAACTGATTTTTAAAAACTGTCACTTGGGGTACATTCAACATAGAAAACGCCAATCCTACGCGCGATTAAAAATTTAATACAAATCTAACGCAAATACTAATATATTTTCTAATACCAATCTTAATTTTCACTTATTATTCTTATCCCTATACAGACTATCCTACTCGATCCATATGGCGTAGGGCCCTGCAATTCTCGAAAAATAGATTGAAACATTTGGTAATTCTTGCTATTAAGTGTGATCTATGTAGGAAACAGAATTTTTATGATATACTGTATGACTTCGCTACACGCAAGGCTCGTAAAATAATTCTGTACGTAGTAAACAATGAATAAAATGCAAATACTTATTTATTTTGCAGGCTAATACAAACTCTTAATTTTCACGTATTATCCGTATCCCTACCCAAACTGGGCCCCATTTTGCATTGGGGCCCACAACGGTTAAAACAGGCCCTGCTAATTAGTGACGGGTGAATATTATACAGAGAAGATTACTTATTGTTCTTACTCGCCCCCCCCCTTTTTTTTTTTGCCTTCGCCGCGAAACTTACGTGGGGTAACTCTAGTCTGACTTGCAGAAATAAAAGTGTCTTTAATAAAAATCTAAAAATCACTTGCAGACACTTCTAACCCATAGAACATCCTAAACACCATCCCAAACCAAACTCACCAACCACTAGCCAGATCCACTCCTGTTAAACCTAAATCTACTAAAATTAATACAACAGCCTCACTAAACAAACCTACAAAAGAAGTAATACCAAAATACCTTAAAACCTTAGTAATAAATTTTCAAAGCATTAGGAACAAAACAGCAGACTTAGAAATTTTATTAGAATGTGAGAAACCAGACATAATTGCAGGAACAGAAACTTGGCTACATCCTGAAATTTATAATGCAGAAATTTTCAATAGTAATTATGAAATTTTTAGAAAAGATAGGGCTGATAATCATGGATGAGTTCTTTTAGCAATAAAAAACAATCTTATAGCAGAAGAAATTACCTTACCTAACTCAAAAAATATAGAATCAACATTTTGTAAAATTAATACCACCTCAACATCCCCAATAATAGGCAGCATTTACAGACCACCAAATTCTAGTTTAGAATACATGCAGGAACTATGTAATCAGATTACTACACTTAAAGAAACAAATAAAAATGCAGTTTTTTGGATTATGGGTGATTTCAACCTACCTGATATAAATTGGAAAACACTAACCATAGATAAACACCAAAACCTTAAGGACATAAATGAGCTTTTCATAGAAACTTTACACAACCTAAGTTTAGATCAAATCATTAAAAAGCCAACTAGATTAAACAACACATTAGATCTCTTCTTAACCAACAGACCTGGATTAGTAGTTGATTATGAAATTATCCCTGGTCTATCTTATATAATACAGACGTTACTTCAAAAAAGAAGATGATTACGTCCTACGCGTCATGCATTTAGTCATGCATATTAACCAATGACTTAAATTCTGCCAAGTCACTGGTTTTCCTGGCTAGCTCAGGCAACCCATTCCATGCTCTAATAGCACTAGGGAAGAAGGAGTATTTGTACAAATTTGTCCTAGCATATGGGACGAGGAATGTGCCTTTATCTTTGTGTCTTTCAGAGTATTTTATTAAATTTTGTTTTTGTATTTGAAGATTATGGTTCAGTGTTTTATGTATGATTGCTACTTTACTTTTGAGCCTTCTGTCCTGAAGGCTTTCTAAATTTAGTGATTTTACTAAAGGTGTTACTCTAGTCAAATGTGAATATTCGTTTGTTATGAATCTCACTGCTCTATTTTGTGTCTGTTCCAGTTTCTTAATGTTTTCTTGAGTTGAGGGGTCCCAAACGGAGGATGCATATTCTATTATTGGCCTAACCAAGGTTAAGTAACATTTTAGTTTTATGTTCTTATTTGATTTATAGAAATTTCTTTTAATAAATCCTAATGCTTTGTTTGATTTTTTTGTAGTTTCATCAATATGTGGATTCCATGATAGTTTTTCATTTATTATAACACCTAGGTATTTTGCGTTTTTAGTCTGTGATACTGGTTTGCCATGAATAAGATAAGTGGAATTAATTTGTTTTAGTTTTTTTGTTACTCTTAACAACTGACATTTTTCTGGGTGGAAAGACATGCTCCAATTTGATTCCCATTTCTGTAATTCATCTAATTCTCTTTGTAAAATATCTGTGTCTTGTGTTGTTTTTATTGTTCTATATATTATGCAATCATCTGCAAATAATCTGACTTTTGTTCCTGAACTAATGCAATTTGGTAAATCATTTATGTAAATTAAAAATAGTAGTGGACCCAAGACTGTACCTTGAGGTACACCTGAGTTTACTGTTATCGGTGTTGATTTAGAGCCATTTATTATTACAGTTTGTTCTCTCCCTATCAGAAAGTCTTTAATCCACTGATGCAGTGGACCATTAATGCCGAAATATTTTAATTTTTTAAGCAAACTATGGTGGTGAACTTTGTCAAAAGCCTTAGAAAAATCTAGTAAGATAGCATCTATTTGTTCACTATTATCTAAACCTTTTGAAAAATCATCAATTAGTCCTATTAGTTGTGTTTCACATGATCTATATTTCCTAAAGCCATGTTGGTATGGTGTGAGGACATTATGTTTGTCTAAGTGGTTTATGATGTTGCTACATATTATGTGTTCTAGGATTTTACATGTGATGCTGGTAAGTGATACTGGTCTGTAGTTCCCTGGGTCAGATTTTTCTCCTTTTTTAAATAGGGGGGTGACATTAGCTTCTTTCCAGTCCTTTGGTACTCTGCCCTGGTTAAGTGAAGCCTGAAAGAGTATTTTGAACACTGGGGCTAGCTCATTACTTAGTTCTTTGAGTAATCTAGCTGGAATACCATCAGGTCCAGAAGCTTTATTTGGTTTGGTGTTGGCTAATAGTTTTTGAATTCCATTTTCTTGTACTACTATATCTTCTATGTTGTCTACTTGGTTCAAATTCAGTAATATGTCTTTGTCTCCTGGGGCTGAGAATGCTGATGCAAAGTATTTGTTTAGAATGTTTGCTTTAGTTTCATTATCATTATGTATTATGTTATGTTCATCTTTTAATGGCGCTACGCCTGTTGTTTCCATTTTCTTAGACTTAATGTATGACCATAGGTTTTTGTTGTTATCTTTAGATATTACATTGTTTATGTATTCACTCTGCAGCTGTCTGCTTACTTTTTGGGTTAAGTGTTTAATTTTTATATACTTTTTGTAAACTCTTTCTGCATTAGTTTCTTTAAATTTTCTATAGAGGTTTTCCTTCTGTTTACAAAGCTTCTTTAGTCTATTATTAAACCAGCATTTATTTATTTTGTTTGATGTGTATTTAGTTGGTATATGATTTTCTATTATGCTTTTAAGATGGTTTTTAATGAAATTCCAGAGGTCATCGACTGGTTGGTTAATGTCTTTTTCTAATAAGAATGTTTGTTGAAAGTTTAGTGCAGCTTGGTGTAGATGTGTTAGGTTAGATTTATTCCAGAGTAAGATTTTTCTTTTGGGTTTTGTATTGGCTACTGCTTTTATCTGACTGTGTATTTTTATGATCTCATGGTCTGATAGACCAGGGATAATTTCATAATCAACTACTAATCCAGGTCTGTTGGTTAAGAAGAGATCTAATGTGTTGTTTAATCTAGTTGGCTTTTTAATGATTTGATCTAAACTTAGGTTGTGTAAAGTTTCTATGAAAAGCTCATTTATGTCCTTAAGGTTTTGGTGTTTATCTATGGTTAGTTTTTTCCAATTTATATCAGGTAGGTTGAAATCACCCATAATCCAAAAAACTGCATTTTTATTTGTCTCTTTAAGTGTAGTAATCTGATTACATAGTTCCTGCATGTATTCTAAACTAGAATTTGGTGGTCTGTAAATGCTGCCTATTATTAGGGATGTTGAGGTGGTATTAATTTTACAAAATGTTGATTCTACATTTTTTGAGTTAGGTAAGGTAATTTCTTCTGCTATAAGAGTGTTTTTTATTGCTAAAAGAACTCCTCCATGATTATCAGCCCTATCTTTTCTAAAAATTTCATAATTACTATTGAAAATTTCTGCATTATAAATTTCAGGATGCAGCCAAGTTTCTGTTCCTGCAATTATGTCTGGTTTCTCACATTCTAATAAAATTTCTAAGTCTGCTGTTTTGTTCCTAATGCTTTGAAAATTTATAACTAAGGTTTTAAGGTATTTTGGTATTACTTCTTTAGTAGGTTTGTTTAGTGAGGCTGTTGTATTAATTTTAGTAGATTTAGGTTTAACAGGAGTGGATCTGGCTAGTGGTTGGTGAGTTTGGTTCGGGATGGTGTTTAGGATGTTGTATGGGTTAGAAGTGTCCGCATCAAAGGAATCAAACAGTCCTGATGTAAACTGAGGTAACCCACACGGTACACAGTGCCATGATGCGTCTTTGTTGCCTAAGGCATAATACACAGGTGTATTCATATGGAGACATGATGCATGGTACCATTCATCGCAGGTGTCACATTGAATGGCTTTCTGTTTCAGGGTGCATATTTTTTTGCAGATGTTGCATCTATCTTTAGATCTAGGCCCTGGATTTGACTCTACATCTCCTGCCATTAATATTAACAGTGATAGGTATTTATTTCTGCTGTGTCTGATTGAGAACTTCCATTTGTGATGGGTAATCTTCTTTAATGTTATAGATGTGTATGTTAGGTTATTTTTGAAGTTGCATTGTTCTAAAGTGTGATGATTGATTATGACTGTTGTTTCCTTTTTAAGTTTAGTGTTGACAAAGGTAGATCTAGTTCTGTGTTCAGCTAGTGTGCATTTGGTGATTATTAGGATAAATAGCCAGAGCAATTTCATGATGACTGTTCTTGATTTTAGTTTTTAAAGGAGTCTAGTCTAAATCTAGTTTAAGGTTTACAATGCCTAAGTTAAGTCTAAATCTAAAGTGAAAGCTAGTTTACAATGACAATTAAATCAAATCAAATGGTTTATTAAATTCAAAATGTGGACCTAGACTAGATCTAGATCTAATTCTAGATCAATATATTTACGTGTATAACTAACTACATAGAATATTACTATTAGTTATTATTAGTAGTATTAGTAGATGATTAGTAGATCTAAAGCCTTAATTAAAGTCTAAGTCTAACACTAGACAGACTAGATCTAAAATCTAAGGATATAATAATAAATATAGACTAGATCTAGATCTAATAAATTATAAGGATTAGTGAGACAAAATAGTCCTAAGCTAAGAATTGTTAATTTGAATTAATTAGTAGAAAAAATGCTGAATTAAGTTAAATATATAATTTAAAGATATTAGTTTATTAGTTAAATAGCTTTTTTAATGAATTTGGTTTGATTTAATACAACAAAACGAAAAATTTAACTCATCTCTGATTACAGTAAACAGGGAGCAGCCATCTTGCCAAGAGCGCGTAACTTGCTATCAGACCATGAGATCATAAAAATACACAGTCAGATAAAAGCAGTAGCCAGTACAAAACCCAAAAGAAAAATCTTACTCTGGAATAAATGTAACCTAACACAACTACACCAAGCTGCATTAAACTTTCAACAAACATTCTTATTAGAAAAAGACATTAACCAACCAGTCAATGACCTCTGGAATTTCATTAAAAACCATCTTAAAAGCATTATAGAAAATCATATACCAACTAAATACACATCAAACAAAATAAATAAATGCTGGTTAAATAATAGACTAAAGAAGCTTTGTAAACAGAAGGAAAACCTATATTGAAAATTTAAAGAAACTAATGCAGAAAGAGTTTACAAAAAGTATATAAAAATTAAACACTTAACCCAAAAAGTAAGCAGACAGCTGCAAAGTGAATACATAAACAATGTAATATCTAAAGATAACAACAAAAACCTATGGTCATACATTAAGTCTAAGAAAATGGAAACAACAGGCCATTAAAAGATGAACATAACATTATACATAATGATAATGAAACTAAAGCAAACATCCTAAACAAATACTTTGCATCACAGCATTCTCAGCCCCAGGAGACAAAGACATATTACTGAATTTGAACCGAGTAGACAACATAGAAGATATAGTAGTACAAGAAAATGGAATTCAAAAACTATTAGCCAACACCAAACCAAATAAAGCATCTGGACCTGATGGTATTCCAGCTAGATTACTCAAAGAACTAAGCAATGAGCTAGCCCCAGTGTTCAAAATACTCTTTCAGGCTTCACTTAACCAGGGCAGAGTACCAAAGGACTGGAAAGAAGCTAATGTCACCCCCCTATTTAAAAAAAGAGAAAAATCTGACCTAGGAAACTACAGACCAGTATCACATACCAGCATCACATGTAAAATCCTAGAACACATAATATATTATGTAGCAACATCATAAACCACTTAGACAAACATAATGTCCTCACACATACCAAAATGGCTTTAGGAAATATAGATCATGTGAAACACAACTAATAGGACTAATTGATGATTTTTCAAAAGGTTTAGATAATAGTGAACAAATAGATGCTATCTTACTAGATTTTTCTAAGTTCACCACCATAGTTTGCTTAAAAAAATAAAATATTTCGGCATTAATGGTCCACTGCATCACTGGATTAAAGATTTTCTGATAGGGAGAGAACAAACTGTAATAATAAATGGCTCTAAATCAACACCGATAACAGTAAACTCAGGTGTACCTCAAGGAACAGTCTTGGGTCCACTACTATTTTTAATTTACATAAATGATTTACCAAATTGCATTACTTCAGGAACAAAAGTCAGATTATTTGCAGACGATTGCATAATATATAGAACAATAAAAACAACACAAAACACAGATATTTTACAAAGAGAATTAGATGAATTACAGAAATGGGAATCAAATTGGAGCATGTCTTTCCACCCATAAAAATGTCAGTTGTAAAGAGTAACAAAAAAACTAAAACAAATTAATTCCACTTATCTTATTCATGGCAAACCAGTAACACAGACTAAAAACGCAAAATACCTAGGTGTTATAATAAATGAAAAACTGTCATGGAATCCACATATTGATGAAACTACAAAAAAATCAAACAAAGCATTAGGATTTATTAAAAGAAATTTCTATAAATCAAATAAGAACATAAAACGTTCTTTAACCTTGGTTAGGCCAATAATAGAATATGCATCCTCCGTTTGGGACCCCTCAACTCAAGAAAACATTAAGAAACTGGAACAGACACAAAATAGAGCAGTGAGATTCATAACAAACGAATATTCACATTTGACTAGAGTAACACCTTTAGTAAAATCACTAAATTTAGAAATTTAAGCCTTCAGGACAGAATAAGGCTCAAAAGTAAAGTAGCAATCATACATAAAACACTGAACCATAATCTTCAAATACAAAAACAAAATTTAATAAAATACTCTGAAAGACACAAAGATGAAGGCACATTCCTCGTCCCATATGCTAGGACAAATTTGTACAAATACTCCTTCTTCCCTAGTGCTATTAGAGCATGGAATGTGTTGCCTGAGCTAGCCAGGAAAACCAGTGACTTGGCTGAATTTAAGTCATTGGTTTATATGCATGACTAAATGCATGACGCGTAGGACGTAATCATCTTCTTTTTTGAAGTAACGTCTGTATTATATAATATTATAAACCTGGTAGTGGCACAAATGGGGGTAGTGGTGTGTGTGTAGTCAGCCGACGCAAATCGCCCCAGGCCAGCGCTAGACGAGCGGTCAACCGTGACAAGTTACGACTGTCAGCCGAGACGAGTGTCAACACGGCGGTTCGGGAAGGATCGACGGCGGTCCGGGAAGGATCGACGTCGTGAACAGAGCTCAGGAGCGTCACGAGAGTTGTAGTCATCTGACCACCTAGAAACGTCAAGCGGCGTTCTGTCCGGTTTGAGAAGGCCAGTAGGGACCCTATATAAGAGCGGAGGTGTCGCAGTCAAGACGGTTCACGGCAGGGGTTCAGAGCCCGGTTCACTACAGTCCGGTCGACTACAGCACAGTTCAGCGGTGTGGTTCTGTACGGAGCATTACGACGGTTCAGTGCGGAGTACTGTCAAGTACAGTTGAGACGACTGGCGTCTTGATCTTGGTCTGCGATTGAGTCCGACACAACGAGCCTAGTGTGTGAAGTCAAGCCTGAACTGTTGAACCCAGTGCAAGCCCGGAACGAAACGGAGAGGCCAGTGCAAGAGTTGATACGGCGGAACGGTGTTATCGGAGAGATATTTGTACAGTGTACGTGTTGCCAATTGTACAGTATTGGCTGTTATTTATTCAACTATTAAAGTGTTACGTTACTTTGGAGCCCTGAGTTGTCAAGTTCTTTAAGTTGGTGGTGTAAGGTGCAGTTTGCAGAGAGCCTGGAATATGAGATTCGTAACAATAAGATAAGATAAAAGAGTTATCTTTCCATGACTTTTTCTTGGTGTTCCGCATGGTTGGGCCACGAAGACAATTATTTATAGAGATATAAAAAAAATTAATTAAGGCGCATGTATGT
This sequence comes from Biomphalaria glabrata, assembly GCF_947242115.1. NCBI lineage: Eukaryota > Metazoa > Mollusca > Gastropoda > Planorbidae > Biomphalaria > Biomphalaria glabrata. The sequence goes on from NC_074715.1 coordinate 23,485,895, forward strand.
CCCGAATAAAAATAAAAACCATTTGACCAAGCTTGATAAAACTTGGCATTCATGTTCCTTAGATTATGGCGGAGACCGTAGTGTATGTTTAATGTCCCTCCCACAATCGGATGGCCATAATATTAAACAAAAAAAAAAGAACATTATTGTAAGAACGAAACTTTTTTAACAAATCGGGTGCAACCGTTTTCACAGTGTTTTATTTTTTATATGAATAAGTCGGCTTTACGGGTAAACCCATTTTAATAATCTACTTTTATTTTCGTGGCAAAATAAATAAATAAAAAAAAAAAACGTGAAAGGAACATTCGCCATGTTTGACATAAATCTATAAATCCAATCCAATAGATCCGTAATACCTAAACTAAGGCCCGCAGGCTGCGGGTCATATCTGAGAATATTTAGCAAATGATAGAATATCATAATAGCGCCACGCTCTAAGAACTGGCGCGAAAATCCTTGACGACAACAAAATAGTTTGGGCAAAAGAAAATAGTTATTACAGAAAGTTACGGCGATCCACATATGATTCAGCTACAAAAACGTTCTTCAGTATGCAGTCAAATATTTCAGGCTCAAAAAGGTCTCAACAGCCACATGAGGAGACACACAAAAAATGAAGAGTCAAGTATTCAACCCCCTGGAAGACATAAATCAAATGTCATAAGTGGTCGTATTCGAATTGGATAGACTAGCCTAACTAGACTTTAGATCTATATTAGCAGAAATATGAACCCACCCTGAACCCCGCCAATATTTTTATTTGTCATAATTTTATCAAGTTCATGTTTCAATGTCGCATTTTAACTAATTGGCCTCAACGCAATACTTATATCTATATCTACTAGTCTATAGAGTCTATATAGACTAGATCTACCCATAGACTATGGATCTACCTACAACCTTTGCTTCGGAAATCTGGCAAGACTGTTGTTGCACTCTGGGAGTATTGAGGCGCCATCTTTATTGTAACATTGTTTTGAGTGACATGCATGTAAAACGGTTGAAAATATTTTAAGGAAGACTAATCTAAGTAATAGATTTTAACAAGAGCACAAATTTTACACCGATTATTATGCATTCTGAATCATCTAGATTTATATTTTGTGGATAATAAATAACAATATTGGTAAGTAATCCAGATCTTTGAATAGGATTTAATATTATTAATAAACATCGTCAGATCACCGGATTGATTTCATTGATAAACAAAATCTTAGATGTCATAGAATCTGAGTTAGGTACTTCGATAAAAATTTCAAAATGATCACAATGCAATGGAACCCATTTAGTTAGATAGAGCTTGAGAAATGCTTTCCAATGATACCAATTTTATATTGCTGAGTTAATTGTGAGGGAAGTTATTAAATTTTTAGTGGCCAAAAATGAGCCTTCTTTAGCCTTTGTAAATAAAAAAAAAATCTGTGACCAGTCTTAAAGATATGGGGTTGAAACTTCACACTCTTTTACATTAACCAGTATTCTGTTAAAATAAATTAAAAAAAATAAGACCCAGCAATAAAATCTTTGAAAAAAAGTTAGTTAATATATAAAAAAAAGCCTTTGACAAAAAATAAAAATATATGTGATTTTGTCATCATATGAGCCCAAAAATCACAAATAAAACAAATCAGAGATCTGTATTGTGTTTTATTTTGTTTAATTATAATTCTACTGTATTTAAATAGCTATTTATATGCATCAGATAGATAATTCTTATAAATTATAAATGAAAATAGCACTGCGCAGAAAAATATTTCCTAAAATTTAATTACTATAAGTTTCATAAACTTCATAAAAAAACAGTTTTAACCTTTTTGTAGAGCACTGCCGGCACTGGCAATTAATCATTTTAAAATGTCTTAATTTAAATGCTTTAAAAATTAGATTGTAAATGAAAAATTTCTTGCTTCGGACAATAAAATAAAAAAGAAACCTTGCGATTTTTTTAGAAGTTATTAAAAGATTTTTTACTTGAATTTTTGTGCAATAATAGCTCATCATTTTAAAAATATAATGTACTCATTTGTTAACTGTTAATTTATATGTATATTAATAGAAAAAACCAACACACAGAAAAAAAAATTAATTATTAGTTCGCTGAGCTAAAAATATGAAAAAAAAATTTTAATATTTAATATTATTTTTTAAAGTAATTAAATTTTTACTTTTAAATTTGCAGATTACAAAGTCATTATAATAAAGACACATTCCCTCTCCATAATCTAGCATTCAAACACTATAAAAATTAATCTAAATGAAAAATTCCTATGTGTGCTTCTAAAAATAGCTCGTGATAGACAGAAATTGACCATTTCCAGTAAATCACAGTGTTGGTTGTTACTAAAAATAGATTTTAACCATCAACTTTGAAAATTAATATCTAAAGAGTGCGCCAAGCTACAAAGTTCAAACTTAGCACACATATATATATTAACATGCTAAATTCAATAGAATTAGTGAGATTGTTGTAACCATTAACACTTTTATTTTATTTAAAAAAGAAAATTTGGTAAAACTTTACATCGCAGGACCCTTATGAAGAATGTTACACAAGTGGCAGCACCGCACTGTCTATCGCTACGGTAATCAGGTCACAAGGTCACTACCGGCTAGACGGTGTCGGTAGTATCATGTAGGCCTAATAGTTCGTGATAGATCTAGTCATTCGCTAATGATATGAAAACTCTGGATCTATATTATGTAATAAAAAAAATATTTAAAAGGCTATAAAAAATAAATAATGAGAATGAATTAATCTTTATTTTTTTAATTTGTTTTTTTTTTTTGTTTGTTTGTTTCACAAAGGTATGGTACCGTTATCCTATATATGTACGGGTTATAGGCCTATATTTATATATTTTTGCTGACACTTATTTTTTTTTTCATTTGTAATGTTTTACAGACCTAAATTATTATTTTTTAATTTATTGATTTAATGTAATTTTACTTTAAAATTAAAGTAAACCATAGTCTATGAAGTAAACCAATCATACTGGGTTTCATATATGTGCAACATATTCTTTATTTTATTTTCAAATTAAATTAAACTGAATGGGTTTCCTTATAAGTACAGATATTTATCTGAAATCCACGCATTTTCAATAACAGTAGCTAGATGGGTATACCGCTAGATGTTTATGAAGAGTAGTGTGTAGTCTAACATATGCTCGCCCCTCCTCCTTTCACATTCTGGACTTGGAACCAGACAACGGAGGAGTTACCGGCATTTTAACTAAAATGTAACTGTTTTGTTTTTTTTTATATTTAAAGCTGGTAGAGGAGACATATGCTATACAATACAAAGGCTCAGTGCTGATGTAAATGAAATAAGTTGCAGTTGAGTGTTTCTCCAGTACTGGTGCCAAAAAGTGTCACATTATGCTAAAAATTAAAGTTGAAGTTTTTGGTTTCATTTCAACTGTATTCACTTCTTCAACCAGTTCACTTTAAGAATTTATCAATAGAAAATGAATTGCAAGATGTAGATTTTGACAGCAGTGTCTATTCAAGGGGTACCCCCTTTTGCGTCACAGGTGCATCACCGGGACACCACTTGATAATTTAAGAACTACCAATTGATAAATTCATTGTATTTTAGCATAATATAACTGTCTTTATTGTTACTAGTCTTTAGATACTGAAATTTATGCTTTTGCATAAAAAAAGTGGATTTGAGCTCAATTCAAAAATTGGGACACCGTAGCACCTGTGACACTACAAGTTAAAGTTTTTTAAAAAGATATTCTGTGAGAATATAGAAATTATTTTATTTTTGCACTAGAGTGATCCATTAGACTTATTATTAAGTTCACTATTCTAGTCATAAAGTACCCATTTGTAAAAATGCTGCTTCAATTTCACAAAATGTTGCGGGTGCTTCATGGGACACCATTTTTTTAAATAATGTTTAAAAGTTTAAATTTTTGTTTTATCTGTGCACAAGTAAATTGTCATTAATATTTTTAATGATTGACAAATATATATTTTATATGTTTTGTTAGTTTTAACACACAGAAAAAGGTTTAAAAAAAAAAAAGAAAGAAAAAAGGCATAAAACTGTACACAAATTTTATTCAGAAATCAAAACCTTCCACTCTCCACTCTCTCAAACTATTGCCATTTGGTATCAACATCACTTCAGTAACAATCATGTCTGCATACACTAATTGTATGTCCTGCACTTCTGGGTATACAAATATATCTCTTTTATTTCTGTGCCTTTTTTAAAAATTTATTCTGCGCTGATCATCCAGGACTTCTGTCACAACTCCTGTTAGAAAAAATTACCAGCAATGTTGAAAAAGTTAATACTTCAATCTAAAATATACTTTGAACTTGTTTATTGAATGTAAAAGGTACACAGTACAAAAAAAATTATACCTGGATAGAATATTTCCCCATACTTGACAATCACACAGCTATTTACAATGTACTTTTGATTTGTGGAGGACAATGTTTGGGCCTGAAAAAACAACAACATGGGGCTGAAATACTTAAATTCAACTGAAATGAGTCAAAAATTATTTAGCAGGGTATATTATTAAAAAAACAACTTATACAATACAGGTAACATAAGATTCAATGAAAAATGTTAAAATGCTTATACTGTATGTAAAAGCTCTTTACCTTTGAATTTGAGCATATGGGACTGACATCCAAAGAGGATTCAAGATTTGATTGAGATTGCACCACTGAAGAAAAAGAAACAATTACATTTAGAAATCAGTTAAGTAATTTTAAAAAGAATAATATGTTTTCTCGGATAATTGTAAAATGGCTATTTAAAAAATATATAAATAAATAAAAGTACAGTACTTACCATTCTGTTTCTGAAGTTTGAACATATTCCAAGATCCACATATTTCATCATGCAGGCACTGACTGCCATCTGAATTTCTGCAAGGAAAGCAGAAACAGCTTCTTTTTCTGTAGGCAATATTGTAAGGTGTAATACCTCTCACTGCATGGACTGACCTCGATCCCTGAAGGCTTCGAATCTTTTCGTTGGACCTGTCAGGCCTGTCTCGATTGATTTCTCCTTGTTCCACAAGGAAAAATGTTCTTTTACTTGTAGGCTCTGCCTTTGTCATGTTTTCTTTTGCCCAAAGGAATAGCCCCTTTGCATCAGAAATAATGGCCATTCTTCTTTTAATGGCCAATGTAGCATTTTTTTTAACAACACCTATTTCAGCATCGCATGGCCCTTTTCCATGGCGACTACCGAAATAGTGCCTCTCTATGGACACATTTGTATCTTCCTTTGAGAAAGATAAGTCTACAAAATTTAATTTTCCTTTGTACTGTGCTGCACATCCATCACTAAAACTGATAACTTTAGTGAAAGCATGACCACGATTAGCTAACTCATAAATCACTTTCATTTGAAAGTGTTGTGATGCATGGCCATCATGTTTTAGGTCATTTGATAAAAAACCATGCTTTCTTTGACTATCAAATCTTTGTCTCTGTAGTAGCTCACTACTGGGTGAATAGTGACCTCTGTTCGAGCCCAGTGTGCACCTTGGATTTCATCCTGGTGGTGGCATGTGAAATTTTGACCAAAATCAGAAACTAGCAAAAGCCAGTCACATGGTAAATCTTGTTTCAAATCTGCAAACTGCTGCTGTTGCCAGTTAGCTGTAAAAAGATGAAGGCTGAATTTTTCCAAATCTTTCTGCATTGATGTTACTAGGTCATTGAAAGGGCCTTCTTTATTTACTGGTCGCCACTTTATTACCTTTCGCAGTGTACCATCACTCTGAACATACTCATCTGTCATCTTTGACCAGATGCTCCATTCTGCTAATTCATCCATGCAATTTTTTAAAGGCTCAAAATACTTGTTAATTAAATCCACACCACAGTTGCTACATGATCTTTCAATGCACTGCAGCTTATGAAAACAATTGGCATTAGTTCTTGGGCATAGAGTTAAGTCAAGTGATGAAGCTGGATTTTTTAATGTCAGCTCTCTGTGTCCTTTTTTGATTAGAAACTTATTAATGCCCTCCATATAAAGAAAAATCTTCATACAGAACTCACATAAGCAAGACTGCATCTTATTATGTTGAGTAGCTTTTGTCATAAATGGTTTCAATTTAGCAAACTTTGAGAACGATACCTTTAATGTGGGTGCATGAGTACTCAATTGAGTATATGCCTCCTTCAGCGTTTTCTGCATGAAGCGTTTAGGTTTTCCAGTTCGTGGACTCACAGATGATTGAGATGGATCAGTTCTTGAGACATCCTCTCTGCTGTAAAAGTTGTGAATTGTTTCCAAGGCATTTTGTGTAATGCAATCACTTCGTTTTTTTCTTGCTATGTTTTGTGATTTGCACTTGGACATAAAACTTCTTGAAAAACCAAAATGTTTGAAATGAGTAGCACAACCTCTGAATTTGTTATACTTAGTAAGGATGTTGTAGAGTACTTGTCTGCGAGCATTAGACATCTGACTCCTTTTTTTGCTGGTAGAGTGTAGATAGGTTTTGATGCTTTCATTAATGTTGTTTAGAAAGATGAGCTTTCTTCTCTCAGGTAGACGCAGAAAGCCTATGTCTTGGAGAGCTTTACTTCTTCTTGGGGAGCGTATTTGTGAGAGACCTTCAACAACTGCAGCATATTTCTTAGGTGATCTAGGTAATTTCATCAAAGCCCTTGAAACAGCCATTCTTTTTGCCACTGGAGTCTGGAATCCAGTACCAAGTGATTCGCCAACCTCTGCAGAGTTGACACAAAGGGGACTATTAGCTTGTGGACTATTAGCTTGCTGTTTTCTTTCTTTGCGTTTTCTGTTTATCCAGGCTTTTTCATGTGGGCTTAACTTGGCCCTGTATGCAGCTTTTCTCAACCTCTCTTTTTCTCTTCGCTCTAAAACAGCAGCACGTGTTTCAGGTTTTACTTTTTTTCATTAAGAGGGAGACCTAGTTCTTTCTTTTTTTGTCTGCATTTTTGTGTTCTTAAATTACTTAAAAGTCGAGCTCTTTCTCTCTTTTCTGGTGTAATATTTTGTCTGTAAAGCACACTTCGTTTTCTATCCTTTTCCTTGAAAGCAGCAAATTTTTCTGGATCAGCTTGTAGTTTTTCCCTGTGTCTTCTATACCTTATAGTACTAGGTGTCAACCCAGAAACATTATTTTGAGTGACATTTTTTAGCGACACAGGCTCTGGTACTAGTACATTTAGAAATGACTCAGGCTCTGATGCTTGTATATTTAGAGAGTCTTTCTTGGCTTGTAAACGCTTTGAAACTCTAACAGATAGCTCCATTACTGAAATCTGTAATTGATAAAAATTTATTAGTATCAAAATAATTAGATCTATTATGTACTAATAGCACTCGTAAACATATAATATATATTGGTGCATTATTTAAATCGAGTCTAGTAATGCCCATAATTGCTTTATAGGGATATACTCAATGGTGTAGGACTAGTACAGTTAATTCATATTATATAACTTAAGTTACAATCATTCAGTGGTAGACTAAAAGAACTGAATACAATATTCTGTATAAAAGATACAATGGAAATTAAGTTAAGGTTAAATCAAAATTTTCTAGATACAATCTACATTTCAATATAGGTCTATAAAAAATACTATAATATAGAATTATAGATCTAGATTATTCTAGAGATAATTGTCTATTGAAAGAAAGAATCTATTATTTATTATCTATAATTAGATTCTAAATCTAGTCATTAATGACCTAGTCTAGAGTCACGAGTCTAGATTCATTATAAGATATAATCTAATTCCCTAATAATCTACTTATTTCCACTATCTAGTCTAGATCTAAAGTCTAAATCTTGATAATGAATTACATAATTAGATCTAGGTTTAGAGTAAATCTAAAATAATCTAGATAATGAATTACATAATTAGATCTAGGTCTAGAGTAAATCTAGAATAATCTAGATAATGAATTACATAATTAGATCTAGGTCTAGAGTAAATCTAGAATAATCTAGATAATGAATTACATAATTAGATCTAGGTCTAGTCTAGAGTAAATCTAGATGATGAATTACATAATTAGATCTAGATCTAGGTCTAGTCTAGAGTAAATCTAGATGATGAATTACATAATTAGATCTAGGTCTAGTCTAGAGTAAATCTATATGATGAATTACATAATTAGATCTAGGTCTAGTCTAGAGTAAATCTAGATGATGAATTACATAATTAGGTCTAGATCATTAGGTCTAGATCTAGACTAGATTAAGTTTTAAAGACAAGTGTCCGAGATGCGCCTCAAACGGAAAATCAATTAGATCTAAATATTCTTTACAGTATTAAGTACAAATTTTTAATTATTTAATATTTCTTAAACACTATCGTTTTATTTATTTAATGTAGCTAATATTATCTGATACTGTAAAATCTTTAACAAAATATCACTAAAATCTATTTGGACTTAACAGACGCAAACTAGGACACCATTTGTAAACAAACGAAGTGTTGTCCACTGAAACGCCCCAAACGATGATAAGTAAAATTTCAAAAAAATATATATTGAAATATATCAAAAAATGTTCATTTAAAATTATTAATTATGAAAATATTTTATTACATTTATAAAAATCATTTAATCTTGATTGAAACTTTCCATGAATAAAGAAAACTTAATATACCCTGAACTCGTACTAGACGCTACACGTGACGTCATAATTTATGCATGGAAAACACCAACACGGGGTCCCATGGAACGCCTCAATGCCTAACCCAATTTACTTCTCAAAATAAAAAAATGTAGATTATTTTTAATTCTTTCACACGTCTACTATTACATCAACATAATTGTTTAGGAAATATAAACTTTTTGTTTAGTAACAGGCTTTAAAATTGATTAACTTTATGATTTAAGACTAAATTGTATTCAAGACGCTTCACGTGACGTCATGATTGAATGGCTAAATCTAGTAACCTCGTACTAAAAAAAGCACTTCGATTAGGATATTGCAATCAAACTTATTCGTAATAAGCTTAAATTTCAGTAGAATAATGAAATATCTACGTACCTGATGGGTTGTTGTTCCACAAAAGATCACAAAAAACAGTTTAAATGAGATGTTTGTACAAGATTGCCGGCGATTGATCGTGTCGACGCTTGGGGCGCATCAATGGTTAATTGTGGGACACGCTATTGTTTAAGTACTCCTGTTAATTACTACGCTAGTATTTCCAGCGGAAGCGGCACTTTTTTTGTTCTACACAATACCTGTGATGCTCAAAAGAACTCTCATTCATAAAAAGTAGTGTCGTGGGAAAAATAATCCCATTCTTAACACACGCAGCACAGGCGCTTCATCTGGGACGCCTCGACCTATTTTAAGCTCGTAATGCATGTTTAGAAAGCTTTTAACAAAAAAAAAATACTTTAAAAGAAATCTTTAATGCTTGTTGTAACAGAAATGCAATGTTGAGCATATTATTTATTTCTTGTTTACAATTCATAGAGGATTGTAATTCCGTATAAAGTGGGACACATCGCGATGTGCCTCAAACGCCTTTTTGTGGCCGTGTTTAATCAATACTTTGATAACCTTGAGAAAAACTAAATAATGACATTGAAATATGAGGATCTTGTTAACATATCCCAACAAAGATGGAAGTTTTATGCCCCTTGGTTTTAGTACGATATTAATTCAATCATACTATGGTGTTCCGTGTTACATCAAAAGCCGCCATTTTGGGTAGTAATTTCACACATTTTTTACAATTTCAATATTTCCCTAGCACCTTATGAGCTCAAAATATCAAAATTTATAGATTAACCATTTCTTAATGCAATGTAATGCAAATTGTCACATTTGAATAACAATCTTAAGAAATACGGACTTTTTAGTGAACCAACACCTAGTTGTAACCAGTACTGGAGAAACACTCAGTTGCATTTAAACCATATAAACGAATATAGATATAAAAAAAAAGAGATGAAAGCTAAGCCTAAACTAGAAGATGTTCAAATATAAGAATATTTGTGATTCAGTTCTAACGTGTGGCTCTCAAGCATAAAATTTAAGAAAGTAGGCCTACACTGGAGTCACAGTGGAAATAACACGCTAAAAATTTACCCCACAACTAAAAAAAATCCAGTTTCATTGAACAGTGGTCTTATTTCTGCCAGATCTCTACAAATGTTTTTTTTTTTTTTTTAATTATTTCAAGTTGTGAAATCCACCGTAAAACATACAACGCTCAAATATTAATTGTATAGAGGCTTTTGTGTAAAGAAAGATACATAGATTACCATGACCATGATGTCCACTTTTGTCTTCGGGAACCGATAATAAATGAGCGCTCGGTGTTAATTTGGGATAGACATAGTTTCGAGCTACATCATTAATTGTATGTATGAAGAATGATATATTTAAACTATAGCGACTACTTTTATGTCCACATAGACTTCGCAAATGTCATAATTAAATTAAATACTTATTTCAGCTACACTAGAGTGAGACTAGAAGCAACTCTAAGGCTTTTACATAAAACCAGTGAAGTGAATTGATATCAACTGTATTAATAGATAATGATAACATATGTCTCCCCATTTTCTACACTGATGTTTAAGTGAATTACAGCTAGGTACCAATTTATGATCAAAGAAATATTTATAGAGACAAAGTCAAGTGACGTAAGTTGTAACTTCCAATGTAATAAAGTAAGCATTAAGTGAATAGGAAACTATGAAAAAAATAATCAGTTGGGAAAGTGAGAAGCAGATAAGCTAACGGAATCTATTAAATTATGTCATGACATGAAACTATATGAGACAACTAAAGAATTGAAAAGATTGAAACTCACACTGGGTTTTGTATCCGAATCAATCAGAAATAAAAAAGGGAAAGCGACGATGCGATGTTCACTGTTGGATAGCTTGATAATAAACTGCCCTAACTAAAACGTGGACATGTGACTTAAGACAAACAAACCAATCATGCAAATCTGTCGTGAGTTATCCAAATGTGTGTGATTTGACCATTTAAGTGAGGGTTACATGAAAAAACAGCAGGGGGTGTGATAGGAAGGGATGTGTGGATGTTGACAGTCTAGCATGTGGCGAGGGAGTTACGCAACATGTCCATCTGTCTTATATGGCCTGCGGGCTCATGATGTATTGTATGTATTGAGTATGTAAACCTACATTTATTACTTAAAAAGATTCATGCATCTTCAACTGTATAGCTTTTAAAAAGAAACATTTTAGATATATAGACAGAGATGAGGTAGAGAGATAAAGGATAGATAGATAGATGGATAGAGAGATAAATAGATAGAGAGAGAGATAAGTTAGACAGAGAGAGGATAGATAGGTAAAGAGAGGGATAGATAGAGAAAGGATAGATAGATAGAGAGAGATAAGTTAGACAGAGAGAGGATAGATAGGTAGAGAGAGAGATGGATAGATAGCGAGAGATAAGTTAGACAGAGAGAGGATAGATAGGTAGAGAGAGAGAGGGAGGGATAGAGAAAGGAATAGATAGATAGAGAAAGGATAGATAGATAGAGAAAGGATAGATAGAGAGAGAGATAAGTTAGACAGAGAGAGGATAGATAGGTAGAGAGAGAGGGAGGGATAGATAGAGAGAGAGAGAGAGAAGTTAGACAGAGAGAGGATAGATAAATGGATGCATAGAAAGAGAGATACGTAGATTTTGTTTATTTATCTAGCTAATTATTAGAATAATTAAATAAAAAGTGTGTTTATTTAAATAAACTATATAAAAATCCCATTTGTATAGTTATTTGAAACATTTTCACCATTTCCTATTTATTTGCTACGCGCGTGCTTTACTGCCCCGTCGGCGTTGTGTCTTACTGTAACCAACGTATAGGATCTCTGTTCTCCGGCGCAATAGTTCTTCTCACGTCTGCTATCAAACTCGCTAGACGGTCGGCCATAAAACACGGACATATTGACACCCCCCCCAATAAAAAGTGGGGTCAATTAGCCTGGTAAGGAGATGGTATCAGCATCATACTTCTATTCGGTGCTTTTTTTTTTCTAAAGAAATAGGTGCCGGTACTCACTAATAAATTAATAATAAACGTTAAAATACAAGAGAAGTAATATTTTTTCCCAAAATTGAAAAAGGTGCCGGTACGCCGTATATACATTCTATTTACATACATGCGAATGTTTGCTCTATCCCTACGGCTATGTGGCTATCGTCCTCTAATCTTGTCCACTTTTTTTTTAACATATCTATGCCATCCAGTAATTAAGGTCAATCCTCTTAATACCTACGTCGTTCCTTTCCTCCATTTCTCCCCATTGGACAGTTTGGCACATGACATAGCGCTAGACAGAATGGAGACCCCCCCCCCCCCCCACCACCTACCAACCCCGACCCACCCTCACAGACACCTAAGTAATAATCTCATTTGTAAGAGATACATTTTGTTCAACAGGCCTGTTTGTAACTTTGTTTTGTTATAAAAGGGGCGACTCTAGGCTACCCACCACAATCTTAGTGCAACAGTGGAGAGAGAGGAACCGCATAAAAATGCGATCGTTCCTCCACATTGCGGCCAATTTGTCAAAATCAGCTGGGCTCTCCACTGATTGAATTCCTATTAGAAGAATTAATACTTGCCCTCCGTGGAGGAGAATGCCGGCCTCACAAATAAACATGTACCTTATAGGGCAAGAGGGAGCCACCAAGAGGCGATTAACACCTGCCATACTCCAAAACTTGGCATCAGCTGCACTAAAGTCCTACCCATCAGATGCCATTTTCTGCTACACCGATGGGTCGGTAATGCGGGACCCCGATAGATCTGGGTATGGGGCCCTTATAGACTACACAGACTGTACAGAACCAGAGATGCCGATTTCTTCGTCTGAGCTTAAAAGGGTTTTGAGGCGCCAGCCAGACAAGTCAGTCTTGAACACTGTTCATCATTTTGTTTATGTTACAGTATTACAATTAGTTAAAAAAAACTCGTAGAAAACAAAGGTTAGCTTATTTTAAAAAATTGACATTACAATAGAATTATTTCAAAAATTAAACTATTAAGAATCATAAAGAAATGAATAAACTAAGACAATTGTTTAGAGCTAGAGTTTAGAAATATATTTGTAAACTCAATATCTAGATTAAACCAATGGACTAAACAATGAAGTAAAAAAGGTTGGCCTATCTTCTTCTTCTTCTTTATATTACATAGCATCGATCAGTGTAGTAACAACATGTACCTTGTGTCCGAAATAAATGTAGTAAATTAGATTCAAACTGTTCTATAGCTTACATTGTATGGAAGAAAAGTCAAGGAGATGAAACAAAATAGCGACATGACTAGTTTTATAAATCGTTAGTTCATGTTTAGTAGTTTATGTTTGTTCGTGTCCATACAATTAGTCGTTTTTACTGAAATGCACAGGGAAATAGGAAATTAATACACACTGGGGGAATTCTGGTGCCCCTCTCCACTTGGTGCCCTGTGCGGCCCGCACCACCCGCACATTGGTAGCTACGCCACTGCATATTACGGTCGGCAACTTCGTCATGGTTAACAAAATGTCCATTTGTAGCGTACTCGTAATATAAAAATCCAGTTATGGATTTACGGCAGTACGTCAACCCTGTGCCTATATTTCCGCAAACCTAAAAATATACAAAATACACATTTTTTGCTTGCATATTTAATAATTATAATTATTTTTAAAGTAGAAAAATAAGATTACATACTCTAAAAAAAAAACGAGAGCAGAAAAAAATGTATTTCAATACGTATTTAAAAGAAACAAAACAGTTAACACACGATTAGATTTATCACGATTAGATTTATAATATTATTTTTTTAGCAAAGATACGTAGGTCTGTAATTAATTAATAATATATTAATAAAAATTCCCCAATTAAAAACATAAAATACCATCTAAACATTAATAGTTATTCCAAGAATAAATTGTACAAAAAAATCTAAATCTATATTACATAGATCTACGATTTAACGTACTAAAAGAAGAGAGAGGGGGGGGGCAGTGACCGGGCGCGCTCTGCGCGCGAGCAGGTGAGGTCACGTCAGTACGTCATCATACGTGCGGATAGACAACTGCCAAATAATTGACCTGAAAAACTAGGGTCCTGCGATGTAAAGTTTTACCGAAAATTTTACCCTTCTTTGTCTTTGTTAATTTTAATATCAAATATCTTTAAAGTGCGCCAAGAGAATTTAATGAAATTTGAAATATACACATTTCATAATATGATAAATTATTGTATCAAACAGCATTGTTGTAACTTTAATGAATTAATTTAATGAAATTTGAAATATACACATTTCATAATATGATAAATTATTGTATCAAACAGCATTGTTATAACTTTTATAGGAAAAAAGTTGTAAAAATGTCAACTTTCACATAAACTTTTGTTAAGAAAAATTTAACAGATTGGCTTCAAAAGCAAATAAAAATGATCTCTGATATCTTATGTTTACAAAAAGTAATCATAATTAGTCCTCAAATCAAATACAATATGCTAAAACTTTGATGGAAATGACCACCCCTAAAAAAAGGGTAAAATGTGTTGACACACTTTTCAGCCATTTTTTGGGAGAAAAAAAAATGGATCTAGGTCAGTTTATCGAAGTACCTATCTGAGTGTTTCTCCAGTACTGGTATCAAAAAGTGTCACATTTAGGTCAAAAATTAAAATGGAAGTTTTTGGTTTCATTTTAAGTGTATTCATTTCTTCACCCATTGTACTTTAAGAATTTATCAATAGAAAATGAATTGGAATACTTACATTTCATTTCCTCAGCAGTGCTGGCAAAAAAAGGCTAAGGGGTACCCACTATTCACTCTATTGCATTTCAGGTCAGGTGCATCACCGAGACACCATTGATGATTAAAGTACAACTAAATGTTAATTTGTTTGCTTTCTTAGCATAATTTGAATGTTTCTATTGTATTAAGCAGCTAGATAGAGAAATTGAAGTTTTTGAACACTTACGTAATGTTTGCACTCAATTTAAAAATGGGACACCGTAGCACCTTTAACACTACTGGTAAAAGTTTTTTAAATAAGATTTTTTATAAGAAAATAGAATTTATGCTAAAATTGCATTATAGCTAAATATATTGCCAATATAGGCTATTATTTGCTGCAATATCTCAACAATAAGAATAATTCAAGCATTTATTATAACATAACTATTATATCACAAGATGTTGCAGGTGCTACAACAGGACACCAATATGAAATATATAGTTTTTTTTTGTTAATACATGCTGAAATAAAAAAAAATTTAAAGTCTGTAAATACATTACCAATTATTCTTTTATCAATGATTCACAAAATAGTTTTCTATAACCACAAATGAATTTACTAGACCTTTGTGTGTGTGTGTGTTCAATAATCATTTAAAAATATATTAGACATAACTGCCTCAAACATGACCTAATCATAGACTAAAGCAGCTTTATGACTTTCAATGCACCAAGCACAAGATCCAAAACTAGATTTACATATAAATTGAAATATAGAGTAGATTTAAATCTACTCAAGACCTTTATATAGATCAAGACTTGTTTAGTGTCCCTTGAAGCACCACAGACAATGATAAAACAATAAGGTTTACATTAGCTTAGATTAAAAAATAGTATTCTATGTATTTTAGATCAAACTTGAGAATAATAAGCTTTAATTCTCATTATAATTCAAAACTTTGGTGAGAAACTACTTATATCTAGATCTCTGAGATTTTCTGGTATCATTCAACATGAGGCGTTTCGGGTGCTACTATGAAAAAATGTGGGACACCATGTCTATTAATGTCTCCTGTTAAATACTATGTAGCCTTTTCCCAAGAAAATGGAGCTTATTGTGTACTAAGCAGTATCAGAGATACCATTAAGTAATTCCCATCTCATTAATAACTTTGTTTAAAAAAAATATTGTTCTTTTTGTTAAGAGCGTTTGAGGTGCTTTAACTGGGACACCAAGAGCTATTTTACTAAAATTATATAAATTTTTACATTTTTAAAGTTAAATTACACTGTGTAAATTAATCATAGATGCTTTTAGTAACAGAGACACAATTGGGAGCAGAATCCTTTACTTTGTTTACCATTGATAAAGGTTTAAAATTTCAAGTTAAGTGGGACACCATGTGATGCACCTGTGACTCATTTTTTACGCAACATCTAAGTAATACCAAAGTAACTATAAAATAAAAAGATAAAGATAATGCAATAACATTATATTGTTAACCTATTTCAACAAAAATGTCGAATAATCTTTGCTTTTGGTAGAATATTACTTCAACCTAAGCCTGGTATTCCATGTTACATCAAAAGATGCCATTTTGTGCACTATTTCACACATTTTCTACAATTTTAAAATTCCACAATGCATCTTTCAAGCTCAAAATATCACAATTTATAGATAAACCATTTCTAAGTAAAATGAAAAGAAAATTGTGACATTTTAATTATAATTTTTTGAGTTATAGACTTTTTAGTGAGCCAATACCTATTTGTCACCAGTACTGGAAAAACACTCATCTAGAGTAACTTACCTTTATCGAACAAGTTAAGCTCAGTCGTCGACATTTTTTATGTTTGAATTTGTGTATCTCCGTAAAAAATTAGACCTAGAAAAAAATTGATTGTATCTATGAATTCCTCCTCCATTTTTCTTAAAAATTAGACATGTTTTATTCTATAACTACTCATAGTTAAGCTTATATTTGATGTTAAAGTGGGTCAGGTCGATGCTTTCAAAAGCTTAAATTATCGAACACTGTTTTACCTTTATCTTATCTTATCGAACATATTAAGAAACTATCGAACACACGAAAAGTATGGTGTTTTAAAAGTGTTATAATCTTAAAATTTTGTGAAAAGTATGGTGTTTCAAAAGTTTTATAATCTTTAATTTTTTTTTATATCATTTTCGTTTTACGACATGTCAAGACAGACAGATTTTCGCACATTCTCCACATCGAAGGAATCTTATCAGCTCTGCTTAGAAACTGACGATACACATAAGTGTAAAGACACCAAGATAAAGGCACATTCCTCGTCCCATATGCTAGGACAAATTTGAACAAATACTCCTTCTTCCCTAGTGCTATTAGAGCATGGAATGGGTTGCCTGAGCTATCCAGGAAAACCAGTGACTTGACAGATTTTAAGTCATTGGTTAATATGCATGGCGTGTAGGACGTAATCATCTTATTTTTTGAAGTAACGTCTGCATTATATAAGATAAGTGTAAGGTGCTAATCCCAGTAACGCATTACCGACACATTACCGTACCGGTACTTATTTAGATCTAAGCTATTTTGAGATACAGGTCCCTTAATAAATCCAGATATTATTTGGGGTAGAGCCTAATAAGCTTTGATAGCCAATAGATAATCCCGCCCTACCCAAGCCATTGCAGGGCACAACAGTTTACGTGGTTGACCTAAAAACAAAACATACGCGGCTCTACATATCTAGCCGCTGATCTATCAAGCTCAGTGTATGTAACAGCCCAAAAGTGAGTGCTAGATATTTTTCGATCGGGCGGGGGAGGGGGGGGGGCTGAAAAGCTATGGTAGCTTGTGAGCTGTGTTACCCATAGATGTAGATAGATCCGCCCTCTCTAAACCACCTGGTTGACCAAAAAAAAACAACAACGTATTTTAGAGCACACTTAGTATTTGTCACACACACAAGCAACATATCTATATATACTACGTATCTATCATGTTTGTGACCTAATTAGCTGCTTGACCGTTGGTACTCGACTGATGGCTCCTCCCCCTTTCCCCTCAACATTGTTCTTACTACATCTTGAACAATGTTTTGGGGCTATGTTGATGGCCTGGTTTACACCAGTGTGTTACGCTATTACTGACCTTTTTTTTTTGTATGTTAGTGTGGTGGCTGCGTTTAGATTGAGGCTTGAAATTTACGTTGTTACTTTGCACTGAAAAAGTGTGAATGTTGGAGAGTGGAATTGTGTAAGAAAGAAGCGCGGGTAAGGGGGTGTAGGCAGAATAAGAGAGTGGTTAAATGTGTTATTGTTATTATTTTGTGTATTTGTGATGTTTCAAAGGAGTGTCTTTGTAGCGCATTATGAGCTTTATCTTACTTTATGTCAGAAAAAAAATATATAATTTTATAGACCCGGCGCCACATGTCTAGATCGAGAAGCAAAACTGACTCTATGTATTTGAGGCTGACGTCACATTCTAATGGTCGATCAATTCTGATCTCTCGATACAGTGTCTTGACTGTTTCTCTCCCCCCCCCAATCCATTTTTTTTACCTGCCCAAGACATTTTTATTTCAAAATACCATATCTACATTCTATACCTTCCCCTTTCGTTTTGTTATCTCTTCACATCAAGCGCTAGGTATTGGTTTATAACACATAATTCAGAAGTTAATAGAATGGGGCATCTGAAAAAAACAACACAACTGAATACATTCTACTCTTTTGGTCCCGCGGCTGTCGCAATAATGTTATTAGCATCAAGCTATATGTGTCATAAAATCAAGCTTTAAAATGGGTACAATTAGTGCATATCGATGTAAATCTATTTACTTAAAAAAAATATAGCACATTTACGGTAAACCATAAATAGCTGATACAAATTGTAACATATGAGTAATTTATATCTGTACTTTGCAATACATTATTTAAAAAAAAAAAACAATTAAAAAATATATAATTTAAATATTTTGTCTTCTTTGGGTTATATCCCTTTGATGTTTATTTTTAACATTAAAATGGTGTTCGATATTTTACGAAGCTGAGATTGCTTAAAAACAGCTACTATCGAACACCCCCTATTTAAACCTCAATTTTCATGTTTGGGTAGCAAAGGACAGTTGCAAATATTTCTCAGCCTAATTAGAAGCATATTATATAGGTTTTGTTTAGCTGAAGCATCATTGGCATTAAAAAATACCCTTAACCCGAGACTCACTTCACTCTTCCCAAGAGGTAAAAAAAAAAAAGTGAAATTTTATACCAATATTACCAATGCACTATGAATATAAGTAAAAAAAATTATCCTCTGGTGAAAATGAAACTAAATATAACTTAACTATAATGAAATGGACGATGCACAATAAGAATGGACTAGTTTCTTTATAATCATCGAAATAAAGGAGAATTTTAAAAAATACTATGGGGTGTTCGATAAGTACCTTAAAACGAAGATGTTCGATAGATGTAAGTTACTCTAGGTCTAGAGTCTAGATCTATCTAATTACCAGAAAATGCGAAATTTATTTTCCAATTACTGTATCATCGCCGTATGAATGAATAATGATAGATCTAGCCTAGCAAGATAGTGTAGATTCTTAGATGATATTAATGAGTATTAGGTTTTAACTATTAGATCTAGATAATTAGAATAATTAGTTAGAATCTTAGAAGTTAGTTACAATCTACCACTTGATCTACATCTAGCTAGGTCTAGTAAACTCTAGATCTAGATTGGGCAGAAGCAGCGTAGAATCGTAGATCATATCAATTATCTTGTAGTAAAGTCTAGATTACTCTAGATTCTAATTAATTCTAAATAAAAAAAAACTTATTTAAAAAAGGCTGGACTGTAGATCTAAATCTAATAGATGATTCTAGATAGGGCTAATATCTAGAATCTAGATCTAACTTCAAGATCTTGAACTAAATCTAGGTCTAGAGTATATACAGGGTATGGAAAAAGTCTGGAATTTCAAAATTCAGATTTCAGTCTTGGAAAAGTCTGGAAAATTGCTACTTTTCGGGGCAATTTTGTTAAATGTCTGGAAAAAGTCTGGAATTTGACCCAAAAAAATAAATTAATCCGATATCATTCAGGCGTTGTAACTAGTAAAACGCTAGGCGGCTAGATGTAGTTGGGCATAGAGGCTTCCATTAGGCCTACTAGATCTATTGTTATAGGGGAAAGCACACACTATCACAGCTTGTCGGTGAAATGCCAGCCAATTATTTATAGACAGTGTACTGTAGACTTAAATTTAGTAATAGATCTAGGCCTAGGCTGCCCTAGACTAGTTTATTATGACTGATGTTAGTCTATTATCTAGATGGTCGATCAAATTTCAGTTGGGCTACCTAAGGTTGGGAAGTTAGTTTTTGGCCTAGATTTATTTATGCATGCGAAAATCCCCCCCCCCCCCTTTTTTTTTTTTTTAAATTAAGAAAGCAAATATATCTCGTCAATGATGATGATGTAACATATAATATAGATCTTGAGTCTAAACTAAAAGACTAGGCCTCTCGAATGACTTACATTACTAGGTCTAGAACTAGATTTAGTCTTAATCTATGCCCGACTTAGATTACTAGAAATAACTAGATCTAGGTCTACTACTAGATTTAGTACCTAATTTAGTCTCGATTTATGTGCGAACACCCCCCCCCCACGCATTAAATAAAGAAAACAAGTTGTATTATATCTAGTCAACATAAAAATATAGATGTAGGTCTTAGTCTAAACTAAAAGACTTGGCCACAAGTACGACTTAGATTACTAGGTCTACAACTAGATTTAGTCTCGATCTATGCACTATTTCCTCCCTCCCCCCCTTTTTTTCCCCCTCTTGAGTCTAAACTCAAAAACTAAAATGACTTAGATTACTAGTCTACTACTAGATTTAGTCTTGCACTAAGTCTAAATTTAGATCTAGCATACTTAGCATAAAGATCTATAATTATAACATAATACATAATGATAATGAAACTAAAGCAAACATTCTAAACAAATACTTTGCATCAGCATTCTCAGCCCCAGGAGACAAAGACATATTACTGAATTTGAACCAAGTAGACAACATAGAAGATATAGTAGTACAAGAAAATGGAATTTAAAAACTATTAGCCAACACCAAACCAAATAAAGCTTCTGGACCTGATGGTATTCCAGCTAGATTACTCAAAGAACTAAGTAATGAGCTAGCCCCAGTGTTCAAAATACTCTTTCAGGCTTCACTTAACCAGGGCAGAGTACCAAAGGACTGGAAAGAAGCTAATGTCACCCCCCTATTTCATGTCATGGAATCCACATATTGATGAAACTACAAAAAATTCAAACAAAGCATTAGGATTTATTAAAAGAAATTTCTATAAATCAAATAAGAACATAAAACTAAAATGTTATTAGGCCAATAATAGAATATGCATCCTCTGTTTGGGACCCCTCAACTCAAGAAAACATTGGGAAACTAGAACAGACACAAAATAGAGCAGTGCGATTCATAACAAACGAATATTCACATTTGACTAGAGTAACACCTTTAGTAAAATCACTAAATTTAGAAAGCCTTCAGGACAGAAGGCTCAAAAGTAAAGTAGCAATAATACATAAAACACTGAACCATAATCTTCAAATACAAAAACAAAATTTAATAAAATACTCTGAAAGACACAAAGATAAAGGCACATTCCTCGTCCCATATGCTAGGACAAATTTGTACAAATACTCCTTCCCTAGTGCTATTAGAGCATGGAATGGGTTGCCTGAGCTATCCAGGAAAACCAGTGACTTGGCAGAATTTAAGTCATTGGTTAATATGCATGACTAAATGCATGACGCGTAGGACGTAATCAACTTCTTTTTTGAAGTAACGTCTGTATTATATAAGATAAGATAATATAGTATGGTTGATATAGATTTAGATCTTTAGTCACACTAGAAGTTGCAAAGGGAAAAGATCGTCTGTATAATGCCACAGAGAGATCTAGATATCAATATTATCAATTTTTATCCTGTTAAAAAAAAACAGGTCAATATTGACATAGGCATAGGCCTATTGTGAATTAAACATAAGTAAGCCACTATTACAAATTAAATTTAAATTTCATTATAGTTACTCTAACTCTAGATCTTTATTTATCTCCTCCAATAGAATTATACTAGAGGTAGGCCTTCTAACCTAGGCTAGTCTAAATAAGTCTTTACTTTTTAACTAGTATCTAATGTTTAAGCCACTAAAAATCTATATAAAAATTCTAAAACTATTATGAGATTTAGAATAAGATTTTACATCTAAGTTAGGCCTATTAAACTATATAGGCCTACTGTATATATTAAATTGCCCAAGTCTAAGTGCTACAAGATTAGTGACTTTTTTCCCCCCCTTGTTTCGTAATTGAAAATTATTATTACACCCTAGTCCAAACCTCCCACAGGACGGCGGGGGTTAGTTATTGGCTGGGTTTGAACCCAAGACCACGAATACAGCAGTCCAGAGCGCATACGGCATGCTCAGGTAGCCATCCACTTTACAGTTAGTGAGTCTTGAAAACATAAGATAAATGTCTGGAATTAATTTCACAAAAGATGTATGGACCATGTTAGTGGCATTGGGGTCCACCAGTATGTCTGGGGTCGTTGGGCGACACCAAGGGGGAAGGGGGTAAAAACGTTGAATGTTTTGTCGGTTGGTGGAGAGGCCAGCTTTATCAGATAGTCTAGTGGCATGATGCATAAAAGACTGCATCTGGATATGTCTTCTGCATCTCCAACTATCCACTAGTTTTCTAGTTGGGAGGTATTCATTCATTGGTTTTAGTAGAACATTACTTCAACCTAAGCCAGGTGTTCTGTGTTACATTTAAATGCCATTTTATGTAATTTTTCACACATCATCTTCAATTTGAAAACTTCATTATGCATCTTTCAAGCTCAAAATATCAATTTATACATCTAAGTGCAATGAAATGAAATTTGTTACATTTCAATTATAATTGTTTGACTTTTTAGTGAACTAATAACTTTTGGTCACTGGTACTGGAGAAACACTCATACTTGTTAATATTTAGTTTTAAAAATTCTATTCCTTTAAATTATTACTTATGCAGAAAAATCTTTCTTTTGTTTATAATAATTTTTTTATGCTCCATGAAATGAAAATAAATATTTATTTCTTTTTTTATTTTTTTAATTTTTTTTTCTTTCCACAGGTACAACTTTCAAAGATATTGGAATATTTCATTGTTTCCAATAAGTCGGATTAAAATATTTTTTTGTCTTCTGAATCCAACACAATATAGTCTTTAAGCAAAAATTATGTCGACATATAGATGTTTCACTTTTATTGACTTGATTAAGGTTTCCTATTAGAAATGTTGTGCCCTTAAAGGAAAATGCAGCTTTGACAATTTAAAAGCCTTAGGCTACAGACTGATAATGAAAGGAGCATATTTGATGTAGCATTAGAGTTAGAAATGGCATTTATACATTAAATTGTGATGGAAAAACATCTTAATATGTTGTAGTATATAGAGAACTTTTGAAATGTATACAGCCTGAATTCTACAAAGCATATCATTTTCTTGTAAATAATCACCTATAATTCAGGGCCACATCTGTTTCTTGTTATTTAACTAAGTGCCTTAGATCTAATAATAAAAATTGCAAGCTTTTTTTGATATATCATATCATTTTCTGGATCAAGTTAGTCAACCACTGATGCTATTGTCTTCTTTTATGGAGGTAAGTATTACACTTGATATTTTTATGTCTTGAAATAATAATTAATTAATTATACAAACTCACCAAATATAAGTTGTGAGTCATTTATTTACAGAAACAGTTACTTGTTATAAAATTTGAATAAATAATTTAAATAATGATTTCATGGAAAGGTGAAATGTTTTCAATTTAATTAGTAACTACATGGATTACTTAATTTAAACAGTTCATTCCCTGTGAAAGCATGTTATAAGATAAAAACCAAATGTTTGACATAAGAATGTATTCTTCATTAAATTTTAAGCTCTATTTAAAACATTTAGGAAAGAGAAAAAACACAAATAAACATAAGAGCATTAGCAATGTCAGTGTTATTAATACATTTATGAAGACAAAGACAATGTTCAAAAGGAAATAATGTTTCTAAGAAGTTATTGGATGTTCTTATAGTATATGTTTTTAATATGTCATGATTTCAGCTTTAATTTTTCTTAGACCTAACTTGCTCTAGAAAAAAAAAACTTGCTTTAAGAATTTGCTAAATTGAAAATGCAGACTGAACATAACTGAAAAAAAAAAGGTTACTGTTTCCAGATTACTATTTTAAAAAATATATTAAAAGCCAGAAAGTTTTTTGTCTTAATGTCAAAAATAGAATGTTGCAGTGGGATAGAATTTAACTCCTATAAACCCTAAAATTCTGTGAAAAGTAGTTGTTTTCTTGTCAACTTATATGAAAATGTGTTTCCTTTCTCTGTCCCATCAATTTTAGATTGGAGAAGTGAACATAACTTGTACATTTATAAAGTGATAGCAATAATTAAAGCAATAAAAGCTATCTATTTTAGTGTTGTTGTTTTTTTAGGAATGTAAGGAATGCATTACATAAAAAATACATTTTTTTTTAAATAACTTCCTTGCTATTACAGGTAATAATGCAGTTTTGATTGTAGTTTAAAAGTGATGGCTGAAAGCAATGTACCTAAACAAGATTTTGCTCCACCATGGCTCAAGTTTCCAACAGCGGATAATTCAGTAAGAAATATTTTTTTTTTAATTTATTATTTCAAAGTATTGTTCTGTTAAATGATTTCCAACAGTGTATTTACAGGGTTTCATTGCCCCTCCTGAAATTCCAAAATATCTTGGAAAGCTCTTGGAATTTAAAAAAAAATCAAAAAGTCCTGGGAATCTCCTGGAATTTTAAAATATCTCCTTGAATGTCCTGGAATTTCACTGAATTGCATCTACATTACGCATCTTCAGACCTTATAATTTTTTTTCCCTGTTTCATTTTGTGCCTTTATATTTACATCGAACTAGATTATGATCATATTAAGCACTGGGAATTTAATCAGTAGATCTAGTCTGGTGACCTAGACCTATATCTGTTTTTTAATTCTAGTTCTAATCTATTTCTAGTCTAGATCTACATTTCTTATTGTGTGTGGCACTGTGTTCAATCTAAGCTAGATCTAGAATGTAGCCTTATACAAGAATCGTAGATTTAATCTAGTTTAATCTAGTGAAGACTTGATTGTTCAATCATTGGACTGTTCTTGATTTAGTCTATAACCTGGTTTGTATTAAAATGCCTGAATGCGAGACATCATAAACATTGTTTAAGACATGGATTGAAGTTTTCACTGTCACTCAGTGTGGCTTGAAAAAAATATAGATCTCTAGATCTATCTAGATTTTTAGATTTACAAATCTTGGCTTCAGAAGCTTTTTGTTGTCATTATAAGAAACAAACTATCATTTCAAACATGGGTGAAGCAGCACTTTAATCGCATCTGAAATCCGATAAGCACAAGTGAGGGTCTGATAGATCAGATGGCTGCCGTAAAAAAAAAAAGGCTGTCACAGTGACTGTCACTTGTCCTACACCCAAAGCTATGCCATTAACTCAATTTATACAGTCAATTAAGAAGGCAATCAACACAAATTCTTTTGAGCACCTCAAAGGCTGTTTGCCAAAATTGAAAGCTTCATCTTAATTGCAAAGGTTTTGCAACCTTTTCAAAAAAAAATGTCAATCAGATGCACTATTGTTGGTTGCCCTTTATGGCCCAATTTAGCATGCTTCAGTCATTGTAGCAAAGATTTATGACACCAGCTGTTTCAAAGAATGTACTTCCGTTACAGCACTGCTTAGTGTAGATTTGACAGACATAAAAAGAATCTTCAGAATTAAAACTAAAGCCAGTGCTATGGATAATTTTTACATTTCTAGATGGAAAGCAGAAAGTTTCTGCTGACAACAGTTCTCAAACTCGTTCAAAAATAAAAAATTGCCATTCTCCAAAATTTAAAATGGCAAAAGCCCAAAATACTCTTTGAAAGATTTTATAGCTACTTAATTCATTTATATGCCACTTTGAGCATCTTGGTTCTTCTTGGCTTTATCAGTGCAGATGACTGTGATAGCATTAAATCTGAATTTACACAATGGAAAAATTCCATTTTAACCACAAGTTCTGCTGCATTCCAGTTCTTCATGTCACCACTGATAGACTGGATACTTTCTTTAGCCAGCTTGTGAATACTGAATTTTCTAAACTCTGGACAGTGATGACAGGAATTTTGTATACTATGAGTATGGTAATTTAATTTAATTGTTAAACCTAAATTACACCAACTTTAACTATTGATATTATATTTTGGCGCAAATGTAATGTCCTGGAATTTTAAAATTTCTCCTTGAATTTCATATTTACTTTGGTGCAGAAGCTCTGTTTTTAATATTTTAATAAAATTTTAATTATACTTTTTTTTTCTGTAATTCTGTAGAAAACTGCTGGGCAAAAGCTAAATAGCTACCAGAATGAAAGAAATCGCCAGCGACGAGAAGATCCTTATCACGCACGCAATGATTACAGTCGACTTCATAGACAAACTTCATTTGAATATCATGATGGTTTGTAAATTCATTCTTACACACTATTTTTTTTTCTTACCTTCAGCAGTTGATCAGCTAGATTTTTCACTCAGTTGATCAGCTAGATTTTTGACTATCAGAAAATTTTTTATTTTGTAGATGCCTTTGGTGCTCACCTGCAAAGTTTATTACATTTTATAGATCTAGTACTGCATTATCAGGCACCAAAAAAACATCTGCCAACTTACAAAGAGATCTTTTGATCTCCGTTCTTATCATTAATGGAATCTAAAATAAGCAAAATTGACAGTTTTAACTTTATATTGATCTTGGTCTAGATCTAGTATTTCACATTCAGTAGCCTACTATTCCATAGGGATTGTTAAAATACCTTTAAATAGCTTAAGCACATTAAAACCAATCAACTGAAAACAAATCTTTAATCTTTTAAAAAACTATTAGTGATTGTAGAGGATGCCTAAGCTTCATTGCTGACTAGTAGAAAATCTGAATTCTTTGAAAATGTGTCTGCATACCTTGTAAAAAAATCTCCCATTAACAAAACTAGATGTCACCAATCCACCCAAGCAGACCATTGCATCTGGTTCAAGTCTAAATTCAATTCTAGCATTAAGACCTATTCTTTTGAATGAATTTTCTGTTGGTGCTATTATTATTGAATCAGGAATAAAACACTAGAGACATTATGATAATAAAATCATTGCCAAATGACAAGAACAGCAACATTCTCATTACCATTTTTCCAGAAAAGTCTATTCATACTAAATGTGCAAATATTTTGAAAAATGTACAGGTCTTATATATTTTTTTGGATTGCTGCATTTTGGTATGTTACCTGCTTGAAGGATTTTAGTCTTTCCTCAGTATGTTTCTTTATATTTATGAAAATACACATTTGCCCCTCAAATACATATTTCCAGGTCTGGGAATACACATTAACATTTTGCCATGTAAGCATCTCTGTCTTATGTTTTACATATTTTTATATATTTATTTATAGCAAAACGATTTCCTCACAATCAAGGAAAATACCGCCACCATTCTGTAGATGATGATTATTATGGCTATCCTTATGGATATAATTACTATGCACCCAATTATGGTTATGAAAAATATGGAATGCAATACAGTTCCCAACCATCACTTGCCAGACAGGTCAGCAGAGACTCTAAGTATAGTCCAGGACGTTTTTCTCAAGTATGTATTTTCCTGTCTTTTATAATCAAACTTTATTTTTGGTCTATTTAGTTCTCAGTTGATGAGTTGGTGAGATCTATTTTCAAAAAGTAG
Organism: Biomphalaria glabrata; assembly: GCF_947242115.1. NCBI lineage: Eukaryota > Metazoa > Mollusca > Gastropoda > Planorbidae > Biomphalaria > Biomphalaria glabrata. Next base: position 23,513,526 of record NC_074715.1, read on the forward strand.
TGTTGTTGGTTTTTTTTTTACTGAAATTAACCAATTCTGAACAGGTAAATGGAGGAGACTTCAGTCCTCATTATGAATTATATGAACCACAGTATTATCATCAAAATGTGCACAAAAGAGGTCATTATGAAAAAGATCATCATAGAGATAGAGAAGATGATGGCAAAGGCAAGAACAAAGGCAATGAAAAAGAAAGACCCTTTACTGATGATTTTGTAAGTTTAAGCTTAATACATAAAATATTGTAAAAGTAAAATTCTAGTAATTCCCTAATATGCATTTAAAATTATCTATGTGAAGGCCATCTAACAATAAAGTATGTTATCTTATTTAAAGAATGAACGAGTTATAATTAATATAGAGATCAATTTAAATTCAATTAAAATTTCATTCAATCACAGTGATGTATGGTGGGGCTTTTTATTAACAATATGAGCAACTGGTAGATATTGACTAGGCCTAGCATCACAAAATGGTGTCAAATGCATACATGCCAGATTGATGACAAAATTACTTCTTAACAAGGTTACAAAGACAGTTTGTGTGGAAACACAAAGTCAAAATCGGCCCCCGATGTGATACAGCTAGGCAGGTAAAAAATCAATATTTTCAGAAAGAACATCAGAATTAAATTCTATCATAGACAAATAACAGAGAAGAATGGCGAAAGAAGGTTGATAGATCTTGTGGTGCCCCAGCGGTCCAGCAGACCAAAGGATAGTTGAAAGTGAATGTGAAGTTACATGCGAACCTGGCCTAACTGATGTCTTTTAATGAATATCTAATTGATCTAATTGTTTTGTAAATGGTCAATTCAAATCCTCAAAGAAAAGAAAAAAAAAACATTTCCGTAAAAAAAAAATTCCTTTAGTTAAGTGTTCTATGGCTGTAGTGTAGCACTGCAGTTCATGCAATAATATGAAAACCTACTTATTAATTGTTGTTTTAAATTATGTCCAACTTATATGCATACTTAATATTTTGGGTAAATGTAGTAGTTAGTAGGACAGAACTTACATAACGTAGCAATATAAATGTAAAAAAAAATTTGCATAAATGTGTTAAAAATATGGTAAATAGTCATCTCACCTTCTAAAGACCCTCCTATGTTTGTTACTGTTAATAGTGAATAGTTGTAAAAGTGGTGTATTTTTATGAAACAACGTTTAGAAAAGAAGTTCAGTAGCTGTTGCATCAGAACTTTGTTTGAACGGACTAAAATATTATGATGTTGGATTTTCGCTATCTTTTCTAGTTTACGAGATTTAAATGGGACGGACAGACATTTCACACAAAACTAAAAGCGTCCTTTTCCCTTTCGGGGGCCGCCTAAAAAAAAACATAACTTGCTGGTATCACACTTTTTTCCCCCTTGCAATAATTACACATTTGGTCTACTAGACTGTGGGCTTTCGAAGAACTAAAATTTAATAAGTGGAATTTAAACTAAGACAGGTAGTTACATTTCTTAAAATATGACACGCGCTAATTCCAGTATTTTCATTTTTTTTTTGGTCAAAAATGTAAACAAAACATATCTATAATCAGTTAGACTAATAAAACAATAAGTTTGATCACCGCATGTGATATTCAGATAACAATGGAACTTTAAAAAAAAAAAGGATCAAAACCAGACATTCTAGTCGCATTCTAGATCTAGAGTAGTAGAAGTCTGGCTACAGAGGAGAACCTAAGTTCAATCAAGACTAGTCTAGACTAGATCTATGTATGTATACTAGTATCTGTGTGCATTGATCTTCTCTGTTAGTATTATCTAAGATCTATACTATTATTATGCTAGTCTTTTAAGAATTAGATCTGTAAGATATTAATCTACTTATCTAGGCTGAAGATGAAGACTGAACTAATAAACTAGATCCATAACACACTTAAAAGACCAACAGGTCTAAGACTAGATCTAGTGAATACAATATTAGTTACAAGTTCCAACTTCAGCTTTCTCCTAGTTAACTAGTTGTAGATATCTAGATCTAATAGGATCCACTCTGTTGACCAATAAATAACTATAGCTCTAAATAGGTCATTTATTTGAAGTGGAGCTAACTTTTAACATAGTTACAGCAAAGTTTTAATTTATAACTGAAACACCAAGTAAATGTGGTACTACATTGAACAATTTATACTAATATAGTATACATATTGAATATGTATGAAAGGTAGAAACTTACATTTATATAAGTAATAGCAATTTTAGTAAAAGCAGAGTTTTTATAGTTGTTTTTTTTTCATATTGAAAGGAAATAATTTTTTTATATTTCTGTATTTAAAAAAAGCAGTAAATGTATTGCTATTTGTCTTCAGTAAAGATTATAGTTTTTTTTTATATGTTATAATATTTAAATTTTTTATCAAGTGAAATTGTTCAATCATTTAAACAGCTGGGTCTGCCATGTATATCGCTGCACTCTTTTTTAATATTCAAGACTAAGACATAGCCTTATTATTGATTAGAATGATGTGCAAATGTTTCCCCAATCTTTCTCCTACAAGTCAATGTATCAAACATTTTAGTGTATGCTGGAGTATCATATTAACTCAGCTTTAACATCACAATTTTTATATAAAAATAAGAAAAGAAGAAGTGATGAAAAAAAAAAAAGAGACTGCTAATCAGTAAGCTATCTATGCAAATTTACATTGATATTGGTTAGATACTTGGGGTATTGGTTAGATACTTGGGGTTTTGGCAGGCAGTATTTTGCCATCATCTGTAAAAATGAATATTTACTTGATTTAAAAAAAAACACCTATTTACTGGTTCTTCTTCATTTCTGACATTAATTTTAGCATCTGTTATTCCAGATGAATTAATAATGTTGGCTATCTAATAAACTGTTTTTAATTCAATTTATTTGATAAACAGTACAAATGTTGTTTGTTTTTATCTGTTAGCCTTCTCTAGTAGGATCTGGAGAAACAGCAAATGAAGTAAAACAAGCAAAACCAGGTGCAGGTGTATGGGGTAAATTAAACTTGTATATTAAAATGTGTATCTTTGGATGTCTGCTTCAATATTTTCAACTCACTCTGTCTGGTAAAAGTTTGTACATGTTTCTCCGATCCAATCTTGGATCAAGCTGAAATTTCACAAAATTATTTTTTAGCTTACAACACAAGGAATCAATAAAAAAAATTAACCAAGTAGCTAAGTATGGTAATTAATTATTTTGTTTGGTTTCTCGTACAAGGGAAAGAAACTGTACTTAACTGGAGTTGTGGTATAAGCTGAATTAGTCCCTTTTATATGTCGCTGCTCCAAATTGAAACAAACAATATATAACTATACAATCTTTTCAAGTCATAAGTACCTCACTAGCAGAGTGGTTAGCATGTCGGCCAGAGGAGGTGTTAGCCACGAGTTCAAATTCGGGTCATCCCACCACCTTTGTTTTTAAAAACCAGTTATGGTAAAATCCACCCTTTCTTTCTCAGTCCTCCCTCCCCATTTTCTCAACTTGTTCCAATAAGTGATAGGATCTTAGCATATTGAGAAAGCTAAAAGTGCAAAGAAAAATGATTGGTAAAAATATCATTAATCGCAGAGATTTATTGTTGTTGGTTTAGATCAGTGTTTCCCTGTGTTCCACGAACTACTGGAATAATTAACTAGTGGACCTACACATTAATTAATCTCTAAGTAAATGAAAAAAAAAAGTTTTTTTATTAGTTCTTTGTTAACAAAATGAATTCTATAACATCAAAATGTGATAAAATACAATATTTCCAGTGTCAGCATACCTTGTAATGAAAATTGCCTGTAAACAAAACTACTTTGATAGAACTGGAGGTCACTGACCCAGCCAAGTTAACCATTGCATCTGCTTTAAGTCTGAATTCACTTCTAACAAAAATTTCCATTCTTTATAATGAATTTTCTGTTGATGCAATTATGGAATTAGGAATAAACACTAGAGTCATTATGACTATAAAATCATTGCCAGATTGACATAGAAGGCAACATTCTGGCATATTCCAGAAAAATGTCTGACAAAGATTAAATGTACATACATTTTTAAAAAAGTGGCCATGTTACTTTATGCTGTGTAATTTTCTGGATTGCTGCATTTCTTGTTTTTTGCTTGCTTGAATGATTTTATGGATATCATGTCTTTCATGTGTACATTTCTTTATATTTGGAAAAATACACATTTGCCCCCTTAAATGCACATTTCCAGGTCTGGGGATACACATTTCCATTTTGGCATGTAGGCATCTCTGCACATTGACATTAAGTATATTGACAGAAAAATGGTGGAGTGTTGCCAACATGTAATTATTTAGTAGTGTTTGCAACAAATCAAGTTTTTCCTTTCTATTACAACTTGCAAGTCTATTAGCTATGTGAATGTAGTTTTTTTTTTAATGGCACTTGTTCCCTGGTATAAGTTTTTTAGAATTTTATTTTGTTCTAAGGCAATTGAAAAAAAAAGAATTAAATAAATTGTGTATATAATAGCATAATATATATATTTTTAATACACTGTTTTACTTTAATTAATGTTTCACAATTATATTATCCATTATAAATATTTTTTCAGAAAATCCACCAAAGTCTAGTAAAAATGAAGAATCCCCTGATCTTTCAAAAAATACTTCTCCAAACATTTATAAAGCGTTAGTACCAAGTAAGGTAAGTGTGTCGTGCAAGTTTACCAACTTATACAAATGTTTTTTATGTTTATGTACTGTTTCTTTAGCCTAAGGATTGTTAGAATAATATAATATAATCATTTAAACAGGGTAATCCAGTAAAGAAAAATGGTAGAGAACCTATTCGTATTAATGGATGTATCAGAGACTCGTCACCTCTTAGCCCATCTAATAAATCAAATAAGGAGGTAATGTGAAACATTTTATTATATTAATTAGCTTTTTAAATTTCCACTGCTATGCCCTTAAAATGTTTTTTTGAAGTCTCCAATTCCTTTACTTTCTGAGTTTGTGTACTTCCATGAAAAAGTTCAGGGTTTTGGTAGATTTAGATAAATAGATCAAAATTGCATAACCCTCTTCCCGATTTTCAAGTTCTAGCCTAGTTTCTGGGTATAACTGACTGAACCATCATTTTTAGAAAAATGGTAAAGGCCTGTATTTTGTGTCCACATCTCATAATCTGCATGACTTGTACTTTACATACACGCTAACCATGACATCATTTAATGTTTATTTAGATTTAGAATATAAACATTTTCATGTATGTAATCTTAATCTATATTATTTTTTTTTTTTTTTTTTTTTTTTTTTGAGAGCTTAATGTTAAAAATTTAGTTTAAAATCTACATCTAGAAATACCATTCACATTAAAAATAGTAGTCATCATCAAAATTGTATGTAAAGGCCAAGCTCTAATCAAAACTCTTATGTTGAGACCTCAGTCTTTTTAAAATTCTAAATTGTATATTGTAAATAGAATTTACACTAAATCTATCAATTTGTATAAGTTCTATTAATATCTATTTCAACACTTTTTCTGGTATGGGAGTTAAATAAAGAATCTGACATCGCTGTGACAATCAATGTATATAATTCTAAATATCGCAAACTTAAAAAAATCTGATTAAGATGAATGTAAAATTGATTTCTTATTTATTATAATGTAATAAGATTAGACCTTCTTGATCTAATATCGTTATAGTATCATGTTAAAATTAATAGCATACTCTGTATTATTATTTACTCTCTGATCCACTGGTGGAAAGTATTATACTTTAAATAAAATGGATGACATTGGCTCCAAATAATCTGGTACTTTAATAATGAGTGAATAGTAGATAACAGCCAATACTAGACAATTGGCATCAAACACATCAACAACTAAAATGTCACTCTGTACATCACCGTACAAAACTCTACTGTCTCTCTTTCTGGACTTGTACATAAACACCTGAGGACAGTCCCGGTCTCGACGCTCTCCGGTCTTGAACTGCCGCTTTCCTACACACTGTGCCACTCGTACACACATGCTTTTGATCACATGACCATAACATTGGTTATATTTGCGTGTAATCATGTAATCGTAGTACTGTCCCTTGTCCATGGCCCCGCTGACCTGAGTGATTCACGTGTGTGTCAGCTTAGCCTATAGTTAACCCTTTTACGCCGCCAATAGGGTCATAACAATATAAATTCAAGAGAAAGGGTGTTAAAAGTAAATGATTGATCAAACTTTAAAAAATCTGGCATATTGTCTGTTCATTCATAACTACATCTACTTCCTAGTTTTTAAGTCTCACAAATGTAGATACCAAATGAAACACATCATCAAAAAATTCTTCATAGATTTTTTTAATACTAGTTATAGGCCTACCACTGCATATATTTTATATTAATGTGATGTAATGCTGTTTTTTAGATCTAGACTTGTTTGGTTATTCATCTTTTGATAAGCATAACAATGACTGATTTATCAAATATACAAATTATACTATGTAATTATAACTGTTTCTTGCACAATTTTAGCAAACACAATTATTTCACAGTTTATAAAAGTTTATAGTTTGAATTTCAGGGTTTACTTTAAAAAGTTTTTCATTTTGTTATTATTATACAGGGCACACGTCACAGCCCAACTCCAGATCTGGCTATTGTGACACAGCCAAAGAAGCTTGGAGATAAAAAGAGTGAATTTCTTAGAGCACTTCGCCATGAGAGTATTTTACGTAATGGAGACTATCAAGACTTAAATCAAAATGCTATTGATAAAAAGCAGGTGAGGACACTTTTTCATTCAATATTTTTAGCTCTTTTTGATGAGGGCATAAATCTTTATTTAATATCTTAATGTTTTGTAAGGTACTGATTGATCATAGACGTGGTTTAAAAAGAAAATGTGATAAGATTGTTCAAAGATAATGTATGTCATCATGCACTAAGCTCATGTTCTAACATACAACAAAAATATTGGAATAATTGAACTGTTAATGATTACAAATATTGCTAAAAATCTAAAATCTGAAGAAAAAAAAAGTTTTCATTTGAAGGAGCTTGAGTTGTAGTGGTCCTCAAAGTTGTCATATCTCCTTTAATAAAATTTTTCTCACTAGTTCCATTTACATTTGCTTGGTTTCTCATTTCAGTTGCTAATATTCTTGAATTTTGTCCTTTAAATATTTTCCTGAATTCTTTACTCGCCAATAATTAAAACTTTTAAGTTTTAATAAACATCAGACTTTATAAATAGCTTTGTCAGCCTTGATAGATTTAAAAATGTAACTAAACATGTAAATTAGAGAGTCGGTTATTTAGTAGTGTCTATGCTGTTGTAAGCTAAAGTTTTAAAAAAAATAAGAACACTGTTACATGAGTGTTTCTCCAGTACTGGTGCCAAAAAGTGTCACATTATGCTAAAAATTAAAGTTGAAGTTTTTGGTTTCATTTCAACTGTATTCACTTCTTCAACCAGTTCACTTTAAGAATTTATCAATAGAAAATGAATTGCAAGATGTAGATTTTGACAGCAGTGTCTATTCAAGGGGTACCCCCTTTTGCGTCACAGGTGCATCACCGGGACACCACTTGATAATTTAAGAACTACCAATTGATAAATTCATTGTATTTTAGCATAATATAACTGTCTTTATTGTTACTAGTCTTTAGATACTGAAATTTATGCTTTTGCATAAAAAAAGTGGATTTGAGCTCAATTCAAAAATTGGGACACCGTAGCACCTGTGACACTACAAGTTAAAGTTTTTTAAAAAGATATTCTGTGAGAATATAGAAATTATTTTATTTTTGCACTAGAGTGATCCATTAGACTTATTATTAAGTTCACTATTCTAGTCATAAAGTACCCATTTGTAAAAATGCTGCTTCAATTTCACAAAATGTTGCGGGTGCTTCATGGGACACCATTTTTTAAAATAATTAAAAAATAATGTTTAAAAGTTTAAATTTTTGTTTTATCTGTGCACAAGTAAATGGTCATTAATATTTTTAATGATTGACAAATATATATTTTATATGTTTTGTTAGTTTTAACACACAGAAAAAGGTTTAAAAAAAAAAGAAAGAAAAAAGGCATAAAACTGTACACAAATTTTATTCAGAAATCAAAACCTTCCACTCTCCACTCTCTCAAACTATTGCCATTTGGTATCAACATCACTTCAGTAACAATCATGTCTGCATACACTAATTGTATGTCCTGCACTTCTGGGTATACAAATATATCTCTTTTATTTCTGTGCCTTTTTAAAAAATTTATTCTGCGCTGATCATCCAGGACTTCTGTCACAACTCCTGTTAGAAAAAATTACCAGCAATGTTGAAAAAGTTAATACTTCAATCTAAAACATACTTTGAACTTGTTTATTGAATGTAAAAGGTACACAGTACAAAAAAAATTATACCTGGATAGAATATTTCCCCATACTTGACAATCACACAGCTATTTACAATATACTTTTGATTTGTGGAGGACAATGTTTGGGCCTGAAAAAACAACAACATGGGGCTGAAATACTTAAATTGACTGAAATGAGTCAAAAATTATTTAGCAGGGTATATTATTAAAAAAACAACTTATACAATACAGGTAACATAAGATTCAATGAAAAATGTTAAAATGCTTATACTGTATGTAAAAGCTCTTTACCTTTGAATTTGAGCATATGGGACTGACATCCAAAGAGGATTCAAGATTTGATTGAGATTGCACCACTGAAGAAAAAGAAACAATTACATTTAGAAATCGGTTAAGTAATTTTAAAAAGAATAATATGTTTTCTCGGATAATTGTAAAATGGCTATTTAAAAAATAAATAAATAAATAAAAGTACAGTACTTACCATTCTGTTTCTGAAGTTTGAACATATTCCAAGATCCACATATTTCATCATGCAGGCACTGACTGCCATCTGAATTTCTGCAAGGAAAGCAGAAACAGCTTCTTTTTCTGTAGGCAATATTGTAAGGTGTAATACCTCTCACTGCATGGACTGACCTCGATCCCTGAAGGCTTCGAATCTTTTCGTTGGACCTGTCAGGCCTGTCTCGATTGATTTCTCCTTGTTCCACAAGGAAAAATGTTCTTTTACTTGTAGGCTCTGCCTTTGTCATGTATTCTTTTGCCCAAAGGAATAGCCCCTTTGCATCAGAAATAATGGCCATTCTTCTTTTAATGGCCAATGTAGCATTTTTTTTAACAACACCTATTTCAGCATCGCATGGCCCTTTTCCATGGCGACTACCGAAATAGTGCCTCTCTATGGACACATTTGTATCTTCCTTTGAGAAAGATAAGTCTACAAAATTTAATTTTCCTTTGTACTGTGCTGCACATCCATCACTAAAACTGATAACTTTAGTGAAAGCATGACCACGATTAGCTAACTCATAAATCACTTTCATTTGAAAGTGTTGTGATGCATGGCCATCATGTTTTAGGTCATTTGATAAAAAAACCATGCTTTCTTTGACTATCAAATCTTTGTCTCTGTAGTAGCTCACTACTGGGTGAATAGTGACCTCTGTTCGAGCCCAGTGTGCACCTTGGATTTCATCCTGGTGGTGGCATGTGAAATTTTGACCAAAATCAGAAACTAGCAAAAGCCAGTCACATGGTAAATCTTGTTTCAAATCTGCAAACTGCTGCTGTTGCCAGTTAGCTGTAAAAAGATGAAGGCTGAATTTTTCCAAATCTTTCTGCATTGATGTTACTAGGTCATTGAAAGGGCCTTCTTTATTTACTGGTCGCCACTTTATTACCTTTCGCAGTGTACCATCACTCTGAACATACTCATCTGTCATCTTTGACCAGATGCTCCATTCTGCTGATTCATCCATGCAATTTTTTAAAGGCTCAAAATACTTGTTAATTAAATCCACACCACAGTTGCTACATGATCTTTCAATGCACTGCAGCTTATGAAAACAATTGGCATTAGTTCTTGGGCATAGAGTTAAGTCAAGTGATGAAGCTGGATTTTTTAATGTCAGCTCTCTGTGTCCTTTTTTGATTAGAAACTTATTAATGCCCTCCATATAAAGAAAAATCTTCATACAGAACTCACATAAGCAAGACTGCATCTTATTATGTTGAGTAGCTTTTGTCATAAATGGTTTCAATTTAGCAAACTTTGAGAACGATACCTTTAATGTGGGTGCATGAGTACTCAATTGAGTATATGCCTCCTTCAGCGTTTTCTGCATGAAGCGTTTAGGTTTTCCAGTTCGTGCACTCACAGATGATTGAGATGGATCAGTTCTTGAGACATCCTCTCTGCTGTAAAAGTTGTGAATTGTTTCCAAGGCATTTTGTGTAATGCAATCACTTCGTTTTTTTCTTGCTATGTTTTGTGATTTGCACTTGGACATAAAACTTCTTGAAAAACCAAAATGTTTGAAATGAGTAGCACAACCTCTGAATTTGTTATACTTAGTAAGGATGTTGCAGAGTACTTGTCTGCGAGCATTAGACATCTGACTCCTTTTTTTGCTGGTAGAGTGTAGATAGGTTTTGATAATTTCATTAATGTTGTTTAGAAAGATGAGCTTTCTTCTCTCAGGTAGACGCAGAAAGCCTATGTCTTGGAGAGCTTTACTTCTTCTTGGGGAGCGTATTTGTGAGAGACCTTCAACAACTGCAGCATATTTCTTAGGTGATCTAGGTAATTTCATCAAAGCCCTTGAAACAGCCATTCTTTTTGCCACTGGAGTCTGGAATCCAGTACCAAGTGATTCGCCAACCTCTGCAGAGTTGACACAAAGGGGACTATTAGCTTGTGTACTATTAGCTTGCTGTTTTCTTTCTTTGCGTTTTCTGTTTATCCAGGCTTTTTCATGTGGGCTTAACTTGGCCCTGTATGCAGCTTTTCTCAACCTCTCCTTTTCTCTTCGCTCTAAAACAGCAGCACGTGTTTCAGGTTTTACTTTTTTTTCATTAAGAGGGAGACCTAGTTCTTTCTTTTTTTGTCTGCATTTTTGTGTTCTTAAATTACTTAAAAGTCGAGCTCTTTCTCTCTTTTCTGGTGTAATATTTTGTCTGTAAAGCACACTTCGTTTTCTATCCTTTTCCTTGAAAGCAGCAAATTTTTCTGGATCAGCTTGTAGTTTTTCCCTGTGTCTTCTATACCTTATAGCACTAGGTGTCAACCCAGAAACATTATTTTGAGTGACATTTTTTAGCGACACAGGCTCTGGTACTAGTACATTTAGAAATGACTCAGGCTCTGATGCTTGTATATTTAGAGAGTCTTTCTTGGCTTGTAAACGCTTTGAAACTCTAACAGATAGCTCCATTACTGAAATCTGTAATTGATAAAAATTTATTAGTATCAAAATAATTAGATCTATTATGTACTAATAGCACTCATAAACATATAATATATATTGGTGCATTATTTAAATCGAGTCTAGTAATGCCCATAATTGCTTTATAGGGATAGACTCAATGGTGTAGGACTAGTACAGTTAATTCATATTATATAACTTAAGTTACAATCATTCAGTGGTAGACTAAAAGAACTGAATACAATATTCTGTATAAAAAATACAATGGAAATTAAGTTAAGGTTAAACCAAAATTTTCTAGATACAATCTACATTTCAATATAGGTCTATAAAAAATACTATAATATAGAATTATAGATCTAGATTATTCTAGATTCTAGAGATACTTGTCTGTTGAAAGAAAGAATCTATTATTTATTGTCTATAATTAGATTCTAAATCTAAACATTAATGACCTAGTCTAGAGTCACTAGTCTAGATTCATTATAAGATCTAATCTAATTCCCTAATAATCTACTTATTTCCACTATCTAGTCTAGATCTAAAGTCTAAATCTTGATAATGAATTACATAATTAGATCTAGGTCTAGAGTAAATCTAGAATAATCTAGATAATGAATTACATAATTAGATCTAGGTCTAGAGTAAATCTAGAATAATCTAGATAATGAATTACATAATTAGATCTAGGTCTAGAGTAAATCTAGAATAATCTAGATAATGAATTACATAATTAGATCTAGGTCTAGTCTAGAGTAAATCTAGATGATGAATTACATAATTAGATCTAGGTCTAGTCTAGAGTAAATCTAGATGATGAATTACATAATTAGATCTAGGTCTAGTCTAGAGTAAATCTATATGATGAATTACATAATTAGATCTAGGTCTAGTCTAGAGTAAATCTAGATGATGAATTACATAATTAGGTCTAGATCTAGACTAGATTAAGTTTTAAAGACAAGTGTCCGAGATGCGCCTCAAACGGAAAATCAATTAGATCTAAATATTCTTTACAGTATTAAGTACAAATTTTTAATTATTTAATATTTCTTAAACACTATCGTTTTATTTATTTAATGTAGCTAATATTATCTGATACTGTAACATCTTTAACAAAATATCACTAAAATCTATTTGGACTTAACAGACGCAAACTAGGACACCATTTGTAAACAAACGAAGTGTTGTCCACTGAAACGCCCCAAACGATGATAAGTAAAATTTCAAAAAAATATATATTGAAATATATCAAAAAATGTTCATTTAAAATTATTAATTATGAAAATATTTTATTACATTTATAAAAATCATTTAATCTTGATTGAAACTTTCCATGAATAAAGAAAACTTAATATACCCTGAACTCGTACTAGACGCTACACGTGACGTCATAATTTATGCATGGAAAACACCAACACGGGGTCCCATGGAACGCCTCAATGCCTAACCCAATTTACTTCTCAAAATAAAAAAATGTATATTATTTTTAATTCTTTCACACGTCTACTATTACATCAACATAATTGTTTAGGAAATATAAACTTTTTGTTTAGTAACAGGCTTTAAAATTGATTAACTTTACGATTTAAGACTAAATTGTATTCAAGACGCTTCACGTGACGTCATGATTGAATGGCTAAATCTAGTAACCTCGTTCTAAAAAAAGCACTTCGATTAGGATATTGCAATCAAACTTATTCGTAATAAGCTTAAATTTCAGTAGAATAATGAAATATCTACGTACCTGATGGGTTGTTGTTCCACAAAAGATCACAAAAAACAGTTTAAATGAGATGTTTGTACAAGATTGCCGGCGATTGATCGTGTCGACGCTTGGGGCGCATCAATGGTTAATTGTGGGACACGCTATTGTTTAAGTACTCCTGTTAATTACTACGCTAGTATTTCCAGCGGAAGCGGCACTTTTTTGGTTCTACACAATACCTGTGATGCTCAAAAGAACTCTCATTCATAAAAAGTAGTGTCGTGGGAAAAATAATCCCATTCTTAACACACGCAGCACAGGCGCTTCATCTGGGACGCCTCGACCTATTTTAAGCTCGTTATGCATGTTTAGAAAGCTTTTAACAAAAAAAAATACTTTAAAAGAAATCTTTAATGCTTGTTGTAACAGAAATGCAATGTTGAGCATATTATTTATTTCTTGTTTACAATTCATAGAGGATTGTAATTCCGTATAAAGTGGGACACATCGCGATGCGCCTCAAACGCCTTTTTGTGGCCGTGTTTAATCAATACTTTGATAACCTTGAGAAAAACTAAATAATGACATTGAAATATGAGGATCTTGTTAACATATCCCAACAAAGATGGAAGTTTTATGCCCCTTGGTTTTAGTAGGATATTAATTCAATCATACTATGGTGTTCCGTGTTACATCAAAAGCCGCCATTTTGGGTAGTAATTTCACACATTTTTTACAATTTCAATATTTCCCTAGCACCTTATGAGCTCAAAATATCAAAATTTATAGATTAACCATTTCTTAATGCAATGTAATGCAAATTGTCACATTTGAATAACAATCTTATGAAATACGGACTTTTTAGTGAACCAACACCTAGTTGTAACCAGTACTGGAGAAACACTCACATGTAAATATAAGCTATTCAGTTTGTGGGTATAGTGTAGTAGAAGGCTCACACTGATAGAGGAAGTATTAGAAATGATTAAGCATTTCCTTATCTGGTTTGTGGGCATTTTGGGGTTATCAATCCTCCTAGAGACTAAAGTGCTTGAGTTCTTGTTTATATTGCACACTATGTGTATGTATACAAATATACATATTTCTGACTCACAGCTTAGGCGGTACAAGCACATGAAGTTAAATTGTTAATTTCAAATACGAATAGTGATGGGGAAGGAGCATAACAGAATTTAAAATATTTTTTTAATAGATATTTGCTTGGCTAATCTTAAAAATTCTACTTATACCAGGTGTGCTTGGAATAAATATTATAGGTTATAAGTTGGATTTATTTGGTATCTGAAGCTTGTGAAAAGTACATTGTTGAATTGCCAGCATTGAAAGTATCTTTGGATTAATTTAAGTTTGATTTATGAATTAGTGTGTCTGGTAATGAGTTAAGTTAAGGTTAACTTGAATAAAAAAATGAAACTGACAAACGTTACTCTTGTCATGCGAAAGACAAAAACTTAAGGTAACTGCAGCTGTGAGAAAAAGAAGTCTTACAAGGTGGAACTTGTATCAAGTGAAAATGTGTGATGAATTAATTATACATATATCATGTAGCTTTTAACATGGCAAAGTTCTTAGGATAAAATTATGACTTTGGACAAGCTTTTGAGTTGACAAAATGGTAAAACTGGGTCATCAGTTTCATGTGAAATACATTAAGCCTATTAGGCCTGATATTAAAAACAAAACCAAGCATGCTTTATGACTACAATGGACAAAGTGATGGGAATGTTCCAAAAATTTTCGGAATTCCGAAAAATTTCTTCTGATCTGATTTTCTAACAAATAAATCTGAAATTTCCCCATCATTTTTTTTTTTTGGGGAAAATTTTTTTTATTTTTAGGAAAACAAAATCAGATTTTATTATTTTTCCATTTTCAGAAGAATGCGAAATAAGATTTGATTTGTTTTGAACATGCGCACATCCGGTCTTTTGACACATTTAAAGTTCTATTTTTAAAAAATCTTGTGTAGGTCCAGAGTGACTAGAGTGGTTTGAATCAGTCTAGATAGATATATTCTAGTTTCTTTAATTTGAATTCTTTTGATCTAGATTATCTAGATCTAGAGCGTCTAGACTTCAATGGCTGCAAACAGCTACTGAATATAATAGTAATATATATAGAGTCACTAGAGATTTAGATCCAAGTAATTAGATTTACGTAGATCTAGATTATAGATAGATCTAGATCTACAGTGAGAAATATATATTAAAGATTTTTCTATATCTAACTAATAACTAATCATTACTAATGCTTTAAAAGCCCAGTGTGGTAGAGATCCACTTCTTGTAAACAACTTGTATCAGCATGAAAAAGAGTCACATAAGGAAGTCTCAATATGCAGTTTTATTGCTAAACATTCTTTTCCTCTAATCATTACTCCTTATCTACCTTGAAAACTTTTTTTTTTGTTTTTAACATTTTAGACTTTTTAATGTATTCAAATGATGTATTTGACCATAGGAACACATAATATGCCTTTAAAAAATATTTTTTTAATGAAATTCAACTTTTTTTCATCATAAGGGGGGGTCGAGGGGTCAAATCATCTCATTTCTAAGAATGTGTTTCTGAAATAACCATTAAAGTTACAGGTCTGAAATTTGGTACATTGATAGACACCCTATCTCCTTACAGGATGACAATGAGACATTCGAAAAATGTATATAGATTTTTTTATATAAATTTTTAAATTTTACCCCCTTCTGCAGACAGCGTTTTCAGCCATTGTAACCAATTAAAATGTCTTTTACTCTTTTCCTGTAAACATTTTATGACATTTTTTATCGCTTATTAAACATGTTTACCAAATATTATTATAATTGAACTGATAGTTTTTGAGAAAAGTGATTCTTAAGAACACATACCCATGTAAAATTGACATTTTGAGAAAAATCAAAATTAAAGTTTCAATGAGTGAGAAAAACAAGATATGCATGTATATTGTTCAAAAAGATGTTTTATTTAGCTCCCCCCCCCCCCCTTTCGATGAAAAAAAAAATTCACCCGAAGACATAATAAGTCCAATTTTTACTTTTCAGACATTAATGTAAGCCCCAAAACAACTAAAAATTAAGATAAAGTATCCCTTAATTATAAATACATGCAAATAATAAGTAAATAAATAGTTAAAATATAATTAATACCGTTATATGAATGTGGTTTACACAAGAAGTTTTTCAAAGTAAAAAAAAAAATTACCTACACCAGTTCAAATAATTTGGAATCTAGTCTTTCTCAGGTTTCAGGCCTGCATTTTTTTTCATAAGCACCTAATGTTATTTGTACTCATACTAGTGGTTTGATAGAGTACACACAATAATAATTCCAGTAAAGAATGGCACCAGTATTTGAATATAAATGCAACTTGTATGTTTTAGGTGGCTGAATAATTGTGGAGTGCAGTGCCTTTATAGTAGATAGTCCTTCATTGTAATATGATATGGCTTTTTATATATAGCCATTGAGCTGATAATGCACATATGTATGCTGTGCAGTATAAATGTTATAGATGGTAAGAAATGCTGATATAATGTGACATGGCGAGACTGAAGCTCATTGCACATGTACAGCTACAAGGACAGAAAAACTCTGGTCCTTATTTATGTTGAAACAGTAGCTGATGCTAAATTGGTTCACCAGGAACCATGCAGTGCTTGATGATGAATCTTGTAATGAAATAAGTTAGGTAGAACTTTATAATGTAAGAGTCTTTGTAGCTGGAGGTGGTGGTCAACGACAGTATCCAACGAGAAAAGAATCCCAGGTTGTTAACATGATATAGATCAAGGTCTATAAAGTGGAAATTATTGCTATATATGTGATAAGCAGTATGTGATGTGGTGTTTGATTATGAAGAACTTCTATGTCATACTGCAGTATTTAGGCAGCTTTCAGACAGGGTAGATGGCTGACGAGGTACTAGTATGTGGTGACGTTTTCTTCCAACAAGAGGAAGGGTCAGTGTACTGCATATGTGTTGTTTTGATCTGTTGATAGAAAGAAAATGAAAATATAAATTAAATAGCCTATTATGAAAATATTCAAATGATAAATATAGCATTAGTGTTATTTACTCAATATATAATCAAGAACTAAAAAGAATGATAGAAAAAAATGAATGGACAAAACTTTTTTTTTTCCTTACCTACAATTCCCAATGTGTGTAGATCTATGTCTATATCCTTGTAACAGATTAGGTAAGTCATTACTTCTGATTGTAGTCAGGAGAAACTGAGACTGGAAATAAAAGAAAAAAAGTTAATGTATGCATGCCATTGTAGCCCAGTAAAGTTTAGATCTAGAAATCTAGTAAATAAATCTGAACTACGACTAGATCTAGAATTAGAAAAAGCAACAACTAGATCTAGACTATATTAGATGTATAGATCTAGATATATAGATCTAGATCTAAATATCTTCTAGATCTAGAATCTTATCTTCTCTTCTGCAGTGGATACGATCTTACTGCTCATGGAATGGAGATCTAGATCTAGACTAAAGTAGACAAGATAGATGATAGAGATAAACCTATATAGATCCAAAACGAAATCAAGTTTCTAGATCTATTTTATAGAACTAGAGGTTACTAGATCAATCTAAATACTAAGGCATCTAGAATATGATTCGAGATCTAGAAGGGTAGCCTTAGACTAGCCTAGCCCCAAGCCTAAGTCTAAGTGTAGTAACTAGATCTAGTATGACCTAAACACTGAATACGTGCTTGTCCGACCCCTAGATTTGTGTTTTTATGATATTGCTATATCTAGATCTATAAAAAATATTAGGAAACATGTACTTACCGTAAATAATAATGGCAAAGATAGCATACAATATCCAAAAGGGTCTTCTATCGATTCGCGGATGCCATCATTGTTGCTGTAAACATCGGAACCACATGGCTGGAAGGAACCAATCAAATTCGTTTATTTCATAAATATACATCATGATCCAATCGGATTTGAATAGAGACACGTGTAATGGTCTAGTTTGAACTAGTTCAAGGCTAAGGTTATTTTTAGATGAATGAGTCATTGAAATGGACTTGTAGAGCTGATCGTAGGCTTTTCAAAGACACCAAACATGACCCACTTTTATGTCGGGCTACGCGGTAATCGGCATCGTAAAACGGCAATTTTTTAAACATTTAGAGCAAAATTAGCTTACCCCTACCCCTTTCAAACTCATTTTTTACATTAAAATACCTTTATTTTAATGATTTTAGCTAAACTATATCATTTACAAGATATTATTCTAACATAATATGCAACTTTTGAAAAATCGATTTTTTTAAATGAAAAATGATTATTTTTGACCCGTTGACCCCCTTAAGAACTCATCAGAGATTCAGCAACTTTCTCTCAATTGCTTTTCAAGCATTTGTTGGTGGACTTCATGTTTAATAAACAGTTTCTCCTGTATAAAATTAAATAATCAGTGAAACAAACAGAAGTGTAGCTTATTTCCAAAACTCAAGCATGTTTTGATTTTCAGTTACATTAACTCTTTATAGTTGTTTGAGAGAGAGGTTGTTACAATACCACTAAAGCAGTTATCTACTATAGAATGCTCAGACTGCCAGGATATGAAGCATCTGCAAAAAGCTTTCTACTCTATATGTACAAACAATAGTGCCTTGCATGTTTAAGTTGCAGCAACAGGCCAGTTCAAAAACAGGGGTGTACAAGTTTTTTAAAGCCTGTTCCCATCACTGTGGACAGCATGTATAATATATTCAACATTGAACAAAAAAACAACTCATATTCATTCATGAATCCTGTTTATGTTTGTTTTTTTTTTAAATTAACAATGATTTAAGCTTTTCTTAACCAAATGTAATGTAATAGTTTTGAAAAATTAATTGCTAAAAATTGATTATTTTTTTAAACAGTAGGCATCTCTCAGACTTTGTCTTTCTTTACAGTCTCCAAAATACTCTGAAGATGGTACCATGAATGAGGACATTGAGGACTACATCCATATAAATGGTAACCATGTAACAAATATAAATGAATCTAAGAAACACATAATGAATGGCTCTGTCAAAATGAATGGTGATACTGACAATTCAAATGTGAATGGTGAAGCTCTTATTAATGAAGTAGATCACATTACTCTTTCTGGAGAAGAGGAAGAAAAGAGGTAAAATTATCACTTATGTTATCTGGATTAAGCCTTTTAACTAAATAACTATTTGGGGTTTTAAAAAGTCCTGTAACACTGTAAACAAAAAAGTTTTTTTTTAAATTGATATAATTAAAAAAACACAGAAAAAAACACTGTTTAAAAATTAAATACTTTTAATGTCTTTAGAACAAAAACAAGCTCTAAAAATACAAAATTTCTTAGACACCCTATACACTTGGTAGCAACACTTTTATTACCGAAAATAAATTCAATTAAAAAAAAAAGTTGCTCTTCTGATTATGAAAATGTGGCTTTATATCACAGTAGTAGTTATTGTGTAAATAAAATATCTCTTTTATAGTTTTTCTAATATATTTAGCTTAATGCCCACTCTTGCTTGCATCATTCAGAACAAACAAAAAAGTAATTATTCCTGTTTTATTTTGTTAAATGAAAACTTCATTCTCTAAATTAAGATTTAATTTTCAATTTATTTGTTTTGTATTCTTGCATCTGTTCTTTTTCCTTCAGACTTCTTTTATCTATGGGCTGGGTTGAAGAGGATAACACTGAATATGTTATCACTGATGATGAAATAAGAGAGTTTCAGCATTTGGTAAGATCTTCCTATACATACATACATACATACATACATACATACATATATATAAGTGATGGTTTATTAAGTTCCCCTTTCAGACCTGTGGTTTATGGGGCAAACAGTGTAAAGGTCATCTGTTTCTGTGGCCTTCGGTGATAAGGGTGTCATATGGCCAGCACAACGACCAACCGCCTTTACTTTACCCCAACTTAATTAAGGTACTCATTAGAGTTGGGTGGACTCAGAGGCGCCCAAAGATCCCGAAAGTAAAAATCCCAGTCTTCACCAGGATTCGAACCCAGGACCCCTGGTTTGGAAGCCAAGCACTTTACCCAGAGTTGCCTACAAGTACGAATCCTGCGTAATTTGTACGCAAATGGACACGAAAATACGCGAGTACAGTTTATCATCTGAAAATATGCATTTCCCCCTCTAAAGAAAATAAATTAAATAAAAAAACAAGTAGTTCTTGCTAATCATATATATAGATCAGTGCGTCAATGCCTGGAAATGGACTATTCTTATTAGACGTGCAAATATTTTAATGTTTACTAGATCTTACTGATCTAAATAAAGCGCAGTTCCTTTCAATGTGTCAGTTTATATGAAGTCTTCAAACTGATTGGGAATTAAATGATTGATTAGTTCTAATTCATCTAGACTGGATCTAGAAGTAGAGATATTTTAATATGTCAGGCACCTATAGTCTAATAGAATTTACGTAAATCTAGATTTAGAACTAAGAACTAGATCTAAATTAGACTTGACCAGGTGTATACAGATTTAGAACTAATCTAGATCAAAGTACATCTAATTATAGATTTAGACTACTGACTAGGTCTAGTAGCTCAAGGCTGTAGATATCTGTAACTAGATCTAGATAATCTTATAAAAAAAACTTATTGATCTCCTTTCTTATCCTTTATGGAATCTAAAATAAAAAAGGGGCCAGATCTATTCTAGATCTAGATTCGTTTTTTTTATAAACCACCAAATTCAGGAGAGAGTTCTTTTGAGATGATAGTGAGAAGGGCAGAAATTTTAATAGAAGAAATATTGGTTGAGCTTAATATCTCTCTTAGCATGATAAAGGGAATCAAACCTATGTTCCCTGACTTGCAGAACATATCTTCTGTGCCAGATCGAAAGCTACTGTTAAAATGACTGAATCAAACCTATGTTCCCTGACTTGCAGAACATATCTTCTGTGCCAGATCGAAAGCTACTGTTAAAATGACTAAGTTCTATTACTTATGAAGGCCTAAATTCCAAGAATGAAATCAGATCTATATTTTTTCAAAAAAAAAAAAAATTAAATGCAGAATTGATTTACCAATTGTTTTATTTTTTAATGTAATGTTCTGACCAAGTTTAGCAGAGATCGTTCCTGTTGTAAAACGCTTTTAAAAAAAAATATAGATAAATATTTATCTGCCAATTTATAAGTCGCTTACATTGATAGTTTTTCAAGCATGACTAGTGAGAGAATTGTTTTTAGATTTAGATCTCAAGAGATAAAATCTCATTTCATAGCTGTTGTCTTTTTTTTGTTTTTAAAATTGAATTTTTCATACAAAGGATTATAAAACAAATCTGAAATATTACTACTGTGTATTGATCAATAAACTACATAGGGAAATATACCTTTTTTGTCTTTTTTAATAAGATCTATATTTATAATGTTTTGGTATATGTTTTGTTTTGGTATATGTCAAATGAATGAATAAATCTGTTAATTATGTGCTCATGCAACAACTACTTATGTTTTTTGAAAGTTTTTTTTTTTTTACAAATAAGTAGTAGTATAGTTAGTAAGTGCCAGACATTGCCTAATGTAAAAAAAATGAAGTTAATATTTACCAACTCCATCTAATGGATATCCTAATATATTATCACAGCTCCTGTAGTGTTCATAAAGAGAATAAATACTGTAGTATACATTTTTTTTAAATCCTAATTTTCCTTGAAAGGACCATTGACAAAATACACATAAAGGATTAAACATAATTTAAGTTGTTTTTTTTTCACCCTAAAATGACAATGAAAAAAAACTGCTTAAAATATACTAATAACCCTTTTATTTTGGTATTCTACAGCTAAAAAATCATTGCAATGGTCAAAAAAATGGTTTCAAGGCAACTTTACGCAATGCTCTTAACTTAAAGCTGGATGCCAATGTATTGCTAAATGGTGATACTGCAAATGATGACAAGCCTTTGTGATATCTCCAGCTTTCATTTCTACATATTTAGTGGATAAATGGAAATGATTTTATTTAAAGAAACACATCACTTTTTAGAAATCTTTTTTTTTTTTTTTGAAACTACAATTATATATTCTAGAGACAGTTTGAAATGAATATCTTATGACCAAGACATCACACTACAAAAATCAATACTAAGATCTAGTGATTGAAATATTTATTCTGTCTCAGTTGTTGTTGTAGATCTGTTTAAGTTGTGACATAGAAAGTTTTTTAGCATAATAGCTCAAATAAATTTGTCAAATTATCATCACATTGTGCTGTTAACAAAATTTCTTGCCATAATTGTGGACAAGGGGCAATAACCAAGCAAATCCAATTCATTTTATTGTTTTCAATCTATTTGATATACTTTCAGATAAAACAACCTCTTAAATTGAAACCGCTTTTTTTTTCTTAAAATTTTATTTATATCAGTTAATTTTAGTGGCAGCATATTTTTGTGAAAGATTCATTTAGTACCAAAATTGTCATTAGGTTTTCTAGTTTTTAATGATTGTTTTAGACCATTCTTGTCATGTAACTGAGCAAGGTTGCATAACTGTAGTCAGGATTAGAAGATCCATTCATTTTGTACATATTTTAAAAATGGAAAAATTCCTTGATCATAGTATTTTTCCACATTTCACTTTTTCCGATGATAGTAATTTTTCAACATTTCATTTGTCATAAAAAAAAAGTGTTGATGATTAGTCCTTTAGTTAATATTATCATTTCTGTTGATTGGAGCCAAATATTCTTATGAAAGTTATTTTGGCCTTAAGTTTTGTTCTGTGCTTATGGAAAAACTAATTGCAAACAGTACAAAGAAGCATATCATTGAGCTAGGAAAATAGTAGTACTTTTCCATTCAGTTTTAATTAAACTATTTAGTATTTGCAGGTTTTTTTTAAACTAACATTTGCCCTGTTAGAAAATGTATTAATATATATGATTGCTACTGTTTCTATCTGCAAATGTAGTAATTTTGTCAACCTTGTATGAATGTATTGGCTAACCTCAATACATTCCAATTTTTTAAAGTTAAACATTGAGAGGAGTAAATAACTACAGTGGTTCTTAGTCATGCAAATGTTTTATCTATCTTTGTTGCTTGAGAAGTTTTCAATCTTTTGACCATTATCTTGGCACACTTATTTACAATCACTTCAAAGAGGTTTTGAGAGCAAAACTGTATTACTTAAGGGTTATTTAGAAGCCTGATTTATTTAGTAAATACAAAATAATTGATGCCTCTACACAAATACACTTAGTGCTTTCCAAAGTGATACTATTGTTCCTGTTTCTTTTGTTAACAAGTCTTATGCCACACAAAGTAAGTTTTCTTTAGGTTTTAACTTGTGTCATCTGCGAAAAAATATAAAATGTGTTGTTAATTTTGGTTTAATAACATACAAGCCTTAAAGATGAACAAGATATAAATCATTGTAATATTAACAAATTTACCAAAGTTGGTTTTTTTCTTTTTATGGAGGAGTTGGGTTTTTTCCCCACATAGGCAATGGACACATTACATATGGAAAAAAAAATAATAATGTGTGAACAAAATTATTGTTAAGAACCACTATAATGGCAGCATGTTATCGCTACCCCACGACCACTGGAAAACATTGGACTTTATCTTATTTGTGTGTAAAAATGTGTTTTCCGTTTAAATCTGATTCAGTGCCTTCTACATGAAAACCTGTAATGTTTTTTTGTTTTTTTACTATTCATTGTTTATTGCATTCTCTCAATTTCATAATATAAATACTAGTATTATTACTTTCTCCACTTGTCTGATATTGTTACCTATCAATGTTGTGGTCATACTAGATTATTCAACAGTAGAAATTTTTTTTAGAAATTTGCTTTATGTACAGATAATTTATTTTTTTTAACTATCATGCCAAAAATTAGTATTCAGAATTAAATAATTTGACAGTAACTGCAAAGAAATTATTTTTTCATCATCATAATGTTTTACATTTACAATAAGAAATTGAGTAAATGTTAATAATTTCTTCTTATTTAAAGTTACCTTTGTGAGTACTACATTTTATCAACTACACTTAACTATTTAAATAAGTGTGCAATACTTGTAGTATCAATCATAGTTTTTCCATGAGTTTGCTATTTCCAGCTGCTGGCCTGCCTGCTAGTTATTTATACCTTTGTAAGGTTCTTGAACTGTTTGTATGTGCGTGTATGTGAGAGAGTGTGTTGAGCATGTTTCGCAGAGATATCTATTAACTTGACAGATTGCTAAGATGCATTGTTATATTTCCACTAAATCATTTAAACTGTATAGTGTAACTGCAGATTGCAAAAAAAATAATTATGCTGGTGATATACATGTAAAAAATTTTCCCCATACAAATGTAGGACTGGCATCTTCTTTCTTATCAATTTTGTACTTGCTTCTCATTTATGTTCCTTTTTTTTTTTTAACATTTGTGAAGAATTTCTTTTTCTGTTGCAGTAGATAATTGTTTAGTTGAAGAAATCATCAACAAAACTTAAGGAAAACCATTCATACATTGTGAATGGCATAGATATGTTATTTTTTTTAATAAGCTGTGTACATTTGAGAAGTATTGTTTGCTCAAACATCAGATTACTGTACAAACAAACAAACATAAACTGCTTATTTATGGAACACTAGCTTAAAGTGTGATTTATATTATGTTGGACTTTTTGTTTGTTTCTCCTAGGAGGACTACTTCTTTCCTTGACCTCAACCTATTGACTTCTAAATAATGCCGGTGGTCTATGATGAAGTACATGTGTTATATCAAAACTAGTTGTATAATGTAAACTCCAGTATTTAATGAAAACTGATATTTGACTTGGATTTGCTGTGAAGAAAATCTATCCTGCAAATTATGTCCTTATTTGATTGAAACTAATTCAACCATATCTTCACACCTTTTCACAGTCTAAGAATTTTATGTATATTTTAATAATGAACAGAATACAGAGCAAAAATGTGTGTTACAATACATACAAGCTTAAGCCAAGCAAAAATGATTTTAGCTGTGGCAAATTCATTGAGTTATAGTTTTTAAAATACTCTTTGATTGTTATGTTGCTGGGCTTCAAGTTGTTTTGATAAGAATTCTCAATGTAAGTTTTAAAAGGATTGTAATTTACAGTTGTTCATTTTTCAAAATGTCCTAAACCCTTAATCTTGTTCTGGTTTGAAAATGAGTAATCTGGAAAAAGAAAAAGAAAGAAAAAAAAAATATTTTTTTTTGATGTGCATATTTGAAGTTTTTTTTTTTGGTTGTTTTTAATATCTGACCAGTCTTTTTTTCCTCATTTGCTTTTCATTCATTTTGTTGTTGCTTTATTCTGTATATAAGACTGTTTTCTTAGAGAAATGGATGAAACACAGTGGCCAGATGTTTCATTAATTTTTTTCTTGTTATTTAATTGAAAAGTGAAAGACATGAGAGTTGATCCCATATTCTTGATCTCATACAAATAGCTTTCAAAATGTGTCACCAATATCTAGTGGGGAAAATATCAAAACTTGAAACATTTGTATTTATATTTTTAAATAAAACTAATGATACTAGTCCAGCCATCTTCTCCAGAATGATGGTGTTGCAAGTAGGTGTCAATCATGTGGCAGCTATCTCCATACATTGATTCACTTCTATCATCCCAGTCTAGTGCTCTTAGATTGAAGGGACAATTCTAATGAGAAGTAAAGCATTACACTAGGTGAACATTTTCTAGAAGTGTTTGTTTTATTTTTGTATCATTCTGTCACCAAATGATTATGAAATGAATCCTTGTCTTGATAGACTATTTTGTGTGTTGTTGTCTTTGAACTGAGTGTGGCCACTGGTTTACAGTGTATAAGATGTTTCCACTGACTGCTGCAGTGTCTTATAAATCATTAGAACATTGCAATGAATACAATATTGACAGATGCTAATATTTTCAATGCTTTTTTGTTCTATTTTTGTATTTGTGTTCATTGGGTTGGCCCCTGTCATTGTTCACTCCAATGCTGTATTGAATAATAAAGTGAAGTCCTGATGTACAGTAACATAACTCTTTTGCTTGCTTCATTGTCTTAGTCCAATACTAGATAGCAAACGGTTTGTTCTTCACAATCGTAGGTCTGCTCGCTCTGAAGCTGAGCAGTGTCTTCTGTTGATCATCTGGCCTTAGTTCTAGTAAGCGCTGATTTTCTGTGGGAATGTTAGTTCTAAGAGAATAAAGCCAGAACATTTCCTAAGCTCAGCCCAGGTCCTGGACACCAACATTTCTCCCCGCTAATGGCTCCGCGTATGTTATATTTGGGTAATTAAGGGGTGGGAGAGTTGTCGAAATGTGTTTCCTGCTATAGGAATCAATGGGACTCAAATGAAAACCTCACGCTCCCGATAAACGAGAACAAGTATGTCAATAATTCAGTGGAAGGATTATCATGAATCGTACAAAAAATTTCGGGGATAAACTTCTTGGCCATCTGAACTTCCTTTGGGGTACGGGTAGTTAGGGTTCAGACCCGGAGTAGTCTGCAATGAACTGCGCAGTGGTTTCCAACTCAGGCAGCTCTCCATATTCCATATAGGGGTTTATGGAGCTATTGTCTTGTTCGTGCCTTTCGATGCAGCTTTGGAAGAAATGGTCGTCATTCTCTGGTGAGCTGATCTAAAGTATTTCCATATTTTATTTTGCATATTTATTAACTATGCAAGTAAAGTGATTAGTGTTTATCCCAAATTGTCTTTTGTTAACATTATTGAGAAAAAAATCTAATGTCATGTGCTTAGCAATTAAAAAACAAAATGATTAACTTTGGTATTTCTCAAGTTCACGATCTACTAGCATGATCACTTGAGGTTCACTACATTTACTGAGTTTCTAATTGGTAGAGGGAAAACTTAAGATATAAATGGTTCTAATGTGTACTGATAACTGTAAACGGGTGCTCCAGGACTGTTAGACTCAACTATTGATCTTATTTTACGCAAAGTAATTTAATAAATGTTAATGAGCCCTAGCGCATGACTCTTAAGCATATGACACCCATCGGACATCCTTAATAATTGCCAGCTTCAACTCGTTTGTTGTAGAAAATGAAATTGCCTATCGGGAAGCAAAAAAAGTAGTTCATTGCACTTAGAGGGAATGGAAGAAAGCATCTTCGTCATCATTTTACACCGTTCGGAGATTTACTAAATGGCTGACACTGAAAGTGTATGTGCATCTGCTCGGAACCAGCCCAGAGAAATAGCTATCTTCTAGGTCAGTGAATTATTATTTTCCTTAAATCTGAAGAGACATTGATCTAAATCAGTGGTTCCCAAACTTTTTTGTCTCGTAGACCCCTTGCCATGTTTTCTGGTTTTCGGTAGACCCCCTGCTCAACTTGCACATTTTTGCAAATTCATTAACATTTTTGTTTAAACAAATTTCTAACTGTTGTGAGTTGATGAGTGAAAAACTAATTTTAAACTACACAACTTAGGATATTATGTTTAATATACGAATTTGTCGTTCTATGAAGTAGTCTTTCCAACATTAAATATTAATTAATTAATTAATATGCCTTAAGTATCGTTGTTAAAGGTTTCGCATACAGCAGTTTCTCGTGTATTTCTTGATCTTTCACGTGTGGCTCAAATGTTGAATCTGCTGAACTGTTTTCATTAACAGGAGATGGGTTTGTTTTTTGTTTGTTTTTTGGTTTGAGGCACATCGGCACAATTTAGGCCATGTCGTGCCTGTCAGGAGATGGGTCAAAGGCGAGTAACTGGAGCCTAAACCAGTAAACTTCGAGCAGGAAGGGCTCATTAGCCTTGTCTTGTTACCCACCTAGCAGAAGGAAAACTGAATTCAAACCTCTGCTGCCTTGCTACTATACCCAAACATGGGAAAGGTCTCGTGGGTCAACCCTAAGGAAATATAAGGAAACGGTGACCATTAGCACCATGTATTTCTGGGCCGTCCCCTCTTTCTCTTTCCTTGGGGGTTCCAGGTTAGGGCTTGCCTTGTTATGTTGGATGCAGGCTTGCGAAGGGTGTGAACTATCCATCTCCAGCGTCTCTGAAGGATATCTACTTCAGTGGGCTGCTGCTTTGTTCTTTGCCACAGTTCCTCATTCAAGATCTTGTCTGGCCAGCGGATCATAAGAATTTTCATCAGGCAGGTATTGATGAATACCTGGATTTTTTTTTCATGGTGGTGATGGTGGTTCTCCAGGTCTCAGCGATATGGAAGCAGATGGGCAAGACGTGGCGACAATTGGATAGATTCGCCTAGAACCGAGATGCCTGGAGGAAGCTGGTTGGTAACTTATGCCCAGAAGGGACTACAGGCATAGATGAGATGAGATGGTGACCATTAGACAGTTTGTAGCACACAGCGCTACACCTTGTCAGACCAAACTGTATTTATGTCTTTTGCAAAGATTTACATAAGAAGCTTTTAATTTTATAACTCATGCCACCGAAGCGACCTTGAACTGTATTGTTGCTTAAAGAAATTATTTTAATAATAACAGATGTAGGTTTGTGCAAAACAGCTGGTAAAATCAATGTTTGACCTTTGCTGTTTTCCGTATTTTGCTATAAGAAAGGAAATCATGTAAGACACTCACAAACCATCTTCTCTATATGATGTCGAACTATGATTTTGCGGGTCTATTTTGAACTTTGAGTGTTCGAAAGTTTTTAAAATCTTTATTTTTGTCAAGGTAGCATTGTCTCAGATGATCTTCCAGCGAACCTGGTTCATATCGTCATAAAAAGGCTTGTTTGACAAGGAAGGAATGAATCCCAATTTTAAATAATTAATGTTGTACTGTCTACATTTCTTTTTTTCTTTGTTCTAAATATTAGTTACATGTAGACAAAATTAAGCTATTTAAATAAGTATTGAAATTGATTATAACAATTTTTCATTTGAATAGCAGGATAAATATTTAAAGGGTTAACGAAGGTACAAATCATATATTAGTGTATGCGATAATTACATTAGTGGAATGTGAACATTAAATGTGCTTAAATGAAATCTATTATCGTAGACCCCCGTGGGCATCTCATGGACCCCCAATTAAGTTTTTTACTTTCGTAGACCCCTTGGAGGTCTTCGTAGACCCCTGGGGGTCTATATAGACCACTTTGGGAATCACTGATCTAAATAGTCTCGACTCATGACAATCAGTAATCTAAGGAAGCACTAAACTAATAAAGAACTGTCTAGATCTCGTTAAAAAATATTTTGATACGCTCTTTAGTAGAGCCTATCAATTTTTGTCAATATAGACTAATTAATCAGGGAGTAGTCAAAAGTTGCAGGCACGTAGGCCTACTAATGTAGGATCTATTTTTTTCTGGGGCTGGGGGAAATAAATAATAAAATTTACGGAACTAAATTATATGTATGTGTGGAGCGTTACAACGCGCGCCGTTAAATTTAAGGAGTAAAAGAAGGGTTCTGGCAAAAAAAAAAAACAGAGCTAAGAATAAGAACTGTGTGTATGACTTTTTGTTCTGGGGAGGGGGCAGGAGGAGAAAAAAAAAAGGGGGGGGATAATATAAGAATACACGGGCCAAAAGTGTTTGTGTGTGTGCGTCTGTAGGGCGAGTTATGTCAGGGGTCGTGAACGTTAAAATGCGGGCAGTCTTATTAGAAGTGTATATGGCTCCTTTTGTCTCGAAAGGCAATGGATGCGCCCAAATGAGTCACTGGTTTTGACTTAATCTTGAGACGGGGCAGAATCTGGTGTGGCTAATCAAGCCAATTCTAGAACGGCAGACTTTGCCACAATTCGTACATGTGTATGCCTCTGATTTAGGGCTAGCAGACAGGGCAGCTTTCTTTTTTTCCCTCTTGATTAAAGCCGCTTCAATTCTTTTGTTCTCAGCAAGGGTTGTCCCAGCACGCACAGTCTGTCTCCATGCACTCCGGTCTTTGGCTATGTTTTCCCACATACTTTCGCTGATGCCTGAGGCTCTCGTGTCTCGCTTGCAGACATCTCTATATGTTAGTCTTGGGCGGCCCTTGGGTCTGACTCCTTCCACAAGCTCAGCATATAAGATATCTTTCGGGATTCTACCATCTGGCATGCGGGTGACATGTCCGAGCCAGCGTAATCTTCTTTGTGTCAGGAGAGCATACATGCTGTTCATATTGGCCAATCTCAAAACTTCCTGATTGGAGACATGGTCCCTCCAAGAGATGCCCATTATGCGTCTCAGGCAGCGCAAGTGGAAACTATTCAATCTGTGCTCTTGGTACATGTATGTTGACCAGCTTTCACTGCCATAAAGGAGAGTGCTCACAACACAGGCGTTGTAGACTAAGATTTTGGTCGCTGTGGTCAATTTACCATTTTCCCAGACGCGCTTGGAGAGTTTCGCCAATGCTGTGGTAGCTTTTCCTATCCTTTTTGTCAGCTCGATGTCTAAGTCTAGGTTACTGACAATTGTTGAACCCAAGTAGGTAAATTCCTGCACCACTGAAAGGGTGTGGTTCCCAATTTGTATTATAGGTATTTCTGCGACGTCTTGTGCCAGGATTTCGGTCTTGGAGAGACTTATAGTAAGGCTAAACTCTTGACAAGCAGCTGCTAAGGCGTTCACTAGCTTCTGTAGACCTCCTTGTGAGTGAGATACGAGTGCCGCGTCATCGGCAAACAGCAGCTCCCTTATCAAGATACGATGCCTTTTCGTTTTGGCTTTAAGACGTGCCAGGTTAAAGAGCCTTCCATCGGATCTGCTATGGATGTATATTCCGTCTTCCAGGGATTTAAAAGCACTGGATAGTACGACTGAGAAGAAGATTCCAAAAAGTGTAGGGACCAGTACACATCCTTGTTTTACACCGCTCTTAATGGAGAATGGCCTGGAGGAAGAACTTTCAAACTGAACGGTGCCCTGCATATTTTCGTGAAAAGCTGACACTAGTTTTCTTAACTTATTTGGGCAGCCGATTCTCTCTAGTACAGCAAACAGACCGCTTCTGCTAACAAGGTCAAAGGCCTTGGTCAAATCAATAAATGCTATGAAGAGGGGCTGCTTTTGTTCTCTGCTCTTCTCCTGTAGCTGCCGCAGAGAGAAAATCATATCTGTTGTAGATCTACCTGCCCTAAAGCCACACTGCGACTCTGGATAAACACGATCTGCCAGGATCTGTAATCGCTTTAGTAATACTCTAGCAAAAGCCTTTCCGACTATGCTAAGCAGTGAGATGCCCCTGTAATTGTTACAATCAGAGCGGTCGCCTTTATTTTTATAAATTGTAACAATGTTGGAGTCTTTCAATTCCTGGGGGACCATTCATTGTTCCCAGCACAAGCTTAGCAGTTTATGGAGTGGTTTGATTAGGGCATGTTTTCCAGCCTGAATTACTTCAGCAGGAATGCCATCTCCTCCGGGTGTTTTCCCATGTGCAAGCATGTCAATGGCAATGCTCAGCTCCTTTACTGAGGGCGTTTCGTCTAATTCCGTCAAAACTGGAAGTGATGGGAAGTTGGAAACAGCATTTGGTGAGATGGCGTTTTCAATCTGGTAGAGTTCTGCATAGTGTTCTACCCATCGTTCCATTTGCAGCGCACGATCGCTGATGATTGTGCCATCTTTTGACTTGAGCGGAGCACACTTGCTGGTGTGAGGTCCAAAGGCTTTTCTCATGCCCTCATATAGTCCTCTTATGTTACCACAGTCGGCACAAGATTGAATATCTTCGCATAGCTCCTGCCAGTATTTGTTAGCACATTGTCTCGCTACTCTTTGGACATTGTTACGTGCAGCTCTGAGCCTTTTTAAATTGCTTGGGGTGGGATCCTTCTTGTAGATTAGCATGGCTGCGCTCTTGTTCGTAGTGGCAGTTTCCATTTCTGGTAGACTAGCTTCAAACCAGTCTTCGCTTTTCTTGGTTTTGTTTCCAAAGACTAGTGATGATGTTTGGTAGATTGTATCACGCATAAACGTCCAGCTTTTTTCTACCTCAGTCACAGAGAAGTTTTTAAAAGCTTCCTCTAATTTGTTCTCAAATTCGGTGCAAAGATCAGGATTTTTTGTGCTAGTAGTATTCAGGCGTGATTTTCTTTTTCCCTGTGATGTGTGGATCTTAGTTGGCAGCAGTCTTGTCCGGCAGGACACTAAAGTATGATCAGTATCACAATCCGCGCTTTGGTAGCTACGTGTCAGCAGTATATTTCCAATGTCCTTTTTTCGTGTCAGTATCATATCCAGCTGGTGCCAGTGCCCAGACCTAGGGTGCCTCCATGAGACACAGTGCTGTGGTTTTGTTCTGAAGTAGCCTATGTGTTGGTAATGCAGAGCTTATGGTATGTGCAGAATTCAAGCAGTCTTTGTCCGTTCTCATTCATCTTTCCGATTCCAAAAAGCCCAAGACAGTCTGGCCAGGTAGTGTGATCTGATCCTACTCTGGCATTGAAGTCACCTAGAAGGATCATATGTTCTTTTTGAGGAATGTTTGCAATGGCTTCTTTGAGGTCTTCATAGGACTTGTCTTTGTCCTCCTGAAGCGAGCATAGTGTGGGGGCATAGGCACTAATTAGAGTGACTTTTCCAGATGCTGTCATCATACTTATGCTTAGTAGCCGTTCCGAGCCACCAACTGGAGGGACTATCATGGGAAGAAGACTGTTCTTGACAGCAAAGCCCACACCATGTATTCGAGTCTCATCCTGTGTTTTCCCTTTCCAAAAGAAAGTGTAGTCAGTCTCGCGGAGCATGCCGTTTTCGGCCAGTCGGGTTTCTTGCAGGGCTGCAATGTCAATATCTAGCCTTTTTAGCTCGTTGTTTGTAACTGCCGTCTTCCTTGCATCGTCGATCTGCCTTAGATCATCAGTGAGACCAGAACACATTGTCCTGACATTCCAAGTGGCCAGTCGCATAACAGGGATTTTCTTTTTCAGTTTAACTTTTCTTCTTTTGTTGCTTGGTGCCAAGTTTCCAGCCTACTTGTCGTTTTAAACTAAGCTCTAAGCACCCATTAGAGTAGGCAGGCTGTGGCGGATCAGCACCTAACTGACTGGGGGCTGCCCATGTTGAGGCGGACGGTAGCTGAACAGTGAGGCACGAAGACCTCTCCCACCGTCAGAGACAACCCGTGGCGTCCATACATTACGCCAATCAAGTTGGACTTATAACCCGTAACTGTTGTCTCCCGTGTTGTTTTAGCCGCTTTGCAGCAGCACCAGAGTTTCCTCTCTGGGGTGCATTCCTGGGCCTTGGATAAAGGGGTCATGGGTGGCCCATGCGTCATGATCCCTCTCTCGACCTTGCTGATGTGATCCAAAGGAACGCATCGCATTACATTTGGCACCAACTCAGTTGCAGAAGCTGCCGGAGGGAATTTCGTAGCTGATACTCCCAACGCCTAAGGGGCTTCACTCCTGATTTCTCCTCGAGGTTGTCTCCTGAAGCCTCAGTACCGCAAGGCAGCGGGGGTTTGAAGTCAGAGTACCCGTCTCCTAGATGAACTGCCTTACTAGGCTGACGAGCTCCATCTGCCCGAAGCTCCCGGTTTTGTGGCGCCAGGTATCCTCCTTCACCCCTTCACCTGTTAGTAAGAGCAGTTTCGCCGGGCTTAATATATAAGCCACACGAGCAGGCCAGGTGCTGGACTTAGTTGTCAGAGGCTATTTGAGACGCATGCCATTAGGAGTATTTTATAGACAATGGGAGCTTAACCCCATTGACACCCCTGGCCATGACAACCTTAGAAGTGCGAAAAAAAAGGAAGGTAGGATCCCACCAAAATAAACAATACATGGCCTGGGAACAAATCTTATCTTATAAAATACATACGTGTGTAATATATATATATATATATATATATATATATATATATATTATATATATATATATATATATATATATATATATATATATATATATATATATATATATATATATATATATATATATATATATATATATATATATTCAAATACAAAAACAAAATTTAATAAAATACTCTGAAAGACACAAAGATAAAGGCACATTCCTCGTCCCATACGCTAGGACAAATTTGTACAAATACTCCTTCTTCCCTAGTGCTATTAGAGCATGGAATGGGTTGCCTGAGCTAGCCAGGAAATCCAGTGACTTGGCAGAATTTAAGTCATTGGTTAATATGCATGACTAAATGCATGACGCGTAGGACGTAATCATCTCCTTTTTTGAAGTAACGTCTGTATTATATAAGATAAGATAAGATATATATATATATATATATATATATATATATATATATATATATATATATATATATATATATATATATATATATATATATATATATATATATATATACACCGAGGTCCTACGTATAGCATGGTTATATAAATCTATATCTAATCTATATTAGACGTCTAAGGGTTAATGGAAAAAAGGTTATTTAAACAATACAGTATGGATTTCTCAATAATAAGCAAATTCTTTCCTGGCAATTCCATCGGAAGTTTACATTTTTTTTATACTCCGGTGGCCAATTTTCTTTTCATGTGATTTTTTTTTATGTGTGTGTCATCGCTCACAACACTGGTATAGATATATCTAGACATAAGTCTAGACCTAAATCTAGTCGTCTTGATACCACTCTCGTCTAGATTGCAGAAGCGACTGGCTGTTGTTCTTTTGACCAGTTTTAGGGTTGTAGAGGAGTTGATCTAGATGATTAGATCTATATTATAATATTCTATAATAATATAGAGTCTAGATTCTACTGCCATGAGTGATTTAGATACTTCCACAAGCTACCCTCTTCATATTCATCATCACGATCCAAACGCCAAGTATGATCCTCCACAACATTTAATTGATAATGCACATGTCAAAAGCTTCGACCAGTATCAACAATTGTACCAGTTGTCTGTAAAAGATCCTGAAGCTTTTTGGAGTAAATTAGCTGAACAATTTCACTGGGAAAGTAAACCGACAGGTCAGTTTTTGAACTATAACTTTGATATTAGAAAAGGACCCATATATATAAAATGGCTTGAAGGTGCAAAGACTAACATCTCTTACAATATGTTGGATCGTCATGTTAAAAATGAACTTGGTAATAAAGTAGCATTTTACTGGTAAGTTGTTTTTTTTTTATAAGTAGACTTAGTTTAGATGTATGATATACTGATATTGTGACACACATTTATGAATAATATAAATATAAGCACTAAGATTTAAGATAGCTTTGCCTTTATTTATTTTGCAGGTCATTGACAACCTTAATTTTAATAGCTATAGTTATAGATACAAGCCTTTAATAAAAGACATATCTCTATAGTCTATAACTAATACAATTACAAACTGTCAATATTGTTAGAAGTCATGCTTCTGAATGACATACTTTGCTAGTTTATACCCTTATCTTATAGCACTACTATAATTCCATATTATGATTATTTGAGCATGCAGTCATAACAGTTGTAGATCTAAACACTTCCATAAATCTTTCCCTAAATTCCTAATATATATAATATAATATTAATAAAAAATTCAAAAAGCACACCATCCAATCAATTTTTATAGTAATGAGGTAGTTCTGTATTTCTGACCTATTTCAACTAAAGTCACGTGATAGTAGGACAACAAAGAGAAGAATGGCCTTGTCTTCCTATATTTCCATTTACAAAATTTTACAAACATTTTAAAATATACAGAGTACATCAACGAACTTCCTGAATGTTCAAATAACTATGCGAATGTTTTCATAAAGGGCCAAGAACTGTTTAAGGATGGGTTTAAATTATCAATGATATTTCCTTTATAGTCCACAACAAGATTCAACACTTTGCCGATGATACATTCACATACAGACGAAGATGTTTTTACAAACGTTCTTGCAAGATTTAAAAAAAGGCTTGGTGTAAACAAAAAACAACACACACACACACACACACATACATACATACATACATACATACATACATACATATATATATATATATATATATATATATATATATATATATGTTACATTAAAGTTTCAAAAATGCGTCGACGAAATAGATCTAGATCTATTTTATTACTTAGAAAATAAACTTAACAATGAAAGGGCGGGGTAAGACACATTTGGCCTGTGTTACTGTAAGAGTAGATCTAGATTTATCCTTGACTATCAGATGTTATCTGTTCGCTAAACAACTCAAGCCTATTACGCACAAGGAAAAACACATGGCAGTCTTTACATCTAACAACTAGTCGACATATCAACTACACACTAGCCCTAGAGCTATCTGACCAATACACACTGGTCTGCTGTCCAACTTTTAGTGTTCTACTCAAGTTCAAGCTTGTTTACTTTTGGGCAGAGAGGAAGGGAGGGGGGATGAAAGTGTTACTTTTTTTTTTCTAGGATTGTTTACCCGAATGCTAAGATCTGTAAGTGTAGTCTTTGTAGATCCAGAAATCTAGATCTCAGTTTGGCAGATTATAGGCCAACGCTTCAGTGCCTTCTATCAAAGGTTTAACTATTTGTTTTAGTTGAAACTATTTAAAAATGTATCTCTAGATTCTCCTGTTATTAACAAATTATAGTTTAGCCTTAATTATTAAATTGAAACCACTAAATATTGACTTAAAACGCTTCAGATTCCCACTACAAACTAACTAAAACTTAGCACGGTACGCGATGTATACACACAACCACGTGACTCGGGGGGAATCCGGAACTTCCTCATTAGCTAATGACTGGTGGTAACTTTGAAACTTGAATTCTTAATGAATGAATAGTGAATTTAGTATATAAAAATTAATAAACGTATAGAAATATATTTTGATAACAACCATAAATTTTGGTTGAAATTTCTTGTAATAAAAATAATAATAACTGTCTTATATTTGCAACCTGTAAGCATTGCATCCATTTTATTTTTTCAAGATTGCCAAAATTGGATTTCTAGTAGTTTGTTTTTGTCTTAGATGTTTTGGATGTTCCTTCAGAGTTGAAGATAAT
This sequence comes from Biomphalaria glabrata, assembly GCF_947242115.1. Lineage (NCBI taxonomy): Eukaryota > Metazoa > Mollusca > Gastropoda > Planorbidae > Biomphalaria > Biomphalaria glabrata. Next base: position 23,550,432 of record NC_074715.1, read on the forward strand.
CTACTTCCTATTTCAAACCTCCCAACAGGGATGGCAGTGGGCAGGGTATGAACCTTGGACTGAACAACCAGGCAGCCAGTTCCTTCCTATATAATTCTTATTTTCAAACATATATGTGGCATTTGAATAGCTACCAATAAGACACATTATACAATAAAATAGTGTTTCCAAAAAGAAAAGTTATAACAGTTTAATATCCACATTAAATTTAAAAATTAGATTTCAAGACTTAATTCAGTTTATGTTCAGTTATTTCAATTATGGATATGGTTATCTCTTTAGATATAAGCCAGAGAGACACATGTACAATATAGATAGACAAAGCTAATGGTAGACTAATAAAATAATTTAAATATTATTTGCTAAGGAAAAAAAATAAAACTTCAGTGCTTACTTTGTCAAAGTTCCACCTATTATTCCCAAGCTAAAAAATGACACCGAATTGTCAGTCTCTGTACAACGTCTCTACTGGTAAACCCATACTTTCTTATATATATACAATTCTTTGAAAGAGTTACTGAGAAATACTCCATATGAGGAACAGTTTGGTTGATTGCATGGTTGTTGACACCATGTGGAATGATCTTTGACTCATAATATTGTAGCCTACCAAAAAGAAATCAAACAAGTAATTATCAGTCTACTGCTTTAGTTTCAAAATGACTTCAAATAATTTTTGTTAGCAATAAAATTTTCCATGACTTAATAATTATTGATACTGTTAAAATTGGACTGACTTTTTAACCACACATGCAAATATGGAATACTCAGAAAACCGCAATAATAAAAAGTACATATATCTATACATATCTAATACATCTACATGCCAAGATTGACTTGTATCAAAACTCATTTTTTCAAGTGCCATTTCAGCACAAAATGTTTTACCTGAGTCAGTTAGGAAATCCAATGACTTTGGGTAGTTTAGGCTTCTCAATAAAAGGACATATATATATACTGTTTATAAGAAACATTGTAAATAAGATAAATAGCCCTATTCTCCACATTTTTGTCCTCAATGTTTTCCACCCTTTAAGACATACATTACACTGTTCTTATCATTGTTTTATAATTAGTTTTCTTTGAATTTCTACTGTTGCTTTTGCTTTTCATCATCATACAGTGACACCTGAAGTGTGTCCTATTGACCTTCTCTAATTTTTTTTTTAGCAGAGTGTTAATAGAAAACAAAGGGCTTAAGAATTTTAAAAATATTTTTTATAGTATCTTGGAATAAAGTTGACAGTGGTAGATAGGATCTTGGGTCCTTGGATGAAACATGATCATAATAGAGACACTCAGTGTTTACTTAAAAAATTGTCCAATTATAAATCTCTTTAAAAAGCAAGTTTTCACTGCAAAGTGATATGCGTCCCTAACCTCTTTCCATCCATAGATCAAAGACAAGTTAGTGAAGAAGAATATATGTTTTAATGACTTTAATTTTTTTAAACAATTTTTCTTTTCTAGGGAAGGCAATGACCCAGGTGATAATGGCAAAATTACATATAATGAGCTTCTTGTGCAAGTCAGCAAGTTTGCAAATGTTTTGAAGAAATTAGGTATATGTAAAAGATTTTTTAGCTGGGGTAGTCTGATGTGTGTATGTGTAACATAGATATAACAGTTGACTAAAAAAAAAAAGTCCTGTAATAAAAATGCCTTTTATTGATTTCCCAATTCATACACCACCAGTGATGATGCTTAAGTATTTATATTAAGTGCAATTTCTGGCAGTTTAAGCATTTCAAACTGTTTATTTATTGCTATCTTGCAGGTGTGAACAAAGGAGATCGTGTTGCCATATACATGCCTATGATTGTAGAATTGGTTATATGCATGCTAGCTTGTGCTCGCATCGGAGCTGTTCACTCTATTGTGGTACTTATTTTTTTTATTTAATCTACCCGTGCATCTGTTTCTTGTATGCATGTTTTTGTTTTCTTGTCTGTTGGTCATTTTGGTAAGTACACATTTGTAAGATCAGTTTCCATGTGCTTTTGTAGCTTGGTCTCCAAATATGTAAAAAAAATATTTTATAAATGTTGAATTCAACTTGCCACTTCAGATTGTCAAAAGATATATAAAAGATAAATATTAAGTGGATTTTTTTTTTTAGTTTATCATGGAAAAGATATTCACATCATATAGAAAATGCATAGCAAGTGTTTTTTTAATGTGTGCACAAAATAATTGTTTTCTAATATATGAAGTATTCCAGTGGCTATTTATAAACTATGAACTGTTTGACCTAGATTTGGGTTTTAAATATTTTGTTCTTCTATTTCATTTGTTTGCTGCCAATCTACTACTTCAACTATATTTTCTTCATGTATATTTTGTTTTCACATATGCATGTCAGTTAATCTGACTTTATAAACACATTTATGTGCTTTTGCAAATTTAAAAAAATTAACTGACCATATAAAAAAATGTGTTGAGACTTTAGTACTTAAACAAGTCATTGCATAAAAAGAAATATAAAAGTATTTACATTAACTTTGGGTTGGTAGATATGGATTTCATTTTTTCTTAGTTTTCCCCTTTTTTTTTCTTCTCAATCTACAGCTAATTGATGTTGCTGTGAATGTTTCAATTTGTTGCCCTTATTTAAAAAAAAAAAATTCACCTCAGATCTTAAATACTTATTGTCTATGTCTATTTGTTTTATAGAAATATTTTGTGTGTAAACAATGTAAAGTAACCATTTTAGACCTTGTGATCTATTGGAGTATCTAATATAAGGCTCATCTGTTTTTATGGACGACATAACAAAGATGTCATTTGTCCAGCACAACATATGTCATGTATCCATTAGAACTGGGTGGATTCAGGGGCATCCTAAAAGTCCAGATCAAAATCCCTGGATTCGAACTCAAAGCCGGGCACTCTGCCATCATGCCTCATGTAAACATTGTATTGGAGTGATATTTTCCCAAAAATTAATTCGTTATAGAAGCAATAAGAAATAGTTATTCCTTGGGGCTTTTTTAAAATATCGGAATGTATGACAAATAATTCTGTTTATGATTATTTGGATGATTAGTTCAAGATAATATACTGTTCATTTCATGAAGATTGTCTCAAGTGTGTGTACTAATACTCAAGTGAGTGTACTAATAGGAACATTATCATACAAAATATTAGGAACACTATCTTAAAAATCTTTGATTAATAGAATTGATCTTGAACCGTTTTTTTTTTTTCATCTGTAGAAAATTACAACTAAAGATTTTAAAATATTCTTTTATTTCCATTTAAAAATAAAGTATATTGCTTAAAATTTGGATTTATGATTATGTAACTTGGCACAAGTACATAAGTAATATGTTTAAAAGAATCTAAAATATTACTACCAATTTTTTTTCTTTTATAAAAGGTAATTGTACATTTGGAAACCAGTGGTGGGCAAACTGTGTAAATTTTATTGGATTAAAAAAATCCTTGCTATATTTTGGAAATTTTATTTGAAATGGAATTATTTTGTTTAGCATCTTGACAAGGGAAAGAAATTGTACTTGACTGAAGTGGTGGTATAAGCAGAATTAGTGCCCTTTATAGGTCGCCTCTCTAAATTGAAACAAACAATATATAAGTATGCAATCTTCTATAGTCATAAGTACCTCATTAGCCGAGCAGTTAGCATGTCGGCTTGTTATTCACAAGTTCGAATTCAGTTCGCCCCCCCCCCCCTTTTTTTTTTTTTTTAATATTTTTTAATGCTTTAAAAAACCAATTATGGTAAAATCCACCCAGATATCCCTTTCTTTCTCCCCCTCCCCCCATCTAAAATTTTCCCAACTGATTCAGATAAGTGATAGGATCATATTTTATCTGAGAAAGCTAAAAGTATGAAATAGTGCTTTCTTGTTTATTTATATGTTCATACATTGTACAAATGAGGCTTTCAATGTTGCCCTCCTTTTTAAAAATTTGCCCACCTCTGTTGTAGACAGAACAGTTAATCTGGCTTGTATTTGGGTCAACAGGAGATTAATGGAGCACTTAGATTATAATATAGTCTAGTGAATGTGTAGTCCCTGTTTACTATCAAGCTTAACTGTTATCTTCTACAAGAAATATTAGATCTTAAAAAGTAATCCTCTTGGAAAAAGTGTTGAGATAAAGTTTGAAAATGATAACATTGATGAAATTGACAAAGTCAAGTAACTAGACATCAATCATGAAGTTATGTCAATATTTAGTATATTATTTATGAAAAAGAAACATGTTAAGAAAACTAAACATGTCTAGTTCCTTGTATTGCACTCTGTTCTTTTATTTTGTCTCTGTTAATATTCTGTTTGTAATAAAACAAGATAATTTTTTCAGTTTGCAGGGTTTTCAGCCGAATCTCTGAGTGATCGTATACTTGATGCCAATTGTTGTGCTCTGGTGACAGCTGGTAAGGTTTGTTTTTAATCAGCTCAGAAGTTTATTTTTAACATTTGTAGGTTATGTATTTATAGATCAGTTGCTTTTTTTGGTGCTGTTTTTTGTTTTTTAACCCTCTTAAGACGGAGCATTTTAGCATGTCTTGTGCCAAAAAAACGGAGCACTATTTCCAGCCTTTACACTTCTCTTACAAAAAAATTCCTAACAAATAAACTAATTACTTTACATACACAAAACTATAATATTATTGAAGGGAAATGAATGAACTAATTTAATATTATGGAATTTACCTGAAATATTAACATTTATTAAAATAAACCAAGCTAATTTGAATAATTTATGCACATAAAATTCTAAAAACGTTTTTTTCAAAACAGAACTGAATTATAAAGGTAAGAGTTTTTAAAGAAGTTTTAGCCCTAATACATGTGTTTAGGGAATTAAGGTACATTGAGACCCTTCAGACACTTCTATCACATTATTTTACTACTTTTCTCCTCCCCCCCCCCCCCCCCCCCCCCCGGTACCATGGAAACAAGCGCCTTCATTATTGTCACAGTGACAGTCACCCATTTATGACTCAGAGATCATTTTTTTGAGCTGTTTGTTTTTAGAAAGTTTGGCATCATATTTAATAGTCTCCCTGACAAATATTTTAACTAAATTGATAGTAAAAAAAGAGCATAAAACAGTCTATTTTGTGCTAATCCCTTGGTTCTCAAATGGTTCTTCTCTATCCAGCTACCCGCCCTTATTTCTAAACCATGTTACCAAGAATAGACATCGTCAACACATACTAGATCTAGATCTAGTAATAGTGTAAACTTAGATCTAAAGCTTTCCTCAATACTGCCCTTATTTTTATTTATTCTAGCATATTTTAAATAAAATCAGAGTCAGTGAGTTTGTTTTCATCAATATTAACGGCTGACATGTTAAAATTTTCACCTCTCACTAGCTAACTTCAAAAAATAAAAAAATAATAATTATCACGATAAAACAGCGAAGGAAGCCGCCACTACAGTCTATTAATGTGTAAAAATAGTAAGAACTAATCTGATTGGCTGATACAAACACTGGCAAGCCAATCCTACGGTTGGAAACATCACGGCCGATAGATCGGCCGGCTCATCTTTTTCGCCAATTAGCCTTGGGCCGATAGATCGGTCGCGTCGTCTTAAGAAGGTTAATTTACAATATGCCGAAAAAAAACAAGTATAAGCAAATCAACTCTATTAATAAGATTTTAAATATCTGGTAACAAAACCAAATTATCCCAAAAATATAGTTTTGTAGTATAATAATAAATACAGGGCTGAATGATACAACTAATAAAAAGGATGACCTCTGAACTTGCTTTCTTATTTATCTTGTATGCTTTGACATACTTGTTTTCTACTTGATTCCTTAAAGCCATTCTCTTTTAACCACCCCTATTGCTTCACTGCCATATTCTACAGCAGTGGTCTTGGTTTGTCTGAGGTTTTGTTAGAATTTTTTTCATATATAAAAGATAAATGTTGTAAACTTCCCTTTTAAGGAAGGGTTTGTGATATTTGGGTAGAAGTTACTCATCCTTTTTTTTTTTTTTTTAATCATTCATTATAACCTCATGTATAGTTGATAAACTTGACATTTGTCAATGATTCATGTACTGTTGATAAACTTAACATTTTCTAGATGGTGTGTGGAGAGGTTCCAAGTTATTGAATCTCAAATCTATTGTTGATAGAGCTTTAGAAATATGTAAAGACAAGTAAGTATTAGCTGAAATGTCATAATTAATGTCATTAGTTTACACATGTTGACAGCATGATAGTGTAGTAATTCTAGTGATATGGGAAACTTTTATACTTAGATGAAAGGGTTATTTTAGGTTTCTGTAAACTATAATCTATATTCATCCCCCCCTACCCCCCCCCCCCCCCCCCCCCCAATTTTTTTTTTTAGGAAATAGAAGTTTGAAAACATGTTAAGACATTTTAAAATAATTATATAATTGCTATATATTCTTAAGAAATGTATTTAATGATAATGAACCCATTGTAAAACAAAATAAGTTCAAGGTCTGTTTTTCCACATTTTGTTTTTGGTTTTTGTTGTTAATGCTACAATTTACATTGAAAAGCCCCAACAATTGAAACTTTTGGTTATAAGCAAGTTTGGTTAGTGAACTGCAATATCTCCCATCAGCTAGAAAACCTAGTTTTTTATGCTTAGGATATTAATGAAAGACAAAGGTCATGATGATGCCCATAAGAGAACTTACTTAACCTGAACCTCACTACTACCCAAGCCAATGTCTGAAGATGTTTTACTATGGGGGCAAACTATAGTTAACTATACAGAACATTACTTTTTTTTTTTTTTTTTTGTTGGTCGTATTTCATGATACTGATTATGTACCAGAAGCACTTAGCGTTTAGTTGTACATCTTGGTCAACTAAATTACATAGAGTTAATTAAAAGTGTTTCTAGATACCATAGATGTAATTGGAAGTGTTTTTAGTTACAAAAATCTTTTTTTTTTTTTTTTTTAATTGTTGGCACTTGTCTACATCTAAATATTTGCCTCATTACTTAAGTTAAATCAATGAAAAAATATAATTCCATGCATTTTGTTTCTTTTTAACAAAGAGGAAAACCTGTTGACACATGTGTTGTTGTTCGACATCTTACTCCTTTTGAGAACTCTAATGGTGTCTATACTGAAGACTCCCCAGATGAATGTCCAGTAGCTAAACGCCCTTGTACTAAACTTAAAGTAAATAATTTGATTTATCTCTTGATTCTATTTTGATCAATACTTTCATGTTGATACCACATCAAATCTTTCAAGATCTATTAAAGAATAAATGTTTCAAATGCTGACATAAGTTACATTATAGATTATGGTAATCATATTATTAACAAGAAAAACTTTTTTAAAAAACAAAGCTTATATTAAGTGTAATTGTATCCATTAGTTTGAATCAGTCATGCCATTATATGCATGATTGACCTAGACATAACATAGCTGTGTGATTAGAAATATTTTTACCAATTTTTTTGTTTAACTTTTAGCTTCTCAATGCGCTATGATCCTATCACTTGTGTGGACCAGTTGTGAAAGGGGGAGGGAATAAGAAGGTATCTTGGTGAATGTTTACATCATCATTTTTTTAAATGCATAAATAAAATGTTCACTCAGGGCTCATGTCCTCATGGGGACTAATTCCACTTATACCAAACATCTGTCAAGTATTTCTTTCCCTTGTTCAAGGTACCTAACGAAATAATTACCAATAGTTAATTAACTAATTGGTTAATTTCTTTTATTGATTCTTGTGTTGTCAGGTAAAAGATAATTGTGCAAAATTTCAGCTTAATCAGAGTTTGTGTGTGGAAGAAATGTGTACAAACTTTTACTATATAGACAGATAGAGTGAGTTGATATAAGCTTTGTAAAAAGATATTTAGGTGATTGGTCATATGAGTATATTATATCATTAAACCAGTAGAATTAAGCTTTAACTTATGATTGCTTCTAAAATTTAGAAATTTAAAGCTAAAAAAAATATCCTGTTTCCACATGTTAAGCTATGATGAATAAAGTGTTTCGGAAAGCTTGGTGGCTTCTTTATAGTAATTGTTAATAATTATATGTGCATTTTTTTACCTATAACTTAATCTGTTGGACTGTTAGGGCACCATGCAAGATTTGGCGAACATCTTTCTCAATTCTTCTTTGTCTTTCGCCTTAGATCCTCTTTCAATGGCATTCTTTTATGTTGTCTTCCCATCACTTTCTCTGCCTCTTCTTTTTCCTGGTACTGTTCCATGAAGGAAGGTTTTTACGACCCCCGAAGACCTTGTAATATGGCCATAGATTTTTAGCTTGCATTTTTTTTTTACGATAGTTAGCAGGTCATCATGGGGTCTAATCGCTGCAGTAACCCTGTCTCTAATCTCTTGGTTTGTGATGCAGTCTTTAAAATGCATATTTAAACTAATGTAAAGGTATTTTATTTCTGTATGTGCAATAAAATTTTATTTTAAAACCTATTTGCTTTACTTTTTTTTAAATTTTGAACTTTAATCCATGTAGTAAAGGTATTCTGAAAAATTTTAAACTCTCTTTCCTTTTTTTAGCACTAAAAATGCAGTCAATAAATTATTTTGATTCAGAGTGCATTCTTCTGTAACCTTGGCAGAAAATCACTATGGAATATTTTCAATCAATGTTAATGTTCTCACCAAGCTATTAAATCTTCTATTATTGCCATGAGAATTATTGATTGACATTTCTTTTTCTCCTTTATTATATTTTCCCACTTGATTTATTGATTATATAAAATCTCTTAAAAATAGCTGCAATAAAGTAGTCCCATTGTCTAGTCTGTAAAATTATTTCAGTGTCACTTTATTACAGATCAGCTGGTCCCCTGAACGTGATTTTTGGTGGAGTGATCTAATGCATGACGCAAGCGAATACTGTGACCCAGAATGGATGGATGCTGAGGACCCATTGTTCATGTTGTATACAAGGTGCAACTAGCCCATGACATTCCTTGCAGTTGAGACATGACTCAGTGGCTAGACTAATGCAATTCTAAAATAGCAAAACTAACTGAACATGTGTACTCATTTTACATGTATTACTATATATTAGCTGTAGTTAAAAAAAAAAAGAGAGAAAAGAAGGGAAAGAAAGATCAAAAAAAGTTATTGATATTGTTTCAGTACTATGTTTGTGCTTTTTATCTACCCTCTGATTATACATAATAAATAACTTATTTCTGAGCAAAAGTTACAATCATTTTGTCAAGTAGTGCTTCTTTTCATAAGCTCTTTTGAAATGTATCTGTATAATTGGTGTCATCAAACAGTTGACATTGACCACTACTTGTGTAATTGCAGTGGCTCCACTGGGAAACCTAAAGGTGTTCTTCACACGGTGGGTGGCTATATGTTGTACGCAGTGGCAACCTGCAAGTACGTCTTTGACTTACAACCGGATGATATTTATTGGTGCACTGCAGATGTTGGTTGGATCACTGGGCATACCTATGTCTGTTATGGTCCCCTTGGGAATGCTGTCACAGGGATAATTGTAAGATTCTTTCATTTTTTTATGTTATATGCTGTTCCATGTGCCAATTAGAGTTGGTTTATTTGCATTGAAAGGCTTGCCATATATTGGGCATCAGACTTGTTGAAAATGCCATCATTGGTTGTGGGCTGCCCTTGCTGCATGTAACCTATCTACAAATTGAAAGTTTGCCATTTCTGTAACTTGAGGTTTTACACCATGGGGTTGCTAGCTCCATGCCAAACCCTCCTTTCTCATTCGGACTTGGGACTGTCAATGGTGGAGTTGATATATGCTGTAGTAGAAATAATTTACTAAAACATGCACTATATTATTAACTATTTCTTGATAAATGAGTATCAATGCATTATGAATATAGTGTTTGTTTATAATGAAATTGATTATATCTTGCCTCCATTCTCATTTTTTGTTGGCCTCCTTCAGTCGTAGAATGACTAGGGTTCATCTCAGAGCACACTTCCTCATGGGGCTGTGGAGCCCTATTTTGGAGAGACTCTCCTGTCCACAAATATCACAGGTTAAGGTGGCTTTTGCTTCGGTGGTAGAGGAGCTGGCCATTTTTTGTATTTGTACATTTTTCTTCCTGAGCTGAGACCCATGTTTTTCACTGTCCATAGCTTTCTTGGTCACTGTCTCTCTCCATCTGGTGAGGTCTAGAGCCATTCTCATAATGAGCATAAATTTATATTAACCTAAACTGCTTTTTTGGAAGTTATGTTCTTTTATTATTTATAATTAAAAAAAACAACTAAGATATAACAAGATAAAATTTACTTCTAAATTTTTATGAATTTGTCTTTTTTTTTTTATACCTTCCCATTAAGATTAAGTTTCTAGGGTTTATTAGTTTTTGAGTGTATCAGTGGCATGTACTCCATTTTGTCATACATCTTTTAGGGCCTTCATAAACACAATGATTTTTAAGGAGGCAACTGGTCACTTGACTGTGCAAGCTTTTTATTTACCAATAAAAGGAAGTAGCATTAGAGCATTGAAATACAGTCAGGCCTTTTTGTGTGACTATTTTCCATTTAAAAAAAAATTAAATTAAATTTGGCTATAAATTGGAGTAAAACAAAAACACTGCATAGTCAGCCTTAGTGTACTGATAACTGAGCCATTTATTAAGTTTAAGGCGGCTTAAAGTTTATTGATACATTATCTAAAATTTGCTTGTATTATGTAAATCTAATATAGATTAGGTCTAGATTCTAGATCTATAGAAGTAGATCTAGTCCAGATCTTAAAGAGTTCTAAATCGGATATGTGTAATGAAGGTACCAATAAATAACTACTTTCTTATACAATGCCGCTGACATAATTACTTTTATTTTAATTAGTTTAATGGAGGTATTGACTTTTAAAAAAATACATTTCATAATGTTTTTCTTGTTTAAGATCACATTGATTTTTTAGTGATTCTTTTTTTATTTCTTAAAATGTGATTTGGTAAGGTTAGAATTAATGGATGTTGTTTCTCTGAACCAGTTTGAAGGAACACCATTTTATCCTGATGCTGGGCGTTTCTGGGCTGTGATTGAAAAATACAAGGTGACCAAATTCTATACTGCACCAACTGCCATTCGTTCACTGATGAAGTTTGATGATAGCTTTGTCACAAAGTAATGTATACTTTTGTTTTGTTAATATTTAACTAGAGAAAAAGAAAATGTTCATGATCTTTAATGTGCAATTACATATTTAAATTTGTACATTAAAAAAAAAAACTTAATTGTATCCTTTTCAGGCATGACAGATCTTCATTAAAAATTCTTGGTACTGTAGGTGAACCAATCAACCCTGAGGCTTGGCTTTGGTATCATAAAATTGTTGGGAATGAGAATTGTGCAATAGTGGATACTTTCTGGCAGACTGAAACTGTAAGTAGACATTTTTAGTCTTAGTATAGATTTGTTTTGCATTAGCTTATCCATTTAATATATTCTTTTTTTTTTTTTTTTTGGTCCAGGGAGGGCATGTTATTACACCATTACCAGCTGCAACGAAAACCAAGCCAGGCTCTGCTGTAAGTTAGCCTAATTGATAGAATATTTAAATAGACATATTGCTGTAGACACTTGTTCATTTGACATATCAAAAGTCAGTTTTTGTGCCTCATAAGATTGTTGTTCTCACATTAAGGGAAACTTACACTTGGCTTTTAGTGTCCTTGGGTATTGTTTTAGTAATGTCTTATATTCAACATGCAGTAACTCAACAGAGAAACTAACTTGTTAAATAGAATATTTGTAAACCAATGTAAATGTTCTTAAGACATTACTCATTAAAATATCAAGAACCAGACACTCTAATATCAACTCTCATTAGTTCAGTCAGTCATTTTTAAATTAAAAGAGGTCACACAGTACACACACACTTGTATATGTCATCAATGGTGTTACAGGTATGTATTGTGATGGAGCTGTCGACAGCTAAATTAATTGACCCTATAGTCATACATGACACACACAATTGAATCAAAGCTTGAAATCTTTCAAATTACGTAATTTTTAAAAAACTAATTGGTTGACAGGCTTTTAATATCAGTGATATAATACAAAATACAAATTTAATCACAAGATGTTAAAGGATTTTCAATTATCTCTCAACTCTTTCAAATCTATGCGCCCCCCTCCCCCCTTTCATCAGAAAAGAAATATGTTGTTGATTGTTGAGGGGGGGGCATCATGCTTTGAATGTTTGTCTTCTTAATTGTCTCACTTTTACCTCTTAATTGTCTCACTTTTACTTCTTAATTGTCTCACTTTTACTTCTTAATTGTCTCACTTTTACTTCTTAATTGTCTCACTTTTACTTCTTAATTGTCTCACTTTTAATTATCTACAGACTTTTCCATTTTTTGGCATTGTGCCTGCTCTACTGACTGATGATGGCAAAGAGATTGTTGGCCCAGGTGAAGGTTACTTGGTAAGAAGTATTGTTTTAAACGTATCAACTGAGTAAATAGGAAAAATCTACCTATGATTTTGTCTAAATTTAATCTTAATAAGTTGAATTGCACAATGCAATAAATGTGTCACGTAAATGTAGAAAACAAAATGCAAGTTTTACTGCCTGCTTGCCATATCTTGTTAAAGTAAATATGTGATACTGCACAAGTTAACTGTCCCTAAACCTTCACTTCCTGTGTACACATGATAACTGTTTGCTCTGGGATCAACATTCCGTTAGAAACATTGCTCTCATTGACTCTGTTAGGAAGGACAGTGTTTGTGTTTGAGTGCGTGTTCAAAGAGAGGTCGCACATCATTCCTTGGTCCAACCTTTAGAATGTGTGGCATGCAGCTTCTGAAAGATCAAACTAACTTCTATGTGCTCTAAGAATATAAGAAATCCATAAAGAAACAAAATCACCTATGCATTATACTGCCACTCTAATCTCACTTTTACTTTTACCAAAATGATCTTTTTATTTTCCAGGTGTTCAAACAGCCTTGGCCTGGCATAATGAGAACTGTTTTTAACAACCATGAGAGATTTGAAATCACATACTTCAAAAAATTTCCAGGCTATTATACCACAGGAGATGGTAAATGCAGTCTTCCTCAATTTTTCATAAAATTGTGTGTTTTTGTAATTACTGAAAGCAAAGCACAGTTTTCCTATATCATATTTATTTGAGATCTACAAACGAAATGTTCATCAAAACATATACTTTTTAAAACTTGCCATATTACTTGACTGTTCCAGGGGCTAAACGAGATGAGGAAGGCTACTTGTGGATAACAGGTCGTATTGATGACATGGTGAATGTATCAGGCCACCTGCTGAGCACAGCAGAAGTGGAGTCTGCACTGATAGAACATGAAGCTGTGTCTGAGGCTGCTTCAGTCTCCCATCCACATCACATCAAGGGAGAGTGTATCTACTGCTTTGTCACACTTAAAGAGGCAGGTTTTTTATTTCTGTTGGTTTTATATTATATACCAGTGAATTAACAAACATGTCCTTCGCATTGTAATAGGCCTTATATGTTTTCTAATTCTAACAAAAAATCAATAATTTTAATGTGGTTCTAATTTTAGTAAAAATTTCCCCCCTTTGAGGATCCTTGATTCATTTTTTTTATAATTCAGGAAATAACAGAGTGTAAAATTTGTTATTGTAAAAGACTGAAAAGATCCTTCTAAGATTAGACTTCTATTTAGTCATTAGTTACAATTATTCTTATAAATTAGACAGCATGCAATAAGGATATTTTTTTTTCTTCTGACAATTGATTTTAAAGGGATGAATGTAATAAAACTTTTGAATGGAGAATTCATTAATACCTTTAGCTTTATTAAAATTGGAACAAAATAAATTAGAAATCCTTCAAATAGCAACTACATTTGATTAACTTGTGTTTCTGTGTATTTTAGGGTGAAACATTTAGTGATGACTTGGTGAAAGAGTTAACAGCTGCAGGTACATTCTGATTTTATAAATAGTGGATACTGATCACTACATGACTAGCCAGTTGAACAAAGTCTCTTTATTCTTTTCATATTTTGAGCTGAAGATTTTTTTATTTTTTAATTTATATTATTTGTAATTTCATATTTCCAGCCCAATAAATTGACAATTTTACATTTGACTTTTTAAAATTCCAGTGAGACTAAAGATAGGACCTTTTGCTCAACCTGACTATATTCAGAATGCACCAGCTTTGCCCAAAACAAGATCTGGAAAAATCATGAGACGAATCCTGCGTAAGATTGCTGTGAATGATAGAGACATTGGAGACACAAGTACTCTAGCTGATGAATCTGTCATTGACTTGTTGTTTAAATTGAGACCCAAGGATGCTTAAGAAAATTTTCACATATGCATGAATAAAACTCTATTATATTCTATCTAGAACTATATTCCTGATGTATGTACATTTATCTTTATTTTTCAAAAAAAGTTAATTTAAAAAAAAAGATGTTTTTTTTTAATGCATTTTACTCAAAAAATGTTTTTTTTTCTTTTCACTAAATATAATTCAAAAGATTTTTTTTTCTAAAATAATTTTGTAAATAATACAAGAGAAAGACTAGCATCAAGTCAGAAATATCTCAAATTTGACTTCATTGTGCAACAAGGAAAGATTATTTTCAAGAAACTATTTTACACTGAAGATTCTTTTTTTTTTTGCAATTGATACTTAGTTTGTAGTATTAAAGTGTTGAACTTGATCATGCCTGGAATATCCAAATTGTAATTGTAGTCTGGTCACACTGTTTTAACACAGTTCAAATCTCCATTTAGAAATATGAATTGCAAACCTCTATCCACAGTAAGGCCTACTCTTATAATGAGCATTTTTGTTTTGTTTTTGGTTTCATTTACTTAAACATTAGACATAGACATGACTTTTGACATTCCTTCTCATTTCTACACCACAAGACATATTGGTTTCCTCTAAACAGTTTTTATTTACATGTATTTATTGGCATACATAGGTTGGTTTATTTCATTTGTTTTTTTTTTTATTTGCAATGAATAAATTTTTTTTTATACAATTTTGTTAATATATTAATGTTATACCTAATGTGCTGCCACGTTGAGAGTTCAAAGATGCTATACATTTTCTGTATTATAATACTAGAAACATAAACATACAAAAATGGTCATTTAGTTTATCCTTGTTTAATTATAACAAAATTTATTTCTTAGATATTAAAAAAAGTTTACATTTATTTCCAAAACATATTGTACTTAATATCAAACTCTTGGCTACTGAAGTACAAATGAAAAATTATTTATTTCTCCACTCCATCAACAGTAACCGACCCACAATTTGTGTTTTAAAAATTTACTATTCTGAGATTGAATAATTTTGGATCAAGTACTTTCATTTATTTTTCTTTTATAAAATATCTACTGAAACAAGCTTACAAGAGTTAGAAAGTAAAAACTTAAGTTTTCTTCAAAATTATGCATTTTTATTCTTTAACACATAATAAATATAAATAACTTTGTGTGTAGCCAATTTGTTAAATGGTTTAGTTAATTAGCTTATTCTTGATCAATGTTTTTCTCTACTACATTTAGTCTTCATAGGCATTTATCACCATTACCATTTTTAGTAAATCCCTCCCCCCCCCCCCCCCCCCCCAACTGGGGTACCTATGCTTCATATTGAGAAATGCTGGTCAAGATGGACCATGGTAGTTTATGGATCAGTGTTCTATCATTAATTATTTAAACATTGGTTTTTATTTATTCAGTGTCATGCAATAGTTTCTAGGCAATGTTTTTCTATGCATTCGTTTAGCTCTAATTTAGCTTGTTGTTGTTGAATGGCTAAATTTTACATGGCTAAAAATGTTTCATAAATGTATAAAACGTTTATATTTGTACATGTATGGATTGATACGATTATTATTTACCTATTTCCAGGCTATATGATAGTGTTAGGTTATACTTTTAAGGAGTTCTAGTGTTGGAGTTGCTATGTAAAGGTTGGGCTATAGATTAGACATATTCAGTTTGGATTGAAGGAATGTGTAACTTGAGTGTGTGGAGACATCAGTTGGTATGTCTGAACAATGCAACTTGTTTCTCATTTGATTCTTCAAACAAGAGTTTTGTATCATTTTTTTGTTTAGGAAAATAAGAAACAAATATAAATGTCATTCTTAAGGACAGCTTAAACCCCCCCTATGGTTCAAAATTATTGATTTTATTTTTTATAACTGAATATTATACAGCATTCATTTCTGAACAATTTGATGTATACAGCATGTCCAAATTCAAAGTGGAAGTATTTTAAATATTTTTTTATATTTTGTATACTAACTTAATCTTTATCACAGAGGTTGTTGTTTTTGCTGTTTTCTCCTATTAACCATTTAAATTTTATGAATATTTTGCCTTGAAATTTGGCACAAATAATGTTGTATATACACATATGAAAGTGAAGCAGAATAATTACAAAAGGTTGAAAACTTTTAGAGTAATTAATTTTTTTCTATGTCTAACCCCTTATAAAAACTTGAAATAATGGGCCACAACCATGTTTAGAGCTGTAACTTTTTTTCTATTCAATGAATATAGACAATTCTTCTTCACAATCTTCTAGTATTGAATAATCAGCAGCTGAAGTTTTATTGAACTAGCTTTAGTAGTTTTCAAGAAATCTTGACATGAAAATTAACTATTTTTCATCATTTTAGCTAAAAAAACCCCCCCCCCCCCCCCCCCCCCCCCCAAATTTTTTTTTCTCAAAAAGTGGATACGATATAAAGAACAATTATTTATTTTTTTCTTATTTGCATGCCTACACATAATAAAACATTTTTTATTATTAAAACATGTAATTTTTATTTGGGGGTTTAAGCTGTCCTTAATTGGTATTGCTGTTTTAAAAATCTTATAAAGATCTTTTCATTTTAACATTTTGTATTTAAGGCAAAACATTAAAATTTAAAAAAAATTAACTTTAAAATTACCCCATTTTTGTTTAAAAAAAAAAAGGGTTAAATAAAAAATGAATGAAACCATATTGTAAATCAAATATGTCAAATACTAAACTAATTATCAAAATATATCCAGAAAAGAAAACAGCTTCAACAACTGTAAAATACAATGTTTGTTTTCTTTATATTTCAATGATTATAACCCAGTATCTGCAGCAGAATCAAATTTTGTATGAAAATTGTATTCCATTCCCCATATTTCTATATTTTGAATCATGGATATCTCCATAGAACATCTTGCATTCAGTGCATCTTTAGTAACAGAAAAGAACCCATGAATACACCATATGGTATTCAAGAAATGAATCTTAGCAGGCTAACCTGCAGACTAAGTTATCAAATACATAGTTTTGTTCAGGGAATTATTTTTATGATATAAACATTGTAACCAGTATTAATAGTTGAGCATTATCTTTATGTCTATCAACAGTACTCAAGAATGGTAAACAACAGAATAAATGTGGACCTTAATTTGAAGGCAAATGCGTGAGAAAGCTTGATTCTAGTTTGACTCTAATTTAGTGCAGATAAAAGGACTGAACCTTGATCAGTTTTGTATAAACAACAGTATTGGAGACTTATACATAGCCAGATATTACTTGATGAAATTATGTCAACAATGTCTCTCTTCTATATGAATAAACTGACTTGATCAACTGGTGCTGTTGGAATGTAGTTTGCTGATTGCTAAATCCAATTTGAAACAATGTTCAATGTGATTTTTTGTTGTTGTGTTCTAACATTTGTTCTAGTTGTAGAAATACTTGAGGTTGGTCTTATTGACTATGTCATGAATAGAAAGGTAATGAGCCCATAAGGCGCCTTCACGTATATGCCTTTCAATTTCCACTTACAATTTATCTTAACAAAAGATCTACAGTATATATCTGTATCAATTGTAAGGCATTGTTCATCCTTAGAAAAGTGGGCTTTCATGTGACCTTTTCCTTCCATTCTATATGGTGTTAAGTGTAGGAAATGAAAGAAAACCAACATATTTGCTTACAATGGCTTACATTCACACCATAAGTTTCCCTCTTGTCTTGAATGTTTTGAGTCATTGTAAGCTCTAGCTATTTATGTGATGGAAACTTATTTTCATCAAATAGTTTTTGTGTTTACTAAAGACTTTTTTGTGTTACCATGGAGAATACAATGAGTGATACTAGAAATACTCTTTACATAACAGAACATTTAACAGAGATGTAGGTTGTTTGTTTGGGACATAAAAGCAATTTGTTTTAGAAAGTCTGATAGAAAATGGTGTGCAAGAAATTGTATACAAATACTGGCCTATTACAGACAGAAAGGCCTTCTTGACAAATGTTACTTTTTATTTCTATTAAGGTGGCCAAAAGAATACTAAAACGTAATTCCTGTTATGTGTAATTTACAACAGCATTGCTCTTAAAACTAGTATGACATGAGTCCTGTACATTTGAAGTGTTTGTGAATGTTGCAATATGGATATTTCACTCAGGTGTAACTGCCCAATAAATAACCACAGAAACGCTATCCTTGAAAACTTTAATTATAAAGCTCTCATTCCCTCACAAATTGAACATAGTAATCATATAAAAATGAAATGGTCTTTCCAAGCTTGAAGTTTTGAAGGCTGTGTGTGTAACTGTGTAGCAATATTTTATTCACTATTCAACAGTCCATAATATCTTTAGGAGCTCAAAATGATATTAAGATATTTGTAAAAAAAAAAAAAAAAATACTGAAAGAAATTTTATTCTAAAATTTATTTTGCATGTCATCTTTGATCTATTTTCGTTTTGGTGTAAATAGTTGATAAAAGATACAATGGATGTGTATTCCACTTAGGTCTTACAAGACAACTAATTTCCATGTTTAGCTAGCAGTTTCATGTGATTATCTAATCAATAAAGATTTAGAAGGAAAAAATAAATACCCGTATCACCAACAATTTGGAAGTTTTGTCATTTTATTAGTAAAACCTGTTCATGTATGGAAACAGTGACATCATAAACACAAAAATGTAACATACTCTAGTGATTGAAATATAGAATGATCACTTTGAAAAATAAGAATCTGTTAAAAGCATTTGAACTTGCTTCCAAACTAAGAAACAATAAACCCTAACCAGACACTCTAGTGAGTAGTCTCCATTGTACACTTGTTCCTTACAAGCCAATACATTGGAGAACAAATGCTCAACATTATAAATGCAGACTATTAGAGTAAAACCAAAGTAATTAATAGTAGGCTACTACACATGCTACTTAGATTAATCTGAATCTTGAGTTATACCTTCCATCATGCATTTAGAATGACATGTCTAATGTACTGAATATTTCTATTAAACTCAAAATATTAATTACCATAATTAGAATATAACACCAAAAAAAAAAACAAGAATAATTGATGTAATTTGTTTACATTCCTAGTTTCAGTCTCCTCTGTAACCAATATAAAATGATTTGAATGTGAAGAGAGAACAGTGGAGTCAAGTATGCATAGGACAAGATCAAGTGCCTAGAACAACATGCTGTCTTCTAGTATTATGTCACAATGTATATGTTACCAACAATGAGTTACACAGCTCTGTTCTTATTTTCAAGGACTTGGTGGCAAAAAAAAAAAAAAACAAAAATAGCACTGCTACTATAACAGTAATAGCCATTTCATTTCAATTATGTTTATGTCCCCCCCCCCCCCCCCCCCAATTATGTAAGTTATAGATAACAAAATTTATCTTGTGTATTTGTCTATTTGAAATACATAAGAATGCAAAGATTTTTATCTTAAGAAAATAGGAAATATTATCATCTGTCAATTGGCAAGTAGATTTAGAAAGCAGATATAGAAATGTTATTTAATGGCTTGATGATTATTTCTTACAAGCACATGCCACAGACCCATCTTAAGAATTTCTTTGCATTTCACCTTATTTGTTGAAGCCAGAATAATGAGCAGACCAACACTATAGCATAGCATTTATTTACTCAATATAACATTTTTTTTTATTATCTATAGTACAGTATTTACAAATATATTAATGTTTGGGGAATTTTCTTAATACCCCATCCCAACAACACCCTCCAAGCATTGAATTTTTTTTTCTTGAGTTGCAATATAACTGAATCTCATTGACCCAATTTTGTAATCTTGACCACAGCTGGTAGCTTTGCTGTGTTTAAAAGAATCTTTATTTTAATATATTTTTAAATTCATATTCATTATAGAGCAGTCAGATGATACCAAACATAATGAACCAATAAAACAAGAATAACATTGTTGCAAAAATAGTAACTGATATTTATAAATCAAATAATTTTAGATCTTTAAAAGACAAACAATATTTGAAGCTGGAAAACTTAAAGCTTGTAAATTAAAAAAAAAAAGCCATTTTAAGAGATAGAATTTAGAAACAAAAACAAATAACATTTATTTATATAAATGTCAAAATACTATATAAACCTATGAACAGATACTGTAAAACCTACAGATTATTGGAAAGAAAAAACAACAAAAAAAAACAAACAAAAAAACAAGAGTTATTTCTACTGTAAGCACAACATAACTGTCACAATCTGAAAAAGAATCACATCACATTTCAACATGGAAATTATGCCAAATAATAAAAATGTCATTTATTATATTTATACAACACTTAAAGTGGACTCATAAATAAAAAGGCTTTCTATTAATGCAATCTTGGAAATGAAATAATCATTACATTTTTCCCCAAAAATGACAAAATGTAGAAATCATTCCAAACATATGATTCCATCTTCTTCCATAAAGATACCATCTGTTTCTTGCTGGTCACTTTGTGAAATACTTTCTACATGCCATTCAGAAAGATAGGACTCATCTCGCACCTTCTGATTACACTCAAGGGTTACCTGTCTTGATGGTGGTCCATGTTTAGATGTCTGGTACAAACGTGCAACTTCCCCATTTCTTAACTGAACATTAATATCTTTCTGAGCTTGTTGCTTCTGGCCAGATTGAGCCATAGATCTTACAGAATGAGACTGAGATGCATGAGTTTGATATGTCAGATTATGTTTTGATTGCATAGCAAGTGTCAGGGACTGTTCAGGGAACCTTTGACTTTGTCGATCACAAGTAGGAGGGCGGTCAATAGGTGGCCCTGGTCTAAATCTTGGAAGATGCTGTTCAGTGATTAACCTTGGTGCATGCTGTTCAACCCTTAATCCTGCTAGATGCTGACCAGCCATTGGTCTTGGAGTGTTTTCCACCCTGAATCTCGGTGAAAGTTGATCAGCCATTGGTTTTGGAGTGTACTGCTCAGCTGTTAATCTTGGAGCCTGCTGAGTAGTTGAAAATCTTGGAGCAAGCTGCTCAGAAGTTGATCTTTGAGCTAAGTTCTCAATAGGTATTTTCTGAGAATGTTGCTGATTATTTAATTGGGCTGTACTCTGCTCAGGGAGTGACTTCCGGCCTTCTGAAGCTTGTAATCTTGTAAACTGCTGAGTGTTGTTACCACTAACAGAATAATTTACTTTGGCTGAATAATTGAGCACATCAGCAGGAACATGAGACTGATAAGTCTCCTTGAAGTCTGCTGAGCTGGTCTGAAGATTCATTTTGTGAACAGCTGAACAGGTGTTAGGTGGCTGAGGAAGATCTTCACCACTGACAAGATGAGGGTCTGAACTTGTTTTCTCTGCATCTTTCATCTTTTTAGTTTTCTTTGGTTTACTACTCTTACAAGGGTCCTTAGGAGTGCTTGTTTGAACTAAGTCTTTCACATCTGTTTTCATCAACTAGAAACAAGAATTAAAAAAATGATAATAAATAGTTCTGTAAAAAAAAATATATACATATTTCATTACTTAAAAGGATTACTTGTAATCATGCATTAAAAAAAAATTATGATTATTTATGTTACAACTTGATCACAAGTTGTATAAAAGTGGATTGCAAAATGATCTTTTGTATTTCTTTGTCTTGGTCTTACTGAGCCAGAATGTAATGATGGTTCTAAGTAAAACAATAGTAAAGCTTTACTTAGTTAGCAATATTTTGATTGCCATCATTTAGAGTGACAGTAAAAGATGGTGAAGTTTGTCAGATTAGCAATGGCATAGATCATAGAATGGCAGTAGATGTGTGAGCAGAAGATGATGAGTTGTGTGACAGACGTCAGAAGCAATGTTGAACCCTAGCATGTGAGCATGTATAGAGGAGGAGCTACTGCACTCATAGAAAATTTAGTAAAGGCAGCAAGGAAAGTATAAAAAATTTTGGCTAAGCTTTTGTTTTAAAAATAGCACAAGAAATTTACCTCAGGATAAAGCATCTCAATAAATGTTTCATTTTGCTTGAAGAAATTCTCCTCTTGACCAGAGTACTCAGGTTTCTGACAGTTAGCCATATGGTTCTTGAATCCATCCAGACTAAAGGTTGCATATTTACAGTCATGAAGACAATACAGCAGCAAATGGGGGGTGTCTGTTTCTTCAGATTGTATTACATCAATACAACACAAGCCTTCTTTATGTTTTTTCAAAAGGTGAGCTTTTGCACAATTAGTTTTTAGAAACACTTTTTTGCACAACCAACATTTGAACTTCCCTTTGATGGAGATATCAAATGCTGTTGGGTCAGGAGGGTCTTTTGGTTTTTTCACTTTTTTCTTGGACACAGGAGTAAGACCTGACTGTTTCATCCAGGTACTCTCATCGTTCTCAGAGTCATCATCAAAATTGTAATCCTCTTCACTGTCCTCAAGAAGTTCATCCAGATCTGCTTCCCTGTAATCACTTTGGACTGTTTTGCGTTTACGGTCTGATCTCCGAACAAATATTTCAGATTTCAACTCTCTCTCACAATTATCTGTCTCCGTCTGATCAAAGTCATCATTAGCTTCACTATCACCTTTTTCTTTTACATCAGATTTATCCTTTTCTTCCTCATCACCATCTTTTTTTTTTAAATCAATGACATCTTCTTGACTTGTCCTATCACAGTCTGACATCATCTCCACATTGTTGTTGCTTTGTGTTTTCTCTGTAACATCTACATCCTCTTTAGTCTCGAGGCTAGTCTTCACTTTCATCTTTTCATTAGTGATGGAGTTTTCTTTTTGTTCCACCTTGCTAACAATCTTGTTGACTTCTAAATCCTCTTTGGCTATTACAACTGAGTTAGTGGATACAGGAGGTTTTGATCTAGGCCTCCCCCTCTTAGTAATTTTAAGTATCAGCTTTCCCGTCTTTGTATCAATTAATGAAGAGTTTTTATTCTTGTTTGTTACTCTTTTTCCCTTTACAGAATGTTTCTTAATTAGGTGTTTTGTTTCTGGTATCATTAGTTTATTAATGGATGATAAACCCTCAGGAGGTAGATCATCATCAAATGATTCTCTCTCCAGACCATCAGAAGGCTCATGATCCAGACTATCTAATGGTTCCAGTTTCTCAACCAACAGTAAGTTTGGATTTTCAGGTTTTCCTGCTATATCTATTTCAATATCTTTATTTTGGGACACAAGGGGGTCCACACTGGAAGATATAAGAATGGGACTAGATGATGACATCAAAGACAGGCAGTTTTCCTTCAGTGATATTGAAGGAGCAGCAAAGTCAACCTCAAAGGAAGAAGCATGAACATCCTCTGCAGTGACTCCTACCAGCTGTGATGAAATTTCATGCACTAACTTTGGAGTTCTAATAATTTTTGTGTGTGCATTAGATGGCTCAGACAGCCAATGCTCTGATAAATTCAGGGGACACGAACTGGACCGTGTTACTTCACTACTAGTAGTATGTTGATGAATAAGATCTGCACTGTGTCTCCTCAGAAGGTTCTTTTGTTTCATTTGGAATCTTTTATCTATGTGGAAAGGCTGGATGGAAGATTGTTGAGAGTGAGACAAAACATTTTGAGCATTATCATTTGAATCTGCAGGAAAATGTTTGTTACCAGTGTCTGTTGACTTCACTGTTTGAGAACCTTCAGTGGAAGTACTACTTTTCTCATAGTTACAACTATCACTAGAAACAGATCCATCACTCATTGATGTTGAACTGTCACTTTTTTTAAAAGGTATCTTGGCAAAAGGACCAGAAAATGTCAACTGGGTATTGGCCATGATGACTTTGGTAGTAAGAACATCAGGTGTATTTTGACAAGGGTGAATGTCAGTCCCACTTGGTACTTCAGGTGAACTACTCTGCTCCTGCTCTAGAGGTGGTGTGACAGGAGCTACAGGTTTAGCTGCCTTTGATCCTCTGTAAGATATCTTGTTAACAAACTCATCAACAACTTTGGATGTGATTTTAACACCTATATTCTGGGAATACTGCTTGAATTGAAATATTAGCCTTTGAGATAAAGTTTTTGGCATATTTGGTATTTTCGCAAACACTTTTTCAAGCATGTTTGCATAATTTTTTTCTTCCTCATCCCCATTTTCTCCTGGGGTTGCATTGTTTTCATGTATTGCTTCTGGAGAAGAAACTAAACTCTGAACTCTAGGTCTGTTGGGATCAAACACATCACATTCACTGTGCGAAAGAGAGGTCACTTCAATAGCTCTAGTTTGTGCTGAGGTAGAGTACAAGTGTCCACTATCAGAAGAGTACTGACTCATGGATGTGGAAGGTTCTAAAACATTGGCTCTAAAGTTACAGTTAGTGGAGTCTGAGATATTGGATGTAAAATTGCTGTCTGTTATTGACTGGTCAGAAGTGACGTTTATAGCATTTTGAACTGAACCCAGGAAATCATTTGTTGTTCCTTGAGTGTCAGATAATGTTTGATTTCTCAAATTGTAAACATTCGTAACTTTGTTTCCAGTATCTTCAAGTAACACTGATGAATGGGCAGCTGTAGTTTGTCCATTAGCCCAATTAGTCTCATACACATGAGTAGCAGTCAGTTCAGAGTGCAATGAGCCACTTGTTACAAGAGATGAAGGCTCATCATCAATAACTATTGGCTCTTGCTCACCTCCAAACTGGGGACCAGAGATTATAGGCCGGGATGAAGATCTTGCTTGACCTCTTTGACCAGTACCCACAGGCCGTCCAGATCTGACTGGGTGCATTCCCCGTATGGATCTTAAGTCTGGCCTTGTATTAGGGAATCTAGGGAGTACATGTCTAGGCATTTCACTGAGTAAAGGTCTACCAGGAAATGGAGACTGACCATAGAATCTTGGTCTCAGTGGAGGTTGAAAGCCTGATGCTTGCTTGACTGGAACAGGTGCTCCCCCCGAGTACCTTGAAGTGAAAGCATTTTGATGTGGTGGTGTAAAGTGATTCTGCTGCACAGGTAGTGGACGGTGCAATGAAGGCTTAGACATATGCCTTCCAGAAGCATTCACAACAATGTCATCAAAAGCATCATTGAGGCTATTACTAAAATTATCTTTAAGCCCTTGTCCATTTAGATGATTTTGATTAGTCTGGGATCTCCCCAAAGACCTAACATCTAATTGTCTAATCTTTAAAGATTTCAGATTCTTAATAGCAGTTATGATGTCAACAGATTTAGAGTTCTCTAAATTGTAACATTTCTGCAGATGTTCACTTAGCCTTGTTTCATCATATGTCATAAACTCACAGACTAGCTGAGGACAGAAAAACAGTAACTGGCCAGATTCTAAATTTGTAAAAGCACCTATCAACGAATCATTGTGATAAGATTTCATATGCTGTTTCATTTGCTGTTTTGACCCTTGATCTTTACCACAATGCACACAGCAAAAGGAAAATTTGCTAGCATCAACAGCTCTTGGTTGCTTGAGTTTCTCTTTCTCTTTGGCTGGAGTGACTCCAAGTATCTGGATATCATCATCCCCAGGAAACACTCCATCTTCATCCCCTGCAGAGTTCACAACACAGGCCAAATCTTCAAAGTGCTTGCTAATGTCAAACTGTTTTGGAGGAGGTGCCCTAGGGTGTGTTGGCAAAGCTCCACGCATCCTTCTGTTAGCTGATTGAGGTGGTGGAAGTCTAGTCATTGGGGCTATCCTACCAAATTGAGATGGAGGTCCACTGTTGACGGATGATCGTCTGGCGGCTGGAGCATTTCTCACAACTGCTGTAACAATGACATCATCATCATCATCATTTTTATTCTGCCTAGGCATGTGAGACATTCTAACCCTGCCTCTGCCTCTAACATTGTTTGGAGCAAACAATCGCTGGCGAACGTGATGTCCAGGTACAACATTGTATGGTGGCATCATATTGGGCACAGGATGCATCATTAAGCCTCTAGGTCGCATGTCTGCATCAGTCCAATTAGTTCTTTGATGCCTTGGGCCCTGTCCACTTAGATAAATGCTTGGGCTAAGAGGTGAGCTGCCTGCTGCATTAGTCATATTGGAAATACTTTTAGGAGGAGTAGACAAGGTTTGTGCTATCACACTTGCAGTTTTACTGGGGGTTAAAAATGTTGAATGTGTTTGCTCAATATGAGCTTCAGCTTCTGAAACAGTATTATTGGCAGGAACTAAAAAATTTGGTACACTTGTAGGATTTGAATTGAAACTTTGAGTACTTTCAGTACTAATCACATTTGGAGAAATTTGGTTGCCCTGCATCATGGATGACTGGACAGAAGCTACGGATGCTGAAGTCTGCCATTGTTCATTATTTAGACATTCCACAGTTGTAACTGGCATACTTTGTAGCGGCTGGCTTAAGATGTCTTGATAACAAAGTGCATTGTTAGTATTTTGCACAATACTGTTAGAAGGTAAAGAAGTGGGTAACATTTCAGACATAAGCGTATTACTGTTAACAGATAAAGAATTTGATGTTTCTCTTTGAGTTTCCTTTTGTAGAGTTTGCTGAGAGATGTACTGCTGTGAGATACAATCATCAGGTAGTAGAACAGAAGTGGAAATAGCATTTAGTTGCTGTTTGTTAAAAGCCATATCAGTTGTGGAAGAAAGCTGAGATGAGCTTATTGTTGAAGTAAGTCTGTCAGGTCCAATGAACTGTTCAGCACTGTTGGCAAATTGCTTTCTTATTTCAGAACTGCTTGTTGGATACACTTTTGGTGTTCTGGCTAGACTCTTCTCTGGTAATACCAAGCTAGAATTACTTCCTAATAGAGTTACTTCAACAGGACTAGCACTGGGTCTACTCTGTTTCAGAGCAATTTGATTTTCTAGGTTAAGCTGCATTTCTGACAAAACAAACTGAGACTGAACTTTTGGTACACTTTGTCCAAGAGTATTCATGTCATCATTCAAATGACTTTGAGAAACTGAACTAGAAGCCTTATCATGCAAACTGGTAAATGGTTGCACAAAATTGGAAAACCCTATTTCAGCAACTTTGTTATATTTTTTCTGAAAACTGATAACATAGGCAAGTGATGCCTGTAATCTCTCTTTTTCTATAAGTGTCAATGAACTACGACTAGAACAACAGTTCATTAGATGCTGCTGATAAGACTTACTGTCAACCGTGTTAAAACTGCAGTACTCCCTAATGCAAAAAAAGGTAATGTCAAGGTCAGTTGAGCTTTCTGATGTAGAATTGTATGTGCAGACTGCAGCACCCAAAGGATGTTGTGCCAGTGTGTGGCACTTAAGTTTTTCAACATAGACATTACTGTATGGACATGTTAGGCAATACATGGTTTCTACTTTGACTTTCCAGTCAGGAGCAGTGTCAGAAGATGTTATAGCCTCCTTAGAGCTATTGCTTTTAAATTCAACAATGTTTGAACTGAAACAATCTTCATCTTTCCCTAGTAAGGAATGAGTCAATTGATTGACTTTGACATCAAGAGGACTATGTTTAGCCTCTAATTTTATGTTTCTGCTAGTATTTTCTTCAGGGACATCTATAACTATGGTGGAAAGTTCAGCTGAGCTGCTTTTCAATTCAGAAAAGTTTTTATCAGAGATATTTAAATAAAACAAAGCATCATTTTTTCTAATTTCAGCGCTACATGACTTTGTAATCATTTTGGCAACAGATTTTGTTAGCATCCCAGGATGCTTTAGAACAGTGTGTCGTTCTAAATGCTCAGTGCTATAAGTCATAAACTCACAGAAAACACAAGCAGAACATGGATCTTTGTCTATCTCGCAGGTTGTAGACGATTCAGTCTCCTGTGATACAGCATCCAGATCTTTATCATGTTCCATTTTGCTGTGCTTAGCCACCTCTTTCAAGGAAAGACTAGCAAAGGTACAATAAGGACATTTTTTCATGTGTTCTCTCATGTGTCCGATAAGGTCCTTCTTGGCATCAGTAGAGAAACTGCAGTAGTTGCACCAGTAATGAGACTGATCTGTGCTATCGGATTTGGTATTCAATAATGATATGCTTGTAAAACTCTGGACCTGATCTAGGTCTTCCTCCAAATGACTTGTAGAGGAGGCCTCATTCTCTGTTATATCTATTTTCTTGGTTGGGGTGGTTGTGTCTCTTGAATCTACTTTCTTGGCTGGTGGCTGTGTGTCTTCCGAAGACTCTTTCTTCTTTTTAATTACAGTCTTCTTTTTTCTTTTGGCCATTTTTGAAGCTAAAGGAAAAAAAACAAACTTTATGAATAGAAGAGAACTAAGAGTTGATGACGTTAGAAAAAATATGTAAGCAGAGGAGTAAACTTATTTTTTAGATTTCTAAATGCTATTTTTAAGGAATTTTTTTTCTAAAACAAGTGATTCTCATTTTAACACTGGTACTAAGAAATCTAACTACTGTGTGATATTCAAATTGTTTTTTTGGTATTATTATTATTATATTTTCCACAATATTTACATCTTTGTTGTTTATATTTTATGCATACAAGTAAAATGTTGGGAAGCTTAGTTTAAAAAAAAATCAAAATAAAGAATGCATTAAAAAAATAATGTTAAACCTTTGTTAATGATAATACTAATCTCCAAATAATCAAATTGTTAAATGTATTTTACCTATGTTATTTAATCTAAAAACAAATTTACTTTTAAGACTATAAAAGGAGCAAGGGCACTTGTTTAAATGCTGTTTGCAATTGGTGGCTTATTGGAGATTATGCTCTATTTTATAACATATCTAATCCCGTGGCCTGCTTCAACCTTTTTTTTCCAGCATATCTTTCTTCAATAACATCCCCAACCTGATTGAAATTCTCAAGTTTAATCTAAAGCTGATTCATCCAAACTAGTCCAATTAATCTCAAATGACAATATATTCAGCTCCATCCCCAATCTGCTTCATTTCAACAACTCTACATTAGTTCAGCTAATCCCCCCATCAGGCAGCCCAGGCTCAGTATTAGAATAATTCAGGAGTTTGTAAAAGATAAAATGCTCAAACATCTCTAAGACTCTTTTAATATTGTATTCAATTTTTCAACATTTTTTGTTGGAAGTACTAACATTGATAGATGAGAGGAAAGAGGCCAAACGTAGATGAGATCAGAAAAATGAAACACAGGATCGCAGTCTAGCGGAAGAAGCCTATAGGGAAGCAGATCTGAAAGTAAAGAGAAGCTGTCGGCGAGATAAACGGGACTGGATTGAGCAGAAGGGACAAGAGGCACAAGCAGCTGCAAGCAGAAATGACACAAAAACCCTCCATCGTATTGTCCGAGATCTCACTGGAGCAAAGAGTGGACATGGGGCACCAATAAAAGACAAGCAAGGCAAAACTTTGTTAACGAAAGAAGAACAGGATGCAAGATGGGTAGAGCACTTTAAAGAGACCCTTAACCAACTGTCACCAGACCTAACTTACATATTCAAGGACCCCTCTCCAGACAATGATCTCAAGGTCACGACAGACCCAATAACTGCTGAGGAGGTTACCATGGCCATTGCAGTGCTAAAGAATAACAAAGCACCAGGACTAGACATGATATCAGCAGAAATGCTAAAATATGGGGGACAGTGCATTGTTAACAGAATGACTGATCTCTTAAATCTCTGTTGGCGAACTTCAAAAGTCCCAGAGGACTGGCAAAAGGGAGTGATTGTAAAGCTTCCAAAAAAGGGCAACTTGGCAGACTGCAACAACTGGAGGGGCATTACTCTCCTCTCTGTCCCAGGCAAAGTTTTCAGCACTGTTTTGTTGAGATGGCTTCAACAGTCTGTAGATGAAAGGCTCAGAGAAGAACAAGCAGGTTTCCGAAGAGGCAGATCATGTACAGAGCAGATTTTCGTTTTACGAAATATCATAGAACAAAGTCTTGATTACCAACAACGGCTAACAATCAGTTTTGTGTACTTCAAAAAAGCGTTTGATAGTGTCCACCGAGAATCACTATGGAAAATAGTTAGAGAATACGGTATCCCAGAAAAATTCGTCCAGATCCTACGACACCTTTACAGTCAGTCTAGTTGCTGCATTAAAACAGAAGAGGGAACAACAGAGTTTTTTACAATCGAGACAGGTGTGAGACAGGGGTGCATCTTATCTCCCTTCCTCTTCCTCCTAGCCATCGACTACATAATGAGGAGAGCAATGAACCAGACTGCCTTTGGTATTCCATGGCATGAACAACTCCGATTGACGGACTTGGACTTTGCTGATGATGTTGCACTACTCGGGGCTACAAATAAATGCATTCAAGAAATGACGGAGAGCCTAGACAGAGAGGCATCCAAAATTGGCCTCCGCATAAACTTGGATAAGACTAAAATTATGCGAGTGGGATATAAGGCAAAAGGTGTCCCCGTCAGACTTGGTGAGTCAAAGCTTGTAGAGCTGGACAAGTTCACGTACCTTGGCAGCATCATAACAAATGATGGAGATGCTTACCATGATATAGCGTGCCGAATAGGAAAGGCAGGGAGCATTTTCCATAGGCTGCAGCCTATTTGGACTAGCCAAGCCATTGGACTCGAGACAAAAATACATCTTCTCAACACAATCGTCATTCCAACTGCTACATATGCATGTGAGACGTGGAAGTCATCTGTCAAAATTGAGAAAAGACTAAATGTGGCTCAACAGAGATGGCTGAGACGGATTTTGAGAGTCAGTTACACAGACTGGATCTCAAACAAGGAAATCCTATGCCGAACTGGAAGTCGAACACTTAGTGAGGTTGTGACTGAGCGTCGCATGAGGTTTGCGGGACATGTTCTACGTCAAAATGAATTACGCAAACCAAGAGTTGCGATAACATGGAAGCCAAAACGAGGAAAGCGCAAACAGGGACGTCCTCGTATTACCTGGCGACACACCTTCATGGAGGACCTCAGAACAGTGGACACCAGGTGGGAGGAGGCTTCAGACATTGCCAGTGACAGATCATTATGGAGACAGCTTGCCGCCCAATGCGCCGAACGGCGCGGGAGGACCTAAGTCTAAGTCTAAGACTAACATTTAAAGTCTTAGTTGTTGTTTTTTTATTTAAACATTATTATTATTATTATTTTATATAACTAACTAGGAATTTGTTATTCATTGAAGAAGAAGTTGTAATCTGTATTTAGTCCAAGTTGTGAGCCTTTATTTATTATTTATAATTTTTAGTCATGCAAAAGATAATTTGTATTAATTTTTTTTTTTACAAAGCTTATATGAACTCTGTCTGTCTGTCTAGTAAAAAGTTTGTACACATGATTTTTCCCACACCCTATCTCAGATCAAGCTGAAATTTAGCACAATTTTTTCTTTTACCTGACAACACAACAACCAATTTAAAAAAATTACCAATTAGTTAATTAACTATTGGTAATTAATTATTTTGTTTGGTATCTCAAACAAGGGAAAGAAATTTTAATTGACTAAAGTGGCATTACAAGCTGAATTTGTTCCCTTTATAGCACATCATCTGAGTCTTAGTGAACATAAACATGAAAAATAGGTTAAGACTATAGAAAAAATGAATTATTTATATAATCTTCCTTGTTCATAAGCTCTCCACTAGCAGAGTGGTTACCATGTTGGCCTGAGAAGCCTTGAGTCATGAGTTCAAATTCCCTTTTTTATTTTATAAATGCTTTTTTATTTTCAGTCTAGATCTTTTACAAATTTAATGACATGACTGATCCAAACTAATTGATAGAAGTACACTTAATAAATATTGTTTTTTTAAAAGTTTTTTTTATTTTTGTATTTTCTTGTTTATTATTTTATTTTCTTATATTTTCTTATATTACTGGAAATATTATATTACTGAAATAATCTTTTTTCTTAAATGAAAACCTGAAAACTACCTTTTAATCTTTTATGATCCATGTTGCACATATTTTATCTGTTATTTTTTAATGAACCACTTCAAAAGTCTTTTTTTTTATATTCATGTCATTAATTTCACATGAATAGTATGAACTTACCTTGGATAGGAAAAAATGTCAATAAATATTTTTAGAGCCGCACACTCCAAACCAATGTCTTGTCTTGATCAACTCTGAAAATTAAAGTCATTTGTAATTATAGCTAGGAACAAGTTGTTTAATGAATGCCATAACACAGACAAAAATAAAATACTGCTAATTTAGTATATCTATAATGAAGATACAGTTCAAACTTTTGGTAGGACCAAAGAACTAAATTAAGTGGCATCTAGTTCTATTTGATCAGCTGGTCAGGTTTGTAAATAGAATTGCCACTGTGCTTTTTATGCCTGACAACACACTTTTGATTTTATATTAGCCAAAAATGAAAAATAAACATAATTTTCATAATGTTTTTCTAAAAACTAAAAAAAAATCTAATAATAATAAAAACTTATTTCTTAACACTAGAACAACACAATTACAATAATTACCATAACCATTCTAGATTAAAGATTTAGATCTAATTTTGAAATAATCTACAATGGTAGTTCTTAAAAGAACACTCCTACTGAAAGAGTTTTCCATATTTTACATGCCATTCTTCCAAAGAGAAACTAAAACTGATAGCATTACTGTTCACTCATTAGTGATAGTGAGGACCACTTGTCATCCAGGGCGATTAGGGCTTGACAATACATTTCTGTACAGTACCTTTGCACGCTGAGGATTCCACATATCATAGCCTCAACGTGGCGCCTTGGTGAAATAGTCTGTAAGTGGAACCGGATAGGGCCTGTTAGGGTGATTACAGAATAAGAATATGAAGAAATTCTAAGTGATAATTGTGGCCTCCTGCTGCCTGTAATGAGCAGGGTCCAGGAACGAGGTGTGTGCAAGAAATGTGGCACAAACCAATCATACTAATGGCTGATGCCATTGCAGAAGCTTCAGACAGGCCTTGGGGTAAAGAGCTCCTGGTCCATGTCTGGTAGTTGTATAAAATCCATTTTAATTATCAATGGGATGAAGTGTGCCTCGCAAGTGCGCTGAATCCCTAGTGGACTTTATTGAAGGTACCTTTGTTCAAGAGAGTCCTGAATGTCAAGCTACAATCTGGGAATACTGCCATGGTGATAGATACTCCTTATTTTGTCTGCTCTTTTGTTCTGATACATCTTGTCTGTTGTCTTTAACAGTTTGTATCAGTTCTTACAGTGATGTGCAAGGTGGCACTGTCACAATTTTTTTATATTGATAGGTAAGTTTATGGTGTCACTCTCTTAATACCAATACTATAAATAATACTATAATGACCCAGATTGGTGCTTATGGTTTTATTTCTTTGCAGTGTTAAGTAACCTGATACTTAGTTTATGCTGAATAGTAGAGTTTCTATGGAAGGAGGAGCACTTTCATTCTTTTGCAAACATAGTACGGTACATCTGAGGTAATTGGTTGCTGTCAGATTTGATCCCATGTTTCTACTTTATTCATTATGGGGGAAAGTCTAGCCAAAATAAAACCACTTCTTCTTCTAGTCAGCTTTATTGCTGCTGAGCTGCAAACTCTTTTGCAGACTGTGCCAAGGAAAAATAGTGTGCTGTTTTCTTCAGTTGTTCAGCACTGCCATACAGGGTGTTGGTTATGTTGGGCTGTAATAAAAGTAGGGTCTGCCTAAGGTTAGGAAGAGGCATTCAAAGAGGTTATTATGGTTTACGGTTTCATAAGGGTGGGCGCAGTGTCTGCAAAGGGGGAGTTGTGTGGAGTTTATTTTGTTCAGATGGTAATTTAATAGAGGTGTAGGTCCTGTTCTTAGTTGGAAAATTGTAGATTGTTCTTTGCGGGGGAGGAAATTAATACTGTCCAGTTTTTTAGGCATAGCCATTTCTTTGTACATGGCTCTGCCTGTGTTTCCTGATGCCCATTGGTTGAGCCATTCCTCTTTGTGATTGTTGACTAACATTGACCCGAGGGTGAGGTAGCTTATAGGTCTGTCTGGTTATTATTATTATTATAGCTTTTATATAGCGCTACTTTCATGCTTATAGCATGCTCAGAGCGCTTTGGTCCAATCTCATTTGTGGACCAGTGGGGGGGGGGGGAGGGGGGGTATCTAGGAGTTGGTTTTCCGTGCTGCCTTTAGACTTTAGGTGCTCAGTAAACGCAACTCTGCCCAAGTTGGGTGTCGAACATCGAGCCCCTTTCTAGGTAGCCAATACAAGCCCAATTCAAGTGCACTTAGCCTCTCGACCACGCTAATTGTGATAATCCATCAGATGATATCAAAATATAATATCAATATCACACAACAGTGGATCCCTGGACACATTGGCATCATGGGAAATAAAAAGTGAAAAGGCAGATAAGCTATCAAAGGCAGGTTCATCTATCATTCTATGGTTTAACTACTAGTCTTAGTATAGATTCTAGATTATATACTACTAGAATAGATACTAACTACTAAGACTAAGGTAGTGACTAGTGTCTTAGTCTAGAGTGTGGCAGTGTCTAGAGTCTAGTGAGTCTAGTTACCTAGCAGTGTCTAGTGCTAGTCTAGAGACAGAGTCTAGTCTAGTGGTAGTGGACAAGTGAATAAAGTGATCTCGAATTAGTGACCTAGGAGTAGGAATTAGATAGTGACGATAGTCACAGTCTAAGTAGTAATTATTAGATCTACTCTAGTAAGTAAGTCACTAGACTGTCACTACTAGATCTAGATTACTTAGTAGATTTCTAAGTCTAACTTAAACTTAGACTTAACTTACTAGATCTACTTAGTTAGTCTAGGAGTCTAACTAAGTCTAGGCTCTAACTCTAGGTGTAGGTCCTATCTATCTAGTAACTACTAAACTAGTACTAGTAGGTCTAGAGATCTACTTACATTACTTACAAGTCAATACGCCAAACTAAGAACAGTAGCATCTAGATCTATCTAGAATCTAGATCTAATAATGATCTAGACCTATGGGCTATGTAGAGATTTATTAAATATTAGACATCTATAAATCAAGCCTTTTCTAGCCTAATTATTATCGTTTTTGCAGTGAAGACGCTTATAACGGAAGTTGATATTATTTTATGTGCTATAGATCTTTTGTAGACAAACGAAACAAAACAAAAACGAGACATTTTAAATTAAATGCCAATAATCTAAACCTAGAAGAAAAAGTCTCTCTCTCTCTCTCTCTCTCTCTCTCTATATATATATATATATATATATATATATATATATATATATATATATATATTTCAAATTTCTTTTTTTTAATCCAAAATGAAAGACACAAAGATAAAGGCACATTCCTCATCCCATATGCTAGGACAAATTTGTACACATACTCCTTCTTCCCTAATGCTATTAGAGCATAGAATGGGTTGCCTGAGCTAGCCAGGAAAACCAGTGACTTGGGAGAATTTAAGTCATCGGTTAATATGCATGACTGAATGGATGACGCGTAGGACGTAATCATCTTTTTTGAAGTAACGTTTCGAAAACGTCAAACACGTGTTAACCTAAGCTGATCTTTATTTGTAGGAATTTTACACGCACTCGGATCTTTATAAATTGATATCTATATTTAAATATAACTGAGACAAACATTTAAATCAATATAAAAGCATTCTTATTAGTCATGTTTCAAAACGACTAAATAAATTCAAACACGATTGGTAAAACCCCTATTGTTAATATTCTTTGCTTGTGTAAAGTTTGTTTACATTAAAAATATCTACCGGTACTGGAAACTAGCATTATAGGCTACATTAAAACTTTTAAAATCGGCTTATTACCAGAAGATGCAATAAGAATTGCAATTTAAATAATTTATTTATTTGAAATCTAATTGAACAGTGCAACTATACACAATTACAGTAAATCAGATCTGTAGTATGAATGGTTAAAATATATTTAATACATGTTACAGATAAAACGTAAAAAAAAAAAAAAAGAAACCAATGCTGTGCTTGTTTAACTGAATCTGTTGATTTTCTATGTTAACCTAAATATATATATATATTTATTTATTTCCTGAGGTAGATGTGAAAATACATAACCCTAAATATCAATGACTGGTCAGTAAATGCCGGTACCGGTACCTTCCGCAATGATAGAAACGTGCAAGAACGACAGATTCAGTTTTATTACTTCGAGAGGCGTCATTTTGTCTAGCGTTTCATTAGGCGTGAACTCGAGAAATCCAGAAGAGTGGGTAAAAAAAAAAAAAAGAAGAAAGGGGAGTTAAGTTAGAGGAAGGCTATAAAAGAGATCACCATGATGTTAATTAAACATCTGGGTCAGATAGACGTAGAGGGAGTGCGAATATGGTCACAGGGATGTTACATTACATGAGCAAAGTCAAAATGATGCCTAAGTGAAGGTCCATTTACAGCAAGTGTTGTAAAGTCACAAGTTGCTTTTTTTTTTTACTCGAAAAAATCAAAACACTCGACATCATATTAATCGCACATTTGTATCTAGCCATCTCATGAAAAATCTTGGAGCTAGGCAATGACCCTTTTTTTTTTTTAAAGTGTCACGTAATATATTAGATCTAGAAATTTTAAATTGGCATATAACATGCATAGTTCATACACACGCGCGCTAACAAACATGCACACACACAAATATCCCATATATATGTCATTATAGTAGAAACGTTTTGATCAAACTACTGTGAGAAGAATAAATAAAATATATAATATAAATCACTTTTTGACTTAATGACATTGAATGTTATACCTAAAAATGACCTACAATCCAATTTATTTAATAAAGTATGATGTAAGATAAAATTATCACAGTTTAGAAATCAGCATTCTATAACTTTAAATTAAATGCAAAGAACGAAAAAAAAAAAGAAGTAAAACATATAGGAACCTATACACATTTTTATGAAAATAAAATAATTAAAAAACAGCAATATTGTTTGTATTAATAATCTAAGTGAGTCTATCCGAGCCAACATATCAAAGTCATGGTTTTCTTTTTTTTCTTTTACCCCCCCTCGAGTTATGTTACGTAATAACTTTCTATGTTTCGTCTGAGATAACAGCTAGACCGGGAGAGCATTCCTTGTCAGTAGGGAGAAAAGAGAGAGAGAGAAACTAGAGGCAAACTGAGCCCAGACTCAGCCCTAAGGGCACCCGTTTGGGCCAACGTTCATCCCCCAAATGGGGCCCATGTGTTTAGCCCTATCAGGCCCCTCAATGTTTTCCTCGTACTGGCCCCCATGAGGTTTACATCAGGGCTTCCACTGGGCCCCCTAACTGAGCCCAGACCCAGCCCTAAGGGCCCCCGTTTGGGCCAACGTTCATCCCCCAAATGGGGCCCACGTGTTTAGCCCTTTCAGGCCCCTCAATGTTTTCCCCGTACTGGCCCCATCAGGGCTTCATCTGGGCCCCCTAACTGAGCCCAGACTCAGCCCTAAGGGCCCCCGTTTGGGCCAACGTTCATCCCCCAAATGGAACCCATGTGTTTAGCCCTTTCTGGCCCCTCAATGTTTCCCCGTACTGGCCCCATGAGGTTTCCATCAGGGCTTCAACTGGGCCCCCTAACTGAGCCCAGACTCAGCCCTAAGGGCCCCCGTTTGGGCCAACGTTCATCCCCCAAATGGGGCCCATGTGTTTAGCCCTAGCAGGCCCCTCAATGTTTTTCCCGTACTGGCCCCATCAGGGCTTCATCTGGGCCCCCTAACTGAACCCAGACTCAGCCCTAAGGGCCCCCGTTTGGGCCAACGTTCATCCCCCAAATGGGGCCCATGTGTTTATCCCTAGCAGGCCCCTCAATGTTTCCCCGTACTGGCCCCATGAGGTTTCCATCAGGGCTTCAACTGGGCCCCCTAACTGAGCCCAGGCCCAGCCCTAAGGGCCCCCGTTTGGGCCAACGTTCATCCCCCAAATGGGGCCCATGAGTTTAGCCCTCTCAGGCCCCTCAATTTTTCCCCGTACTGGCCCCATGAGGTTTCCGTCAGGGCTTCATCTGGGCCCCCTAACTGAACCCAGACTCAGCCCTAAGGGCACCCGTTTGGGCCAACGTTCATCCCCCAAATCGAACCCATGTGTTAAGCCCTTTCAGGCCCCTTAATGTTTTCCCCGTACTGGCCCCATGAGGTTTCCATCACGGCGTCATCTTGGCCTTATGATTTCGCCCAGATTCGACCCCTAAGGGCCCCATTTGGGCTTTCATTAATTCTCCCCAAAGGGCCAAGTATCTATAGCCTTATTGGGGCCCACAAGTCCTTTCCCTTACTGGTCCCACACGGATTTCACAAGGGGATTTTCTGGGGCCACTGACTGAGCCCAGACTCAACCTTAAGGGCCGAGTTCTTCCCTCAATTGAGGCCCATGTGGTTAGTATGGGCAGGCCCGATTGGGGGTCCTTACCGGGCCCGAAAATTTTGCTATCAGGGATACAGTTATTGTATGCAGCGTTTACATCAGTTTTTATATTGTTCGTAAAAAAAATTCTGATAAATTTAAAATATCAAAAAATATAGTTTTCATTAAATATGTAAATAAAATTTTTAAATCAAAAGAATCGTCCTTATATATTGTATAACAATAAAACACTTGTTTTTATTTCATAGCTATATACATATATATTAAAACGAAATATTTTAATGTAAAAAAAAAAAAAAAAAAAAAACAACAAACAAAAAAATAAAAAAAAAAACGAAGCAATAAAAAGTTTATATAAAAAAATAATAAAACATTCAATGAGTTTATTGTGTTTATAATGAAATGGGAGACTATCCGAACCAATTATATTGAGCTCTTTTTTTTTGTCTCCCCTTGAATTTCATTACGCAACGAGTTTCCTGGCCGACGGTCTCATCCGAGATAAGAGCGAGGCGGGGAGGGCACTCCTTGCCAGTAGGACGAGAAGGGGGAAGGTGGTGGGACCTTAACTGTATTACGCAAAATTCAGACCGCCAGCCGAGGCCCAGCAGTGAAACAATGGGGCGAATCTCTCCATCCCCTGCTACTTACGGGCCCCATTCATCTAAGGGGGGTTTTGAATGGGCGCATGACGGGGTAGGAAAGGAAAAAACTGCCCCGCACGACTATCCGGTTCCCCGTGAGGGCCCCTAACTCAGCCCGGGCCTGAACAGGTAGCTTTGCTGGCTGGGGTATTTTTAAGATAAGATATATGAAGAGTTAACATATTTACAATATTACAAATTGAGACAACATTCTTATAAACTGAGTCCACTCTTATGACGTTAGATTAGATCTATTCATCAATATTAATATGAGTTGAGAATTGAGTGGTGGATCTATAACTAGGTTATAATATTAATAGTTTTGGTGTAGGCTACTAATTAATATGTTGGTTTGTTTTACATGATCAGGTGTTCCTTCAGAGTTGAAGATAATGTACTTCCTAATCCAAACCTCCTGACGGGGGATGGGGCAGGCTTTGAACCCAGCACCATATCGTTACGTCTGAACGACAGTCCAGCGCGCAAACCGCACGACCAGGCACGGTACACATGCAGCCATGTATGACTTAGATCTCGATGACAGATCTATCATGAATAAATTACATCACCAGTGGCGTAGCAGAATACACATGGATCAGGGTTAGATAAAGAAAAATTAGTTACTAGTCGACCCAAGACAACTAGCGGATCCAGAACTTTGGAGGGGGGGGGGTCGATTTTTTTTCAAAACCCCTAACCCTAACGCCCAGTAAATCCTAAGCATAAACACATAAACGCGCGTACAGCATATATATATATATGTATATTATATATATATATAAAGCAGTGTTTCTCAATTTTCGGCGAAAAAAAAAAACCACACACACACAAACCCAGTCATGTTGAGGCCCTTCTCTTGACAGCTAGGGGGACAGCGCTAAAGTGGGGTTCGCCAAAAGCGTTTTCTTGCATTCTTCACTGCAGAAACGCATTTTCCTGACATCTACAGCTCAATTATTCATCCTATTAAAAAAGGACCTTTGAATAATGTTTTACTTGAAAAGTATTATAATACGAATTTACAGGCCCTTAAAATTACTGCATTGCAAATACAACCGATTTGTTCCTTAAAAAGATAAGATATCCA
Source organism: Biomphalaria glabrata (assembly GCF_947242115.1). Classification (NCBI taxonomy): domain Eukaryota; kingdom Metazoa; phylum Mollusca; class Gastropoda; family Planorbidae; genus Biomphalaria; species Biomphalaria glabrata. The sequence continues at coordinate 23,590,639 of NC_074715.1, forward strand.
CATATTTAGATTAAGGCTTTGAGGATCGCCGCCGAAAAAAAATTATTCAAAATATAATAATGACAGCTAGGGCTAGGGGGGATGAGGAATTCATCCTATTAAAAAAGGACCTTTTGAATAATGTTTTACTTGAAAAATATTCTAATACGAATTTACAGGGCCCTTTATTACTACATTGCAAATACAACGGATTTGTTCCTTGAAAAGATGCGATACCCCACATATTTAGATTAAGACTTTATTATAAGGATCGCCGAGAAACAAATTATTGATACATTTTGTTCAATAGGTATGTTTGTAACTTTTTTTTTTTTTACAGAACTATAGAGTAGAGTCACTATTGCGGAACAGTTTGCAGCTACTTTTAGTTTTTGATTTTTTTGCTCCGTAATGGTTAGACCATGGAAGTATAGTTCCATGGTTAGACCTATGGAAAAACACTAAAAGTATCTAGGCATTGCCCATCCATTTTCCGATAAAAATAGACGCATTGTTTAGTTTTTCAACAGATATCTAAATTTTAAAATTCAACTCGACTGAGATATGGTCAGTCACAATTACGGAACAGGATTTTTTAAGAAGTCACAATTGCGGAACACGGTAAAAATGTCGGAACAAAGCCTATATAAAGTCTTATATAATACTTGAACTCTTTTACATTCATTTTTTTTTTATTTAAGCTAAAGACACACATATTAGATATCTAGGACTCACATTTTAGATTATTACCTCTTCTTTAATTGTAATTGACACTACTATGATTTTCCTTACAAGGTTTTATTTTCCACTATTCTTAAATTCTTTTTTGTTATATTAATATTACTAGCCTGGCATTACCCGCGGCCTGCGGGTCTAAGTTTGTGTTTACTAATGTAGTGGATTGGATTTAGATGTATGTAAATGTGAGCTTGCGCTCCCAGAGCTATATTTTTATATATTTTATTTTTATAGGCTAGTGCCAAACTTATTATTTGTACTTCCGCTTTTTGTGTATAAAAAGTGATGCCACGCTGTTTTAAAACAGTTCAGTGTACAGTTGACCAGTGGTCAGTACCATATCTGTCTGTGTGACAGCTGAATATCTTTGTGGTCTGTCATCTAATTATATTTTTATTCCTGTTCCTGGGACGGCCTGCTATTATTACTGCTGTGTAACTGCTGTGTAACTGCTGTGTAACTGCTGTGTTACTGCTTTTAACTGCTGCTGTTGAATATTGCTGCTTATAATTGATTCTGTAGATCTAATTCTAGGGAAGCTAGTGTTATTTTGTTTCTGTAGTGTGGCCTTATTAGTGGCTTAGTTATAGTCTGTTTCTTGCTTTAGCTAGTTAGTAATTAGTTTAGTCTAGTTAGTAAGGTACTAAGACTTAAAGTGTTCTTGTTTTAGGGTTAGAGTTATTGGTTGAGATTGAGTGTAGTAGTAGAATATTGTAGATCTAGACTAGTTTATTGTAGTTTATTGTAGATCTAGGTCTAGTGTAATAGTTTTAGTGATTTAGTTAGATAGTTGGTTTGATCAGTTTGTGTTAGTTATTTTGGTTCGTTTGTTAGTCAAGTTAGTGTTTGTAGTGGCGTAGATTTAGAAGGTAGTTTATAGTGGTTAGTGTATATATTATATTTTATTATTATTTGATTCCATGTAAATAAAGTTTCTTTTTGTTTTATTTATCGTAAACTAAAGTTTGTTATTGCTTTCTTTTAGTTAGTTTAGTTTAGTCTAGTTGTCTGGTTACTTAGGTGACTCTAGCCCCTTGGTCGCAGACTGAGGTGTCACAGATGAGCCCACCCAGTAGCGCAAACATCTGCCTACTGTTGGTAAATTTTAATGTTGAGCAGCAGAGAATAGGCCCTCCCACTCGCGCCTGCCTGACCTGCTCACATTTTTGGTGTCAGAGGTGGGATCTGTGCTTGAGTGACCAGACTTGTATTTTTTATTGGCATAGATTAGGTTTGCGTAGGAGTTGAGGCATTGATAGGCGGTATAGATAGTGTTAGTTTAGTTGTTTTTTTTTGGTATTGTTATTGAGAGGTTAGTAGGCTTTATTTTGTTGAGTAGTTACGTAGATGAACAGCGAGGCAGCAGCAGCAGCAAGAATGCAGCCGTCTCAGACAGTGATCTTGGTGCCCAGGACAGAGATGAGTATCCGGCGCTTCCATGGTGATGGTCCTGCCAGGGAAATTGAAGAGTTCCTTCAAAATGTTGAGAGAGCTTGGAAGTCTCAACACATGGTGCATCCAGAGGAAAAATGTGACTTCCTCTTTGCACATCTAGGTGAGGCAGTGAAGGCCGAACTTAGGTGTCACCCTCAGACGACAAGGGCATGTCCAGATGCCCTGGTACAAATTCTACGCTCCACTTATGGAGAAAGACGGAGCATCAACTGCCTCATTGGGGAGCTGTTCCGAATAAGCCAGCACCAGTATGAGTCTGTCCGGGCATACTCACACCGTCTCCTTCAAGCATTTGAAGCACTCACAGACAGGCAGAGAGCTCTATCTGAAACTCCCTTCAGCAAGTCTATCCTGAGGGACCAGTTTGTAGAAAACCTCAGTGACAGGATCCTAAGGAGAGATCTGCGAGAGAGACTACTTGACAGGCCAGAAACTGAATTCCTGGCATTAAGAGACATGGCCATTAGGTGGGCACAGGATGAGGATGTCGCACCGCAAGTCAACGTCACATGCAGAGAGATAAAGATTGAAGGCCAGCTAGCTGCGCTCTCCAAGCAAGTGGAGGAGCTTGCAGCCCAGATTGTGCGCCTACAATTTTCAGGGCCACAGAACTATAGCTGTCCCCACTGCAACAACCATCAGCCTGATCACATTAGCAGCAATGTGAGACAGATATCCTCACAACCGGGTAGGCAACCAAATCGCACTCTTCACCATAAGAGGCCAACGACGAAGAACAGGAAATGCTACACTTGTGGCAAACCTGGCCATCTTGCAAGAAATTGCAGGCTGCAGAACAGGTTCCAAGGTCAGCGAAAGAAGCCAGGGAACCGGGCTCACCAGCAACACCCTTCTAGAAGCAACTGCTCGAATTGTGGAAGCCGGGACCATTTCACCCGAGCTTGCCCTGATGTCGCTGCAGCAGTGAATCACGTTCAGGTTGCCTCAGTTGAACAACCACAGGCAGTACAACTGCAACCTGCCCCCAAGCCAACAGAATTGTCGGTTGAGGTGCCACAGAATCCTAGGCGATCCAACACTGTGCCTGATTCGTTGGTTCGCAGAAACCAACCCGCAGTGGCAGAAATGATGTCGATCCATACAGAAGTTGCCTCACCTGACACTTCCAGTAATCATGCAGAAGGAGGTAGGGAAACAAATCCATTCCTACAGTTTCATCCGGTCCAACCAGAATCCACCTTGCTTTCCCATGAGGTTCCTGATTTGCAGAAGAAAAGGAACGACCTTCTGAACATTGGGTGCAGAGTTCTTGTCGAACAGAGAGTCAGAGGCCAGGGAAGAAAGTTCATGCAGTATGAACCGTCATGTTTTGTAATTACTGCAGTACCCAAGTATGCTTCTGGCTGGTACATGGTGGAGGCAGAAGACGGCAGTACTTACCGATATGTACGAGAGGAGGAAATGAAGTTCGTTTCCTCACCATACTAGCATAATTCTTCATTTGTATTTTTGTAATTTTTATTTAATATGTTGGTTGCATTCCTATGTATAGAGATGTATTAGTTTGTAGTAACTCTATGAGTACATGTTATCTACATGTGTATTTAAAAGCTTTTTTTAAAGCTTAGTAGTTGCTGTACCTATCTGAGAATGTACAGAATCAAGAGTATTTTCTGGTGTTTTTAGCTGATGAAGTGTATATTTTTTTGCTTTTGTCCTTGTAAAGCAATGTAATCTAAGTCATGTCATGGAGATGTATATTTTTGTGTGAAATAGATTTTAGTGTGTATTTTCTTTGATGGTAGAATATGTCAGCAGTATGTATGTAATGCATTTTAAGTAGTTTGTTAGTATTTTGTTTTGCGAGGACGCAAAAATTTAAGGCGGGATGAATGTGAGCTTGCGCTCCCAGAGCTATATTTTTATATATTTTATTTTTATAGGCTAGTGCCAAACTTATTATTTGTACTTCCGCTTTTTGTGTATAAAAAGTGATGCCACGCTGTTTTAAAACAGTTCAGTGTACAGTTGACCAGTGGTCAGTACCATATCTGTCTGTGTGACAGCTGAATATCTTTGTGGTCTGTCATCTAATTATATTTTTATTCCTGTTCCTGGGACGGCCTGCTATTATTACTGCTGTGTAACTGCTGTGTAACTGCTGTGTAACTGCTGTGTTACTGCTTTTAACTGCTGCTGTTGAATATTGCTGCTTATAATTGATTCTGTAGATCTAATTCTAGGGAAGCTAGTGTTATTTTGTTTCTGTAGTGTGGCCTTATTAGTGGCTTAGTTATAGTCTGTTTCTTGCTTTAGCTAGTTAGTAATTAGTTTAGTCTAGTTAGTAAGGTACTAAGACTTAAAGTGTTCTTGTTTTAGGGTTAGAGTTATTGGTTGAGATTGAGTGTAGTAGTAGAATATTGTAGATCTAGACTAGTTTATTGTAGTTTATTGTAGATCTAGGTCTAGTGTAATAGTTTTAGTGATTTAGTTAGATAGTTGGTTTGATCAGTTTGTGTTAGTTATTTTGGTTCGTTTGTTAGTCAAGTTAGTGTTTGTAGTGGCGTAGATTTAGAAGGTAGTTTATAGTGGTTAGTGTATATATTATATTTTATTATTATTTGATTCCATGTAAATAAAGTTTCTTTTTGTTTTATTTATCGTAAACTAAAGTTTGTTATTGCTTTCTTTTAGTTAGTTTAGTTTAGTCTAGTTGTCTGGTTACTTAGGTGACTCTAGCCCCTTGGTCGCAGACTGAGGTGTCACAGATGAGCCCACCCAGTAGCGCAAACATCTGCCTACTGTTGGTAAATTTTAATGTTGAGCAGCAGAGAATAGGCCCTCCCACTCGCGCCTGCCTGACCTGCTCACATAAAACTTAGCTAATGATCCTTTCACGTTATTTCTCTTTCGCTACGAAAATAAAATTAGTTTTGCGAAAATGGGTTTACCCGAAGTCGATACATTCTTATCTATTAAAAACGAAAAGAGCGAATCTTTGTTAAATGAATGGGATTATAAAGTGAACAATTAAACGAAATAATTTTTAGTACGCGATTCATGAATGAATATAGATCTAGGCCTATCTCAACTCGGCTTCGCAGCTTTCGTAGGTGAATGTAGCTTTAGAAAACCAAATTTGAATGTTTATTTGATCAAAATATGAAATGAATGGACTTTAATTAATATGTTTATGTGTTAAAGTATAAAACTATCTGTGCGAAGAGAAGTTTGATCATCTTAGAGTTGAATTAGAGTTAGGAACTAATTAATGTAAAAAATGCTTTAGAAACACAAAATTGAAGGTTAATTTTATTATATAATGAAATCAATGGATCTTCTTTTGTATTTTCATGTGTCAAAGTAAAAAACTATCTGCGCAAAGTGTATTTCTTAAAATTAGATCTAGGTCTAAATCCTTTCTATCTTTTCTCATGTCAACATTGTAGACATGGCCTAGATCCATAAAATACTATAGCTGTAATAGAGTCGGACAGCTTTATTTTTTTTGAGGGTCTTAAGTTTGTTTTAGGGCTACAATACATACACTACGGTCTAAGTTGGTACCCAAGGAAAATTCCTGCCTAGTTTTATCAAGATTGGTCAAGCGGTTTTGATGTCTATAAGTAACATACATACATACATACATACATACATACATACCCCTCACATTCTACTTTATAATATAGATATAGGTCTATATGATATTTGTCATTATTATTTGTCTACTTTTTTCTGGACGTCTGGTAATCATAAATTCTATATTATATGTAATATTATTCTCTAAATATTTTTAAATTTATGTATACTAATGCAAACTCATATTTAAATTCCGATAATCAAAATCACTATGTAAATAAATGTTTGCGGAACAGCTCGTCGAAATTAGTTAAAATCTACTTATATTTTGAAATTTTCTGCTAAACTACTGTTACGGTACTGCGCATGGTCCATTTCTCTACAAATCCAATATAAGGGTTTTCCTTTCACAGCAGAAAATTAATTTTGACTCCAGGTTAAAGTTGACAGGTGTGGAATCTTCCATTATTTTTCACATACCAGGAAAACCGCATAGGTCAGGGCTTAAGGCTTTTTAAAAATGATAATGACCCATAACCTGCATGATACACATATTTTTCGGTTTATAAATGAATGTGGAAAAACTTCATTTCGTAGTCATCTACCAGGAATTTAATTTTTTAAAAATTGGGAGGTGTTTACCCAGTTTTTACTTTTTTAAAGATAGTCACAATCGTGGAATACTATAATATAGATGTCATTTATTTGATCTGCGCATTTAGCTTAATATTTACATAGTGATTTAGATTATCGGAATTTAAATATGAGTTTGTATTAGTAAACATAAATTTAAAAACATTTAGAGAATAATATTACATATAATATATAATTTATGATTACCAGACGTCCAGCAAAAAGAGGACAAATCATATCAAATAATATCATATAGGCCTATATAATATTAATATTACACAAATTAAAGAATAGTGGAAAATAAAACCTTGTAAGGAAAATCAGGGTAGTGTGACGTCAATTAAATTAAAGAGGTAAAGAATTAGACAGTGACAATGTGTTGTCTTAAGCTTTATTAAAATAAAATTAATGTAAAGGATAAGGAGTTCAAGTATTATATAAGACTAATAAATATATGCTTTATATAGGCTTTGTTTCGACATTTTTACCGTGTTCCGCAATTGTGACTTCTTAAAAAATCCTGTTCCGTAATTGTGACTGACCATATCTCAGTCGATTTGAATGTAAAATTTAAATATCTGTTGAAAAACTAAACAATGTGTCTATTTTTTTTTCTAAAATGGATGGGCAATGCCTAGATACTTTTAGTTTTTCCATTGGTCTAACCATTACGGATCAAAAAATTGAAAACTAAAAGTACGGTAGCTGCAAACTGTTCCGCAATAGTGACTCTACTCATATAAGTCTATGATCTTAACAAAGAAATTCGGAAGTGGGAGGAGAAAATAAGTAAACCAATTAGACTTACTTTACTTAGGTCCTCCCGCGCCGTTCGGCGCATTGGGCGGCAAGCTGTCTCCATAATGATCTGTCACTGGCAATGTCTGAAGCCTCCTCCCACCTGGTGTCCACTGTTCTGAGGTCCTCCATGAAGGTGTGTCGCCAGGTAATACGAGGACGTCCCTGTTTGCGCTTTCCTCGTTTTGGCTTCCATGTTATCGCAACTCTTGGTTTGCGTAATTCATTTTGACGTAGAACATGTCCCGTAAACCTCATGCGACGCTCAGTCACAACCTCACTAAGTGTTCGACTCCCAGTTCGGCATAGGATTTCCTTGTTTGAGACTCGATCTGTGTAACTGACACCCAAAATCCGTCTCATCCATCTCTGTTGAGCCACATTTAGTCTTTTCTCAATTTTGACGGCTTCAACAGTCTGTAGATGAAAGGCTCAGAGAAGAACAAGCAGGTTTCCGAAGAGGCAGAACATGTACAGAGCAGTACGAAATATCATAGAACAAAGTCTTGAGTACCAACAACGGCTAACGATCAGTTTCGTGGACTTCAAAAAAAGCGTTTGATACTGTCCACCGAGAATCACTATGGAAAATAGTTAGAGAATACGGTAGCCCAGAAAAATTCGTCCAGATCCTACGACACCTTTACAGTCAGTCTAGTTGCTGCATTAAAACAGAAGAGGGAACAACAGAGTTTTTTACAATCGAGACAGGTGTGAGACAGGGGTGCATCTTATCTTCCTTCCTTTTCCTCCTAGCCATCGACTACATAATGAAGAGAGCAATGAACCAGACTGCCATGGCATGAACAACTCCGATTGACGGACTTGGACTTTGCTGATGATGTTGCACTACTCGGGGCTACAAATAAATGCATTCAAGAAATGACGGAGAGCCTAGACAGAGAGGCACCCAAAATTGGCCTCCGCATAAACTTGGATAAGACTAAAATTATGCGAGTGGGATATAAGGCAAAAGGTGTCCCCGTCAGACTTGGTGAGTCAAAGCTTGTAGAGCTGGACAAGTTCACGTACCTTGGCAGCATCATAACAAATGATGGAGATGCTTACCATGATGTAGCGTGCCGAATAGGAAAGGCAGGGAGCATTTTCCAAAGGCTGCAGCCTATTTGGACTAGCCAAGCCATTGGACTCGAGACAAAAATACACCTTCTCAACACAATCGTCATTCCAACTGCTACATATGCATGTGAGACATGGAAGTCATGTGTCAAAATTGAGAAAACCAATTAGATCTAGATTCTACTCAAATTTTTTTTTCCATTTTTAGGATTCAAGCATATTTTGTGAGATATAGTCCCAAATTTATTTATAGCCTACTTTATACAATAGAAAAATATCAGTATGAGTAAAGGTTGGAAAAAGGTGATTAGGAAAATAATATTTGGGTTCAGAACTCATCTCAATTTTTAATAAGAATTTAATTTATAGCAAATATATAAATTATATTAGTGACAATTTTTAAAAATTTTTTTGTAATTTCTTAACTAAAATACAAAAAGAAAAAGTATTGGTTTGTCGATAGGCGGAAGGCGATTGCATGTATCGCCCCTCCCATCTGGTAGGCCTACAACCCTTTTTCATTTCATATTTAGCCTACTAATCATGTAACTAATGATAAAATTTGAGATCAGAATGTGTGTGCGACATAGTATACAAATGGGTTAAAACATCAATATGTAGCTTAAATTATATAGATATTCAACTAATTTTGTTCACAAACAATGATTTCTCCATAAAAATAGGACTGCCCCTCCCACTCAGAGGGCAGTAGAAGCAATTGCCCCCCCCCCCCCAACCATCTCGCCGAATCGGATTAGATATCAGAAGTGTAGTGACACAATAAAAAAAATGTATAATAATATAACTAATTTTGTTCACAAACTATGATTTCTAAATGAAAATAGGATCCCCCCCTCAAAGGGTTTAGGTGGGAAGAGCAATACATGTATCCGCCCCCTTCCCCCCCCCCCCAACTCACACTATCGGCTAACAGGGAAACGACACAATATAAAGATCGGTTAAAATATCAATAACATGTTTTAATCATATAGATAATTAATTGATTCTGTTAATTAACAAGCTGCATGTGATTTCTACAAATAAATTGTCTAAAAATAGTTTGGAATATAAATAATTAGTATATATTATTAACGTAACTAATAAATTCGTATACAAATTGTGTGATTTCTTAAAAAATTGTCCGACGAGTGGGGGGGGGGGGGGGGCTGGATCCGCCAGCGCCATGACGTAGCATACGCCGCTATTTTGCAGGGCCGGCCTTATGCCACTGCAACCTATGCGACCGCAGTGGAACCCGCACTTTCATAGGACCCACGCTAATTCTTGGTGTAAATAATAAAATTAAACCATTTTATAACTTATAACAGATTTCCCGCGCCTCCTGATTTACCTGGAGTTCCTGGGAATCTCCCGAAATTGCAAAATATACGAAAAAGTCCTAAAAATCTCCGAAATTATTAAAATCTTTTGAAAACTCATAAAAATCTCCTGAAATATATAGACAAAAATTGTCATTTTGGGGTGTTATTCAATATGGAAAACGCCAATCGTCAGCGCCATAAAAAAAAACAAAACACGTCATCCTCTTTTTTTTTTAGCGCTTAAGTTACGTGAGATAACTCTATTCCGACTTTTAGAAATAAAAGAGTCATCTTTCCTTTACTTCTTGGTGTCCAAACTGTTGAGCCATGAAGAGAATTATATATATAGATAGATTATAGCCCTGTTTCCCTTTTGTTGGATGTAAACATAACCAAATCGAATCCTCCTCTTTATTAGTCTTTATATCAGTGTTAATTATGATCTAGGTTCACAGTCAGCAATAAACAAACAACAACCATTAGTGTCATGGCGGAGAATGAATACTTTATTATATTGAACGCGTGCACCTTTGCGCACCATATCAACATCCCCTTTTCTTTAAAAAAAAAATAAAAAAAAATAAAACATTTCGGGGAGTATCATAGAAAAAAAAAACCCACAACATAAACAACTAAACGTAACATACATGTATACGCTTCAATCAATATGAAACATATCACATTTAAAAATCAACATTCAATAGTTCATTAAGACACATAGTCATTGAATCTTGTCGGTTTCTTCAACTGATCTCTTGGTCGCAGGGAATGATGAGTTGATGAGTGGCAAACGTGTTGATCCTGAGTTCTATTGTCCTGTATGTTGTTATCAGTATCGGGAAATATATCTTCTTCTGTTTCTCTGTTCGGGTTAATATGCACTCTGTTTCTTTGGTACACTGCACCATTGTCACCTCGAATAATGTAAGCTCTCTGATTGACTTGAGACTGGATTCTTCCACGTCTCCATGTAGGGTCATTAGGAGATTGGAAATAGACCATCTGTCCAGTTTTCAGCTGACTTAAATTTCTTGACCTCTTATCATAAGATGTTTTTACACTCATCTGACGTTTTTCTTTCCTTCTCATAATGTTCTCTTGACATGTAGAAATCTTAATGTTACTCCTTTTGTTTGGTATCAGTGTTCGAGTCATCCGACCAAAAAACATCTGAACTGGGCTTAGATTTGTGTCTTGCCTTGGAGTATTTCTAAATTCCAGAAGAGCTTCATAAGCATCTGACTTTGATTCTCTAGATTTCTTCATTATGTTCTTCAAAATTTTAACTGCTGACTCAGCCTTTCCATTGGATTGATGGTGTCCTGGAGAAGATTTCAAATGAGTCACTCCCCATTCCATCATAAATTTGGAAAAATATTCCGATGTGAACTGAGGTCCGCTATCAGATATACAAACTTTGGGCACCCCATATCTTGCAAATAAAACTTTCAGTTTCTTTATAATTGCGTGTGTTGTTGTCAACTGCATGTTTTCTACCTCTATGAAATTTGAATAATAGTCCACTATGGCTAGATATTGTTGGTCACACATTTGAAATAAATCAATTCCAATCTTGTCCCACGGATTAGAACCTATTTCGTGATGTATTAATTCTTCTCTCTGGTTTGCTGGTTTATTTTTCTGACAACTGTAGCATGAGTTGGCTATTTCCTGTATTCGAGCTGATAATCCAGGCCAGAAAACTGTTTCTTTTGCTCTTCTTTTCATTGAGTCTACTCCCAGATGTGCTGCATGGAGTTTTTCTTCTATTTCCTTGCGAAGTGATATCGGTATGATTATTTGTTCTCCTTTCAACAGGAGTCCGTCTTCGTATGTTAACATGTCTCTTAGTGAAAAATATTGTTTGAGTTCAGGTAAACTATTATGTTTGTCTGGCCATCCATTTAGGATATACTGAATAAGTGTTTGCATTGTTCTATCTTTCTCTGTCTCGATTCTGACTTTCTCCAGCACTGCATCTGGTATTGCCAGTCCGACTGTATTGACACAAACATCAGGGATATCACTCTTTTCCTCTGATGGGTCTCTACTCAAAGTATCAGCTATGAACAAATTTTTGCCTTTGACATATTGAAACTGGATATCGTAACGATAAAGACGCATCATTAGACTTTGTAGCCTTCTCGGAGCAGAACTGAGTGGTTTTTGAAGGATGTTTTCCAGTGGTTTATGGTCATTCTGAACTATAACTGTCCTGCCATACGTATACTGGTCAAAACGTTCCAAACCAACAACCACTGCTAACAATTCTTTTTCAATCTGTGCCCATCTTTTCTGAGTATCAGTTAATGATCTAGAAGCATATGCTATTGGACTGCCATCTTGTAATAACGCTGCTCCTAACCCATTTTGGCTACTATCTGCTTGTAATGTAAGCTCTTTGTTAGGGTCAAAATATATCAATGTGCCATGAGTCGATATTTTCTGTTTTATCTTGTTGAAAGCTCGTGTGCATTGATCAGACCAAACAAATGGTGTGTTCTTTCTGATCAACTCTGTTATGGGCTGTAAATCTGTCGACAAGTCTGGAACAAATCTTGCCAGATATTGAACCATGCCACAGAATCTTCGGACTGATGAAATATCTTTTGGAGCATTCAAACTCAAACTCGCAGATACTTTGTTCGGGTCTGGTTTTATTCCTGCTTCTGTAATAATATGACCCAAAAAATTAATCTCAGCTGTTCTAAAAACAGACTTTTCGTGGTTCAGTTTAATCTTCTTTTCTTGACATCTCTTCATCAGCTCTCTTAGGTTAATATCATGATTTCTGAGTGCTTCTTCTTTCGTTCTTCCTCTTCCTACCACTATAATATCATCAACGTAATTGAAACAGCATTTCAGTCCTTCTAGTGCTAGATTTAATCGTCTCTGAAAAATTTCTGAACTCACTTTCAGTCCAAATGGTAATCGTTTCCATTTGTATCTACCAAAAGGGGTTATCATTGCTGTCAAATTAGATGACGCTGTGTCTAGTCTGACATGCCAGAAAGCTTCTTGCACATCCAATTTGCTGAATATTTTGGCATCGTTCAAATCTGCCAATATGTCATCTAAAGTAGCAAGATTATAGAATTCCCTTAGTAAAACTTTATTCAGGGCTTGTGGATCTATGCAGATCCTAATTTTTCCATTAGCTTTTTCCACAATTGCCATCTGACTCACCCACTCTGTAGGCTCTATCACTGGTTCTATGATTCCTCTCTGCACTAGGGTCTTTAACTCCTCCTTAACTCTTTCTTGTAAAGCAATAGGGATCTTTCTACACGGCAGAACCTTGGGCTTAATGCTGCTATCAATCTTTAAAGACACTTCTCCTAAGTCACCCAAATCACCAGTAAACTTTGGACTACAGTCTTCTTCTTGGTTATTCACTACTGATGCTATGAACCTATCTTTATTGACTTTGATTAACTTCATTCTTGTTAAAGTTTCATGACCTAGAAGGCATGCTAGATTATTTGGTACAACTATATATTCCACCTCAAATGTTTCGTTAGTTTTCTCATTTCTCGTCGTTAGAGTGGCTTTCCCTATGGGTCTCATTTCAGTCTTATTCCACATTAGTAATCTTTGCGTTGCCTTTTCTATCTGATTCTTATTTACGTATTTTTCCTGGATGGTATTTACATCAGCTCCACTATCCATTTGAAACCTTACACGGTGACCATTTACTGTCATAACTGCTGTCATCCTTTTCGTTTTGTGGTTCTCCAAAGACATCACCCATTCATTTTTTACCATCATGACATCATCTCTTGTGTCCGACTGTAGCTGTCTTTCATCGTTAGACATATCATCTGACACCTGCTGAATTTTCTTTTTGCACATCACAGCAAAATGATGTCTCCCCTTGCATGCTAGGCACATTTTACCCCATGCAGGGCACTTTTCTTTAATGTATTCGTGAATCCTTCCACAATACCTGCATTTACCTTTCTGAATGTTTGTTCTTGAAGGTGTTGATACTTTCTCAATGATTGGAGGGTCGGCTTGTATTTGTCTCAACTGTTTGTTGGCGGTCTCGTATGCTCTGCAAATATCTCTGCACCTTTCCAATGTGAGACTACTATCTTGTAGCAATTTCATTTTGAGGCATTCATGTCTAATACCAAGAACTACTCTGTCTCTAATCAAGCTATCTTCCAGGCGTTCAAAACAACACGTTTTTGCTAGTCTTCTCAGATTTGTTATGTACTTTTCGATGTCCTCGCCGTCTTGCTGTTCACGCGTATTGAACACATAGCGCTCATAAGTTTCATTCGTTTTTCCAATGCAAAAACTTTCAAATTTGTTCACTATTTCTTCCATCTTTCTTTCTTTTCCCTTCTCAATTTCAAGACCATCATATCTGTCCATCGCTTTTGTTCCTATAATTGTTAGAAAGGTGGCCACTCTGACCTCCTCTGATTCTTCCGACAATTTAATGGCTAACTCATAGTTTCGCCAGCTCCGGTGAAACTTTTGCCAATTAGCGGCCATGTTTCCTTCTACCTCGAGCGGCTCGGGTACAGGAAGGAAATTTCTAGCTGCCATTGCACGGCGTAGCCTTGAATTGTTGCCTATTTATTATTGCAAACAATTAACCTTTATATACTGATTAATGATTACCTCTGATCATTAATATACCGCTGCCACCATGTTAATTATGATCTAGGTTCACAGTCAGCAATAAACAAACAACAACCATTAGTGTCATGGCGGAGAATGAATACTTTATTATATTGAACGCGTGCACCTTTGCGCACCATATCAACAATCAGTATGTTACAATTTCAAGAAGTTACAAGAATTGAAGAAAATATGCAGGATTGAAAAATTTCGAAACACTCATTTGGGGGCCGCCCTCAAGGGGAGTCCGGGGAGATTTTTAAATTCTCCCCCCTACTCCCCCTACTCCCCCAATCTAGCTACGTCACTGCACAAAAAAGAAAATTTTTTACTCTGCCCCAATCCACTCATCGGAAAAACATCCTGGTTATCATATAAATCTAATCAGAATAAATACAGTAGACCCACAGTAGAAAAAAAAAGTTCACTTGAACATCACTAAGAGAAGATGTTTGCGAGTGTCTAACAATATCTTTTAACAACAAAAAAAAACAAAAAAAAAAAAACAACAACAACGGGAAACCGAACATTAGGCCTATAGGCAAAACATTTTGGCAGCCATTGAAGTTTTAAAAAACAGTTTTACTCATATGCATCTTCTTCTTCTTCTTCATCGTTCTCATTGTTATGTTGGAGTGTTCATATGACTAGACCAATACATGAGATGAACTGCGCAGTGGTTTCCAAATCAGGGAGCTCTCCATATAGTTTTCTTTCTATTGGGGTGATTTGGGGCCAATGTCTTATACGGGCCTCTTGGTAGAGAGAGCAGTTTTGGAGGATGTGGTCGGCATTTTCTGGTGATACTCCATATGGGCAGATTTCACTGGTTCCAATTTTGAGCTTCCGGAACATGTGTTGTCGCATTCTGTTGTGCCCGGTCCTGAGTCGAAAGATTAGACGTTGGTCTTGTCGGGATAGCTTATAGTAAGCGTCATCTTTCTTGTGATTTGGATGAGAGCTCGTCCATTTCTCATTTATTTTATCTACAATTAATTTCTTCATTTCTTCTGGATAGAGTGCAGAGTTTACTTGTGAGTTTGTTCTCCCTCTCTTGGCGAGTGTGTCAGCCTTCTCATTTCCTGCTAGTTGTATGTGAGCTGGTATCCTTTGAATAACAGTTTTTTTGCTGTTGTTGTTGAGCTTTGTAAGTGCTGTTCTGAGGTTTTTAATATAAGGGGAATCAGAGTTTTGCAGGCTTTGGAGGGTTGTTTTCGCGTCTGTTAGAAAGACAATCTGACTGTGAGGGGAACTTGGATGATTTGCTAGCATAGTAGCAGCTATTGCTAGTGCTTCCCTTTCTGCTCTGTGACTGTCAGAGAGCTCTCCAGTTGCAATGGATTTTTCTAGTTTTCCTCCATATGGCCATTCGATAAGTATTCCAGCTCCTCCAACAACAACAACGGGAAACCGAACATTAGGCCTATAGGCAAAACATTTTGGCAGCCATTGAAGTTTTAAAAAACAGTTTTACTCAAACCTGCATCTGATATCATAAACAGAATTTATGAAAGCAACAATAAGGCCTGCAGTTCAAAGGCCTTTAAATTATGGCATTGAAAGCTGCTAACAACTTGTTTCTCTATAAATCTGGACGAGTTAACCTTGCCTGGTAATTAATGCATTATTATTGGCATATGTTCGTTTGATTATGAAACAAGAAATCCACGAAGAACTGTTCTTAGCTGAGAACCTTTATCAATTGCTCCTTCACACTGAAGTACGATGGTTGTCGAAAGGCTTAAGTTTGACTATATTTTTACTCTTTATAGCCTACTGTTTAAGTAGGCCTATCTGGTCATTAGGCCTACTAAAAAATTTTTTTTCTGAAAGGCTTCTTCTCTTTTGAGATTCTTCATTCGCGATAAAGATTTATTTAACACAGCTTGGAGTATAACTGCGACGCAAGAATCATTTCAGTGGATTTTTTTTTAGAAGTCATTGTCACTCTCGACACAGTAGGCAGATACGTAGAGTTTGAGAGTAGGGGATAAAGTCTTTACAAGGTGATTGTTGCGATGATGCGTGAAGTAGACGGCTATGGCTGTCTCTTATCTTCTTATCTTATAAAATACAGACGGTACTTCAAAAAAAAAAAAAAAAAAGAAGATGATTGCGTCCCACGCGTGTTCCTAGGTCAATCTAGTCATTCATGTTAACCAATGACTTAAATTCTGCCAAGTAATTGTTTTTTCTGGCTGGCTTAGGCAACCCATTCTATGCTCTAATAGCACTAGGTAAGAAGGAGTATTTTTACAAATTTGTCCTAGTTGCAATGGGTAGATGTAAAGAATATTTGGGTTATAGTTCTATCTTGATGTCTAGGAAGTTCTAGAGATGGTGTATATTAAGTGGATGACAGGACTGAAGTTATTAATGAAATCAATACATTTGTTTAGTTTTTTTCCTCTGTCAGAGGGGCTACGCCAAGTTTATCATTGATGTACTTGCTTACAGCCCGTCACCTCTAGTAAGTGTGCTTGTTTTGAGTGGCTAGTAGTGTATCGTGTGTGACTGTGAATGAAATGATCAGCTGACCTTCATTGTACATGGAGGAGTGAAAGCGAAGAAAGTGTGTAAGTCAGGACACTGGGTAGACATGGGTCAGAAACACAACAGGATGCTGGAGTGACGGAGACGAGTGTAAAACTAATAGAGCAATGTGTTCATTGAGACTATTGTTTTTAGTGTGTTTATTACAACCTCAATTTGAATATGGGCTGCCAACAATAGATCTCCACAATCCACTGACCTCGGCTCACCCGTTCCCTCTTGTTCAAATTAATTAGTTCGTATTTTGGTTACGCTAACTGTCACGTCATCCCTACGACAAGAGTGAAGCACAGATGATGATTTGATATGCTCAGATATAGAAATATAGATCTATATAGATATTCATCATCTTTGGGTATATGAATAATAGGCCTATGACAATTTGTGAGCTGGGATGATGTCTAGCAAAATCTATAGGTTCTAAACACAAACCTATATATAACTTATTTTAACATGGTCCTAAAATGCCTCTTCTTACGCAAAGTTTAAAAAATTATTAAATTTGGAAAGAAAAAAAAGTAAATAGTCAACGGATACACGAAGTTTTTTTTTATAACTAGCCTATAGAGAGGAAACCATACTTACGTTATTGACTTAATATTGATCTGAAAATGGATTCTAAAACAGAATCTGAATATGAAGTAGATTCACGGGATTCAAGAGAGTCTGATGACTCTGCGGGACCTATCGACATGAGCTCTTTTGCTCTACCTGACTTAGAAGCCAATGATGACGACGAGGAATCTTCTGAAAGGTAAACTAAAACTTGAATAATATTATAATTAATATAAAGTATAATAAACTCAACTAGACATAATTGTTAGTATACTATAATACTAAGTGTAACTAAGTATATTATTTTATATACTAGCCATAGTATATAGATCTAGATCTATATATAGTAATATAAAATTAGATACAATAGGCTATTTATAAAGATCACATTCATAAATTGCGATATAGTCTCAGAGGATCTATTCTCATTTAAGTAGTTCTATGTGAAAATGTAAAAAGTTCAGTTTAGTAACTAAAGTAATTATTAGACTAGTAATGCAATCAAAACAAAACAAACAAATTCATTAAAAAAAACAAGACTAGTAATGCAATCAAAACAAACAATTTCGTAAAACAAAAACAACAAGACTAGTAATGCAATCAAAACAAACAATTTCGTAAAACAAAAACAACAAGACTAGTAATGCAATCAAAACAAACAATTTCGTAAAACAAAAACAAGACTAGTAATGCAATTAAAACAAACAATTTCGTAAAACAAAAACAACAAGACTACTAATGCAATCAAAACTAACAATTTTGTAAAACAAAAACAATTTAGTGACAAAATACACAAAATTTTCTGTTGATCTATAGGCCTACTAGGTCTAGATCTAGATTTAGGTTATCCCTTGAAAAGTAATCCTAAGGCTAATGCTTTTTAAAGATGAATAAAAACAAAATGTAATTTTTTTTTTGCTTTTGACTCATGGTCTAGACTTTGTTTATTTGGAAAGAAGCTAATGTCACCCCTCTATTTAAAAAAGGAGAAAAATCACCCAGGAAATTACAGACCATTATCACTTACCAGCATCACATGTAAAATCCTAGAAACATAATATGTAACAACATCATAAACCACTTAGAAAAACATAATGTCCTTACTCCATACCAATATGGCTTTAGGAAATATAGATCATGTGAAACACAACTAATAGGACTAATTGATGATTTTTCAAAAGGTTTAGATTTATAACAATGAGCAAATAGATGCTATCTTACTAGATTTTTCCAAAGCTTTTGATAAAGTTCACCACCATAGTTTGCTTAAAAAATTAAAATATTTTGGCATTGATGGTCCATTGCATCAGTGGATTAAAGATTTTCTGATAGGGAGAGAACAAACTGTAATAATAAATGGCTCTAAATCAACACCAATAACAGTTAACTCAGGTGTACCTCAAGGAACAGTCTTAGGTCCACTACTATTTTTAATTTACATAAACGATTTACCAAATTGCATTAGTTCAGGAACAAAAGTCAGATTATTCGCAGATAATTGCATAATATATAGAACAATAAAAACAACACAAGATACAGAAATTTTACAAAGATAATTAGAGGAATTACAGAAATGGGAATCAAATTGGAGCCTGTCTTTCCACCCAGAAAAATGTCAGTTGTTAAGAGTAACAAAAAAGCTAAAACAAATTAATTCCACTTATCTTATTCATGGTAAACCAGTAACACAAACTAAAAACACAAAATACCTAGGTGTTATAATAAATGAAAAACTGTCATGGAATCCCCATATTGATGAAACTATAAAAAAATCAAGCAAAGCATTAGGGTTTATTAAAAGAAATTTCTATAAATCAAATAAGAACATAAAACTAAAATGTTATTTAACCTTGGTTAGGCCAATAATAGAATATGCATCCTCTGTTTGGGACCCCCCAACTCAAGAAAACATTAAGAAACTGGAACAGACACAAAATAGAGCAGTGAGATTCATTACAAACGAATATTCACACTTGACTAGAGTAACACCTTTAGTTAAATCACTAAATTTAGAAAGCCTTCAGGATAGAAGACTTCAAAGTTAAGTAGCAATTATACATAAAACACTGAACCATAATCTTCAAATACAAAAACATAATTTAATAAAATACTCAGAAAGACACAAAAATAAAGGCACATTCCTCATCCCATATGCTAGGACAAATTTGTACAAATACTCCTTCTTCCCTAGTGCTATTAGTGCATGGAATGGGTTGCCTGAGCTAGCCAGGAAAACCAGTGACTTGGCAGAATTTAAGTCATTGGTTAATATGCATGCCTGAATGCATGACGCGTAGGACGTAATCATCTTCTTTTTTGAAGTAACGTCTGTATTATATAAGATAAGATAAGAATTTCTAATAAGACACACACATTTTGCTAGCATTTTAACCTATTAACCAAAGAAATTTAACAAAGTTTTTATTGACTTGTTGTAATTGCTATGCCATGTGACATTTAGATGTTGTCTTGGAAATTGACTTCTGTACACATTATAGGTTCCTTCAGAAACGAAGAAGATTCTTGCTGGATTGTGGCTGGCTGGGTTATAACTTTGGACTGATGTAATGACAGTATGTGGTTTATTTGGTTTCAGGATGTTACTATGGGGTGAAATTCAGCTTGATTTGTATATATGTTTGTGCTGATGGATCATCATTTCTGGGGCAGCAATTGTTCTTGTCTTTTCATATTATCTTTTCTTGCCAATATTTGGTCTGAAAGTCGATTATTTTTAAATTTCAAAATTAAAGTCTCAGAGAATGATATTGATGTTTTTTTTTTTTTGATGACTCATCATGTATCCTCTCCAGCTATGACTTTTGCAAGATTATTTTTTTATCAACTGTGTATTTTGTATCAACTATGTGTACTTTAAAACAAATATCTTTTCATATATTTATGTAAAGACATTGTAGCCTTTTTAACTGATCACATTCCTGTGAA
Organism: Biomphalaria glabrata; assembly: GCF_947242115.1. Classification (NCBI taxonomy): domain Eukaryota; kingdom Metazoa; phylum Mollusca; class Gastropoda; family Planorbidae; genus Biomphalaria; species Biomphalaria glabrata. The sequence goes on from NC_074715.1 coordinate 23,610,870, forward strand.
CTGTTTGAGTTCCACTTACCAAAATGCATTCACTGCTGTGTTTCAGCTCTGAAATATGTTCCCTGCTGTATTGCATTGGCTAAAATACATTTTTGTGTAATGTGTGTGTAGGCTTATATGGCATGTTTGGAATGATAAAAGAGTACGATAGTATAGGACACTTTAAGAGAAGGGTGGTGCTTGGAGACAGGAAGATCACGAAAGAGAAAATGTGACATGTGTGACCCAATGTAATCGTAAGGACTTCAATAGCAACAGCATGTAAATAAGAATGTGTTAAATATACATGCAACAATACTTCGATTTGTTTGGAAAAAAATCTTGTCAAATGAAACTTCAGTTTCGGGAAAAAAAAGACAAAAAAAAAAAAAAAAGCAAAACAAGAATAAAAAAAAAATGTTAACAAAATGAACATCAAAGCTTATATTAAGCATAGTTGTATCAATTGAATGCAGTTAAATTTGTAATAGATCTAGACTAACAATAAAAAACATTAATAAAAAAAGGAAGGGGAAAGACCTGAATTCGAACTCATGGCTCATGTTTCCTGAAGCCGACATTGTAACCACTCTGCTAGTGAAGTTCTTATGAACTTAGAAGATTGTATAGTCATGTATTGTTTCTATAGTCTCGTCGTAGTTCATGCTTGTGGTCACTAAGACTAAACATGACGACCTTTATAGGGGACTAATTCAGCTTATACCACTACTTCAGTCAAGTACAATTTCTTTCCCTTGTTCGAGATACCAAACAAAATAATAAATTACCAATAAGTAATCAACTAATTGGTTAATTTTAAAAAATTGATTATTGTGTTGTCAGGTAAACGAAATAATTGTGCTAAATTTTCAGCTTGATCTCAGATTGGGTGTCAGAGAAATAAGGTATACAATCTTTTTACCAGACAGACAGAGCGTGTTATAATTTCAAAAAGGGCGAAACTAAAAGACACTGTACTTATTGCAAACCTTATCTGCCTTCTACGAGGAGAATGCCATTGAATCTGATAGAATACAATGATAATTTCTGTGAACGAACATTTGCGCATGCTTGCGGACGAAATTTCCTCCTACCTTCCCTAACTACATGACATTTCGTTTACACTTGCCAGAAGCTCATGCACAGTGAAACTTGAAGACGTTCGTGGTCAGGAAGAGATTTTTGAACTCTTTATATCGATGCAGCGAAATATGATTTCTATTCCATGTCAGGTACACAATTCTGGATCCAGTGTTAACAGTCATTCCCCGATAATTCCTAATCTGCTGAAACAGCTCAACCTTCGCACTAACGTTGGCTTGTTTGTACAATGTCGCAACAATTTTGTGGCCATGTCGTTTATACTGGGACGGTTATTCATTTTAAATTGTCACAAAAGCATGCTACATTTATATGGCGAATAAGCGAGTGAAAAGTAAATAAATGCAGTTCATAATGATAAAATCTCATTTATTTGTCATTTAATTATAAGCAGACATTTATTTTAACAAAATAGAAATAAATAACGCTTTGGCTATGTTCAGTTTTTAACAACACAAAAGTACGTGTACATCGTCATATCAGATCTATACATAACGTTTACATTTTGAAACATTAGCAAACACACAGTTTCTTAGTCCTATCCTATTATCGAAACTGATGTTGAGGGAATTTATTAAAGGGGTCGCGGAACTATAAAGTTTGAAAACCGCTGATATTATACCTTTATGCACATAGAACAAATATACAGATAGACTACATATATACTTAGACTTCATATACACAAAACTACGTATACACATGGACTACACATACAATATAGACTTCTTGTGGATATTTAAAGGAAAAAAAAACATCTTTCAGTTTTTTTAGAGCGGACAATCAAGCTAATTAAGTTCGTTCTTCAGCTAATTCAACTTTAACGGAGCTAAATAAACTGAATCCTTGATGAAAATAACTTGATCTACCTATGCGATTTGTTTTGTCTGTACAGTATAGAGAACAAAGACAGGCATTCACATTATCGACTGGTTTATTTCCTAGCTGCTTGCCAAGAGTTGCTGCCGTTGTGCTATTACACTAGTAAATACTTAGTAGGCTACTTGGTAGCCAATCAACAAACACTGACACTGAGTGTCACCGAGACTGACACAGGTACGACAAGGACTTACAGATTGTTGTTTGGCACTAGGTCTGACACTGAAGCATTTCTTGGAGAGTTTACTCGATAAAACGATGAATTGTTAATAGTGTGGAAGCTCAGCAAGTATACTGTTATAACATATAGGATTTTAGAAGTATGGTGTTATAACATATAGGATTTTAGAAGTATGGTATTATAACATATAGGATTTTAGAAGTATGGTATTATAACATATAGGATTTTAGAAGTATGGTATTATAACATATAGGATTTTAGAAGTATGGTATTATAACATATAGGATTTTAGAAGTAGGCCTATTGTGTTATAACATAGGATTTTAGAAGTATGGTGTTATAACATATAGGATTTTAGAAGTATGGTATTATAACATATAGGATTTTAGAAGTATGGTGTTGTAACATATAGGATTTTAGAAGTATTGTGTTATAACATAGGATTTTAGAAGTATGGTGTTATAACATATAGGATTTTAGAAGTATGGTGTTATAACATATAGGATTTTAAAAGTATGGTGTTATAACATATAGGATTTTAGAAGTATGGTATTGTAACATTTAGAATGTTAGAAGTATGGTGTTATAACATATAGGATTTTAGAAGTATGGTGTTGTAACATTTAGAATGTTAGAAGTATGGTGTTGTAACATATAGGATTTTAGAAGTATGGTGTTGTAATATTTAGAATGTTAGAAGTATGGTGTTATAACATATAGGATTTTAAAAGTTTGGTGTTATAACATTTAGAATGTTAGAAGTATGGTGTTGTAACATTTAGAATGTTAGAAGTATGGTGTTGTAACATTTAGAATGTTAGAAGTATGGTGTTATAACATATAGGGTTTACTTCTATAAATTGTGAGCGTTAATTCAGTGAACTATTTGACGTAGTTTTATCACTAAGTATAACAAGCTTTAAATATTTTGAATATCATTAACTATCATGTTTGTTGAAAGTGAAAAGTTGTGTTGGAACTCGACACACACCATTGGTAGTGGTCATCTTAGATATTTCTAAACTATGTTTCAATTTGTGTTTAACTCCACACCATTGGTAACGTTAGATATTCCTAAACTATGTCTATTTGCTAAACTCTACACTAGTGGTAAAATTAGATATTTCTAAAGTTTGTCTTAAAATTTGTTTAACCCCTTATCCTTGGTAAGCCTAGAGATTTCAAACGGGACTTATATTATAGATGTATACTCCCTATTTTTTTTTTAAATCTAAAAATAGATCTTGGTGCCTAGTATGCCCATTGTTCGCTCTGGCTTCTATCATGTAATTAGAGTCAGAAACACACAGGAAAATAAAAGAAGTCTATCATCTGCTATACTGTATATAAAGAACAATGAGTTATTCCCGTTGTTAGCCAGCCTTCCCTACAGCCAGAATGTTGTCAGACTACCTGTTTCCCTCAGCGTGTTCGAACGTATCGATTAATGTGTGCCATAACTTCCTCCAGTGTTGAGAGATTTGTTTGATGTTTTTGTACACAATTTGATCCATTCCTGCTTGCTGTGTGTTTGCCAGGAAATATTACAGACATGCTTTGATCTCAGTCAATATTGAAAACTTTGGCTTTGTTTTTCACCAATTATTTTATGCACTCTACTCACTCTACACACACTTATATAGATTGAATTCGACTATATCGCTGATACCATTCCTCTGTTCAACTAAAAAAGGGCTATCGTGATAAATTTAATATTGGCACTATGGTTTAAATGGAACTATAAACAGAAAAGACTGAAAATGTCTAAAACTATAATTGAATTTGAAACTAGCATTAGATAATTCGTAGTTATTCTTCAATGATGGTTGTACAGTTTGTTTTGGATCTGGTAACTACAGTCTGATCACTGTTAACTCTCTTGCTCCCCTCCCCTTGTCTCTGATTCAACCATTGGTTGTACATGTTTGGGATGTCCAAGTCGAAGATGATTACATCCTAGCCAAAACCAGTTTCTCAAAAATTAAAAACGGACGTGAATAGTTTATGTTAATGGGCTAATGAACCTATTGGGTGTACTAACATAGGCGTGAAATGTTCCCAAGCTGAATGTGTTTCGATGTCAGGCTGAACAGTTTGCTGGCTCTCACTTGACAAAGCTGACATTAACACATTCGTTATGGAAGGAATCTTGTACAAGTTATTTCTCTCGTTCTCGGGTCAAGTGGAAACTTTGCACAACATTGTCGATGGCAACACAGAAATGAATACAAACAATCAACCAAGTCGTCAATCAATTAGTCGTCCTTAATTACTTTTGTTTTCTATGGAATATGTACTACGTTAAAGAGAGATCATGTTTCAGCAGAGAATTAGGTCACAATTTTAAACTGACTATAAAATGGTCAAACCTTTTCTTTTTACAAGTACTTATATCTTAGCGATTGGTAGGCTAACGTCATCCTCGCCTCTTTAAGGTGATATATGGGGCAGATGATGTTAAGGTCATCTGTTAACCAGGGTGTCATGTGGCCAGGACAACGACGTTTCCCCAGCTAATGTCGGGTACCCATTAGACCTCGGTGGACTCAGAGGTGCCCTGAAGATCCCATAAGTAAAATGCTCCTCTTCACCAGGTTTCGAATCCGGGACCCCCGGCTCGGAAGTCAAGCGCTTTACCACTCAGCCACCGCGCCACCTTCCATCGTTAAGGATCGAGTTCGAATTCAAACTTGAAATTACTGTTTTGAGAGCACGATTCTTCATTCATTCAGCATTCTAAGAAGAGCAGGTGTCTAAAACTAAAGCACAAAGAAATGTCTCCTTGAAGACAACAGTGTAGCCAAAGTACCCAGTAGGCCTACTAGAACTGTCTTGGACATGAGCAGATCTCCTCCACACAAACAAACACGTTGTCCCACATTTGTCTTTAAATCTTTGCATGTCAGCTACTCATTCAAGTTGGGGGGAAGCGCGGCGGCTGAGTGGCGCTTTGCTTCCGAGCCGATAAGTCCCTGGTTCAAATCCTGGTGAAGATTGGGATTTTTATTTTATTTCGGGATTGGGCGTCACTCAAAGATATCCCTTCCCCAATCAGCTTATCTAAGGGCAAGATCTCCGCGCTTAGAACTATATCTCTCAATAATGTAGAAGTTATTTCCCGTATTCGATATCAAAAAAAAAAATTAATTGACTATTTTTTACAAAGCTTCATGTTTTGTTAGGTACAATAAATAATTGTTTAAAGCGTCAACTTGTTCCAAGAATGTATCTAGGAGAAATAACGTGTACAATTATCTGAGGCAACTACATACATACCCCAGCTTGAATAAAACTTCTGTGAATACTGAAGGATTAATTTCCCTTGATGGTATCAAACAAATTAAGTCATTAATTGACTGATTGTTTAAGTTTTTTTTTACATTGATCCATGTCTTGTCTATGCCTATGAATAATTGTGCAAAGTTTCAACTCGCTCCGACAATGGGAGGGGAAGAAATAACCTGTGCTAACATTGTGCTAGACAGACAGACAGAGCGAGTTGATAGAATCTTTGTAAAACAATGAAATAACGAAACGGCTATTCACACCCCTTTCAGTGACAATGTCAAGCTCTCACACATGCCGGGCCTCAGCAGCCTTAGGCCCCTGTCCCCTCTTGACTGCAGTGCTCGTTATTGAGTAGGAAGGTGCTAGAGAGACACAGCCCCTAACAGCCTTTGAATGGATTGGCATTTCAGCTCCTCAGCCTATTGTTGTAGACCACTCAGGCCTCCTTATTAATTCTGTTTAGAATTGACCCAATCAAAGTTTTTTGTTTGTTTGTCCTTGTGGAGATGAATAGAAAATGAAAACGTTTCCCGGTGACTTCAAAACGAGTTTGTTGTGTTCTTATTTGTAGCTATAAAGAAGACTTCTGGTTTGAAGACCTGGTATGGCCAGACCCTTGCGGCCTGTTTCCTGCGCGAAGTGGCATTAAGCCTGCCCTATTGACCACGACAATTGATAGCACTGATGTAGACATAGAACTTGGCTCTGCAACCAGGTGTCAGATGTCGTTGGTGGTCAAACGACGGCCCAGGCCTACAGAATTGCCCTGGAATGTTGTGGTCATTAATAGCGGTCAGTTTTTTGTATTTCTGATAATACTTATGCTTAAGGAATGTATGTTTTTGTAGTTAGTGTACTCAAGTGTACTGTTTTACACTTCGATAGTCATTATGGATGATACTAATAGCATCTACACGAAGCTATGTATGTTTGTAGATAGTGTACTGTTTTACACTTCGGTGTAGATAGTATACTGTTCAACACTACGATGGTCATTATGGATAATAAATACTAATAGTATCTACACGAAGCTATGTATGTTTGTAGATAGTGTACTGTTTTACACTTCGATAGTCATTATGGATGATATAATAGTATCTACACGAAGCTATGTATGTTTGTAGATAGTGTACTGTTTTACACTACGATAGTCATTATGGATGATATAATAGTATCTACACGAAGCTATGTATGTTTGTAGATAGTGTACTGCTTTACACTTCGATAGTCATTATGGATGGTACTAGTAGTATCTACACGAAGCTATGTATGTTTGTAGATAGTGTACTGTTTTACACTACGATAGTCATTATGGATGATATAATAGTATCTACACGAAGCTATGTATGTTTGTAGATAGTGTACTGTTTTACACTACGATAGTCATTATGGATGGTACTAGTAGTATCTACACGAAGCTATGTATGTTTGTAGATAGTGTACTGTTTTACACTACGATAGTCATTATGGATGGTACTAGTAGTATCTACACGTAGCTATGTGTGTTTGTATAATTTAAGTCATTGTTTAACATGCAAGACTAGATTGACTTAGGAACACGCGCAGGACGCAATCATCTTCTTTTTTGAAGTAACTTCTGTATTAATAAGATAAGAAGTTACATTGTATTAGCTTCACGTAACATGTAATTTTGTAGATAGATAGCTACTGTTTTACACTACGATATTCATTACAGATGATGTTTATAGTTATAGTAGCTTTATGTAGCATGTATGTTTGTAGATAGGATACTGTATTATACTACGATAGTCTCAACAGATAATAGGCCTACTTATAGTAGCTACAGGTAGGCTAAATGTTAAAAAAAAATGAGGATTCTGTTATTAATGGTGTTAATAAAAGCTCTGTTATTGCCCATTATTTTTAAATTCACCTTTGTTCCTTTCACTCTAGATCCACCAATCATTGAAGAAGATGATGTTGTAAGTACATATATTGCACACATTTGACTTGTTCACTTTGTCTTTGAAGCTACTCATCTCTGTCTCGCTATTCTAATCCTGCTTCCCAACCACTGTAGTGTACACTGTACATTGAGGATTTCTGTTTTCAGTAGTGCTCGACTCAGTAAATCATGGGTGGGAACTAGTGGGGTGGGCGAGCTCTAACTTTGTTAAGTCTTGTGGTTAGTGACAGCGTGTCTTAGCGTCACGTGGACACTAGTTCGTTAGGAATATCTTCTTTTTCATACTTGCTACTGGCTGCCAGTCGTCCCCTTTTGTCCCCCCTTTGTTGACCAATCCCTTCCCTGCTCAATCATTGTCGCAATGTACACACCACGTTCTATATCCCAATCCATAGATGATCGAAACCTATTTCTTCAACTGAAATGAACTGATGGGGGAGGGGATGAGGTGGACAGAGAAGTAAATACAAATGTATAACTGTCTAGCGATCTTTGAACACAAAAGTGGTGATGATATTTTTTTCTCTAAACCTAACATCCCTTCAAAATCTCGCCTAGAGTACACATTTAGGACTAACAGAGCTGACCAGGTGTATTGAGATCATGTCTATTGATTTATGAATAGGCCTAACACACTTTGGTTAATATCAACACAATACGCATTGAATCTTGGAATCAATCTTTGCTATATAGTGTCTTGATTTGTTAGCCATTTAAAGAGTTCTAGCTGTCAATAAAATCGATACATACATAGATCTATCATTTGGTTTGTGTACTTAGAATAGTAGCAGGTAGGTCTCTATGCCATCCCCCCACCCCCACCACAGGTATAGATCTAGATGTGATAGTTGTTCTAACAAAACAAATCAGTATCAAACACAATAAGATTTCTTTCGTTGTAGTAGTTCAACTACAGAATGCTGGGATAGTATAGTGTATTTGCATCGAATAATTTTGGTTCATCTTGTGATGCTATGAATTGACAGATCCAATTGAATAAACTAACATGTTAATTGATAGATGTGAACCTAGTTTGTAAGAGGTGAACCTTGTTTGAAAGAACCTAATTTGAAAGAGGTGATTTAGGTTGATATAGGTGAACCTGGTTTGATAAGAGTTGAATGTAGTTTGATTGAAGTGAACCTAGTTTGATATAGGTGAACCTGGTTTGATAAGAGTTGAACCTAGTTTGATATAGGTGAACCTAGTTTGATATAGGTGAACCTGGTTTGATAAGAGTTGAATGTAGTCTGATTGAAGTGAACCTAGTTTGATATAGGTGAACCTGGTTTGAAAGAGGTGAACCTAGTTTGATATAGGTGAACCTGGTTTGAAAGAGGTGAACCTAGTTTGATATAGGTGAACCTGGTTTGAAAGAGGTGAACTTAGTTTGATATAGGTGAACCTGGTTTGATAAGAGTTGAATGTAGTTTGATTGAAGTGAACCTAGTTTGATATAGGTGAACCTGGTTTGATAAGAATTGAATGTAGTTTGATTGAAGTGAACCTAGTTTGATATAGGTGAACCTGGTTTGAAAGAGGTGAACTTAGTTTGATATAGGTGAACCTGGTTTGATAAGAATTGAATGTAGTTTGATTGAAGTGAACCTAGTTTGATATAAGTGAACCTGGTTTGAAAGAGGTGAACCTAGTTTGATATAGGTGAACCTGGTTTGATAAGAATTGAATTAAGTTTGATTGAAGTGAACCTAGTTTGATAGAGATGAACCTAGTTTGATAGAGGTGCAACATTTAGCTTGTTGCTATTTATAGACTCTAGTCTTTATATAATATCTAATCTTAATAATATCTAGCCTTCATATTGTCTAGTCTTCATAATATCAAGTCTTTATAGTTTCTAATGTCTAGTCTCCATGCAATGTACATATAAACTTGTTTTAAACATTGGTTAGAATAAACTTGTTACACAAAGGTTTAAGAAAAATTTGTTGTATTATACTAGTATGTATGATTTATTTAAATGTCTTTAGGAATACTTTGTCAAAACTGTTTTTTTTTTGTACTTGTATTTTTCCAGGAGGAATATTTGGTTCATGACCCACTATTTGTGGAGTTTTTTAACGCTTTCCTATCGTTGCCTGTAAGTAGAGTACTGATGTTTGTTGAACTAGCTCACACTCACATCTGCTTATGGATGTTTCTGCCAATGATTGTAATCTTATGTATATCAGACTGCCTCACACTATCTTATATTCACAGTCACATTGGCTTCTACATTTCTCTGCCCATGAATACTGGTGGACGGTTCCCGGTCATTTCATCCCCGGTCACTTCATCCCTGGTCATTTCATCCCCGGTCACTTCATCCATGGTCATTTCATGTCCTGGTCACTTCATCCCCTGGTCACTTCATCCCCTGGTCACTTCATCCCCTGGTCACTTCATCCACAGTCATTTCATCCCCTGGTCACTTCATCCCCGGTCATTTCATCCCCTGATATTTTCATCATCTGATCATTTTTATCTAACAAATTGTAATTTTAAAAATCATGAAAGGAGCAATATTTAATGTATTCATTTTTTATTTAAATGACAAAATTGTAACACGTTAATGTTTAAAAGGAATTAAAGCAAAACTTATACAGGCGACATATCACGAGGTTGGGTGAACTCCGCCTTTATTAGAAAAAAATAAAACCTTATTTCAAGGCTAAAAATGATGTGCCCATTTCAAGAAAGAGCGATTGAAAAATAAAATAAAGTGAAACATAGTCGTACTTTCACCACACCTTGGCCTTTGATGATAAGTTATCAACGGCATGGTCATAATTATTGTAATTGCACTTCTATCTCGCAAATGATTTTTTACTACTTCCACCAAACCTTGGCCTTCAATCCGGATAATATTATGATATTACAATCCCCACATCCAATAAAAGCACTATAACTAAGTACACACCCAGATTTACAATATAATATAAGATTTCTCATTAAGAAAATAAAGTGGAAGAGGAAACACTATAAACGCATTAGTAACAAGTCATAAAAGGTCAAAAAGCATTCTACATAATCATATTTATATATAAAATATTTAATTGGGGATGAAAGGACCGGGGATGAAGTGACCAGGGGATGAAGTGACCAGGGGATGAAATGACCGGGGATGAAGTGACCGGGGATGAAGTGACCAGGGATGAAGTGACCGGGGATGAAATGACCAGGGATGAAGTGACCGGGGATGAAGTAACCAGGGATGAAATGACCACTTGCTCATCTGTTTATTATTGCCTTTGCTTGGATGTATTATAATATCTTACACTAAGTCGTTATAATTCATACTCACATCTGTCCATCCATGTTTTATCCTGTTGGGTACATACATTACTCTTACTAACATTTCTTAAAGTTAAGACCTCACAACTATTCTTTTATTGAATAAACATTGTATGATAGAAAACATAATTGATCATTCAAAGGTGAAACAGTATTAGTCTTTTAGACACAATTTAATACAAAATGTTTGTGTGTTAAATTTATGAAGTTTGTTAAGGGGAGGTATCCCTGAAAATCTTATTTTTGTTATTTCTGAAGCTAGGCCTTTGAAATTTGTTATGGTAACATATAATGATATTCTAAAATAAATAATGCTAAAAAAAAGTTTTTTGAATGACGGTTGCCATGGTAACGGCGGCCATATTGTTTATTGTATACAAATTAAAAGTCTGAATTTTGTAAAAACTATTGATCAGAAATACATGAAATTGAATTAAAAGATAAGAAAAAAGGACTCTCTAAATTGATACAACGTCACAATTAAAGATTTAAGTATGTTAAATTTTTTACAAATTTTTGAATTTTTAGTATTTTTTAGACCTAAAAAAACAGGATAAATATTAATTAAAAATTCTTTTTATAAAAAAGTAAATGAATATTGAAAAAAAATCATTGTACAAGTAAAGTTAATGATGTCCTTAAGAAGTGTTTCAAATTTCATCAAAATCTATCAAGTAGTTTAGGAGAAATTCTTAGTAAAGCACAATGACATGTGCAAAAACTAACATTTTGAGAAAAATGAGTTTAAAGTATAAATTTTATTAAGATTTTGTCTCATAGACCTTACAAAAACATTTTAAAAACATGTTTTAGACACAGATTTAAGCAATAAAAATGATTGTAATGTAAAGAAAAATGATTGATCTACTTAATTATGTTATTAGTTAAAAATCGATATCCTAGACCTAAAACTCAATTTTCTCTAGGGATACCTCCCCTTAATTTTTGTAAAAATCATTAAATTTAGATACCTTTCAGGATAGAAGACTTAAAAGTAAAGTAGCAATATAGCCTACATAAAACACTGAATCATAATCTTCAAATACAAAAACAAAACCTAATAAAATACTTAGAAAGACACAAAGATAAAGGCACATTCATTGTTCCATATGCTAAGAGAAATTGGTACAAGTACTCCTTCTTCCTTAGTGCTATTATAGCTTTGACTTGGTTGCCTGAGTCAGCCAGGAAAACCAGTGACTTGGCATAAGTCATTGATTAACATGCATGACCTAGGGACATGCATAGGACATAATCATCTACTTTTTTGAAGTAATGTCTGTATTTTATAAGAGGAGATAAAATTGGTAAACTTAAGTATACAAATATTCTTGTTATACAGATTAATTGTATTGATCAGAAGGTCAAGGAAAAAATATACGAGTCATTAGATCAATCAGTTCTATTGTTACAAGCCTTACTTATGTGAAGAAATATCAAGGATTTTTAGTGTTGAAATCAAAATAGCTGATTACATTAGGAGAAAGTCAATTAATGGCTTGGTTAAAAGCTCTAATATCTAAAAAAAAAAGATTACTTTTTAAATCAATGAATGTGATTTTTTTTTGTCAGTCTGGTGTATAACAGAGATTCTAAATGTTTTTCTCTCTAAAGTATACATGCCTATATATATGGTGATTGGTCATTTCATCCCCGGTCACTTCATCCCTGGTCAATTCATCCTTGGTCATTTCATCCCCGGTCATTTCATCCCCAATTAAATTTTGTTTCTTAGTTATTGTGTAATTGTGTTGTCCAGGCTTTGTTTTTAAGCTCTCATTTCATCTAATAATTATATATGTTTATTTACAATACTTTTTAATATTTTGGACATGTTATTATAGTGTTCCCCTCCTCTCTACATACTTGTTCAGAAATGAAATAATCATCATCATCATCATCAAACTCCATTAGAGTGAGGGCTTGAGAGGCTCAAATCCTCTCTTGCAAAAGCCCTGGACAGAAACCCTGCTGTCTTGCGTAGTGCATAAATGTCACCATACAGGTCGAGAATTTTGGGTTTCCCAGTCCTGTCGAGATGGAGATCAGCAAGTCTGGGGCAGTCAAACAGAATATGAGGCACGGTTTCCTCTTCTTCCCCGCAGCGGGGGCACTGTGAATCAAAATTTGGCCATAGCCGCGAGAAATATGAGCCAACAAGACAGTGGCCTGTCCTGCACTGTGCTATAATAGCTTGCTCAGGCCTGGGCAGCCTCCACCACGGGGGAGTGCGGTCATGGCGCCTCATGCGCTCCCAGACTCCACAGGCTTTTTGGGAATTGTCCCAGCACTCAAACCACTTTTCCATTTCTGTTTTTTGTATTATAGCCAGGGCTTGATGAAAGCTTAGTGGGTGGAATTTGCCCTCCCTGGTGGGCCTAAGAGTCTGCAATTGTGTTGCCAGTCACACCTATGTGACTCGGTACCCACTGCATTATTACAGGGGTGCCATTGCGTTGTTTAATGTTATGTGAAGCCATGATGACAGTGTTGATATTGGGGGGCCATGGTCCGGGGCTTTGCAAAGCCTGTAGTACAGATTTTGAGTCAGTGACCACAACAATCTGTGTTGCCCTCAAATGTCCCTCGCCGAGTTGAGAGTCAATGACTTTTAAGGCTTTACAGACTGCCATGGTCTCCGCATCAAAACTGCAAACACTACCACATGGTCCAAAGATTTTGACTGTGTAAGAGCCAAGAAAGTCGATCTAGGCTCCATAGCCTGCTCTTCCAGAATCTATTGATGCCGACCCATCAGTGTATGCAAAAATAGCACTGGGCTTGAAGGTATTAATGGTCTCCAGAGCTAGGATTTGAAGGTTGTTAGATGAAATAATAGATGTCAATAAGTAGATCTATTGTAATGTGTGGTTTGTATTTAGTTATATTGTTTCTGTTTGATATGGGGATGCCAATATTAATCTGCGCATATTGCGTGATGTAATGATGATCAAAGGCCAAAGTGTGGTGGAAGTACTTCAATATCTTATATGTATATACAAACTGAGTATTTTATTATTTGGTTATGCAACTAGTTGAGATAACTTATAATAGAATAAAATATTTAACCAAAGGCTTTATTTAATATCTATAAAATGAAAATGTATATTATTTATGAATATTAACCATTCTAACCTGGAAATGCAGGAAGACAGAATCTACATTATATAAGTTAAAATAGTTTGTTTTATCTTGGTTTTATGGAATTAAAAGGGCAGGTTATGTTAGTGTTATGGAGTGTTTGTTCATGTTTGGATTTCTTGAACAGATTCTGATGTTATTGTGACGATTTCTGTTTATTTATTTCTTGGTAATGCTTCTTATTTTAACTCTAATGTCAAGGCTGTCCTACTGTATGGTTCTGAAACATGGAGAACAACTGAAGCCACAACAAAAAAAATACAGACCTTCATCAACAGATGCCTGAGAAATATCCTAAAAATACACTGGTATGACAAAGTAGAAAACACCAAACTGTGGGAGATGAGTGGACAGAAAAATATAGAAGTGCAGATCTTAGAGAGGAAGTGGAGATGGATTGGTCACACCCTTAGAAAAGATACCAGCAACAGAGCTAGACAGGCCTTAGAGTGGAACCTCCAGGGAACAAGATGCAGAGGAAGACCAAAAAGAACATGGCGACGCAGTGTACTTGAAGAAGCAGAGAAGACCGGGAAGAGCTGGGACACCATCAAAAAGCTAGCAAGAGACTGTGGAGAGTGATGTGTTTTTGTCGAGGCCCTATGTTCCACGAGGAACTCAAAGGAGTGATGATGATGATGAGGAATGCTTCTTATATTAATTATTGATCGAACAGAATCATCACGCGCCAGAGATTATATGAATAATTTGACAATACACTAAAGAAACATCTGTGTTCTCTTTTAACTTCTTTAATTAACTTCTTCAAATTACACATAGAAGTAACTTCTCAATTCAATAACAACTTGACTTAAATATCTTCATAAAATAAAAACTTAAAGATACAACAACTTCAACTAGTATAACTTACACTAATGGACCCACAAGTGTTTAAACATAAAACCATTACTATCAAGAATCGTTACAATGCGAGGACCCCGACTAACTAACTTTCCCCATATTTATACTTCTCGCAATCATTCTTTCCAGAATCAGAAACTTCTCCCCTAATTATTTTATTAACTGTGACCTTCTAGAAGCTGATGTGTGCTATTTTTTTCCCTTAAACTCTTTTTTTGATTGGATGACTAAAATTAACTTGTTTACTCTGGTCAACTCTGACTTGACCTGGGCTTCTAGAAACTGGTCGAAACAGGTCACAGTCTCGACTCATAACAGTAATCATGCTGCATAGGAGAGGTTTTAAAGAGGGGTGAATGGGTGATGAAATGTAGTTGTACTACAAATTGATGTCAGAGATGGAGAGATACTAGGATGCTTGCTTATAGATAGAATTTGGTAAAATAAAAAGCTACTGTATATAATTGGGGATTTATCCATTAAAGTGTATAGTTAGACAAGTTTCATGTATGAAGACTAAACATTTTTTTTCCACTGTTAGTCTTTCCCAGAGCCAATCTGCTTTAACGTAGAGACTGGAGGTTTTGAAGTAGTCAGCGATGATAAACAAAAGCTGGCCCAACAGATCAAAGAGGCTGTCAGGTCACAACACACAATGTCTAAGAAATATGAGGTCACCAGGCAGCATGCATTCTCTGACATGCCCGTTGTACCCATTGAAGATAATGATGCACCCGAGACTGTGAAGATAGACACATCATTTCAAGTGATTGTAAGAAATTTTTTTCTTTTATTATACACCTTTTGTCATTGTTTGAAGAATTCATTTTATCATCTGTCAATATTCTATGCATAGTTCATAATAGTTGGACATCTCTATAATTTTGATGTAAGTTAATAACATGGAATATGGTTCTTTTTGAGAAAAGTAAAATTTGAAACATTTTTCATTAAATCTTTGTAACAAATTACAGATATGTGCATTTCTTTGTGTGAAGTTTTGGGTTTGCAGATGGAGTATTCTACAACATAGGACAATATTTTAAAAATCAAATCAAAATATAATATTAAATAAACTTTTTTTTTTATGTGCTTTATGTATTTGTTTGTTACCTGATAGTACAAATTAAATTTTTAAAGATATTTTAAACAATCAAGTCCATTATAATATTTCTACACTTCTTTAGACATTAAACAAGGATCAAGGAATCTACTGGATAAAATCAGAGCGGCTACCAATCTTTCTAGAAAGTGATTTTTATTTCCATTATCGCCTGGCCAAAGTTATCTCCCAAGTTCGTATTGTCAATGATAAAGGAGAATTTGTTGTTATGAAAATTGACTTCACCAGCAGACCAAAGAAGAAGAAAAAGACAGTAGGTTAAACAATTTTAGATTTTTATTCTGTTCTAGTTTCTTGTGTGTGTTATTTGCTATGGTTCTGCTCTAGATTCACACTTATGATTTATTTGTTATGGCTCTGTTATAGTTTCACACAAATGTTTTTTTTGTTACGGTTCTGTTCCAGATTCACATTAATTGTTTATTTGTTATGGTTCTGTTCTAGTTTCACACTAATCGTTTAGATGTTATGGTACACTTGAAGACTTAAAGATTAACTTGAGATAAAACTGAATTTTATTGGCATTGATCAATCCTACATTAAACAGTATCCATGCAAATACTGGTTCTTTTACAAAGTTGTTTGTGAGATTTATCTGAACTTAGCTCTTTAAGTCTGAATATAGTTTTATACACAAATTTTATGTTGATAGTTTGTCTGAATTTACTTTTATGCATGAATCTTTGTTAATAGTTTGTCTGAATCATCTTGTAATCTTTGCTGTCACTATCTAAATTTAGCATTAAATTTGAATCATGCTTAAAACCTAATTTGAAAATTATATAAATGATGTTGAATGTAAAGTTATGTGTTTACAGGTTGAGGTCACACCCCCTGAACTGGAAGAAACCATCGTGAAAGAAATGTTTGTTAGTTTTGGGGATGTGAAGGGAGCTGCTAAAGAAGCTTGGTTCACTCAAGCTAAAAATGAATTAAAGACTCAGCCAACATATTCCACTTTAAGCCTTAAGCCTTCTACAATAGCTCCTTCTGTATTATCTCATGATGTTTTGGAACAGAAAGAGAAGAGTTCTGTGTTTCATAGCCAGTACTTTGGAGTTTACACACCAGGTAAAACACTCAATCAGGCCTTTAGATGAAATACAGTTGGAAATCTTTTGTACTAAAGTTTTAGAATTTTTTAATTTTTTTTTTTGTCTTATCAAATTATGAAGGACAAATCTCTGTACATTTTAACAAACCTTTTATCAACTCACTCTGACTGTATGTCTGGCAAAAAGTTTGTACATGTTCTTTCTCCAACACCCAACTTCAGATCAAATGGAAATTTTGCATAATTATTTCTTGTACTTGATAAAACAAAAATCATTTAAAAAAAATTAACCAATTAGTTAATTAACTATTGGTAATTAATTATTTTATTTGGTATCAAACAAGGGAAAGAAATAGTACTTGAATATGTGGTGGTATAAGTTGGATTAGTTCCCTTTATAGGTCGCCTCTCTAAATTATATTCATTATAGTAATAATAATAATCTTTATTGTCCCTATGGAAATTTGTCTTACACCGTATTACACAACACTTCTAACAGAAAATGCAAACTCTACAAACAAATGCAAACTCTATTCAGTGACACACTGGTCAAAATTAATTCTTTTGCGTAGGGGACTAGCTCTAAATGAAGTGTGTTAATATCAACTTACAAATTTAATTAATTTCTTGCTTACAATAAAACAGTATTGAGCATATTGAAAAGTTAATAAAGTAATAAAAATAAAATAATTTTATTAACTAAAATTAAAACTCAATGTCTTGACACTTGACAAGACTTACAAAAAGTTCTTGAAAATGTTTCATTCCAAGATTCTTTCATAGTATTTAATTAAGAATCTTAAAGAAAACATTTTGCTTGGTCAAATCTTTTAGAAAGTAAGATAATAGTTCAATAAACAGACTGATAAAGTAAGACTGACTACTTTATGCTGCTATAACAAACCTGTTTATTTACTCAACAAACTATGACATACTGCTACAAAAGTAAAACATGAATTACTATACAACAGTGAACTATGAATTACTATACAACAGTGAAACATGAACTCCTTCTAAAGAGGATTTACTATTTAAGCTATTTAATTACAGCATAAATTAATCACTATTTTTTTAACATGAATAAATCTGTGTTACTAATGTATTACAGGCTTAATTGGTCCTTTTGATTCTGAGCCACCTATCAACGACTACACTGATAAAATGTTCTCCAAAGAAAAACCTTTCACTCCTAGACCTTCTGACAAAATCCATTCATCTACTGCCATGTTAAGAAAAAAAATCTGTGATGCCGAGGAGGAAATGGTGCCAGCAGGAAATGTTTTATTTTTGTGGCCAAAACAGGACCACCAGACAACAGATGCAGAGTCTGGAATTGGTGAGATGGATGAGAAGGATGATGAGTTTGAGAAGCGAATCACTGCTCAGCCAATCATTGACCAGATCTACTATGATGGATCATGGGAGTCTGGAGGAACTGGTGAAATTATTCTGAGATCTGTTGATGAATTGGGCTCTGTCATTGTTGGGGCTGTAATGAAGAAAACTATTGCTGAAATGCTAGACATTGATGAGAAGATTGTGTTGGCAGATCCAGCAATAAGCAGCATCTATCCTTCAATGGACCTCACCTGTGTCTCTACTGACAGGCTAGAGAATTTAGTTGTGGCAAAGAAACACAGCGTCCCAGAGATGGACTTTGATATAGAAACTTTAAAACCATTGATGGTAGGAGCTGCAGATGATAAAGAACCAGTGCACATCAAGTGGGACAAGCCGATGCCTAAGCCAGCGGAAGAAGAAAGTGATGCAGATTCATTGCTTGATAGTGATGAAGACTTTGAAGAGAGAGACATTCATTTCCGAAGAAAAAAGGATAAATGGCATAGCTTGACAAGCCTCAAAGGGATTATGGCTTTCAAAAAGTTCCTAGAGGGCACACACGGAGAGAAATACTGGGAACTGTGGATAGATATTGATAAAGGAAGACTGATTAATACAGAAGAAGAAAAACAGAGGTCAGTTTCTGCTGTTAAAAGTATTTTATGAAAAGTATTTTCTAATCATTTTTGATCCAATTTCATTATCTCTGCTTAAGTATTTGAGTAAAGATTGAAATAAAACGTACTCTAGTGATTCAACAATGTTACAGACATAAATAAAATGTGCTGTCATGATTCAACAATATTACAGACATAAATAAAACATGCTCTAGTGATTCAACAATGTTATAGACATAAATAAAACATGCTCTAGTGATTCAACAATGTTACAGACATAAATAAAACATGCTCTAGTGATTCAACAATGTTACAGACATAAATAAAACATGCTCTAGTGATTCAACAATGTTACAGACATAAATAAAACATGCTCTAGTGATTCAACAATGTTACAGACATAAATAAAACGTGCTGTCATGATTCAACAATGTTACAGACATAAATAAAACATGCTCTAGTGATTCAACAATGTTACAGACATAAATAAAACATGCTCTAGTGATTCAACAATGTTACAGACATAAATAAAACGTGCTGTCATGATTCAACAATGTTACAGGCATTCAAGCTTAAAACCTAAAACATATAAAGGGACGGAATTTTAATTTATTTTAAAGTACCATATTTTCTCGCATATAACCCGCTTATGTCTATACCCCACACAAATTACAAAATATGTAAAAATTGTACAACCCACACCCTTATATACCCTGCATGTGCAAAGGGTGATTGCCTTAAACTACTGGTACACAAAGTGGTTGCTCCTTAGACTCTGTCCTTTGAGATGCAATAATGCTTCAGTTGTTGTTACAACAACCAATACATAAGAGTGCTAAAGTGTGTGAAATACGAGCCTACGGTTGTATCTGCATAGAGAACTATAGGGGTATAAAGACCTACCAGTATGTCCATAGTTTCTGTTATGCTATATTTATGAGTAAAATAATAATTTTTTTTAAACCCCACACCTTTGCAAAAAAATGGTAGACTTAATTTGGTATTAAGATGTATTAAGGTATTAATAAATGAGAAGCTGGTATTAGTTTTTGAGATATTGGTATTAATGAGAAGATAAATAAATAAATAAATTATAGCTTTTATATAGCGCTACTTTCATGCTTATAGCATGCTCAGAGCACTGTGGTCCAATCCCATTTGAGGATCTAGTGGGGGTAGGGGGTATTTGGGAGAAGGTTTTTCCTTGCTGCCTTAAGGTGCTCAGTAAACACAACTCTGCTTGAATCGGGTGTCAAACCTCGAGCCCCCTTCATAGGTAGTCAAGCCAAGTTGAAGCGTTCTTAGCCTCTTGACCACCCATGTTGGTATTATTGGGAACCTGCTCATATTAATTAAAGTGATGTTGGTATAAGTTAATTAGAAAGATTTGTTGTTCTTATATGTCATTTATTTTTTCTTTTTTGATTCAACCTTCTAGATACATTTTACACATGAGAGACAAATATTACAAAAAGGGTTCTCCATTTGAACTCTCACAAGAAGATAAAAAGAAGTTGGGACTTGAGAATTTATCAAGTTGGTGTCCCAAATATCTCTTTCAGGTTCATGCTAAAGTTTTGGAACCATTGGTTTTATATTGGTGAGTGTTAAAGGCAGAAAAAAACATTTGTTCTTTTCTTTTTTTTTTTCAAAAATATAGAAAATAATACAAACTTGCTTCTATATTATCTAGTTAAAGTGTGTATGATATATATACATTAAAATTATAGTTGAAGTTAAAATATAAGGTGATAAAGATGTTAGTTGTTAGAGATACAATAACTTTGTAAAGTGAAGCAAAGTATATTTTCACTATGCAACCACAACTGTAACAGATAGGAAAAAAAATCAGGTCAACTTTTTAATTCAAAAACAAATATTTTGGATCAGCTTTTCAATTGGTGTGTTGCATTGTGTTGCTATAGGCTGATTGATATAAGAATTTTAGGTATCCTTGATGTGTGCTAGGATTTAACACGTGGGCCAGCTATGCATTATCAGCTTCTCTTGATGTCTATATTGTAATTGTTATACAAGCAAGCAATGAATACATCAGGTTTTATAATAATTTTGATAAGATCTTGTGTCATAGGAAAATAAAGACTTTGTCCTAAGGGTTTAGTTGAAAACTCTTGAAACTCTAGGCCAATGAAAGCAGCCCTCCTCCAATCTATTTGAGCAATTGTTCTGTCTAAAAGAGATCGAAACAGATGGAAATTTATTGCACCTTGCTTCTAGAGACTTGTATTTCAAGATTTTGAAGACTAGATGTGAGGCTGAAGGTTGAACAATCCCTCAGAAACCCCATCATTTTTCTTTGTGCTACATCAACCAGGAAAGTGTCCACCCTAACCCCCCCCCCCCCCCCATTAAGGAATGATGTGTGGATAATGACATGAGGGGTGTTCTTCACATTAAATTTTTAGGCACCCCAACTGGGGTCTTGCTTTGCCTTCCCATTGGGCTAATCATCTCCTCTAATAACCATTCCTCCCCGAAGCCACTGAGAAGCATTGCGGGGTGTGAATGTATCAAATAATTTTGTAGAAACTATATAAGTATTTAATGACCTTTTCCTATGACCTCTAGTTTATCTTGAAAATTGAAACCTCCAAATGAAATAACAAACAATCTAAAACACAACACTGCTGCTACTTACATGTTACTGACTAAAACACAACACTGCTGCTACTTACATGTTACTGACTAAAACACAACACTGCTGCTACTTACATGTTACTGACTAAAACACAACACTGCTGCTACTTACATGTTACTGACTAAAACACAACACTGCTGCTACTTACATGTTACTGACTAAAACACAACACTGCTGCTACTTACATGTTACTGACTAAAACACAACACTGCTGCTACTTACATGTTACTGACTAAAACACAACACTGCTGCTACTTACATGTTACTGACTAAAACACAACACTGCTGCTACTTACATGTTACTGACTAAAACACAACACTGCTGCTACTTACATGTTACTGACTAAAACACAACACTGCTGCTACTTACATGTTACTGACTAAAACACAACACTGCTGCTACTTACATGTTACTGACTAAAACACAACACTGCTGCTACTTACATGTTACTGACTAAAACACAACACTGCTGCTACTTACATGTTACTGACTAAAACACAACACTGCTGCTACTTACATGTTACTGACTAAAACACAACACTGCTGCTACTTACATGTTACTTGTCAGGGGCAGGTATGGCGAGAGTGATTGTGTTATTTCTTTGTACTATTTAAGTATGAAAGAGTTATATCCCTTTGTTTATTTCTCCTCTTCTCTTCCCCCCCCCCCCCCCAGGCATGAATGTGAACAGTATACACGTGATGTTTTTGAATGGTAGTTTTCCCGCTGGTTGATAGAGTGGATTGGTAGTTCGTTAGTTGTATTATGTGCTAGACTGGTGTTTTGTGTATTTAATATTTACTGAGGTTGATATCATTTTTTTTTGTGCTCAATCAGATACTATCAGATACTATTAAAGTATTAAAGTATTACTTGTGTTATTCATATATATTTGGAGTCGGAGTTTGTTTGTGATAATTATTCATATTTAAGTAACCCCCTAACGAGCCAAGTCGAGAAACACACCAACCAAGTCCAGCCAAGCATAAATCAACCCTGACATCTGGAGGCTTCGTCCGGGCAGGTACCTCGTCTTTTGTACCTGTTATTCGTCACTAAGCTAATAAAAGCTAATAAATATTGCATCCAAAGCAAACAATATTTTTATGTCACCTAATAATCGTTGACATTTCTGGGCTTCGTCCGGTCCAGATAAACTACATTTAAGTGAAAATTGTAAATCTGACTTCACAGGACAAATTAAACATTGTCCTGTCTCCTACGCAAGTTACGTCACGTGTTGACATTATTCTTCAAGTGTGGGTGTAGCAGTTCTACACGCTACACGAGTTATATCTCCTACGCAAGTTACGTCCCGTGTTGACATTATTCTTCAAGTGTGGGTGTAGCAGTTCTACACGCTACACGAGTTATATCTCCTACGCAAGTTACGTCCCGTGTTGACATTATTCTTCAAGTGTCCTGTCTCCTACGCAAGTTACGTCACGTGTTGACTTTATTCTTCACGCTACACGAGTTATATCTCCTACGCAAGTTACGTCCCGTGTTGACATTATTCTTCAAGTGTCCTGTCTCCTACGCAAGTTACGTCACGTGTTGACTTTATTCTTCAAGTGTGGGTGTAGCAGTTCTACACGCTACACGAGTTATATCCCGTGTCCCGTGTTGACATTATTCTTCAAGTGTGGGTGTAGCAGTTCTACACGCTACACGAGTTATATCCCGTGTCGACATTTTCTCAACTCAAGCTTAATAGACATTTGTTGATTTGTCGTTCAAGCTGACCTTACAGGATCGCCAACAGAAATATTATCTTTTTATGGAAAGGAAATAGTCACTAGACATTTATATTTACATTTGTCTTATTAGTTGTTGCTCCTTATTGTTAAATAGAACATTATTTTTCAAATTGGTAACATTTTGTTGGTTGGTTGAATAACTTTGTTTTCTTTCTTTGTTTTTTTTGTATCTACTGGGCATACTGAAACACAACACTGCTGCTACTTACATGTTACTGACTAAAACACAACACTGCTGCTACTTACATGTTACTGACTAAAACACAACACTGCTGCTACTTACATGTTACTGACTAAAACACAACACTGCTGCTACTTACATGTTACTGACTAAAACACAACACTGCTGCTACTTACATGTTACTGACTAAAACACAACACTGCTGCTACTTACATGTTACTGACTAAAACACAACACTGCTGCTACTTACATGTTACTGACTAAAACACAACACTGCTGCTACTTACATGTTACTGACTAAAACACAACACTGCTGCTACTTACATGTTACTGACAAAACCAGTCAATAGCATGGGCTCCTATATGACATATTAGAGGGGAGCAAATTTTTCTTACAAGTGCATCTCAATTTATCAAAAGATTTTTGTTGTCAGTCAACCCTGAGTTAAATACCTGGACTGGGTACCAACATGTACTAACATACTTAGCCTGGAGATTGTGAAAGTGCAACCACAGCTATAAGACAATAAAATTTGACACCTAACTTGGCACATCATGGCACTAACACAGGTGCTGAGTCTGGAAAGCAAAGAAGAGCCAGGCTCCTAGTCTCGACTTTGTGAACTACCAAATTGAAGAGACTATTCAATAGTATCCTGAATGGCTCCTTAGGTTAGTTCCCCAAGTGTAGCAGGTTAGTTCCCAAGTGTAGCAGGTTAGTTCCCCAAGTGTAGCAGGGCTTTGGTGGCATTAGAGTTTGAAGATAGGCATGACACATTTTTCACCAGCAATTCTCAATAATTTTAAATCAAAATGTTAAAGCATCGTCAAATAAAGAACCTCTCATTACTTGAGACATTTACAGGATTTCAGGCTTCAATGGACAGAATGCCATTGATCTTTTTAATATATTTTAATGATTCTTTTTCAATGGAATATGTATCCTTCATCAGGGCTCCTAGATACCTATTGAAACACTTACTACAGACTCATCCAGAAAAATATTATCTCTACAATCAAATGAAGTCATCCTTGCCAGCCAAAGAATCTGACCCATTCCCACACACCCAAGAGCTGCTCCCCCTCAGACCAAAGTCCTGCTGTCCTAGGATCAGAACAGGACCTGGAGTTGTGGAGGTTAGTTTCTAGGATCAGATTTAGATCAACCAAATGTACATTGAGAATAACTGTATTGTTATAAAGCATTTTCATTTTGTCTTTATGATATAAAAGTAGTCCTTGGCATTAGTCTACTACCTGACCCACAAGTTGTGTTCCATATGATGGGCAGCCATTTGTATCTGCAATCATTATAAAATTGATAAATTATCAAAACCAATAAATTAAAATTAAATATATTTTACTTGGCAGAAAAGTGTACAAAAAATGTGTAAAAAAATTGTTCAATACAAGTTCAACCTTAATTATGTTGAATTAAATCCTTTACTTACATGTTTTGAAACTACTTAATGTGACTAAAAGACTAAAACACTTGAAAAGAGAACTACATAACATAAAATGTTTTTTCTGTCTAAGGCATTAACATATGCACATTTCAGGCATAAGGAGATTTCTTGTAGATATCCGAAGTTGAAGGTGAATATGTACATTCCGTATTTTGAGGGTTTATACTAGTGTTTCTCAAATTTCTTGAGTGGCTACCCCCAGATGACAAAAGTTATGCTTATGCTCCTCTTAGCCAGCTAGACATTCTGGGGGATTGCTGTATAAGCTCCTTCCAGTGGGGCCCAAGAGAATTTTAAGAATATACTCAAAATGAAAAGAAATATACACATATTGATTAAGTACTCTAGAAATGGTTCTTTCCCGACTTAGTATTGGAATGGCAGAAGGCTTTCCTCACTAAGCCTGCAAGGGGTCAAGGGAAGTGCTAAAAGCTTCAGGTCCAGGTCTGGAGCATTTTGCTGTGTTCTGCCATTTGAAAATTCATTCTCCTGCCATCTACTAAACACTTTTTCTTCATCTAAGAAGAATGCAGATAAAATAAAGTTAAAGTAAGTAGGAGTGGGATGGTCCTATATTAAAGCATTGTCCTGCATTCAGATCTTACAAATGCATTCTCCTGTCATCTTAGAGCACACTATTCATCCTAATAAAAACAAGATTACAAAGACAGTTTGTGTGGAAACACAAACTCAAAATCGGCCCCCGAAGTGGTCCACCCAGGCAGGCTTCAATATTTTCAGAAAGAACATCCAAATGAAATTATATCAAAGAGAAATGAGAGATAAGAATGGAGAAAGAAGGTTGACAGATCTTGTGTAGTGCCCCAACAGTACAGCAGATCAAAGGATAGGTGCAAGTGAATGCAAAGTTAGATGTGAACCTGGCCTAACTAGTTCCCCTTTCAGACCTTGTGGTCTATAGGGCAGATGATGTAAAGTTCATCTGTTTTTGTGGCCTACGGTTAACGAGGGTTTCATGTAGCCAGCACAATGACCAACCACCTTACTTTTCCCCAACTAATATCAGGTACCCATTGGAGCTGGGTGGACTCAGAGGCACCTAAGGATTCCGAAGTTGAAAATCCCAGTCTTCACCAGGATTTGAACCCGGGGCCCCGGTTCAGAAGCCAAGCGCTTTACCGCTCAGCTACCATGCCTCTCCTGGCCTAACTGAAGTCTTATAATAGATGTAATTGTTTTGAAATGGATCAATCTCTTATTCGAATGCTCAAAAAAAAAAAAAAGGAAAAATTTCTGCAATAAAAAAATTTTTCACAAAAATGACATTTAAAAGATTACTATTCTTTTCAATTTAGGTCTAACTTATAATGCATACTAATTAGCTTTTTCTCTTTAAAAAACTGCTTGCATAAATGATTTTAAAAATTAGATTTTTTCGCTTTCAGAAAAAAAAAAGTAGCCGTTGCATCAGAACTTTGAATGGTCTAAAATACTGTGATGTCGGATTTTCAATATCTTTTCTAGTTTACGAGATCTAAACAGGACAGACGGACAGACATTTTGCACAAAACTAATAGCGTCTTTTCCCCTTTCGGGGGCCACTAAAAAAGCATCTCAAATGAAGTCAAATAGTGCACACACTTCCTTAATAGGTTTGAACATCCTAACACATCACTGGTGCTGAGGTGGATAGCAAGTACTGAAAAATAAAAAAAAATGTCAAACTAATAAAGTGATGTGTTAATTGCTATTATAATCTTCTTAGTGTGCTTAAGATATCTATTACAGAGTTTCTTCATCAGGTGATGTGGCTATATCTCCAGTAAAATATTCTCTATTTTGTGGACTATTTTTCACTTTGCTGGATAGTCTATTTTTGTTTATGATTTAATGATTAAAAATGGTAATTAAAAACTGCATATTTTTAGGAGGAACCTGAGAAAAACATTACAAGTCTGATTAAACCCAAACCTGATCCATTTGCAACAACCCCATTAACTGGAAACAAGCGGGTTTATGGAGAAGATACCATTAAACGCTTAATGAAGACACCGACTGCAAAGTATCTTGGATTGAAGCCACAATCCAAACCAAAACAAATGAGAGCAGCATCAGCTAAGTCAATTCCCTGTAATGTTGCCCGGAGCCCTTCAGTTCTTCTGACTGGTAGAAAATCCATAGACAAAATAGAACCTTCTGCTGGAAAGCTTACTGGTGTCAGTGGTAAAAATTCTGAAGAACTAATCAATGCTGAGAGCAAGATGGCTGCTCTGCCTAGTAAATCTTGCACTACTGGTGATAAAGTGCCATGCCCTAGCAAACCTCTTACAGCCATATTAGGTGAGCGTTCTGTTACAGCTGGACTGACTTTGGCACCTCTTAAAAAGCCCAGAGATTTGTTATCACCCATGATGAAGATTGTGGACACACACCATAAGAAATCTCGTCTAGAAGGGGACAAAGGGTGAGTTCTAATGATTTTTAAAATAACATTTACATTGAATTCTTTTTTCTACATTCATTGAAAGAGAGTTTTCAAAGTTATTATTTTATTTCAAGGTCATATATGTCTAGTTCTGAAGTCATAATTATTCCAAGGTCATATATGTCTAGCTGTGAAGTCATAATTAAATCAGACTATGAACTACTTCAAGACTGCTGACCTATTAAAAAAAGGGATTTAAAAAAATGTATTGAGGATCAATAGAGGATGCTTAGAAAGAACAACAGCACATCATCTGGTCAATTAAATGAAATTTTAAATTCAAGACAAGTGTGAACCCCAGCAATACAGGAAAAAAAAAATCTAAATAGGTGAACTGCTCTGAACTGAATTACTATGAGTTGACAGATATATTAAACTCGCTTCAACTATACACCATTAACTGCTCAGAATGAGAGGCAGAAGTCATACTATTAAAAAAGGGTAGGTCGGCAGGACTGGTACAGGCTGAAGGAAAACTTTTGTTAGTGCATTGCCAAAAATATTCCACAAAGTCTAATAGATAGAACCATGGACCAAATCTCTCATCATGACTCTGCCACAGTAAAGCAAACAACTCTTCTTCAAAAACTATGACAGTTTCATAAGCCAACATCACAAGAAGCCCACAAAGTCTTTCTTCAATCATGTTCAAGCTGAACATAAATAAGAACATAATTAAATTAATCAGGACCTACTAGAATATTACAGGAGAATGGTTGAGAGTCATAGCTGGTTCAGCAGAAGATGCTCTGAGGGACTATGACATGGCAATTATAAACATGTGCTATACATATGGAATAGATGTATTCTTCAGGCAAGAAGAAGAGTTACCAGACTTGGTGATGTGCAGTAACATGATGTTAGACAAATGTACACTTCTCAAATTGGTTTTCTAAGCTACCAGCAAATGTCAAAAACTTGAAACATCCTAGAACCTTGTCCTACTAGACTCACATCAACAACATAGCAGCAAGCACAAAGCTCTGGAAGACTTGGAATTACAAAGAAAGTGGAAGTCATTGAAAAAGAGGCCAAGCTGCTGATCTCTTAAGTGATGGTCCTGTTCCTTTATCCCAGTGAGCAGAGTAAAAAAAAAGGTCAAACTATGGAGATGTCATATTAGGTTATTAGCTGTCCTTTGTAAGGACCACAATAAGATTATATCAAGGTTTGGACCAATTTTACCCTGGATGAAATGCTTTTGATACACTTGTGGTGCCTTACAAGTGAAGGACAGACGAATTTAACATGAATGTAATTAGGTTTGGATGGTTATGTGCTTATCAACTCATTTCTATCAGTCTTAATATAGCCACTGTGAAGATGACATTTCAACATTTTTTTTTTACATTTGAAATATAATATTCTTTGTATTTCACACCAAATTTCAGATATTGCCATGAACAATTACCCCACCCCTTTAAAAAAAACACACCAAACAAAAAAAGACAAACAAAACACTTAATGCATTGCATTTAAAGCCAAAGCTTATTAACATTATTTTTTTTTTGTTTTTCAGAAAACAGCTATACACTTTCTACAGACAAGACTCCCAAGAAGCTAGTAAAGTTTGTCCCAAGCCAGGAGAACCTCTCCAAGAAGATATTCATTATGCTGAAATGACTGACTGTGAGTTCATGGGTAGTGAGAGAATGGAGTTTTTATTGCAAGCACTTCACCATGAACAGGATTCTGGCAGGTCCTTTAGGAAATACATTCACAAAAGTGAACGAATGGTAATATAGAGATGTTGTATTATGCTGTACTTAACCACAGACATTTTTATTTTTCATTGTATTAGCCAAAAATAATAATAAGATTACTACAAATGTATTTTAAAACAGTATCTGACATTTAACCAGTAACATTAAAGCAGTAACATTAAAGCAGTATTACCTATAAAAATTGCTTGGTTTGATAAGTAGAATTTTGTGAGAAGCTTATATATAATAGGGAGTAAATTTAAATAATATTTACCATTCTTAAATCATTTGTCTGCAAAGGACTGGATTAATCACCTTGACTTTTGGGAAAAAGTTCAAGAATACAGAAAACTGTTTTACAAAGACAAGCTTGATCTTCATTTAATAGCAAAACAAGCCAAGGTAAGAACTGTTCCTTGATCTCTACATTCTATGAGGTCAGTATGGTAGAATGATCTCTACATTCTTTGTGGTCAGTATTGTAGTATTATTTTATCATTCTATTAGGTCAGTATTGTAATATTATTACATCATTCTATGAGGTCAGTATTGTAATATTATTACATCATTCTATGAGGTCAGTATTATAGTATTATCTCTGCATTCTAATTTTTCATTTTCAGTTTAAAAAAAAAAAATTATATTGAAATGAGATTTAATTTCTTTTTTTAGCTAATATTTGCTCAATGTATTGTGGAAGGAGCAGCCCAAGGTATTGGTGTGTCAGAAAGTATTGAGTTGTCTATCTTAGATCATCTAACTCCTGCTTATGAAGATTTGTTTGATGAAGCTGAAGAGTTCACTCTCAAAGCTTTATTTGAAGCCTTCCAACGTTACCTTAATCAAGATGTGAAAAGCTACTGCAAGGTTAGCTCATTAAATAGCCAGTTATTATCCACTAACAAGGATTATTGAAAACAAGCTTTTACAATTTTGCTTTAAATTTTTTGTGTTCTGAAAGCATTTTAAATTGTTATATCAAATTTTTTAAAAGAACTTTGAATTAAAGTTATTCTTTTGGTACAAAATTCAATGACAATGAACATAACTCACCTGTTTATGCATTATCAGGTAGAACGAGCAGAAATAAAAAGAAGATTAGAAACCAAAAATAACTACATTTTGAATCTCCAAAAGAAAGGAATCTTGAAGGAAGTAAGTTAACATAATTTGGCTTGTTTTATTTTGTAAGTTTTTGGTATTCTTGCAGTGCTGATTAATGTTAAAAACCTTTTATTGAATAAACATGTTATTGATTTTCATAATGGTCATGTCAGGATATAAACGGCATAAAATATATTTTGTAAATGTTTAGTGCCATATTAAACCTGTAAGAATAATAGTTTTATGAAGACTTAATGTGCTTTGCAATATTTTCCAAGTGAGGCTCACAGCTTCTAGTCTATAATCATCTTCATGCCTGGTGGTCAAGTTAATTTCTCACTTAAGTTGTGATCCTTAGCCAGGGCACAACTTGTTCATTGAGTCTATGAATCTGGTATGATATGACCATAGGGATGTCACCGTCATCATAGAAAGAAATGAAATGGCAGACAGAGAAGCAAAGAGAGCCCTAAATTAAGCGGTGTTAGGAACCCTAATTCCTTGCTGAGACCTGAGACAGAGTATAGCCTCTGCCACCTACCAAGAGTGGCAGGATTAGTGGGAGGCTGAGACCCACAACAAGCTTAGACAGGTTGTGGCTAAAGTCAGGTGGTAGTCCACATCTAAGGTGTGGAAGACTTAGGATTGACCACACCTACATCACGCTATACTTTGTGCTAATAAATGAGAAGAGCCCTTACTTTATGAGCACTGTGACTCTTATCTCACAGTGGAACATATCCTCATTGATTGCCCCAGATACCATAATATTAGAGGGAAATATTTTGGAACAGACAACTTTAAAACATTGTTTGATTATGTCAACCCTGGGAAAATACTGGGCTTTATCCAGGAGGTGGGGTTAACTACAAAAATTTGAATTGAGATTGAGCAAAATAATTGTAAATATTAACATATTTACAACAGATTTGTATTAAATTATATTATTTGAGTTATGAATGGACCTTATTTTTAATAACTTAGTTGTATAACATTTAGCACTTGAGCTATAAAGGGGAAGTAACCCTTTAGGAAGTATGGGCACAACATGGCCTAAATTGTGCTGATGTGCCAAAAACCCAAAATATTAAAAAACAAATTGAATCTCAGGCCATTTGTATATCGTTTGTTATTTCTTGCTTTTGATGACTTATTATCTTTTCCCAGAGATCTCTCACACCGGATGACCCTATGGAGGGTTATAAAGATCCAGTGTATGATGATTCTGTCCTGCAGAGAATCCCTTCTGAGTTCAAACACTGGACATTGGACAAACTGATTCACAACCGAATAGAACTGGAACATTTTAGACAACATCTAAAAGAAAACTTTGCAGAAATAGATTTGAAGGTTTCATATTCATTAGAATAAAATGTTTTGAAAAGAAAAATCATTGAAAAAAATTCATGCACATTAATTAGCTATTAAAAATTAAATAAATGTTTTCTTTTTAGCAAACTATTTAAATTGTTATCAAATGAAGATCAAGATCTTTCTTTGTTTTAAATGGTCTTGTATTTCCATTTGCATTTTCTCATGTGACTAAAGAGGACAATCCTTAATACAAATACAAACATAAAACCTTAAATTATCTATCTTAATGAAATTTATTTAAAAATGTATTGTTGAGGTCATTGACATACACATCACTTGATTTATCTTTTTTTTTTTCTGTTAGTGTTGGATGGATATAGAAGCTTGGAGAAGGACACCACATGATGATGCTAAAAGTAGAGATCAAAGAGCACGGGATATAAAAAAAAACTATCTGAACAGAAAATACTTTTTTGGTCCAAGCAGCCCTGCCGGGAAAGAAGGACAAAACAGAGTAAATCCTCACATGACTTTTATATAGAACTTCTAGAAGGTGCATTAGAAATGTCAGAAAGACTCCAACTCTATAAATAATTAATTTGGACTTTGGTTAAAAATAATGGAACAATGATAGAAAACTTATCTTATCTTATATAATACAGACGTTACTTCAAAAAAGAAGATGATTACGTCCTACGCGTCATGCATTTAGTCATGCATATTAACCAATGACTTAAATTCTGCCAAGTCACTGGTTTTCCTGGCTAGCTCAGGCAACCCATTCCATGCTCTAATAGCACTAGGGAAGAAGGAGTATTTGTACAAATTTGTCCTAGCATATGGGACGAGGAATGTGCCTTTATCTTTGTGTCTTTCAGAGTATTTTATTAAATTTTGTTTTTGTATTTGAAGATTATGGTTCAGTGTTTTATGTATTATTGCTACTTTACTTTTGAGCCTTCTGTCCTGAAGGCTTTCTAAATTTAGTGATTTTACTAAAGGTGTTACTCTAGTCAAATGTGAATATTCGTTTGTTATGAATCGCACTGCTCTATTTTGTGTCTGTTCTAGTTTCTTAATGTTTTCTTGAGTTGAGGGGTCCCAAACAGAGGATGCATATTCTATTATTGGCCTAACCAAGGTTAAATAACATTTTAGTTTTATGTTCTTATTTGATTTATAGAAATTTCTTTTAATAAATCCTAATGCTTTGTTTGTTTTTTTGTAGTTTCATCAATATGTGGATTCCATGACAGTTTTTCATTTATTATAACACCTAGGTATTTTGCGTTTTTAGTCTGTGTTACTGGTTTGCCATGAATAAGATAAGTGGAATTAATTTGTTTTAGTTTTTTTGTTACTCTTAACAACTGACATTTTTCTGGGTGGAAAGACATGCTCCAATTTGATTCCCATTTCTGTAATTCATCTAATTCTCTTTGTAAAATATCTGTGTCTTGTGTTGTTTTTATTGTTCTATATATTATGCAATCATCTGCAAATAATCGTACTTTTGTTCCTGAAGTAATGCAATTTGGTAAATCATTTATGTAAATTAAAAATAGTAGTGGACCCAAGACTGTTCCTTGAGGTACACCTGAGTTTACTGTTATCGGTGTTGATTTAGAGCCATTTATTATTACAGTTTGTTCTCTCCCTATCAGAAAATCTTTAATCCACTGATGCAGTGGACCATTAATGCCGAAATATTTTAATTTTTTAAGCAAACTATGGTGGTGAACTTAGTCAAAAGCCTTAGAAAAATCTAGTAAGATAGCATTTATTTGTTCACTATTATCTAAACCTTTTGAAAAAATCATCAATTAGTCCTATTAGTTGTGTTTCACATGATCTATATTTCCTAAAGCCATGTTGGTATGGTGTGAGGACATTATGTTTGTCTAAGTGGTTTATGATGTTGCTACATATTATGTGTTCTAGGATTTTACATGTGATGCTGGTAAGTGATACTGGTCTGTAGTTTCCTGGGTCAGATTTTTCTCCTTTTTAAATAGGGGGGTGACATTAGCTTCTTTCCAGTCTTTGGTACTCTCCCCTGGTTAAGTGAAGCCTGAAAGAGTATTTTGAACACTGGGGCTAGCTCATTGCTTAGTTCTTTGAGTAATCTAGCTGGAATACCATCAGGTCCAGAAGCTTTATTTGGTTTGGTGTTGGCTAATAGATATACTTTATCTTCTATGTTGTCTACTTGGTTCAAATTCAGTAATATGTCTTTGTCTCCTGGGGCTGAGAATGCTGATGCAAAGTATTTGTTTAGGATGTTTGCTTTAGTTTCATTATCATTATGTATTATATTATGTTCATCTTTTAATGGCGCTATGCCTGTTGTTTCCATTTTCTTAGGCTTAATGTATGACCATAGGTTTTTGTTGTTATCTTTAGATATTACATTGTTTATATATTCACTCTGCAGCTGTCTGCTTACTTTTTGGGTTAAGTGTTTAATTTTTATATACTTTTTGTAAACTCTTTCTGCATTAGTTTCTTTAAATTTTCTATATAGGTTTTCCTTCTGTTTACAAAGCTTCTTTAGTCTATTATTTAACCAGCATTTATTTATTTTGTTTGATGCGTATTTAGTTGGTATATGATTTTCTATAATGCTTTTAAGATGTTTTTAATGAAATTCCAGAGGTCATCGACTGGTTGGTTAATGTCTTTTTCTAATAAGAATGTTTATTGAAAGTTTAATGCAGCTTGACGTAGTTGTGTTAGGTTACATTTATTCCAGAGTAAGATTTTTCTTTTGGGTTTTGTATTGGCTACTGCTTTTATCTGACTGTGTATTTTTATGATCTCATGGTCTGATAGACCAGGGATAATATCATAATCAACTACTAATCCAGGTCTGTTGGTTAAGAAGAGATCTAATGTGTTGTTTAATCTAGTTGGCTTTTTAATGATTTGATCTAAACTTAGGCTGTGTAAAGTTTCTATGAAAAGCTCATTTATGTCCTTTAGGTTTTAGTGTTTATCTATGGTTAGTGTTTTCCAATTTATATCAGGTAGGTTGAAATCACCCATAATCAAAAAAACTGCATTTTTATTTGTCTCTTTAAGTGTAGTAATCTGATTACATAGTTCCTGCATGTATTCTAAACTAGAATTTGGTGGTCTGTAAATGCTGCCTATTATTAGGGATGTTGAGGTGGTATTAATTTTGCAAAATGTTGATTCTATATTTTTTGAGTTAGGTAACAGATTTTAATATGAACTAAACAGGTAGTAAAACCTTAAAAAGAATCCAATAGTCCATTGGTGAACTTCATTGTCCAACATTCAATGATCCCAAGTACAGTTGTAATAATATCAATTAAGATGATCTGCACAGTTATAGAAACTATTCTTTTTAAAATTGATAGCTTAAACAATTTTCAAATAAACTTTTATGCATTTTTTAATTTACTAAAAGTAAAAATAATAGACTATTTTATATTTTAGCAGACTTAATACTGATGCACAAAATATTAAGGAAGTTGCCAACAACTAAAATATATTAGTTGTTCTTTTTTATATTTCTTTAAAGCAGTGTTTAATTGTTTAATTTTGATTTTTTAAAGATAATCTGGATATTAACACAAATTGTTTCTGTTCAGGTAATGGAATTAGGTGGAGGCTGGGGCAAGTTTTTAGAAGACAAACCTCACAGTAGCTCTATACTAGAAGCACAAAAATATGTCCGTCAAAGGTTGGAAAATAAACATTTGCCCCTGTTCTTACTGTCAAAAGGCTTCCAATCTCGTAACACGGCAGAAGACATCTCCGAGGGCACAGATGACCTACTAGCTACTAGGAAGCGTCGGGCACAGGCTGTTCTCAAGGTGATTGATGACTCAGAAAAAAAGTTTTATAAAAGTTTTAATATCCAATCTGGGCCACCAGATTATAGTCAGATAGACAATATTGTTTTCCCACCTATTAAAAAGCATTCACTTTCAATAAAACCTAGTCATCGCTGGTCTGCATCTGAAGGCATGGCATTACCCTCAAGCTCATTTGTCTCTCTTCCAAGGCTATCTATCTCCCCTAGAGACGAAGAAATGTATATTATTGTCAAGGTAAGTTTAAAAGGTCAGTTCTGCTGTACTTCTCAAGGTGTTTGTTTTTAAAAGGAATCTTCTGAGCTTTAGAATGTTCAAACTGTAATCTATTCAAAAATCATACATAATTTCTAAGAGATGTCTTTTTTTTACACTAGTTAGAAAATTCTGTATTTGAGAAAAACTTAAGAAGGTTTTTAAGTATTTTGCTTCTAAGCATTAAAATTGTACAAATAATTTATTTGTTTTTAATCTGCTTGAGGGATTTTACTCAACCTAATTTCAAGCTGTGTTGAAGTTTAAAATTTTCTTCCTAAATGTGAAAGTAGGTGATAAAAATGTGAAATGTGAACACATTTTGTATGTATTGAGAAGTGCAACATTATTGATTTGTTTCTGTGATTTAGCAATTGATATGTCACATACACATAAAGACATTCATACCATCCTTACATGATCACTAGACAATATCTCACATGACTGCATACACAGAATAGCAACATTATGTAAACTCAGCATAGAAGGTAAGGAACATTTGTGGAAGCCACCCTGAAATGTGATGGAAACAGGTCCATCTTCCACTAGTGTTCATATTATACTTGCTATAAGTTTGTCTTTGATGTCTGGATGTCTTGTTTAGGAGAAACTTAGCTCTGTGACTGGCGAGCCAACACCAGGGATTCCAGACAAGAAGGTATCACAACAATATTAGTTCCTTTCTTCTGTTCATTTTGATGCAGTTTTCTCTGCCTTCAACTTTTGGTGTCAGTTCATAACCTAAGTGATCATGTCTTGAGACATGCACAGATTGGTACCTTTTTTTTTTTGATCAATCATTGAGTAATCAGATAGAAATTATAAACTTGAACTTTGGATGCTTTGACCAATTTAATTTCAGCAAAATAGAACTTCTGTAATAAGAACATTAATACAATGTACACAAAATATTCAATTTCATATATTTTTCAATAGTTTCACTAAATGCTCTTATAAATTGTTGATAATGGAAAAAAAAAGGATATTTCTGAATGTTAAAATGAGCGACTTTGATCTAATACTCGAACCTATAAATTTTTTATAAAAAATTATATATTTTTGAACAGCTACTTGTAAATTTAGTAACAGCTGAATATATATATGTTAAGAACAAAGAACATAAAAAATAATATGATGGTCCAAGAAGCAAAATGAAATGAAATAATGAAAACATTATGTTGGCTTTAAAAAATGTTAGGTTTCTTTTTTTTTTTTTTTTTATAGCAATTTTTTAAACTCAGCATTGTTATTTTTATAAGTTTTTATTACAATACCTCTATTCAATAAGTAACTTCTTGGAAACAAAAACCTAAAACCTGGGTGGGTAGATTGGAATCTCAAAAATGGCTCTAACAATTTTTCCTAGAAATTTGACACTTGGGAAAAGAATGACTAGCTTATTGGTCACACTGGAAAAACTCTAGTTTGACCTTTCTAATTTTTCAAAGTAAAAAAATAAATAAATTTAAATTTGGACAGAGAACAAGAAAATATTTATCTTGAACAGCCAATACGTCTTCGGGTTGGTCTGCAGTCCTTGAGAGTTTAAAAAATAAATGTTCAGGAAAATTGTGTGCATCATCATCTAATTCTAGATCTAAAGACTTATCATTGGAATATTATAAAGTGTAGTAGATCTATACATTGTTACATTTTTTTTAAACCTAACATTTATTAGTTATTAAGAGAAAAACAATCACTCAAGAAGTTGTTTAAATGAGGTATTGTCTTTTTAAAAAGTATTTTTAATGTTTTTCTTGTTTTCCTTTTATAGGTTTTTGTTATTTTACATGTTTAATATATTTGTTATAATTTAGTTATATAGAAAAAATTGTAACTATTTGGAAAACAAAAAAAAATAAGTATTGACCTAAAATAATTTTTAAGTTGCCATATTTTAAATGTTAGCTTTATTTTTAATTTTGAGATACAGCTATCAACATTATACTTTCAGCTTCTAGAGAGCAGATGGATTTCTTCTACCAAAGAAATTTACATGTTCAATAAAGCTTTATTGAATCCTTTGACATGTCAACAGTTTCAGAAGTTTGTGTCACTGCAAGGAGAACATCTGGAAAATGACATTTTATTTTGGTTAGAGGTAGAGAAATATAAGGTAGGTTGGTGTACACAAACTATTCATAAGCTTGTACTCATTTCACATTGGTTTACCTACTCATTTCACGTTGGTTTACCTACTCATTTCACATTGGTTTACCTACTCATTTCACATTGGTTTACTTACTCATTTCACATTGGTTTACCTACTCATTTCACATTGGTTTACCTACTCATTTCACATTGGTTTACCTACTCATTTCTACTCATTTCACATTGGTTTACCTACTCATTTCACATTGGTTTACTTACTCATTTCACATTGGTTTACCTAATAATATTTTAAATGTCATCAGGATTGAATGAAATCCTAACACCATCACTTAGTACTGGTTTTATAGGAGAAGAATGTAAAAAGTGTATCATCATTAAAAAAAAATACAACCAACGTGTCAGATAAATTATATTTTTGAATGAAATTATAAAAGATTGTCTTCAATTCTGAGGATTTAAGGATGAGTGCAGTATTTCACTTGATGACAAACCCAGTTGCGCCCTGCATGTACACATCTAATGCAGCCAAACTGTTGTTCATAGGGGTCTAATTAAGGTTTCTTTTTATCATCTGCCCGTGTCTTCAGCAAAGGCTCTTCTTTTTTCTCAAATGTGTGCCCCACAACCTTTGTGAGTCTTCTTCTTATAAAGAAAATATTTATTGCACTGATTGTGTCTTGTATTGTAATTTCCCATCTTAGTTCATTACTAGCATTACCCACCAGATACGCCCTTTGATTTGTGCCCAGACTATATATTGTTTATTTTGCCATGGACTCCCTACCTTTTTTTTTTATTTATAGCTTTGACCTCCCCTCCCAAACTCTTGGCCTTAACAAATAGTTTTATTTACAGTATTTACATTATCTGGCTGTTCTTTTCCGGTTCAGTTCTTATTTAGAAATATTTGATAGGCTCTATGGTATTTTTTTAAACTGGGCCCTTTTTTCTTATTACTTCTTGCAAATTGTAATGTTGACGCATAGTACTTTGGTCGATCCCCCCCCCCCCTTTTTTTTTTTACTTTCAATAAAACTGCTTGCATTTCAACAATGCTCCTTTTGGCCAGTACTTTCTAGCCCTCAGTCCACTGGCTGACAGAAGTGGATGTCTGCAAAGTTTGAGAGATGAACTATATTTGTGTTATAAGGAAACAAAAGTAGGATACAGAAGCTAGTGAGTGCCAAGATGTTTAGCTACAAATCATTTGTTTTGATCAATAGGAGTTATTTTATTCTATTTTTTGTGTACATCCTGCCAAAGTGTTGAGACATGAGATTAAACTCTTACTGCATCATGTGTCAATATACAAGGTACCAGCATCTTTGATCAATCTTTTGTTTCCATTGATTCCTTCCAGCATTTACACAATACCCATACAGATGAAGGTTTATTACAACAAAAAGTCTCAGCCATCATCAACTGTTTTATTGATTCCTCTATACCACCCAGTCTGCAGATTGATATACCACAAGAAATGGCAGACAAAATACTGGACCATAAGCACGAGAAGAACCCTTACCTCTTTCGTGAAGCTCAGGTTTATTTCTTACTTTACTTGATAAAAATTAATATCACTCTATGAACTGAGAGACAATTACTTTAACAAGTTTTGAAGAAATTGTTTTCTTAATATATATATATAATAATATATTCTTCATGGAAATTTCTAAGGATGTTTTTAAAAATTTATTTTAAACATCAACTTGTACTGTTTTATTATTAAAAGTTTTAATGGAAAATAACATTAAAGAGAATATCAGTAAATAGTGATGTTTAGAACATGTAGGTCTACACTTTTTTTTAGGGGGGATTTAAAAAATTTTTTTTTTCTCCCATAGTTAGCTGTGTTTCGCATTTTATTACAATATTGGCAACCTTTTTGTGATTTCCGTGCCAACATGGACTCAGACACAAAAGTTCTCAAAACTCTTGAACGTCACAGACTCATTGCAGATTATAAGGAAAAAATTCGAAGAGAAGAAATTATGACTCAACGAGAAAAGGTAACGATACAGATCTTTCAATAGTTGTTGATATTTTGTTTTATTCTAATATTCTTTAGCATTTTCCTTAAATGTTGGATCATCATATGGTACTACATGACTCTTTGTATCATGTACCAGGAACGCCTTCAGCGTATTGAAATGGGCATATATTCTGAGGAAATGGATCAGAAAGGAGAAGAGGAGGGTGAGGAGAAGACAGATCATGTCAGGTTCAGCTACTCTGCCTATCTGGAGGAACAAGAACAGTGGAAACGTAAACTAGAAGCACAGTTTCAGCTGACAGGATCCTGGGAAGACTGGGTCAACTACCAGCATGCACTGGGCAATTATGATTTAGAAAATATGAAGGTCAGATCTCTCTACTTTTTTAAAGTGTAATTTTGTACCAACACAAGATGTGTATAAGTTTAATATTTAAAATTATATTTTTTATTTTTTTTTTTACAGCTTGTAACAGTTGCTGATAGAGGTAAAAAAACAAAACAAATTAAAGTTGTTACTTTAAGTCTAGTAGATTAAATGTATTGTGAAAACTGGAAATATAATACTTGTAGTCACATGATCTGCATAAAGCCTGGCCACACTTGTCAATTAGTTTTCATGTAGTCACATGTGCAAAGTCTGCTCACATTCATCAACTTGTTGTCACACATTCACACACTTGTTGTCACGTTGGCGGATGATTAGTGGCAAATTCTTAAGCATAAATCACTTAGATAATCTTAATATTCTAATTCCATATCAACATGGCTGTAGGAAAATACTATTTCACTTTTGTTATAATACTAGAACATCAAGTAAATAATTTATCAATTGATTAATGTATCTATTTAAAAAGAAAGAAATTAATTAGCAACTGTTATTTCTTATGCTAATAAAAAAAAAAGGTAATATTTTTCAGGATCTCAAACCATTCGGTATGTATTATGATGTATTTATGTTGTTGTTTTTTCACAAAGTTTATATCAACTCATTCTGTTTGTTGGTCTGGTGCAATTTTCATACACATTACTTCTCCCACACCCATTCTCAGATCAACTGGAAATTTTACTCAATTATTTGTTGTACCTAACAAAACATGAATCAATCAACAAATTAAACAGTTAAATAATTAATTATTGGTAATTAACTATTTTGTTTGGTTTTGAAAAAGGGAAATAAACACTACTTATTGCATCAGAGATCTGCTATTTTGCAGATGACTGTGCCCTAAATGCCTCAAATGAAGAGGATCTTAAAAGAGCTTGTCCCTCTCTGCCAAGGTTTTAAAACAATTTTGGCCTTCCTATCAATGTAAAAAAGACAAAATTTCTACTCCAATCTCCTCCTAATAAAATTGTCATGGAACCAGATGGACAGAAACTAGAAAACGTAAAAATATTTTGTCTATTTGGGAAATACCATATCAGTAAATGTCAACCTAGATGATGAGATAGACTTATGTGTTGCTCATGCCAGTGCCACCTTTGGCAAACTTCAGGACAAGTATGGGCATGTAACAGACTCAGCGCATCTACAAAATGTGAAGTTGACATTGCTGTAGACCTCTCCCCTCACTTTAATATGTTTCAGACCACATCTAAAAGCTAAACTCCTTCCACTTCTTCTAAGTAAATTCATCAGGTGAATTGGTTTGACCACATACCAGAGTTTGAGATCTTACCGTTGTCATTGATGAACAGTATCCATGGCACAGCATTGAGGTTTCAGCTATGATGGGCTGGACATATAGTTGGTAGGCTAGAGAATGGCTTCCCATATGACTTTTAATGAGGGAGCTGTTAGCTGTTAAGTGCTCTCAGGGGTCTCTTAATGCATGCAAAATTTATATCCATGATTGGGAAAGGCTCACTCTTGATCACTCCTTATGGTGGGAAGCTGTGAATCTCAGATGAGACAAAGAGATAAACCATCAACAAAGAACCTAGATCACAAAAGATCATGAGAAAAAAAGCAGCCTGTGTGTATGTGGCTTTTCACAGCAAAGATTGGACTCCATAGCCATCTTTGTGTTCATAAGAAAAGAGATTGTGCTCATCTTTGTGTTCATAAGAAAAGAGATTGTGCTCATCTTTGTGTTCATAAGAAAAGAGATTGTGCTCATCTTTGTCCACAAAGGAGGAGCTATATTTCTTACTTTGACTCTATTTCATGTAAAAATGAACTTGTGTACTCTGCAATGCATCACAACAGATAATAGAAATGGTGCTTTTATAATAAACAAGAGAAATATAAAATTAACAAGTATTTTTTTTCTAAGAATTTGTTTTCGCTATGAACAATTTAAAAAAATAATTGCTTATGTTAATTAAGAGAGATTATTAGTGGATCATGCTATTTGTTTTTCATTGTCACACACCTACTTTCATTGAATTGTTGCATTGTATTTAATATTAATAAGGTATATCGTTTATATTGACGCACACATATTTAGCAGTATCTAGTGTATCTGTTGACTAGGGCCATAGAAACTTCTTTCTTTAGTTGTTATTCATCTCTGTGTACAGCATATGACTTTGGGTCTCTACTATTAAGGCATATAGTTTAATTTAATTATTTGTTGGGTGATGTAACAGGTCTTCTCAATGATTGGCTTGCGGAGAGAGAATCAAACGTCTCATCAATTATCACTTGATAGTTTTTAAAGTTTATACAGATCATGCACATCCTTTAACAATGGTCTGTGAGCTTCCAAAAAACTGCTGATGTATATTTATGTATCATCATGTACTGATGTAAACAAAGAGCAGTCATCCATGTAGCTCAGGGGTGGGCAACCTTTTTCTTTCGAGGGCCGCATAAAAAAAAATTGGGGAATGGGGGGCAGCATGTACTTACAAAACAGAAAAATTTGCTAGCTAACTGTGTATAATGTCTTTTAATTCACATTAATACTGTATTTACATATTTATTTTTTTTTTACACTAGCAATAGAGGAAATGCAACAAGAGTTAACGATCTCTGAAACTCATTTGACGAATATTTTTATTTTATCATTGTCTTTTTACATCAAAACATTTCACCACAAATCTACAGTTAGTTGTACTTAATGTAAAGTAATTAACTGTTTACACTCTGCAAAATGTTTTGGAACTGTTGGACTAGCTTACTAGTTGTTATCATTGTGATGCTGACTGCATCGACCTGTTCTTATACTTGTTTACTTTCAAACAAGAAAAAATGCTGGTTCACAGATTTATGTGCAGCCAAATATTGTGAAAGTTTAGCAGCGAAGTTTTTTTTATAAAGTGTGGAAATACAGCTTCTGGAATCCAAAAAAGCCCCTGTGGAAGAAATGGCTGACCCTAACTTCTCTTACAGATCATAATTTGCTTCGAGGTATGTCTTTTGGAGCTGAATCTGCTTCTGCATTAAATGCTAAGCTGAGGAGATTGAAAACTGGTTCCAAGCTCTTGATGTCTTAAAATTTGCTTTCAAATTCCAAAATCAAGGAACCCAAAATAAATCTTGTACATTTTAGCCATTTCACTAGAAATAGTTTCACCTTCCAGCAAAAGAAAATGACAAAACCTGTTTTCCCTTGCTTGCTTTGAGAGATGTGAAAGCTCTGTTTGAAAAGATTTATCATGCACATACATTTCAAGTGAAAACAAACCATTGGAACATTTCAAATGTAAAACTAGAAGTCTGATTTCCTCTTTTCATTAGAAATATTAGTAACAAAGTCAGTCAATGTCCTTCAAGGAACATAACAATTTCTTTCTTGAGATTCCATATTCTCCTCAACACCCTGCCCGTGTTAAATCAGCGGATAC
Source organism: Biomphalaria glabrata (assembly GCF_947242115.1). Taxonomy (NCBI): domain Eukaryota; kingdom Metazoa; phylum Mollusca; class Gastropoda; family Planorbidae; genus Biomphalaria; species Biomphalaria glabrata. Next base: position 23,654,282 of record NC_074715.1, read on the forward strand.
TACTGTGGTACCAAACATCGTAATTTTTTTGTTTCCAAATCTTTAAGTATTTCCCTGAACTGCCTGTGGTTAAGACATCTAACTCTGATAAGTTTGCTCACTGAGATAATTGGGTCAATACTATGTTTGATATTCAATGCAGATTAGAGTTTATGATTGGCATATTGTTCTTTAATTTGTTTTTCTCAGTCAAAGCACGGACTCCGTCAGTTGTTACACTTGCCGTTTTGTTCCATGCCAACTTAACACTTTCAACACAGTTCTTCATAGTATTGATAAATGAGTTTGTATCTTTGACTGAATGTTTTGAAATAAAAATATTTGTTTACTTTAAACTTTTTCAATGCCTTGTAGGGACAATGTTTCATTAGCCTCTTCATCAGGAGTAATAAAAAGAGTCAGAAGTTTCAATATTATTTGTAATATATTTGCATTGTATAATCCATGAGTACACCTGATTTTTGTAGGTGTACGTGGGCCGCATAAAACTCTGGCGGGCCACATGTGGCCCACGGTCGTAATTTGCCCACCCCTGATGAAATCTGACAACATGCTAGAAATGACTCTTTTTCTGTTTCTTTCTTTCTTGTTAGTTGTATCCCTCAGTATCCCAACCAACCTGTTGAGGAGAGGCCTGGCTATCAGGATGACCCAGATGTGGAGCCAGAAGCCAAAGAATATGATATTGAAGATTACATTATGTATAGGAACTATTTGAACATTGAAGTGCCAAACATCAGGAAGGAGTTTTGCAGGAAGACAGTCTTTGCCCAACAAAGTGCTGCAGAGCAGCAGAGAGAGAAGGAAAGGAAAAAATTTGAACGCTCCAAGTCCAAAGATTTGTCTAGAGACCTTTCCTTGATCAATAAGGATTTAAACAGAACACCATCGAAGAATACTGACATCAAGAATCGAGGTAGTCCCATCTCTGAGACAGATCTCACTAAGGACTATTGATTGAGCTTTGAGTTCCTAATTATCATCAAGCTACAAAATTGAACAGTTGAAAGAACACAACAGTGTGTTTTTATTCCAACATTAAAATATTCCTTTACATTTATTTTTGACACTTTATTTTTCTGCTCTGTTTTATTTGCAAGATTTTGTATTCTACTTGTCTACAATTTGAATAAATTCTAAGCTAATGTGCTCATTCAAATAATGCATTCTTAGTTCATGATGATTTTTGTTTTATTGTTGTTCCAATGTTTATGGAACTGCTGGAGTTGATTCATATCCTTAAAGTCTATTTGTCCAGTAAAGAATCAAATCCTGACTGCTACTTGCCAGCTTTCAACCAAAGTTTTTGAGTAGAAAAAAGATTTAGAAGTTAATTTTTATGGATAAGATTAAACTAACCCATTTCTTAATTAATTATGTTCTTTTTTTTATTTTCTCTTTTGAGTATTTTTTTATTTTGATGGTTAATGAATAATTTTCTTTACTTCTATTAAAATTGACTCACATTTTAAATAATTATTTTGTTTTTAAAATTCATTTTCCATTTTAAGTCAGTGTTTAGAAAAAAAAAGGGCTACCATCATATAGTTTTATTAAATGAGAAAATAAAAATAATTTAGTAAAAGAAAAATATATATTTGAAATAATGACAGAAGCAATTATAATGGTATTAATCTGTAGTTGTAAACAGTATCTTTGTGTAATTCAGAGAACTATGTATTCTTAACATGCTAAACAAATATTTGTTAATTATATGCAGTTAATAGTCCACAACAGACATTCTTTTTATTTTTGTAACTTCTAAATTTCTTAGGAGAAAAATCTATCTCTTGAAGAAGGTTGACTTGTTGTTGAGAAATGCTTTTGCTGATGATTCTTCATATAGTTCTGATTCAATGTTTCACCTTCAACAGGAAACAGGATACTAAATCTGAGTCTGATGATTCTGATGCTTTAATAAACATCTCCCAATATTTTCTTCATGGATCAGAGCTCAAAGATGATCAGTCAGTAAAGACATCTGGTGAGTCAATTGAAAACAAAACCAATCACTAAATTAACAATGTTTAGCTACTTCATATGATTTTATCCCTGCCACTGCTGTATTCAAATTTTAAGAGTATCTGTAGCTTATATGAGAAATGTGTGTCATGTACAATGTCCAACCACACAATTGATTTCATTTACCTACACCTAAACATAAATGTTTGATCAAGGAGTTCATTTGAGATAATGGCTACAAACATCCAAATATAAATGTTTTATCAAGAAGTTAATTTGAGTCATTGGGATAATGGCTAGAAACTTCCAAATATAAATATTTTATCAAGTAGTTCACTTAATCCGTTGAGATATTGATTCTGCACTCTCCACCTATTCCCTGCATTAGTCATACTCTTCCTCTGAAAGAAACTATTGAATATTAGTTCATTGTGTTTTCTCATCCAATAGATGTGTCTAGATTTAAAGGAGAACAAGCAAGGAACTTAGTCAAGAAAGTTTAAGTAAATTATACATACATTTAAATTAATTATATGTTTAAACAAATTATCTAATTACTTGATGAAGCTGTTTTATAAAATACATGTAGGGCCTATTTATTTTTGTGTCATTGTTTCATGTTTCTATTTGAATTGTTATGATGAGCTGTGATAGCAACTTAAAACTCTATTTGTTTTTACTATGTATTTATTGATGTGGTCTCAATAAGCCACTCTATTGTTTGAAGGGCTCTCTATCTCATTCATAACTAAAACTGTTAGAATTGAATTCAGTGTTCATTTTAGCAGTAATAGAAATACTTTTTTTTTATTCTGTATTACATTTTGTTCATTATTGTTTCATGAGCCCACACTTTTCTGTGATAAAATTATTTACTTACAAATTCAAACTAGTTTGATAGCATTAAGTACCTAATTATAACATTATTATATACATCTCTTACATCATCTGCCCTATATAGATTGCAAGGCAGAAATGAGTTCTTAACTTTTTACTATATAGATCTATAATAAATAATATATATTTCAATATTACATTTGTGTTTCTATTCTCATCAACTTTTGATTGGGCAGCATTTTTTTTTGTTTGATTTTCATAGATCTCTAAGTATGGCATACTTACAGAGAGAGTACTTTAGAACTTTATCTCATTCTCCTTTTTCACCAAAGTTAAAAATGAATAACTCGCTAAAAATATGTTTTGGAAATGTGTTGACTCCATTCAAGGCTTTAGTATATATTGATATGTGTGCTACACATGTGTGTTAAAGTATAATCAGAAATCTTGATTATCTGCGGCATTGTCAAACTTAGGTGTGTCAGGATTACTCAAGCTGGGGATCAGATTTCTTATCTATAAATAGGCCTACTGCCTTTGAAGAACTAAATGATGCTCCACCAGATGTTGAATTTGTATGAAGAGAACTATATTTCCGATAGCATTATGTAATGTTAGAGATCGAGTACAGGACAATCTACAACGAACAAACAATTCAGTGAATTGCATTTCAGCTATTGACGGTCATCACCCCAATGTCTACAAGTTAATCTCTCACTTCCTCAGAGAACAGGAGAACACCAAGAACTACATTCTAGGCTAGAATGCTGGAGAACGAAGTCAAGCTGCAAGCAAAACAAAGTTCCTTCAACTTCAATGTTGTCAAATATTGAAGTCATGTAACAGAAACCTGCTTCAGAAACTATTTCTACATTTTATCTTTTTTTTCCTCATCAGATTCTCGAGGAAAAACAAGATGGAGTAAAAAAAAATACCAAAAATTGAACACTAACAGGCCAACTAGTCCCAGCTAACAGAATTGAACACTAATAGGCCAACTAGTCCCAGCTAACAAAATTGAACACTAACAGGCCAACTAGTCTAAGCTAATGTCACCCCCCTATTTAAAAAAGGAGAAAAATCTGACCCAGGAAACTACAGACCAGTATCACTTACCAGCATCACATGTAAAATCCTAGAACACATAATATGTAGCAACATCATAAACCACTTAGACAAACATAATGTCCTCACACCATACCAACATGGCTTTAGGAAATATAGATCATGTGAAACACAACTAATAGGACTAATTGATGATTTTTCAAAAGGTTTAGATAATAGTGAACAAATAGATGCTATCTTACTAGATTTTTCTAAGGCTTTTGACAAAGTTCACCACCATAGTTTGCTTAAAAAATTAAAATATTTCGGCATTAATGGTCCACTGCATCAGTGGATTAAAGACTTTCTGATAGGGAGAGAACAAACTGTAATAATAAATGGCTCTAAATCAACACCGATAACAGTAAACTCAGGTGTACCTCAAGGAACAGTCTTGGGTCCACTACTATTTTTAATTTACATAAATGATTTACCAAATTGCATTACTTCAGGAACAAAAGTCAGATTATTTGCAGACGATTGCATAATATATAGAACAATAAAAACAACACAAGACACAGATATTTTACAAAGAGAATTAGATGAATTACAGAAATGGGAATCAAATTGGAGCATGTCTTTCCACCCAGAAAAATGTCAGTTGTTAAGAGTAACAAAAAAACTAAAACATATTAATTCCACTTATCTTATTCATGGCAAACCAGTAACACAGACTAAAAACGCAAAATACCTAGGTGTTATAATAAATGAAAAACTGTCATGGAATCCACATATTGATGAAACTACAAAAAAATCAAACAAAGCATTAGGATTTATTAAAAGAAATTTCTATAAATCAAATAAGAACATAAAACTAAAATGTTATTTAACCTTGGTTAGGCCAATAATAGAATATGCATCCTCTGTTTGGGACCCCTCAACTCAAGAAAACATTAAGAAACTAGAACAGACACAAAATAGAGCAGTGCGATTCATAACAAACGAATATTCACATTTGACTAGAGTAACACCTTTAGTAAAATCACTAAATTTAGAAAGCCTTCAGGACAGAAGGCTCAAAAGTAAAGTAGCAATAATACATAAAACACTGAACCATAATCTTCAAATACAAAAACAAAATTTAATAAAATACTCTGAAAGACACAAAAATAAAGGCACATTCCTCGTCCCATATGCTAGGACAAATTTGTACAAATACTCCTTCTTCCCTAGTGCTATTAGAGCATGGAATGGGTTGCCTGAGCTAGCCAGGAAAACCAGTGACTTGGCAGAATTTAAGTCATTGGTTAATATGCATGACTAAATGCATGACGCGTAGGACGTAATCATCTTCTTTTTTGAAGTAACGTCTGTATTATATAAGATAAGAAGAAGATAAGAGTCACAGCTAACAGAATTGAACACTAACAGGCCAACTAGTCAAAGCTAACAGAATTGAACACTAACAGGCCAACTAGTCACAGCTAACAGAATTGAACACTAACAGGCCTACTAGTCACAGCTAACAGAATTGAACACTAACAGGCCTACTAGTCAAAGCTAACAGAATTGAACACTAACAGGCCAACTAGTCACAGCTAACAGAATTGAACACTAATAGGCCAACTAGTCCCAGCTAACAAAATTGAACACTAACAGGCCAACTAGTCAAAGCTAACAGAATTGAACACTAACAGGCCTACTAGTCACAGCTAACAGAATTGAACACTACAGGCCTACTAGTCACAGCTAACAGAATTGAACACTAACAGGCCTACTAGTCCCAGCTAACAGAATTGAACACTAACAGGCCAACTAGTCACAGCTAACAGAATTGAACACTAACAGGCCTACTAGTCACAGCTAACAGAATTGAACACTAACAGGCCTACTAGTCCAAGCTAACAGAATTGAACACTAACAGGCCTACTAGTCAAAGCTAACAGAATTGAACACTAACAGGCCAACTAGTCACAGCTAACAGAATTGAACACTAACAGGCCAACTAGTCCCAGCTAACAGAATTGAACACTAACAGGCCTACTAGTCACAGCTAACAGAATTGAACACTAACAGGCCTACTAGTCACAGCTAACAGAATTGAACACTAACAGGCCAACTAGTCACAGCTAACAGAATTGAACACTAACAGGCCTACTAGTCAAAGCTAACAGAATTGAACACTAACAGGCCTACTAGTCCAAGCTAACAGAATTGAACACTACAGGCCAACTAGTCAAAGCTAACAAAATTGAACACTAACAGGCCTACTAGTCACAGCTAACAGAAGTGAACACTAACAGGCCAACTAGTCACAGCTAACAGAATTGAACACTAACAGGCCTACTAGTCAAAGCTAACAGAATTGAACACTAACAGGCCAACTAGTCAAAGCTAACAGAATTGAACACTAACAGGCCAACTAGTCAAAGCTAACAGAATTGAACACTAACAGGCCAACTAGTCAAAGCTAACAGAATTGAACACTAACAGGCCAACTAGTCACAGCTAACAGAATTGAACACTAACAGGCCAACTAGTCCCAGCTAACAGAATTGAACACTAACAGGCCAACTAGTCCCAGCTAACAGAATTGAACACTAACAGGCCTACTAGTCACAGCTAACAGAATTGAACACTAACAGGCCTACTAGTCACAGCTAACAGAATTGAACACTAACAGGCCTACTAGTCAAAGCTAACAGAATTGAACACTAACAGGCCAACTAGTCACAGCTAACAGAATTGAACACTAACAGGCCTACTAGTCAAAGCTAACAGAATTGAACACTAACAGGCCAACTAGTCACAGCTAACAGAATTGAATACTAACAGGCCAACTAGTCAAAGCTAACAGAATTGAACACTAACAGGCCAACTAGTCACAGCTAACAGAATTGAACACTAACAGGCCAACTAGTCCCAGCTAACAGAATTGAACACTAACAGGCCTACTAGTCACAGCTAACAGAATTGAACACTAACAGGCCTACTAGTCACAGCTAACAGAATTGAACACTAACAGGCCAACTAGTCACAGCTAACAGAATTGAACACTAACAGGCCTACTAGTCAAAGCTAACAGAATTGAACACTAACAGGCCTACTAGTCACAGGTAACAGAATTGAACACTAACAGGCCAACTAGTCAAAGCTAACAGAATTGAACACTAACAGGCCAACTAGTCAAAGCTAACAGAATTGAACACTAACAGGCCTACTAGTCACAGCTAACAGAATTGAACACTAACAGGCCAACTAGTCAAAGCTAACAGAATTGAACACTAACAGGCCAACTAGTCACAGCTAACAGAATTGAACACTAACAGGCCTACTAGTCACAGCTAACAGAATTGAACACTAACAGGCCTACTAGTCAAAGCTAACAGAATTGAACACTAACAGGCCTACTAGTCAAAGCTAACAGAATTGAACACTAACAGGCCAACTAGTCACAGCTAACAGAATTGAACACTAACAGGCCAACTAGTCACAGCTAACAGAATTGAACACTAACAGGCCTACTAGTCCAAGCTAACACGATTGACACCATTTGTAGAATAACAAAATATTCATAGCTATTATAAAACATTGTTCTTAGAAGAACACAGAACACTAGACTATAATATAATGACGAGCTCTTACAAAAAAAAAAAAAACTTTTAGAAAATATCCTTGAGACCGGTCAACCATTAAATGTATAATACACATTTAAATGCATTTAACACACAGTAACGTGGTTTATGGAATTGGAAGTCCAAAGCCTTGTGGTCTTTAGGGCAGACGATGTAAAGGTCATCTGATTCTGTGACCTACGGTTAACGAGGGTGTCTTGTGGCCAGCACAACGACAAACCGCCTTTACGTTTCCCCAACTAATGTCAGGTACCCATTAGAGCTGGGTGGACTCAGAGGAGCCCAAATATCCCGAAATAAAAATCCCAGGATTCGAACCCGGGACCACCGGTTTAGAAGCCAAGCTTTACCGATCAGTTTTACAAATGAATTTCTGACACCACAAGACAGCCTTTGATTTATGAAACTTTTAAATCTCAGCCCTAAACTAACTCAGCTATATAGGTCAGAGCAATATTGGCCTAAAATTAGAAACAAATAATCTTGTAGGCCTACATGTGGCTCTTACTTTATTTATGATCAAACAAAACATTCTGACTTCATTTCTAAATTTCAGTCATTGCCATGCTTTGGTTTAGGCGTTAACTTATCCTGATCACATCTATATTGATACCCAATATTAGGTAACAGTTGCCATCCGTTTAGCAAAAAAAAAAAAAATATTGAATGAGTAGCGGCCCTTGTTCACTGGCATTGAAATAGTTGATCCTAGAATATTAATAACCTTCTAACCCTTAAGCATATTTCTTTTATGACTAAAAGGAATAAAGAAAGACAAGGTTAAAGGTCATTATCAGCTGTTGTCTAAGCGCGGACAACATAAAAAAGAGGAGATTAAAGTGACACTTGATGTGGAGTGACACTTCCGCCTTGCAGGTGAATATATCACTCAACTGAAAACATCTATTTGGAAGCCATGAGCTTTTTCTGAGGACACATTTATTTAGAGATGTCGCGAGCAGCGGTTCACAGAATGTGTTTCTATGAGCCCTCAAACTCCTTAAAGGCTACTACATTTTAGAAATAGAACGAGAGGTCATTTTTACCTCTAAGTATGGATTTGAACCTACCGGTCTAGAATTATTCATCGAATATTTTCCCTTTCGAAAAAAATGAACGAAGTAAATATTGCTGTTTTCCATGTTTCGGATAGTCTGGAATGAAATATTTGAAGAGGGGGGGGGGGCGGTAGGCAGAATTTGAACTCTGGACCATCGAGACAGCAGTCCAGAGCGCTTACCACACGATCAGGCAACCATCAAATAGTATTTTATTAAGATATGTTTTCGAATTTTCCCCCTTAGTTATTGTAAATATTAACTTTATAAGTTTCATCTTGGCTGATCCTGTGCATTAGAAAATGTAACCAATTTTGTTTAAGACATAATTCTCATTTCATATTTATTACAAAGAATGCTTGTGAAGCGAATACCACTCCTCAGTTTTCTAGTAGGCCTATTCAGCTTTAAACTTCGTTTGCTGTCTGTTTGTTTCCTAGTATACATCACTTGTCATTGCACATAAATGTCTCCGGAATCAAACATTGACATATTGCAACGTTATTGTAATCCTATGTCTTTGTACAGAGGCTGTACAAGTGGACTAAAAAATAGAAAACAATTCAAGCTTGACTTCAAATGTGAAAACTTTGTGCATGGGCAGTACGTGCTCTTTCTCATTGGAATAGAAAACTATGGAAAGAAAAGCAACGCAAGTTAATATTTTTTTCAGACAAATTTCAAGTTGGCAATTTTATTAGACCTAGAAACTATTTCTGCTGAGAAGATAAAGATTATAAAATAAGTAAATCATTGCCATATGTCTGTTTTAGCTGTTTCACAAATATAGATTTACTTATTTATCAGATATTTTATCAATAGTAAAAAAAAGGTCACAGTATCAAACTACTTTAAAGTACTTGCGTGATGCGGTATTTCATTGATAGCCATTTATCATGCAAACGTTAGGATTGTGATAGAAAAAAACACACAAATCTATCTGTAAGCTAATACAGTTAAAGCAAAACAAATCTATCTGTAAGCTAATACAGTTAAAGCAAAACAAATCTATCTGTAAGCTAATACAGTTAAAGCAAAACAAATCTATCTGTAAGCTAATACAGTTAAAACAAAACAAATCTATCTGTAAGCTAATACAGTTAAAACAAATCATCTGTAAGCTAATACAGTTAAAACAAAACAAATCTATCTGTAAGCTTATACAATTAAAACAAAACAAATCTCTGTAAGCTTAAACAGTTCAACAAAACAAATCTAATTATGACATTGCTAAAGTTGTTTAGGAAATGACTGTCAACGGTGTTTCCAAATAACTTGCTCGTCTGAAGATGGACATCATTCCAGCCAGTTGGTCATTCACTGAAAGGAACAAGGAAATGAGTGGAATAACAAGAATGATAACGAGCACAATTACTCTGTTGCACTAAATGTTATTAAGAAATTTAGAGAGAAAAAAACTTAACAAATAAGCAACCAAAAACGAAGTTGTGCAGACGCCTAAATCATAAGAGACATTTAGAGAGAATGTAGAATTATATACACAATTATTGTATCTATGAAAATAATGTCTCTTTTAAAATTAGACACATTTCTCTAACTCATCTGATTAGATACAATTTTTATAACAAGTATAAAGATCATTAATTCAGGTGGCATCGTTTAAAATCTTAGTGTTACACCATTTGATATTAAAGTTGAAGGGAAACCCACTAGTTGTGTCTAGGGAATGTGGTCAGAACAATGTTTTACCTCCTGGAGGACAGCACACACAGTACACTCCAAATTTCTGTGAGTTGATGTACGGGAATGGGCACTTGCCTATGCAGTCAATAGGAGCTGTGGGCAATACTTCCAGCTCCAGCAACTCAGGCAGAAAGCGACATCCCATCTCGCGGGAAGCTTTGGTCTTAAACACATTCTCCACGTGATTGGAGATTAAACTTCCTGAAAGGGAAAAAGTTGAATGCCAACAACGTTATAGACATGTCTAGCTCAACAAAATAGCGAACTATCCAGTAAGGGAAGGGCCACAGTACTACTGCACAATGCAGGCGCTGCCCCAGTAAAGGTTTTTCTCAAAGCCATCTTTACTTTCGACCGTAACTTTTACCAAAGTTTTTTTTTTTCAAGAAGCTTAATTAATGTCTAAAATGTGGACAGTCTTGACCTTGTATCTTAAATAAATTTTGGCTAAGCAGGCCTATATTCTTTAAGTAAGCAGGCCTATATTCTTTAAGTTATAGAATCTATGTAGCCCAATGTAAAAACTTTGTGGAACAAGCACTGCCTTAGATAGAATATACATCAGCCATGAAATCCAACGACTTAGCAGAGTTTAAGTCATTGATTATCATGCATGACTAGATAAACACATGAAATGTGAGGGCGTAATTATCTTCTTTTTTGAAGTAACGTTTGTAATATATAAGATAAGAAGATAAGAAACTTTCATTTAGAACGGGCATTTTGTTGAACTATTTCTTTTATAACTTGATTGCCCAAGGTTGGAGTTCCACATATGTTTACAACAATGCAGAAATGTTTTAGTTCCTCATCACAGTAAACTCCAGCGTTTCCCAGTTTCGTCTCTGATGTTTCGATTTTAGTCGAATGTGTAGTTGACGATCAGGTCAGCAGTAACCATGACTACATCGGGGGAAACGTGCAATTGTACTCCATTAATCTATGATGTCTTCAATACATCTAATTCAAAGTAAAACATTTTTAACTGTAACAGAATTTTGTATTCTATTGTTCAGAAAGAAACACTGAACAAACATTTGAGGCTTAACTTGAATAGGCAAATAGTTTAGAAAAAAAACAAAACAAAAAAGAGCGGGAAAAAGCGATCATTTGGTAGAAAGTTTGACAACTAGAAACGATTTTGGATTCTTAAGGTTCAAACAACGGAACGGTGGAGACAATAGGGGCCTATGCTTATTCACGTGCAATTGTAGCTGATGGTATAAGAGAGAGAGGGAGGGAGATGGAGAGAGAGAGAGAATGTTTGAGAGTAAGAAGAGGGAAAGGATAAATTATCACAATCAAGTCAAAATTAAACTTTTTTTTTTACCTAATAAAACTGCAACATTTTGAATGACTAGCAACATAGGGGTTGGGGAAGTGGAAATTTTAAGCTTTAGTTATTCATTGGCAAGAGTTGTAGAAATCAGGCTAATGCAACTTTATGAAAATATAACAAAGTCCTACCCCCTTGTCCATCAGATGGATTGACTAAATTCAAAAGTGGATTAGGAACTGGCGGTTTCGTCGTCTGCTCTGGTGGTTTAGACACTCCAGTAGGCGAGGTCGGTCCAAACAATAATGTGTCGAAGATCATCTGTGTGGGGTCACCCGACACGTTTCCTGTGGCGTTGGATGAAGGAAACAAGTTTTTGAACTGTGGGAAAAACTCGGCAAGCTGTTGATCCAAAGACGCTGGTGGTGATGCCGTGGTGTTAGCCGTTGGCGAACTAGGAGTGGGGATTGGCAAGGATCCGCCAGAAGACGCTGACATCTGCGAATATAGTTTCATAATTTGTTCCGGCGTGAGTTGATTAGATGTGGCTGGGGCAGGCGTGGCGCTGTTTGTAATTTGATTATATTGTTGAAGAAGCTCAGCATAGCTGGGCGTTTTGGCGGTCAAAGATGAAGCGTACTGCTGAAGTAATGCGGACATGTCTGGCGTTGTGCCTCCCGTGGTGGGTGATGCTGCCGCTGTTGGAGTTTTTTGGCCCATGATGGCGGCGTATTGCTGCATCAGTGACGTCACACCCGCTGTTCCCGACGTGCTACTACCAGCACTAGGTGTAGGCGTATTTTGTCCCATGATGGCAGCATACTGTTGCATGAGGGCAGTCACGTCTGTTGATCCGCTTGTAGCGGTGGTTCCCGTTTTCAACATGGCCACGGGATCAGTTTGTCCAGAACCTGTAGCTGAATAGAACAAATATTATATATATTTAATTCATAAGAAGAACATGTTTCAACACGTTTCAAGATTGTCATGATTTTGTACCTAATTCATATCTTATGCTTTAATATTTCTTAGACCTTTTTTTTTGAACTGACACCGGTAACGACATCCGATTACTATAAACAATTAACAATACTGCTCAGTCAATTTAGAACTCTTACTGTCACAGATTGAACCCAGGTTACTCTAAGCCGTAAGTACTTAGAGAAGATGGAAATTAACGAAGCAAGTGAAGCCTTCCTTACAAAACAACACTCTTATAGTTACCACTTAATTGAGTGTAAGCCTTCATTACGTCCTGGGCTGATGTACTAGTAGGTGATAGAGCAGTGTTGATGCCAGCTGGCGGACTCATCGCCGGAGCCTGGTTGATGATGCTAAGGAGGGACTTGTAGAGGTCAGTGTTTGAAGTAGCAGGTGGATTGGCTTGTGGCTGATTGAGGGTGTTACTGCTGAATGAGTAGCTGGTCTGGTAGAGGTCTGGCAGTGGTGGTGGCGTTGTTGTAGGTGGTGAGGTTACATAGGAAGGCATGTTGGCTTTGTAACCTGTCCATAAGAAATTGATGGATGGATCACTCAGACCTGCAATACACAAACAAGCTTAGTGTTTCTGAAATAAACAATCATAAAAAAATGTTTCGTAGATTTGAAATTGATAAATGTATTAATCTCTTTTTTTTCTTAAAAAATATGATGAATTACGAGGCCTACAGAACTGAGCTATGTTCCATCTAATCCTTATCTTTTCTAGAATATACTAGATTAATAGGCTTGCCAGTGTCTATGGCACTTCACTGTAACCGTAGCTATATCCAAATATTGGGCATAAATAAAGAAAATTACATTTGATGATAATTTCTGCCCTCGAGTTAATATGGCATATTGTTTGCATATTGACCATTTCAGAAGAAACTGTTGGCCTACAAATCGTATTGTATGTCCCATGGACGTAAGATTGTGGGTATTAAAAGACTAAGTGAAAGAGAGAAAGTCTTAGAACACACCTAGATCAACTCTTTTTGATCATCTCTTTTTTTATTAACTATTTTTGATCAACTTTTTAAAATAATTATTTGGTCCAAATTTTAAAGATCTATTTACCCAAAATGTTAATATCTTGAATGGTCCGCCCTGTCTGCTGTGACAATGATTGTGCAAATCCTGGCCATAGCGGATCGTTTGGAACAGTTTGACCTACAACTGTAGAATGAAACAACAAATAATACAAATGTTACAAAACAAACTAAAAGGAAATAATGTTTTGTTTTTTAAATTTTGTTTCAAAGTGAATAGTGTTGGTCCCAGCAATGGATTTATCTAAAGCGTTTACATTTTTTTCTCCCGAATTTCTTGAATAGACTTTATATTTCCTTGAACTTCTCACTCTTCTTTTGTCTTTATTTTGACTTGATCAAGAGTTGGCTGCCAATACTGAACATTTCTACCATGACCTAAAAGACCCACCAGTAGGGTCAATACAATTAATGACCAAATAGGATTGGAAGCCAAAATGTTCTGACACGTATGTACTGTCAATAGTCCCTTATAAATGGGAAACATCAAAGTTTAGTTCTTCTGGTCAAAACACATTTAAATAAAATTGAAAAATAAAACAACAAACAAAAAAAGATAATGAAAAAAAAATGTTGGAAGTCACTTATGCGGATACGTCAGACATGACGTTTACAGACACACTCACAGACTCCCGTCGATGTAGTCAATACAAGAATAGAAAATAGATTAGACACACTCACACACTCCCGTCGATGTAGTCAATACAAGAATAGAAAATAGATTAGACACACTCACAGACTCCCGTCGATGTAGTCAATACAAGAATAGAAAATAGATTAGACACACACTCACAGACTCCCGTCGATGTAGTCAATACAAGAATAGAAAATAGATTAGACACACACTCACAGACTCCCGTCGATGTAGTCAATACAAGAATAGAAAATAGATTAGACACACACTCACAGACTCCCGTCGATGTAGTCAATACAAGAATAGAAAATAGATTAGACACACACTCACAGACTCCCGTCGATGTAGTCAATACAAGAATAGAAAATAGATTAGACACACACTCACAGACTCCCGTCGATGTAGTCAATACAAGAATAGAAAATAGATTAGACACACACTCACAGACTCCCGTCGATGTAGTCAATACAAGAATAGAAAATAGATTAGACACACACTCACAGACTCCCGTCGATGTAGTCAATACAAGAATAGAAAATAGATTAGACACACTCACACACTCCCGTCGATGTAGTCAATACAAGAATAGATCTAGATTAGACACACTCACACACTCCCGTCGATGTAGTCAATACAAGAATAGAAAATAGATTAGACACACTCACAGACTCCCGTCGATGTAGTCAATACAAGAATAGATCTAGATTAGACACACTCACAGACTCCCGTCGATGTAGTCAATACGAGAATAGATCTAGATTATAGGAAAATATCAAAAATGCTGTCGAAAATGTTGGATCTCTGTTGACCTCTTCTGTAATCATGTGGAATTTGCCCAAGTGGCAATTGTGCCGTTGCAATTGAATGCATGAACTTCCTTGTTTTTTAAAACAATTTTCTTAAAAATGATTTATAGTTTCGTGTATACAATATGAATTTTGTTTGTTGAGAAGACCATAAGTACCATTGGTATTTATAAACATACTTTGAACAATACCAAGACGAAAGTGAAATGAGACATTACAATCCTAAACATTTTGGTTGAAGAGTTAAGACCGTGACATAGACATATATATATAGACTGGACGATAAAGAACAAATTATTATCGGAAATATTTGGGAAAAGATAAGTGTGTAGATCCACATCACAAACCTATATATATTTGCCTATGTCTATGATTATAAAACAAAGACAAAATATTGGGAATATGGCAGTTTTGCACTTTTCAAAACTAAAAATCAAAGGTATATATTGGCTGAAATGTTAGTCCTAGAATTTTTAGCTCAATTGCCGCCATTTTTTTTTCACATAGATATAGTACATAAAACATATTGACTTCCCCCAAATAAAAATAACTTCCTACTTCCAGTCTATATTTATTTATGTCTATGGACCGTGATCATTGCTCTTGTCATGTAGTGTCAGAAATTCATTTGTAAAACTTACAATTCCTACTAATAGCTTGTATTCTCTTCATGGGTGGCATGTGGAAACTGGGTGGCATGTGGAAACTGGGTGGCATGAGGAAACTGGGTGGGCGGGTATTTTGATCATAGAAAGTTGACAGTTTATGTTTCTCTTTCCTTAAAACAAATACTAGCTAAATGAACCAGGAGTGAAAACGCTTGTTTGATCGTTTTAATTGTTCAAAATATAATCATCTTAAAAATTAAATTTGGCCTACGTCTTTTTATGTTGAACACAGTTTTAGCGCAAGAATTACTGCACTCGAAACAAAAAGTTGAATAAATAAATAGAAGTAGTTCTGCTGGAACATTTTGGCACTGTCATAAGTAGACGTAATAAGTTCCTATTCTATTCACGTGTCTTTGTAAACTCATTAATGGTAGGGCTTGTTTGTGCAAGCTCAGTTGTAAACCTCAACATCAACAGAAAGGAAACTGTTCTTCAATGGATTCCAGCGCACATTGAATTAGAAGACAATGAAAAAGCAGACACTCTGGTCAAAGATGGAATAAAGAACAAACAAATGAAAATTTCTCTCTACCCAGAAGAAACGATGAAAATAATAGAGAGTAGACTCAATGACAATTAAACCAGCTCACATCCCTATTACAAGAAAAAGGGCACCTATTAGAAGCTCGACATGATCAAAGCATCATTTTTTCGCCTCAGAACCGGACACAACAGAATGAGACATATGTTCTTGAAGCTAAAAGTCAGTACTAGCTAAATTCGCCCTTGTGGAGCATCACCAGAGAATTCTGACAATGTCCTTCAAAGCTGCATACTTTACCAAGACTCTGACCCTAAAATTCTCCTATAGAACAAAACTATATGGAGAACTGCCTGATCTGAAAACCACAGCTCAGTTCATCTCAGATATAGGATGACTGATCTGAACCACCCAACATGAAAAAGGAGAATGAAAAAGAATTGGAAAAACGTATTATTGGTTTTACATAACTTTAACATACAATGGTTCTACGACTGAAGGATGCCAACAACAATATTTTTGCACTAAAATATATTTTTAAAGACTAACCTTATTATAACAGTAACGTATCTAAAACTAATAATTTTAAAATGCACGGATTATTTCATATCGTACAAATGGTCAGAACCAAAGTGACTCATATTTACCATTAGCTCTATTATTCCAGTTCACTTTGACTTTCAACAAGGGCTCATCCCTCACGAGCAACCAAAGCCAGCAAAAGAAACTAAAAATTAGATTCAATATGTCAATATGTTTATTTTTTTAAGTGTTTTTGTGGATGTGAATGTTTATTTTCAGATCTTAAATGTAGACACTTTAGCATACCAAATTTTATTTATCTATTCTTTGAAAAGGTCTGGGAAAAGCTTGAAACTGACTGACGTTATTTGAGATTTTCACAATGAACTAAAATATATTCAATCACGCTTCACTGTTGCCAACTAAAACTAAAGAAAAAAATTGAGCTGTAATTTTAACAATATCTCATTGCGTGGCAGTTTTATCTTCGTATAAAATCTCCTTTATTTTCGCTAGTTAGTTGCCCCTTTGTTTTTAAATAGTTTTATTTCGTTGAGTGACATTAAAACATTTTGGCATTGATGGTCCATTGCTTCATTGGATAAAGGATTATCTGATAGGGAGAGAACAAACTGTAATAATAAATGGCTCTAAATCAACACCAATAACAGTAAACTCAGGTGTACCTCAAGGAACAGTCTTAGGTTTACTACTATCTTTAATTTACATAAAGGATTTACCAAATTGCGTTAGCTCAGGAACCAAAGTCAGAGTATTCGCAGACGATTGCATAATATATAGAACATTACAAACAACATAAGATACACACAATCTTACAAAGAGAATATTAGATGAATTACAGAAATTGGAATCAAATTGGAGCATGTCTTTCCACCCAGAAAAATGTAAGTTATTAAGAGTAACAAAAAAAGTATAACAAATTAATTACACTTATCTCATTCATGGTAAACCATTAACGCAGACTAAAAACGCCAAATACATAGGTGTTATAATAAATGAAAAACTGTCATGGAATCCCCATATTGATGAAACTATACAAAAAATCAAACAAAGCATTAGGGTTTATTAAAAGAAATTTCTATAAATCAAATAAGAACATAAAACTAAAATGTTTTTCAACCTTGGTTAGGCCAATAATAGAATATGCATCCTCTGTTTGGGACCCCTCAACTCAAGAAAACGTTAAGAAAGTGGAACAGACACAAAATAGAGCAGTGAGATTTATAACTAACGAATATTCACATTTGACTCGAGTAACACCTTTAGTAAAATCACTAAATTTAGAAAGGCTTCAGGAGAGAAGACTCTAAAGTAAAGTAGCAACACTGAACCATATTCTTCAAATACAAAAACAAAATCTAATAAAATACTCAGAAAGACACATATGCTAGGACAAATTTGTACAAATGCTCCTTTTTCCCTAGTGCTATTAGAGCCAGCCAGGAAAAAACTGACTTGGTTAATATGCATGACTAAATGCATGATGCATAGGACGTAATCATTTTCTTTTTGAAGTAACGTTTGTATTATATAAGATAAGAGGATAAGTGAAAATGTAATACTTTTTTGTATTGAAATTAGTTTGTGAAGAACTTATACAATTCCATTTGGCACTGCTACAAAGCTACACAAATGTTAGCATTTCAATTTGTGACACAAAACACATTTTGCTCATTCACAATTCTTATATAATTTACACCGGATACACCAAAAAGCTATTTTTAGTTTTCCACCATGTGTGAAAATCTCCAAAATGCGTCATGGCCACAACTTTTTTTTAAATAGCTCATCTTTCATGCTATAGTATGCTCAATGCGCTTTGGTCCAGTCTCTTCAGTGGACCAATGGGTTGAGAAGGGGGGTATCAAACGCAAGCCCCCTTGGTAGGTAGTCAAGTGGTGCCTCTCAGCCACACGTCCAACCTTGCTATGATCACCACAACAAACACCCAACAACTTTCCTTTTAGACACAGTACCAGGCGTAAGAATTAAAGGAAGACAAAAAAAAAAAGGTGAATAACATCAATAATTAGGCAATTTAATTCTTGGCTAATTTTCCAGGCTAGTAACTTTCCTATGAATTACATCATACAAACTTTCCTATGAATTACATCATACAAACTTTCTTATGAATTACATTATACAAACTTTCTTATGAATTACATCATACAAACTTTCCTATGAATTACATCATACAAACTTTCCTATGAATTACATCATACAAACTTTCTTATGAATTACATTATTCAAACTTTCTTATGAATTATATCATACAAACTTTCCTATGAATTACATCATACAAACTTTCTTATGAATTACATTATACAAACTTTCCTATGAATTACATCATACAAACTTTTCTATGAATTACATCATACAAACTTTTCTATGAATTACATCATACAAACTTTCTTATGAATTACATTATACAAACTTTCCTATGAATTACCTCATACAAACTTTTCTATGAATTACATCATACAAACTTTCCTATGAATTACATCATACAAACTTTTCTATGAATTACATCATACAAACTTTCCTATGAATTACATCATACAAACTTTTCTATGAATTACATCATACAAACTTTTCTATGAATTACATCATACAAACTTTTCTATGAATTACATCATACAAACTTTCCTATGAATTACATCATACAAACTTTTCTATGAATTACATCATACAAACTTTCCTATGAATTACATCATACAAACTTTTCTATGAATTACATCATACAAACTTTCCTATGAATTACATCATACAAACTTTCCTATGAATTACATCATACAAACTTTCCTATGAATTACATCATACAAACTTTCCTATGAATTACATCATACAAACTTTCCTATGAATTATATCATACAAACTTTTCTATGAATTACATTATACAATCTTTCCTATGAATTACATCATACAAACTTTCCTATGAATTACATTATACAAACTTTCCTGTGAATTACATCATACAAACTTTCTTATGAATTACATTATACAAACTTTCCTATGAATTACATCATACAAACTTTCCTATGAATTACATCATATAAACTTTCCTATGAAAGTTTTATTAGTCATAAAGAATATTTACAAGAATACATTTGTCAAAGGAATCTTGCTAAAATAGTTTGTTTTTTATTCCTAACTTTAGCTTTATCACAACAGTGTATCATGCTAGATATACAGATATACCATAATTCAATGTTTATTAGAAAGAAACATTTCATCATTTGGATCATTCCCCTTTCACTTATCCCTTAGTACGTTGGGGCACCATACATGATCTGTCAACCGTCTTTTTCCATTCCTCTGTCTTTCACTTTGAATCTCTTTCAGTGATAGGCGGCAAGGCCCGTCCTTTCATCGCTTTCTTTGTCTGCCTCGTTTTCTTTTACTGGTACTGTTCCCTGAAGGAAGTCTTTGCAAGCCCTGAGGAACTCTCAATATGGCAAAATAAGTTTTAAGTTTGCTTTTTTTTGTGATCGATCCTATTTCGAATTCACTCATTTGTGATACGGTCTTTGTGATACCTAGCATCCTTCTAAAGCATCTTCACCGAGGTGATACCTAGCATCCTTCTAAAGCATCTTGACCGAGGTGATACCTAGCATCCTTCTAAAGCATCTTGACCGAGGTGATACCTAGCATCCTTCTAAAGCATCTTGACCGAGGTGATACCTAGCATCCTTCTAAAGCATCTTGACCGAGGTGATACCTAACATCCTTCTAAAGCATCTTGACCGAGGTGATACCTAGCATCCTTCTAAAGCATCTTGACCGAGGTGATACCTAACATCCTTCTAAAGCATCTTGACCGAGGTGATACCTAGCATCCTTCTAAAGCATCTTGACCGAGGTGATACCTAGCATCCTTCTAAAGCATCTTGACCGAGGTGATACCTAACATCCTTCTAAAGCATCTTGACCGAGGTGATACCTAGCATCCTTCTAAAGCATCTTGACCGAGGTGATACCTAGCATCCTTCTAAAGCATCTTGACCGAGGTGATACCTAGCATCCTTCTAAAGCATCTTGACCGAGGTGATACCTAGCATCCTTCTAAAGCATCTTGACCGAGGTGATACCTAGCATCCTTCTAAAGCATCTTGACCGAGGTGATACCTAGCATCCTTCTAAAGCATCTTGACCGAGGAGCGCATCAGTCGGACATTTATGCCGAGGGCTAGGCCCATTTGATTGTCCCCAATGTTGAAGTACGCTGCACTAGTGCACTGGTCATAAAACTTCTGGATTATATTGATTCTGTTTTTCTTTTCTGAGGTTCTTAGAGCTGCTACACTTTCATACTGTAGTTTTTGTTCCATTTCTTGACATTTTCTCTAGCCACTTCTTTTGTCTTCTTCTTTATCAGAAGGCTGACATTTTTGTTTTCGTATTTTGGGTCGGTCATTTCCCCCCTCCCCCCATAAGTTCTAAATCAGTTGCTGCCCTTGTTTGCAACCAACACGTGTTATTTAAAAATAACAACACAATTAGATTAAAAGAATATAGACCTTTGAAGTAACCAACAGTAAAAAAGCCGGACATTTTCACAATTTAGGCAAATGGAGGAAACGACCCCAAAAAAGAGGACATGGCCTCCTTTTGCCGGACGTCTGGTAACCTCCGCAAAATACGCAACAGCTTATGTATTTCGTTTATCAATGTGAACAATATCCTGGTCCTTGTAGACTTTGGAGTCCAAGACATTAAATGTCGAACTGTCCAATAAAGGCAGACCCTACTACTTCTACCGCCAAACATAACCAACACTCTGTATGGCAGTGTCATTTCAGGTTTCAAATAAATATAATTATTGCTTTTCATTCCTCATAAGTGTTGTAGACGGTCGTTGACTTGTAGCACCAAACTGCTGGTAGACAACTAAAACCGCTGTAGGCGTAGTATATCTGAACTTATAACAACTTGAAAGAACTTGAAAGAACTTGAAAGAACTTATAACAACTTGAAAGAACTTGAAAGAACTTATAACAACTTGAAAGAACTTGAAAGAACTTATAACAACTTGAAAGAACTTGAAAGAACTTATAACAACTTGAAAGAACTTAAAAGAACTTATAACAACTTGAAAGAACTTGAAAGAACTTCTTTGTGAACAAGACTGTAAATAACGTTTAGTACAATAGAGACAGAAATCAAATTGAGAGAGAATGAAATCAATGTAGTAGACTTTAGTCATAATATAAAATGGTCCTCTAACTTTAGTAATAATATAAAATGGTCTTTTAACTTTAGTAATAATAAAAATTTGGTCTTCTAACTTTAGTAATAATATAAAATGGTCTTCTAACTTTAGTAATAATATAAAATGGTCTTCTAACTTTAGTAATAATAAAAATTTGGTCTTCTTACTTTAGTAATAATATAAAATGGTCTTCTAACTTTAGTAATAATACAAAATGAAATTTTAGAAATGTTAATATTTCAAATCTGTCATTTAATGCTTTTATTGTTGTATCAAATTTGTATCAAGTAAACGACAGATTCAAATTGTTCTCAGGGTCATTGACACTTTCATCATAATACTTGTCATCAAATATACATTTTCTTTTTCTGATCCGAGATCTTTCTGACCGCAGAAATAACAGAAGCCATTTTCTTTTTTTTTTTGCTTCTATGATAATAGTAGAAAATGTATTTTATCTGATTTTAGGTCTATGAAATATCTTGAACTTTTTCACATTCTTCCAAGGCTGATAAAATATTAAATTAAGACTGTTTTCACGATATACTCACGCTTTTGATTCGATTTGATAAATAAAAACAGAACAAACAAATTTAAAATTGAGAGACTATTGGCAACAGCTCTACTGTTTGTGTCTTTCGCAATGTCTTCGTGTATTTTACCACCAATTATCATACATTTCACCACCAATATATCAAAGATTTCATGACCAATGTATCATTCATTTCAGCAGGGGCGGACTGACTATATGGGCATTCGGGCAAATGTCCGGTGGGCCGGTACCCAAATGGGCCAATAGAGCCACCTAAAGGGCCTCATGGATGTCATTATGACACGTGTTAAATTAAAGCTTTATAATATTCTCTTAAAGAAGTGACTTTTGAGCGTCGTGTTCAAAAAATCTATTCTAGTGTAATCATAATTTAATCAATTACATTTTCCATGTACTAGCCTACATCCGTAGGGAAAAGTTGCGGTGGCTGCGTGGTAAAGCGCTTGGCGTCCGAATCCTGGTGAAGACTGGATTTTGATTTCGGAACCCATCTAGCTCTAATGGGTACCTAACATTGGTTGGGGGGGGGGAAGTGAAGGCAGTTGGTCGTTGCTGGCCATATGAGGTCTATATGTGAAACAACATGAGGTCTATATGTGAAACAACATGAGGTCTATATGTGAAACAACATGAGGTCTATATGTGAGCTTGCGCTCCCAGAGCTAGTTTTATATGCAATTTTAGCTATTTTTTAAATGTATTTTTGTTGTATAGATTAGAGCTATTTTTATATATTTTATTTTTATAGGTTAGTGTCAGATTTTATAATTGTACTTCCGCATATTTATATAGGTTAGTGCGGGATAGTATAAAAGGGATGTACTACATGCTGTCTTAAAACACAGTTGAGTGTACATTTGACCAGTGGTCAGTACCATATCTGTCTGTGTGACAGATGAAAATCTTTGTGGTCTGTCGTCTAATTATATTTTTATTCCTGTACCTGGGACGGCCTGTAAGTGTAGAAATATTTTATATTTTTTACTAGATCTATACTATGTGTAAGGTAGTTATTTTATTTTCTACTTGGACTATTTGTCATAATAGTTGGCAACATGCTGTATTGAAGATGGCGGCGTCCATCAGTCCTAATAGAATATAATATAGTTTTGCATTTATGTATTGCAGGCTATTGTTACTGCTTTTAGCTGCTTTTAGCTGCTGTTTTAAACTGCTTTTAGCTGCTGCAATTACTCTGCTGAAATAGCTGCTGCTTATAACTGCTGTTGTAGATCTATTCTAATTCTAGGGAATCTATTGTTATTTTGTAATTTTGTTTCTGCTATAAACAGCTATTGATTATAGATCTAGTATTGTTATTGTTGCTGTAGATCCAGACTAGTGTTATTTTGTTTCTGTAGTCGTAGTGACTAGTGTAGGATATTGTAGATCTAGACTAGTTTATTGTAGTTTGTTTGTCGATCTAGGTCTAGGGTAGTAGTTGTACTGATTTAGTTAGATAGTTGGTTTGGTTAGATTGTTGGTGTTTGTAGTGGTGTAGATTTAGAGGGTTTTAGTTAGTTGACGGGTTCAGTAGTAGTGATTAGTCAAGTTAGTGTATATATTATATTTTATTATTGATTTATTTTTGTATGTAAATAAAGTTTCTTTTTGTTTTATTTATCGTAAACTAAAGTTTGTTATCTTGTTTTCATTTAGTTAAATTAGTATAGTTAGTTGTCTGGTTACTTAGGTGACTCTAGCCCCTTGGTCACCATACCGAGGTGCACAGATTGAGCCAACCCAGTAGCGCAAACATCTGCCTACTGTTGGTAAATTTTAATGTTGAGCAGAGAATAGGTCCTCTCCCACTCGCGCCTGCCTGACCTGCTCACATATATGTGAAGCAACATGAGGTCTATATGTGAAACAACATGAGGTCTATATGTGAAGCAACATGAGGTCTATATGTGAAGCAACATGAGGTCTATATGTGAAGCAACATGAGGTCTATATGTGAAGCAACATGAAGTCTATATGTGAAGCAACATGAAGTCTATATGTGAAGCAACATGAGGTCTATATGTGAAGCAACATGAAGTCTATATGTGAAGCAACATGAGGTCTATATGTGAAGCAACATGAGGTCTATATGTGAAGCAACATGAAGTCTATATGTGAAGCAACATGAGGTCTATATGTGAAGCAACATGAGGTCTATATGTGAAGCAACATGAGGTCTATATGTGAAGCAACATGAGGTCTATATGTGAAACAACATGAGGTCTATATGTGAAGCAACATGAGGTCTATATGTGAGGTCTATATGTGAAGCAACATGAGGTCTATATGTGAAGCAACATGAAGTCTATATGTGAAGCAACATGAGGTCTATATGTGAAGCAACGTGATGTCTATATGTGAAGCAACATGATGTCTATATGTGAAGCAACATGAGGTCTATATGTGAAGCAACATGAGGTCTATATGTGAAGCAACATGATGTCTATATGTGAAGCAACATGAGGTCTATATGTGAAGCAACGTGAGGTCTATATGATCTTAGCGATTTTCTGATTTTATATCAATTTGATATACGATTTATGGGCCGGATTGTAAAGAAATGACACTCAGTCCGCCCCTGCTTCAGTGATTTGTGTTTTAAGAGGAAGTATTACCTCTATTCCCCTGGAATAATTCTCGTAGTTCTCGTCTCCTTACCCTCTGAGATCTTTGAGTTGTCCACTTGTGTTTGTTATCATGGAAACATACCGAACATGTTCATGATGTGCCCAAGAAACAGAACCAATATTTCATCTAGATAAAATTATAAAACTAATTGTTTTCCTGATTAAATTATTATTTTAGAAAAAGGTGCCCCTGTTATTAATTTTTTGTCCACCCCGAACTTACCCGCATGAATGAAATGCATACATTAGACCAAAGGTCGCGACGACAATTCATAAATTTGAGGATTGCCTCAGAAACAAAACGATTATGCGTGTTCTGGTTAGGATGTTGATTGATCTGACTTTTTTCCTGTTATATATATATACACACACATACATAGGTCTTAGGATCCATGCATAGAATTTAAAAAAAAAACATCAAAATGTAATTTTTTGTTGAACTCACCAACACTTAAAGCTGTCAAAAGAAAAACTAACTCCATAGTTAATCGAATATGAACAAGTCAAGGTGTCATATCATAAATATCCTCTGTCACTCACAACTGACTCTGCCAACTACTGACACAACAGTCGGGCACCTGGAGTTTTAATTAAAAGCAAATTAGTTTAATTTATTTGGGTCAACTGGTTGGAGACACAAGACTGTTTCATGGGCGCTCCGTGTGAAGAGAACCCACCCAGATTATAGTGTGTCCTCGCTTCCATTCAATCATACTTCCCCTCCCTGCCCCACTCTCACCTTTTCCTCCCTGGTGTAGGCCTATTACATCTTACTTTACTCTCTGGCTTAACATCTAACGAAAACTTTTCGTTTCAACAACGTCTACGGTATTAATAGAACCGCTTGTGTCGCTTTGTTTCAGCCAGTTTTATTTTAGCTCTCGCCATGTCAAGAAAACGTGACATACTTTAACACTAATACATTTTTGTGCTCGTTACTTGGACAAAATAAAAAGTAGATGCTGGCAGACAGCGTAAAAATTTTTATTTATTAAATGTGTTCACACTTTTACATCCAGACCAGGTTTTCTCAGTACGCGACTTTTTGGTGCTGCAGTTCTGTGGTACTGGCGTAATGAATATGCTTTTACTTTAGCTAAATCTCAGAACACAATTCTTGTACAAGATAAAACCTTTTATTGATCTATTCCATATTAACAAGGGACTCACTTCTTCCACTTGCGATAAAAACTGAAAAGCAGACCAGTGGCGTCACTAGGGTGGGTGTCACCCGCTGCGGTAAGATCAGGGTGTATATTCCAGCAAAGAATGAAAATCTGTAAATTCCAGCAAAGAAAGAAGATCTGTAAATTGCAGCACAGAAAGAAGATCTGTAAATTCCAGCAAAGAAAGAAGATGTGTGCAAAGTATAAGGGGCACTGAAGTTCTCGCGATAATATGTAAAACTACTTATTAACAGTTGTTTTAAACTATGTTCAACTTATATGCATACTTAAGAGATTTTTTTTTCTCTTTAAAAAAAAAGAAAACTTTTTGTGTAAATGTAGTAGTTAGTATGACAGAACTTACAGAACTTAGCAATACAAATGTAATAAAAAAAACTTTTTTGACAAAAATCTAAAACCATTTGCATAAATATGTTAAAATATGGCGTCTATTTTCCCTTCTAAAGAGTCTCCCGTGTTTATTACTATTAATAGTGAATAGTTGTAAAAGTGGTTGTATTTTTGTGAAACAACTGCTTGCATAAGTGATTTAAAAAATTAGATTTTTCACTTTCAGAATGGAAAAAGTAGCCGTTGCATCAGAACTTTGAATGGTCTAAAATATTATGGTGCCAGATTTTCACTAACTTTTCTAGTTTACGAGATCTAAACGGGACGGACCGACGGAAGGACAGACATTCCACACAAAACCATAAGCGTCTTTTCCCCTTTCGGGGGCCGCTAATAAAATGCAAAAAAAAATATTTTTTATATACGGGGAAAAATGCACAACTACTATCATATCTTTCAATACTTCAAGATCTGTTTCCCTTTACCTATGTGAAACAGAATTTATGAATCACCACTGATAAATGAGCTAACTTTTGGTTTAGTATAAAATTCTTCGACAATGAATAATAGTGCAAAGTTTTAGCTTGAATCGAGAATGGGAAGAGGAAGAATTAACGTGTACAAGATTTGTACCCAACAAAGAGAGTGAGTTGGTACAAGCTTGGCAACTTTATAATGGCGTAATATTTAATGTAAAAACAAATTTCGGACACTCATTTGGGGGATCCGCTGAAGTGGGAGCCCGTAGCCACTGGTGGCTGAGTGGTTAGGCAAGTGAAACAGATTACACCACCTGTTCTATAGATAGGTCTGAAAGTTGTACTATAATATTAAACTACATTTCTGATTGATTCATAGTTTGATTCAAATGATTGTGTTAGGTTTCAACTAGATCCTAGAAATGGGTGTGGGAGAATGAGAAATAAAGTGTGTACACACATTGTAGTGCCCAGTTCATCTCTAAGCCTTGTAGGGATATATAAAACATTGTTGAAAAATGCTTATTTATTATTGAAACACAAGTTAGGCCCCTACAGTTTTCTGTTCCTTTTGAATAATATATTTCAATTTTTTTCTAGGTTAGAGCTTACTTCAAAATATATTTTTTTTTGCTCATACGGTATTTTAAAAAATATATAAATTAGAAAGAAAATGTTTATAAGCTTGATATTGTAAACGCAGTCCAGACAAAAATATGCTTTAAATTAGAAAATCGTTTATTTTTCTTCAATTTTAAAAATTAAATACAGTAGAGAAGTGCCCCATCCTACTTTGAATGTGACGTAAATCTAGTAGTACATTTGGAGTTCATAAGAAAGACACCGGGAGAGACGAAGTCTGATATTCAGGACTTTGGTTTTTAGAACTGAAAAGTAAACGTTTTAAGATGCTGACAGTTACAGATGGGTAAGACAAGAGGATATTGACAAGATAGATAGATAGATAGATAGATAGATAGATAGATAGATAGATAGATAGATAGATAGATAGATAGATAGATAAATAGACAGATAGATAGATAGATAGAGATTTATAGTTCTATTGGATTCGTTTGTGTGTGTGTTGAATAAAGACTATTTTTTTTCTCATATTAAAAATGAGGTAAACATTCCCTCGTGAAAATGTTTAAAAATTATCACACTTTAAATAAAAAAAAAGTAATAAATTATAATTTGTATTTGCCTTTATAAAAATTACAATCTAGCCTTTCACATCATTACATAATTTTTACATAAATTAGCATATAAGTATGTTGGCCTATCTGTTTTGTATTCTATTAGGTCCTATTATTATTCTTGTAATACGCGTTCAGTAGACTCCATTATGAATTATTTACCACTCTCCAGAAGATGTAAGCCTACCTGCTTGAAAATAATATAGAAAATAGACATTAGCATAACATAACATTTCATACGATAAGAGTGTCTTTTTTTTAAAGTCTGCTTCTTGGTCTATTTTAAGACAACATTTCATCCTCTTACCCGCTCTCCAAATTTGAAGTCTGATTTATAACATGTTTTTCTTTTCCAAAGAGAAAGTACAACGTCAAGTAGTGACGTCATTACTGGTAAGCATTCCAACAAATGAGCTCACTTTTTAATTCAATAATATATTATAACTTTATAAATAACTTGCGGTACACACTGGCTACGCCCATTGATTTGTTCTCACGCTTTATAATGTTTATTATGGCCGAAACACCCTTTCATTATTTTTTTATTTATTTTAATAAACCAAACATACTTTTTTTTATAGCCCCTTAATTAGTGTATCTCTTACTATGAAATTTAACGTCCCGCTCTCTCTTCTCTCTCTCTCTCTCTCTGGAAGCCCTTTTTTTTCCTGCGCTTTGTAATTTCTCCCACATAGACTTTTGAGCCGCCTTATAATGCACCCCCGCCACATACACTCTCTCATTATACTCATATTAAGCCCGTTAATTTTAGTAGCACTTTGACTTATCCCTCCTACCACTCCTACACCCTGCCACCAACAAGAAGTTCGTCCTTCGACCACATTCCCGTTCCCATTTCTGCATTTCTCTTGGTAGTTTGTTCTCTAAATAAAAATAAATATTAATTTGACCCCATTTGAATGTAGCGAAATGACAACAGATCTAGATTTATCTTTTCGATGCTATAAGAATTAGTTGTAATTTTTATGACAGTGTTACAAAGTACCATTACTTGCTCTCACTCTCTCTCTCTCTCTCTCGAAAAATAGAAAAAAGAAAAAGACTAGACCTTATTAATGCCATTAGGATCGGTTTTGTTTTATTTTAAATTTAGACCGCGTCTAAAAGGAAGTGGAAATGACGTAAAGCCTATTAATAAGTAGACCATAGACGTAAAGAAGTAGTCTTAGGGGGAAAAACAAATATTTCTTAAAAATATGAAATTCTTTCTAATTAGACTGCGGCCTTTTGGAGAAATAATAAAATAAAATACGAAGGTTTGATAGAAAGCTTGAGGTTTTTCGCGAATAGCGGTCCACAGGCAGCGAATCTGTCTCAAACTGTTCTTAGTGGGTGTCTAGGAGTAAAAGGAACCAGTGTACGACATTTCATGCGGATATGTAGCACAGTTAAAGAGATGTCGTGATCATTGAGTCAGTGGTATTTCGTAAATATTGAGTAGATATGGTCCAGAGATTAAAAGATTGTAATCATTTCAGCTTGCGTGGCAAATCTCTTGTTTCATTGGTAGACCTAATTTTGATAGTTAGTAAAACCGGTGGAAAATGGTTCAAAGTTAGAGGAATGATTCTTTTAAAAAGTCGCACAGATTTAGTTGATCGTCTTTAGGAGAGAAGTTTAGAGTAGGGAGAAATAGGTAAGAAATAACAAGAAGATCAACATGAAAAGAGAGAGAGAGAGAAAGAAAGAAAGAAGAGAGAGTGAGAAGATAGAGAGAGAGAGGGGGGTAGGAAACATAGAGATTGGCCCAGGTGGGGGTAAGTAAAATGATGTGTATGTGTGTGTGTGAACTGAGTTGGATATTCCCTGTCAATCTAAGAGACACAGTGTTAGATATTCCCTGTCAATCTAAGAGACACAGTGTTAGATATTTCCTATCAATCTAAGAGACACAGTGTTAAATATTCCCTGTCAATCTAAGAGACACAGTGTTAGATATTCCCTGTCAATCTAAGAGACACAGTGTTAGATATTTCCTATCAATCTAAGAGACACAGTGTTAGATATTCCCTGTCAATCTAAGAGACACAGTGTTAGTTATTCCCTGTCAATCTAAGAGACACAGTGTTAAATATTCCCTGTCAATCTAAGAGACACAGTTTAGATATTCCCTGTCAATCTAAGAGACACAGTGTTAGATATTCCCTGTCAATCTAAGAGACACAGTGTTAGATATTCCCTGTCAATCTAAGAGACACAGTGTTAGATATTCCCTGTCAATCTAAGAGACACAGTGTTAGATATTCCCTGTCAATCTAAGAGACGCAGTGTTAAATATTCACTGTCAATCTAAGAGACACAGTGTTAAATATTCCCTGTCAATCTAAGAGACACAGTGTTAGTTATTCCCTGTCAATATAAGAGACACAGTGTTAGATATTCCCTGTCAATCTAAGAGACACAGTGTTAGATATTTCCTATCAATCTAAGAGACACAGTGTTAGATATTCCCTGTCAATCTAAGAGACACAGTGTTAAATATTCCCTGTCAATATAAGAGACACAGTGTTAGATATTCCCTGTCAATCTAAGAGACACAGTGTTAGATATTTCCTATCAATCTAAGAGACACAGTGTTAGATATTCCCTGTCAATCTAAGAGACACAGTGTTAAATATTCCCTGTCAATCTAAGAGACACAGTGTTAGATATTCCCTGTCAATCTAAGGGACACAGTGTTAGATATTTCCTGTCAATCTAAGAGACACAGTGTTAGATATTTCCTGTCAATCTAAGGGACACAGTGTTAGATATTTCCTGTCAATCTAAGAGACACAGTGCTAGATATTTCCTGTCAATCTAAGAGACACAGTGCTAGATATTTCCTGTCAATTGTTAGACACCTTATTTATATAGGTTAGTTATTTAGCGACGCACCATAGGAGACGCATATTGAACGGGACTAGTGACGTTTGGGATATTTTGGGTTAGAGACCGGAAAATCAGTTAGCGATAGAATATTCCAGGGTAACGACGTGTTTAGTGACAGAGACTTCTACTGTGGCCTTTTATCAGAATAAATCTATGTGAACTTGTTCATCATCGTTTGACTACATCTCTTCACTTGTTACAATCGATGTGCCAGTTCTTGTTTGTGTTGTCGTTCAACTGCACGTAATACACCCGAACAATTACACCCAAACGATTGCAGAGTAATTGGTTGACTTCAAGACAGCCTGAACTAGCAACATCACAGTGGCGACCCCCGACGCCCGAAGCCCGGATTAACCGAACCTCGAACCGGACCTCGAAGCAGAACGTTTACTCAGGTGAGGGTCGTGCACTCGAAGTTATAAAGTTTCATCGGAGTACGGCTGAACACAGAATCATCGCAGAGTGACTTTGTTCTAGATCTACATGTTCTTGATCGTACGTTCAACGAGCCGTTAACTCAGGGTGACCTTCGTCAGGACCGTAATCATCGCAACGTCTGGTTGAGTAGACTTAACCAGTATATTATCAAAGCCGGATCTTCATATGCTGAATCGACCTACAACCAGAGAAACCGTTCATTCATAACGGGTGAGAGATCGTTAGTGAACCTGTTGGACATATTTTTTCTTCGTCATAGGAGCCACATCGAGTATCAAGTTTTACCTCGCCAGTTCGAGAAGGACAGTTTGCCCGCTGTCAGAAGTATTGTGAGTACTACAAGTTTGGTAGCTAACTAAATCGCTCTGTCGTCTTACCCTTTGAGAGATTCTTGTGGAGCAGTTTGCTCATTGAACCGGTTGCTTACCACTTTTATAACGGTCACTGTGTTTAACCTTTGGAAGGTTAGTGAAGTAATATTTATCAGTACTGAACATTGATCTATGTAGTATTCGTTGGTCTAGACGATATCTAGACGTGCTGATATTGAAGTTGTGGAAACAGCTACATCCACTTAATTTCGTTGAAAACCGTTAGTCGTATAACGGAACGTCGTCGGAGGTGACCTTGGTTTCACCTAGTCTACATTGGACAGTTTGGTCTAGTGAAGCAGAGTACAACAGCAAACTTCGTCGTACTACCAGAGTAGCAGCAGAAGCAGTGAACTATTTTTAGAGAACCGTTATTCGTCAGCCCAGATCAAGTCATCGTCAAGAAAGCCGTTATTCGTCAACCCAGATCAAGTCATCGTCAAGAAATTCGTTATTCGTCAGTCGTCCAGATCAAGTTGCCGTCAAGAGACTGTTATTTGTCAGTAGTCGTCTACACAAGTCAAGTCATCGCCAGAAGAACCGTTAACCTATTCGTCAGTAACTGTGTACACAAAGTCGTCGGAACTACACATACGGTCATCAACAGTCGTCGAAGGAACTGAAACATTTTGCTGTGGCATATCAGGACATCTGTGGCATTACGTGGGATACTGGTAGCACCGGAGAACAGAGTCAGAACTGGAAGAGAGGCAGTGGAATTTGTTGTGATCTAGCATATTCGGGAGTCCGAACAAAGGGATCTTTCTTATCAAAAGCTAAGTGCCATTTTTCTTATTAGTATATGTTTAGATTGCCCTTAGAAATAGATTTTGTCTAAATTTGGTATGTTAGCCTGAGTAAAATTCAGGTGGTGCTGAAGCCTTAAACCCGTTCGGGGTAAAGACATAATTTAGATGAAAAGCTATATTATACGTTTAGGGTTGTAATTTGTTTTGTTTGTGTAAACGTCATATCCGTTGTTGCCTAGTTACTTCGTGACGTTATCATTGTGTGCCATATTGTCATATCCCAACCCATAGCGATAGTCTCATTTAATTATTTCATTTGTTTATATTATTTTAAATTATTTATTTTTATTAATTTAATTAGATCTGTATTTTTTTTTCACTTAATGATAGAAAGTGCGGGTAGGATTCTTTTACTGTGAATCAGACTAAAATAATTTTAGTTTGAGCGGTTAAAATCAAATATGATTTTGCCATGAGAATAATGCCGAAACTGGCTATGTAGTCAAACACTGTCGTCTGGCTAAATTTAGATCTACAAATTGTACATCTCTTTGATACATTTGATTATCTAGACTCGAATTTGAGAATATTATCATTAATTGAAAAGATGAATGAAGGTAGTACATTCTAGATATATATATCTTGTTGAAGATATATTTGACATTGTATACATATATTTGTTTCATATGGTTAAATAGAACCATAATTTCTGGATTGGATCTAAGAAATCTATTTTATCTACTCTAGATCTAGACTCTAGACAGTCTTAGAGTCTACTGAGTACTCTCTAGACACTTCAGTCACATCAGATTTTAAAAGTGATCATAGTTATTCATACTAGATCTAATAGTCATAGTGCTCTTGATAACTATAGATCTGAATGGTATTATTATACATACTATAATATACTAAATTTAAATTTGGGTGATACTAGATCTAATATACAGATTTGAATATAACTTAGACTAGATCTACACATTTACTAAATCTATAGATAGAGACATAACACTTAAAACTTATATAAAAGTGTGTAAAAACCTAAATATAAAATAAATTTAAAGTATAGCCATAACCAATATAGGCTAAGTAAAAATATATATAAAATATAAAACACAATGGCTACATCATCATATGTGGACCTTAAGGAAGTTAAGGAAGCAGCTATGCAGGATGGAAAGGCCATGGAGTTAAAAGGAAAGGACTTAGCAGCTTATGTACAGCAAGTTGTGAAGGAAGAAATGGAGAGACAGAAAGAAGAAAAAAGACAAGAGATAGAGAGACAGAAAGAAGAAATAGAAAGGCAAGACAAAGAAAGAGAAAAAATTAGAGAGCATGAAGCTAAAATGGAGAAGATGAGATTGGACGCAGCACAAGCCAGAGCCCAAACTGAACAAGGAAATAACACAAATAACTCAAATAATTATACCACTCAAAGAGACAACCCTAATTCGCAGACATGGCTAAAGAGGAAGATACAAAGTTTTGATGAACAGAAGGATGACATTGGTGATTTTCTGAAAAGATATGAGGCAAAAATGTCTACATTTAATATGCCTGAAGAAGAATGGTCTGAAATACTGATAGACTTTGTTCATGGTCAAGCTCTAACAATATGCCAAAATCATGACCATCATATTGATGATAGCTATCAGGTTTTAAAAAGAGAGTTATTGAATGCCTATGGTCATAATGCTACAACTTTTAGAAAGAAATATTTTGACAATATACCATCATTAGAAATAGAACCCCAAACTACTATTAATATGGAAAAGGATTTTTTCAATAAGTGGGTAAAATTAGAAAAAGTGAATAATTCGTATGAGGGATTAAAAAATTTTATCCTAGTGGACAACTTTGTAAATAAATGTGATCCTCAATTACAATCTTTTATTAAAGAAAGAAACCCAAAAACTATAGATGAAATAACAGAAATAATGAGAGTATACAAAAATGCCTATCCAAATAAACCATTTTCTGATAGAGATAAGAGCAAAGTAGATTTAATAGGATACACCAAAGAAAATGTTGATAGAAGTAGAAATAGAAACAGATCAAATAGTGGAAATAGAAAATATAGTGAAATAACCTGTTTTAAATGTCAAGGAAAAGGTCATATAGCAGCTAACTGTAGAAGAGGGAATAGTAGGTCTGGAAGTAGAAATAGATACAATGAACAAAATAACAGTAGATATAGGAGTAGAGATAGGAATGACAGGGGAAATTATAGAAATAGGAGTTACAGTAGGGAATACAAAAATAAAGGTACAGATAGGGTATATTTCATGGAAGGAAATAGGAACAATTTTGCAGTGTACCCAGGGTTTGTAGATAGAATTCCGGTGGAATTAATCAGGGATTCAGGTTGTAACACTTTGGCAGTAAAAACTAAATTTGTCAAACCTCATTGGTATAAAGGGTTTACTAGGAAAGTAGAATTAGCAGATGGCACTGTAAGGGAATTTAAAGCTATAAGGGTGTACATTGAAACTCCATTTTTCACTGGTTATTGTGATGGCATTGCAATACCAGAAATGAGATATGATATGTTGGTAGGAAACATAAAAGGAGTTAAAGAATGTTCAAGAAAAGAATTAGAAGACTGGCAAAACAAATACAAAAACATAAGACAAAATCATGAAAACATAGAAACACAAAATATAACAAGTATGATAATAACAAGATCAATGGATAAAAAAGATGAGAAACAGGAAAATACAATAAATGTAATAAGTAATGATGAAGAAAAAGAAACCAGTAATGTAATACAAATAGAAAATACAGATGTTAAGGAAAGAGAGATAGAAAATGAAACACAAAATAGTCTTGAAACACAAATATCTCAAAGTGAAAAAGAAACAATACCCACATTTGCATTAGAACAAATGAATGACAATATTATTGGGAAAATTTATTCAAGAATATCAGATAAAACCAATAATAATCCAATGGAGAAATTTTGTATAGAGAATAAAATATTATTTAGACAAACAAGGGATGATAACAAGAAAATAAAACAACTTGTCTTACCACAGAAATATTGGAAAGATGTTTTAATCATGACACATGATAATAATTTAGCAGCACATAGGGGAGTAAAGAAATGTTATAGGAATTTGTCAAAACAAGTATTTTGGCCCAAAATGAAAGCAACAATCAACAAATACATAAACTCATGTGACATATGTCAAAAGAGATCTAACAAAAGCTTAGTGAATAAAGCACCCATTCAAGAAATGGATGAACCTACAGCACCATTTCAGAAAGTATCTATTGATTTAATAGGTCCTTTAATTCAAACTGAAAATAATAACAAATACATTCTAACAGTAATAGACATGTTTAGTAGATACCCAGAGGCAATCCCATTATCAAATACAAGTGCAGAGAATATAATTAATGCCATAACTCAAAAAGTAATTACAAGACATGGTATACCTAAAATTATATTGAGTGATCAGGGATCTCAGTTTAAGTCAGAACAATTTAAGAAATGGACTAAACAATATAACATACAACACATATACTCTTCGGTTTACCACCCAGAGAGTAATGATTTATGTGAACGATATGGTGGTTCATTAAAAAGATCACTAACAAAAATAATTCAGAATAATCAGAACAAGTGGGATCATTACATTAACTATGTACTATTTGCTCATAGAAACAACATCCATGAAGCAACAC
The DNA here is from genome assembly GCF_947242115.1 of Biomphalaria glabrata. Lineage (NCBI taxonomy): Eukaryota > Metazoa > Mollusca > Gastropoda > Planorbidae > Biomphalaria > Biomphalaria glabrata. The sequence continues at coordinate 23,690,687 of NC_074715.1, forward strand.
AATTTTCACCATATGAAATAATACATGGAAGAAAACCTAGAGATGAATTAGATGTTTTTAAAGAAAATCTAATAGACAATGAGAATAAATTAAATAATGACAGTGAAACAACAATCACAACAGAATTGAAAGAAATATGGACTCAAGCATATAACAACAATAAGAAATACAAACAAAGTGTTCATGAGAATCTAAATAAGAAAAGGCAATTGAAAACACTAGAAGTAGGAAACAATGTATTAATATTAATAAATGACCTGAAAAATAAAATTGGTAAACAATGGAAAGGTCCATTTAAGGTGATAAAGCAAATTAGTGATGTGAATTATCAAATTGAAATAAATGGGAAAATTAAAACATATCACATAAATAATTTGAAACTGTATCATGATAGAGAAGATGAGTTGATACAAAACATTCAGGAGGAAATAGAAAATACATTTTCAGAAAGAGAAGAATGCTTGATGATAATAACAAATGAAAATCACAATGAAAATGATATTAAGGAAATACCTGTAATAGAAACAAAAGAGAATCAAACTTGGCAAAAGATTAATCTTAATAATTTAACTAAGGAAAAGTCAAAAGATATAACTAAAATAATACAGGAATACAAAGAAATTTTTTCCAGCATACCAGGAAAAACTAATATTATTAAACATGACATTAAAGTAACAGATCCAAAACCTATCAAGCTTAAGCCATATAGAATACCGCTACATTTACAAGACAAAGAAAAGAAAGAAATAGACAATTTACTAGAATCAGGTATAATTGAACCATCAACATCTCCTTATGCTTCACCAATTGTGATAGCCATAAAGAAGAATGGAGATATACGGTTATGTATTGATTATAGGAAACTTAACAACATCACAGAATTTGACCCATATCCAATGCCAAATATAGAAGATATTTTACATAAATTAAATGGAGCAAAATTTTTTACTAAATTGGATTTAACTAAAGGTTATTGGCAAATACCTTTAACAGAAAATGCAAAACCTTACACAGCATTTGTAACACCATATGGTATTTTTCAATGGAATTATATGAGTTTTGGATTAGTAAATGCACCAGCCACATTTAATAGAATGATGAACATGATAATTGGAAACAAAGAAAATGTTATTTGCTATTTGGATGACATATGTATTTTTAATAATAGTTGGGAGGAACATTTGATAGATGTAAAAGAAGTGTTCAAAATAATAAAAGAAAGTGGACTTACAATTCAAGCAGAAAAAGTAGAAATAGGATTGGAAGAAATAATTTTCTTAGGACATAAAGTAAATAACAACATGATTAGCCCTATTGAAGATAACATAAAGAAAGTACTAAATATTGAAATACCTACAACAAAAAGACAAATTAAAAGCATATTAGGAATAGTAAATTATTACAGAAAGTTTATAAAGAACTTAGCAGAAATAGTGAATCCATTAAATGACTTACTTAAAAAAGGAAAACCTCAAAAAGTAGTTTGTAATGAGGAATGTGTGAAAGCTATTGACAGAATTAAAGATGTTTTTAGTCATGAACTAATATTAAGGCTACCTGATAAAGACAAAATATTTTATGTCACAACTGATGCATCTGGTAATGCTATTGGTGGTTGTCTAATGCAGAACTATGATAACTTACATCCTATATTATATGTAGTGATGGGCAAAAGTTAACTAAAAAGTTGCTAACTTTTAGTTTAACTAAAAAAAAATAGTTAAGGCCAAAGTTTAATTAAAAAAAAAAAGTTTAGTTAAAATCCTAGTTTAATTACTTTTTTTTAGTTACAAACTAAAAAGTTTAATTACAAATTTTACAAACTTTTTTAACACACATACCAATAAATATTTAGATCTATGTAATTTGGAGAATATATATAATGAATAATAGAGAAGAGAATAAACTAGAGGGTGCACAGGTCACTAGAAAGCCTTTTGACCTTTACCCTATAATGGCCGCAATCCTGCCAATTCAAGATATTTGAAAGGCGAGAAAAATAAACGTGTTCATTATATTTCTAGCAAGTTTCACTGCTTGATAAATCCTGATAATTCCTTGCTTCTATAGAATTAACTAGGTATGGGCATGGGTATTTAGATCTAGATCTATAATCTATATAGATCTTATATACTCTAGTAGATAATACTAGATCTAGAATCTAGATCTAATTAAATCTAATAGATCTAGATAGTAGATATAAGTATAATTATAATAGAAGTAGGTGTAGATCTATCTATAATCATAAATGCATCTTAGGTCTTAGTATAATAAGTAATCTAGATATATCTAGATCTAATCTAGACTCTAATTCTAGAATAGTAGTAGTAGAATCTCTAAACTAATAGATCTATCTAGTCTAATAAAGTAAAGTAATATAGATTTCAATTAATAGATATAGATCTATATTGACTATATTATTGACTTATTATCTTATAGATCTAGATCTCATTTTAAATTTACATCTAGATCTATTAAGACTACTAAGAGTTAGACTCTACTTAAGACTAAAATAATTAAATATAGACTGTTATGACTATAGAACTAATAGTAGTAGGCCTATTCAGTAGTAATAGACTTTATAGACTAATACTAATAGATAGACTTAGACGTCACTAGACTTTGACTAGACTCTAACTCTAGTAGATCTAGTAAAAAGTTTTAAAATAAAAAGAGTCGACATTTCTTTTAAATCTATACAGTAAAGTAAAATTCTTTGCCTGCAGCTATACAGGAACACACTGGTGTTTAATAAAAAGCAGCTAAATGTAGATCTATAGTCTAGTTATAATTATAATAAATCTAAAATCTCTAGATCTAGAATCTAGAGTTACTAACTAAGATATCTATTAGACTAGACTCTATCTAGATTTTAAATCTAGTAGTAGTAGCAACTAGTATTTCTTAGATTATTTTTAGATTAAAATATAAATTATTTGATCTAGATCTAGTAGCTAGATCTAATTCTAGATCCAGATTATATTTCTGATCATTTCGTTTGTAGAAGAAAGTAGATCCAGAATATTCTAGAATCTAGAGTTAGTTAGAGAGTCAACATGCAGTTTTATCATTACTTCTAAAGGTAACTTATATTAGAACTTGGACAATTACTTCTAATTTCTTTCTATAATAGTATCATTCTAGTGATTCTATTAAGATCTACATCTATCCCATAAAGACATTTAAATCTTTTTTCATGTGCACAAATAAATGTTTATTAAATTTTGTTAAAGAGATTGGTTGTGCTTTATACATTAAATTTTTCATGTTTGGCTGTTTTGTCCTTAAAAAAGGTCAAAATAGTTAGTAAAAGTTTAACTAAAGTTTCTTAGTTTAGTTTAACTAATTTTTTCAATTTGTGATTAACTAAAAGTTTAATTACTTTTTTTTAGTTCAAACTTAGTTTTAGTTTAACTAAAAAAATTTAGTTTAGTTCCCATCACTAATTATATGTAAGCAGAAAATTGTCAGAGGCAGAGAAAAAATATAGTGTCATTGAACGAGAAGCCTTAGCTGTAATATGGGTAATTACTAAGCTAGAGAGCTATCTAATAGGAAGGAAATTCATATTATTAACTGATCATAAACCTATTCAGTATATACAGCAAAAGAGCATGAAAAACAGTCGTGTTTATAGATGGTTCTTATCACTACAGGAGTATAAATTTGAAGTGAAAGCTATTAGTGGATCTGTGAATATTGTAGCTGATCTATTGTCTAGAATGACATTGAAATGAAATAAGTTTGTAAATAAACTATGATTATATTGAGTATGTAATATATATTAATATATTGGCACAATTTATATATTATGGAAAAGGGAGATAAGTAAAGTTGATGTTAAGCATTTAAAAGTAAGTATGGATATTTTTTTTTTTTGTGTGAATCATTTCATATATCATTGACGAAAGTTAGTTCTATGGAAAAGGGTGAGTATAAAAGAAAAATGGACAAAAGCGTATAAAAGGGTGGTAAGAAAAAATTTATTGAATGTGTAAATAAAGTCTGTAATTGTTTTTTGAAATATTGTATTTTATCAGATTACTGCCAGTGAAGAACACTTGTGACGTGTGACGTGCCCATAAGATGCCACATTTTCCTCCATGATGAACTGTGTACTAATGAAGATGATTCTGGAATGTTATGAACATTGACATTGAATATGAGGAACTGTCAAGTCAAGATGAAGATGTCAAGATTTTATGTTTGTTGTCTTCCCCTTAAATTGAAAATGCCCTTGTAAGACTTGACAGTAGTGGAAAAATATTGACATATTTTTTTTCAAGGGGGGGAGGAATCTGTTAGACACCTTATTTATATAGGTTAGTTATTTAGCGACACACCATAGGAGACGCATATTGAACGGGACTAGTGACGTTTGGGATATGTTGGGTTAGAGACCGGAAAATCAGTTAGCGATAGAATATTCCAGGGTAACGACGTGTTTAGTGACAGAGACTTCTACTGTGGCCTTTTATCAGAATAAATCTATGTGAACTTGTTCATCATCGTTTGACTACATCTCTTCACTTGTTACAATCGATGTGCCAGTTCTTGTTTGTGTTGTCGTTCAACTGCACGTAATACACCCGAACAATTACACCCAAACGATTGCAGAGTAATTGGTTGACTTCAAGACAGCCTGAACTAGCAACATCACACAATCTAAGAGACACAGTGTTGATGAATGCACCCAGTGCTACACCCTGGCAGAACCTGCGACGCCGCTGGCCAACTGAAGGAGGCCATAGATACAAAGGTGTTGATGTCCCTTTATGTGACATGAGACACAGGCTTAGGGTAATCAAAGAGTATATTTGATGTCCTCTGAGTTATGTGACATGGGATCCAGGCTTAGGGAAATCAAAGTGTATTTTTGATGTCCTCTGAATTCAGGGGCGGACTGGTTGTCAAATTCAGCCCAGCCATTTTTATACAATCCGGCCCACAAATTGTAAGCCATATGATGGGCATCCAATCATACCTGTCCTTAAAAGCATTGTGTAAAGTGTAATAATGTATCGAAAGTATTTTGTTATATGAATAATTTATTGGATGATTTTATATCAATCTGATAAGCTCTGTTACTAAATGTATTAAGTATAACGCTTGAAATGGTGAATCTCTTACTATGAAAAAAAATTCTACTACCACATATATTAACATATACATGTATTTGACATCACATTCAAAGCATTTAAAGCTGGTCTGGTCATTTTTTTTTGACAAGACTCGCTGTCAAAGTCATCTATAATAAAGGTACAAAAGTAATAAAATTACACAAAAAAGCTCTGCTCGTTAACCATTGGCCAAAGAAACAGATTACCTTAACATCATCTGCCCTACAGATCTGAAAAAGAATTTTACTTAACTCACAAGGTGAAATACCTCTTTCTCAATAACTCTCTTTAACTTCTTTCTTTGTTCTCTCTTTAACTTTCATCTCTGTTCTCTCTTTAACTTCTTTCTCTGTTCTCTCTTTAACTTCTTTCTCTGTTCTCTCTTTAACTTCTTTCTCTGTTCTCTCTTTAACTTCTTTCTTTGTTCTCTCTTTAACTTCTTTCTTTGTTCTCTATTTAACTTCTTTCTTTGTTCTCTCTTTAACTTGCATCTCTGTTCTCTCTTTAACTTCTTTCTCTGTTCTCTCTTTAACTTCTTTCTCTGTTCTCTCTTTAACTTCTTTCTTTGTTCTCTCTTTAACTTCTTTCTTTGTTCTCTCTTTAACTTCTTTCTCTGTTCTCTCTTTAACTTCTTTCTCTGTTCTCTCTTTAACTTCTTTCTCTGTTCTCTCTTTAACTTCTTTCTTTGTTCTCTCTTTAACTTCTTTATTTGTTCTCTCTTTAACTTCTTTCTTTGTTCTCTCTTTAACTTCTTTCTCTGTTCTCTCTTTAACTTCTTTCTCTGTTCTCTCTTTAACTTCTTTATTTGTTCTCTCTTTAACTTCTTTCTCTGTTCTCTCTTTAACTTCTTTCTTTGTTCTCTCTTTAACTTCTTTCTTTGTTCTCTCTTTAACTTCTTTCTCTGTTCTCTCTTTAACTTCTTTCTCTGTTCTCTTTTTAAATTCTTTCTCTGTTCTCTCTTTAACTTGCATCTCTGTTCTCTCTTTAACTTCTTTCTCTGTTCTCTCTTTAACTTCTTTCTTTGTTCTCTCTTTAACTTCTTTCTCTGTTCTCTCTTTAACTGGCATCTCTGTTCTCTCTTTAACTTCTTTCTCTGTTCTCTCTTTAACTGGCATCTCTGTTCTCTCTTTAACTTCTTTCTCTGTTCTCTCTTTAACTTCTTTCTCTGTTCTCTCTTTAACTTCTTTCTCTGTTCTCTCTTTAACTTCTTTCTCTGTTCTCTCTTTAACTTCTTTCTCTGTTCGCTTATTTTTTCTATGGTCTCTTTTTAAAAACTAAAACTAAAGACTTAAAAAGACTTTTTCACCAATAAAAACGACACATTCTTGACTGCTACGGAGTTCAGAATATGTCGTTGTCGTCTAGATGTTCATTGATGTAGCCAGTGGATGTGTTCAATGGTTCAATGCACCTCAACGTTCCCACACCTTCACTTGTGTTGCAGTGCTGACAGAAAGCTCTTTAGACTCATGTGCAAGAAAAGGTCCTAGTTTACCTGATCGTGGCTAACAGACCGTCATAGACCCAGCATTACTCCCCCCTCCCCGCTATGTGTTGACTTAAGAATGCTGTCTAAGAATGCTATTATATTTCTGTTGATAACACACTGTCGTGTTGAGTATGATGTTAGTATGACGACTGTGTTACACAGTGACGTGTAGGTCTGATTTTAAATTTAGACTCGTTTATATAATAGATTCTTTAACTTGTTAATTTTATTGTCGATAGTCTATGTTCACAGGCTTTAGGCAAACTAGCGGTATAGGTTTGTGTAATTATCTCAGTAAAAAATATATATACATTTTTGGATTAATTCTTGTACCTGTCCGGATAAACCAGTTTAGTAGGTAATATTAAGTGGTAGAAGTGTTTAAATAGTGTCCAAGTGTGATTGGTCTCTTCTGTTGTCCTCTTGTTTCACAAAGGTTTCATGTGTATAAACGAATGTCTTTATTTATACTTTATTTATACTTTATTTATACTTTATTTATACTTTATTTACACTTTATTTATACTTTATTTACCCTTTATTTACACTTTATTTATACTTTATTTATACTCTATTTACACCTATACAATGTATCGTTACGTTTACGTCTGTTCTTCCTCCCAGTTCTTATATTACATTTTGCTATAATAAAAAAAAGTAACAAGTCTAGTCGTAAACATTTTGTCACAATTCAAGGGTTTTAGCACCAATAAGACAATTCAAGGGTTTTAGCACCAATAAGACAATTCAAGGGTTTTAGCACCAATAAGACAATTCAAGGGTTTTAGCACCAATAAGACAAAAACTTTCAATCATCTTCATATTTACCATTAAAAAAAACAACTACTACCACCCCTCCTCGTGCGACACAGATAAGGAAAGGAATATGTTACACATTTTGCTGTTGACTTAGGCCTACATGTTTTGTTGCCATTTTGAAACTGTCGTGTAGTCGTAGGCCACAGAGGGGAGGGGCCTGTCCTTATTTGAATTTGAAAAGCATATTTTAAGATTATAAATGTTAGCAGTGTCTTCCAAACTGACTGGTAGTGATTTATTGGTAGCGTTTGTCTCCCCTGCTTTTCTTAGTGACTTGTAATAAAGGTACAACTTACACATTAACTTAACACGTAGCACTGTCAAAAATTGTGCTAGACTCTACAACTTAGTGAAATTATATAACTTGCCTAACTATAAGATACGTCTGACTCTTACTATTACAAATATATATAGGGCAGATGATGTTAAGGTCATCCGTTTCATTGGCCAACGGTTAACGAGCAGGGTGTTATGTGGCCAGCACAACGACCAACCGCCTTTACTTTCCCCAACTAAAGTCAGGTACCCATTAGAGTTGGGTGGACTCAGGGGCTCCCAAAAAATCCGGAAATTCAAAATTCCAGTCTTCACCATGAATCGAACCCAGGACCTCAGGTTCAGAAGCCAAGCACTTAATCATTCGACCACCGCGCCCCCTATATATCTACTATTCAACCGAAATTCTTTAAATTAAAAAAAATGATTTTCTTTGATTCTGAAGAAAGATAACAGTTGCAAGTGGCTATGTAAATACTGGCACATCTGATGTGGGAGACCAGCACACTATTTGTTGTTACATAACTTTGTCACACTTTGACAATAGAAGTTAGGCACATCTGATGTGGGAGACCAGCACACTATTTGTTGTTACATAACTTTGTCACACTTTGACAATAGAAGTTAGGCACATCTGATGTGGGAGACCAGCACACTATTTGTTGTTACATAACTTTGTCACACTTTGACAATAGAAGTTTGGCACATCTGATGTGGGAGACCAGCACACTATTTGTTGTTACATAACTTTGTCACACTTTGACAATACAAGTTTGGCACATCTGATGTGGGAGACCAGCACACTATTTGTTGTTACATAACTTTGTCACACTTTGACAATAGAAGTTAGGCACATCGGATGGAATCGTTGTTAAAGATGAAATATATATAGAATCCGGAAGTTCTAGGGCTTGACAGAATATAGCGTTGGGCATTGCAGACACCATCACTTTAGAACACATGGATACGCCGCTGATTTATTTCTCCCAATAGTGATGTGTCATTTGATACTTTGCTGTTCATATAAAGGAAGCGAAGAAATGAATTCAAATCAAACCTAAACATATATTTAAAAATAAAGCAATCAATGAAACTTTTCATATTATAAATAGAACGATTGTAAGCATTAAGAAAATCAATCAGAATGTATGGGGCACCAAATAGATCTATCAAGCTACCACATTGGAACGTACGAATTGGTAAACCTAATACAAAAAAACTGTGACCTTCCGTCGTGTTTCCAGTGCTTCACATATCAATTTGACAAAGTGTCCAAATGTTAACGCTCGATCTCTTATTTTTACTTAATAATGGCCGCTACGAGATAAACTATAGATCTGAATAGACATGCTTTTAACAACGCTTCTATCAACTCTGTCTGTCTGTCTGGTAGAAAGTTTGTACACGTTATTTCTCCCACAACCATTCTCCGATCAAGTTGAAACTGCACAGTTTTTCATTGGCATAGACATCACATGAATCAATAAACAAAATTGACCGATTGGGCAATTAATTACTGGTAATTAATTATCATGTTTGATACCAACAAGGAAAATAATTCCTTCAGTATTTACATATACGGCTAAATATTTAGGATTTTCTCCCATTTTCGGATCAAGTTGAAACTTTAAACAATTTTTATTCTACCTAACAAAATATGAATCAATTAAAAAAAAATAAATTAGTCAATTAATTATCGGTATTGAATTATTTTGGTTAATAAGGGAAATAACGTGTACATTATTGAGATATGTAGTTATAAGTGCGGAGTTCTTTCCCTTAGATAAACTTTTTTTTTTTGCTTGTTTATTAATTGTACACATTGTAAGAAGTTCTTCGTTTTGGGATTTAGATAATAACTTGTAATAAGCTTTACGTGCCTTATAACTCAATTTGTTTCTGCTGTTTCATCAACAGAAATGTCCAGTCCAGTGATCTCGGAATAATCACTGCTCACGTAGGCCTAAAGATGTTGACCACCAAACGATGCTATTGGTGCCGCCCATGTCTCTTGCTTCTATAACTGCAGTCTGTAACACGACATAAGGAGCTCATGGGGCTGTCCAAGAAACTAGGGGTGTGGTCACAGAAAACCTTCCAGGGAGGTTCACAGGAGGTTGTGTACAAGTGGAGCAATCAAACCTACACACTTGGTGAAGTCATAAGGAAATTTAAATTGCCGTGTGTTGTGCAGTGTGACACAGGTTGGTTCTAGCACTTTCACTTAGTCCTTGTTCACGTCTTGACGTGTTAGAGTTTGGAATTATTGTCGTTGGTGGTTGTATTGTTAATTATTTCTTGTATAAAGTTTTGCCTTCTTTGTCAGGTTTGACGTGTGTCTTAGAGGAAAAAAACAGCATAATCCCTTTTGTTTCTCCATCTGAGACATTTCTGTCTTAAGACTTTATATTCTTCCAACTGAGACATTTCTGTCTTAAGACTTTATATTCTTCCAACTGAGACATTTCTGTCTTAAGACTTTATATTCTTCCAACTGAGACATTTCTGTCTTAAGACTTTATATTCTTCCAACTGAGACATTTCTGTCTTAAGACTTTATATTCTTCCAACTGAGACATTTCTGTCTTAAGACTTTATATTCTTCCAACTGAGACATTTCTGTCTTAAGACTTTATATTCTTCCAACTGAGACATTTCTGTCTTAAGACTTTATATTCTTCCAACTGAGACATTTCTGTCTTAAGACTTTTTGTTCCTCCATCTGATACATTTCTGTCTTAAGACTCTATGTTCCTCCATCTGATACATTTCTGTCTTAAGACTCTATGTTCCTCCATCTGATACATTTCTGTCTTAAGACTCTATGTTCCTCCATCTGATACATTTCTGTCTTAAGACTCTATGTTCCTCCATCTGATACATTTCTGTCTTAAGACTCTATGTTCCTCCATCTGATACATTTCTGTCTTAAGACTCTATGTTCCTCCATCTGATACATTTCTGTCTTAAGACTCTATGTTCCTCCATCTGATACATTTCTGTCTTAAGACTCTATGTTCCTCCATCTGATACATTTCTGTCTTAAGACTCTATGTTCCTCCATCTGATACATTTCTGTCTTAAGACTCTATGTTCCTCCATCTGATACATTTCTGTCTTAAGACTCTATGTTCCTCCATCTGATACATTTCTGTCTTAAGACTCTATGTTCCTCCATCTGATACATTTCTGTCTTAAGACTCTATGTTCCTCCATCTGATACATTTCTGTCTTAAGACTTTACGTTCCTCCATCTGAGACATTTCTGTCTTAAGACTTTATGTTCCTCCATCTGAGACATTTCTGTCTTAAGACTCTATGTTCCTCCATCTGATACATTTCTGTCTTAAGACTCTATGTTCCTCCATCTGATACATTTCTGTCTTAAGACTCTATGTTCCTCCATCTGATACATTTCTGTCTTAAGACTTTATGTTTCTCCATCTGATACATTTCTGTCTTAAGACTCCATCCTCCATCTGATACATTTATGTCTTAAGACTTTACGTTCCTCCATCTGAGACATTTCTGTCTTAAGACTTTACGTTCCTCCATCTGAGACATTTCTGTCTTAAGACTTTTTGTTCCTCCATATGATTCATTTCTGTCTTAAGACTTTATGTTCCTCCACGTGATACATTTCTGTCTTAAGACTTTATGTTCCTCCACGTGATACATTTCTGTCTTAAGACTTTATGTTCCTCCACGTGATACATTTCTGTCTTAAGACTTTATGTTCCTCCACGTGATACATTTCTGTCTTAAGACTTTATGTTCCTCCACGTGATACATTTCTGTCTTAAGACTTTATGTTCCTCCACGTGATACATTTCTGTCTTAAGACTTTATGTTCCTCCACGTGATACATTTCTGCATTCAGACTTTTATGACGTCCACATATAGAATGGAGATCGAGCTCAAGTGTTCTCATGGGGGCGGGGATTGCAGACCCCACATGGACATTTGTACACATGAAAAGTAGGAAGACTTTTGTAAGACCTAACAATGTTGTGTGTCATCAGATTAAAAACTAGGAATATTTTTGTAAGACTTAACGATGTTGTGATATCAGATTAAAAAGTAGGAATATATTTGTAAGGCCCGATGTTGTGATGTAATCAGATTAATAGTGGGAATATTTTTGCAAGAACTAACTATATTGTGATGTTAGAATAAAAGTAGGAACACTTTCGTAAGACCCAACCATTGCATTTTAGTTTGCATGGTTTGACTTTGCTCTTTTTTCTTTTGATTTGAAAGTTTGTTGATTGCATGCGTGCTAAAGAAAATGAACATCAGAGAGATCTATGTGCTGAGGGCTTGATCTATATTCGTGCCTTCATTTAGTCTGGGTCTACAGGCCAATAAGTCATAATGTCAGCTTGAAATTTCTTAAATTAGTCAATATGCTGGACAAATGGTCAACTTTCAGAGAATCAAAACCTACAATGAGTATTGTCGACACCAACATGGTAGAGAACTTTATATAGTTTGTAATATGTTGTTCCCATCCTAACTATTTAAATATAATAATAACAAGGTTTGTCTTCAAGTCCGAAGAACAATAAGAAATGCAGTATTTCCCGTGACTACGCAGCCCCAGCTGTGACCTACATATTTTGCTAAGCTAGGGCAACCATAACCATTGTCCGCCGGTGGTCGATTAAGATTTTCTTTTCGCAGCATACGTCTGTCGTCGGCAGCGGATTTTCTTTTGGTCTCCAATGTGTGTCCCGCGGCCTTTGTGTCTCCAATGTGTGTCCCGCGGCCTTTGTGTCTCCAATGTGTGTCCCGCGGCCTTTGTGTCTCCAGTGTGTGTCCCGCGGCCTTTGTATCGCCAGTGTGTGTCCCGCGGCCTTTGTGTCTCCAGTGTGTGTCCCGCGGCCTTTGTGTCTCCAGTGTGTGTCCCGCGGCCTTTGTGTCTCCAGTGTGTGTCCCGCGGCCTTTGTATATCCAGTGTGTGTCCCGCGGCCTTTGTGTCTCCAGTGTGTGTCCCGCGGCCTTTGTGTCTCCAATGTGTATCCCGCGGCCTTTGTGTCTCCAATGTGTATCCCGCGGCCTTTGTGTCTCCAATGTGTATCCCGCGGCCTTTGTGTCTCCAATGTGTATCCCGCTACCTTTGTGTCTCCAATGTGTATCCCGCGGCCTTTGTAAGTGACCTCCAGCTGCCTTGTTCTGAAGCCGCCTGCAACCAGGTACTCTCTTATTGCCTCTAGCCGGCGCAAAGTCTGAAAGTGGAAACATTGAGCAAAATCTTCATGGTCAACTTGCATCGAGTAGGAAATGTCTACAGAACCGTATAAATCATTAGTCGCATGCTGATATTATTTACAAAACTAAATTTAACTGCATACCTGATCACTGACGTCACCTGTTAATTAGAAAAAAATTGGTGATAGCAAACCAATACATAGATACAGTTTTCTTTATGTTTTTAGTGAATATCCGTGAAAAGAAAAATATTTACATACTATAGTAGCAAGGAGGCATTAAAAAATATTTTTTGGCAAAAAATCACAAAAGGAATGAACGCTTATAGCATTAATATGTAGCCTAGTGTAGCCAGTTTTATTAAATTTTATCATGTAGCCTTGTGTAGCCAGTTCTATTAATTTTTTTACTCTTCCCTTTGACAGATCCGTGTTGTGTCCTTTGGTCCGATTTCCGGTTTGATTTATGTCAGCCATTGCTTCTGTTCAGTACAAGGAGCACTCAGAAAGTACACGCCATCAGTGTCCACGAGGAACCATCCAAGCAAATATTAGAGGAACTAGACCCTCCTCTGGCAATACCTCTAGACTTTGAAGGTTTCCATTTGTATATTTAAAACAAAGCATCAGAATTTCTCTAAATTGAATAGTATTGATTAGCAGATTCATTAACATTGTATTAAATATAATTAGGCCTACAATTGTTTAATAAATAAGTAGCTTGGTGAATGTGCAGATAATAGAGTCAACTAAACATTTAGTTGCCATAATTTTGTAACAATTCTAATTCATGATAATTGATGATAAATATCAAAACAATTTGATCTCTTTCTTAGAACTAATACGCTTTCTTAGTAGTGTTATTGGAAAGATAATTTTAATTTTTTTAAACTCATCAATAAAGAAAGTCTTTCTGAAATGTTAATAAACAATGTTGTCGTGCAGCACGATAATTCGATAAGATGATGAAAAATTGTCAGAATATTTTTTTTTCCAATTTCTAAAGATGATAAAATGTAAGCTAGAAATTGGGAATTAAAAAAAAAAGATTGTGATAATTAAGTAAAACAATGTGACAAAAAAACTAACAAACACGTCAACAGTTTATATATATATATATATATATATATATTGCTATCAGTTAAAACAGCCAAGATTTTAAATTACCTTTTAAGCAACCTAGACTTTTGACACTGACAGTGTAATTGTTTTTTTTTAACACGTTTAATGTTCCAAATCGACGTAACTTAAAAGTTATAAGATCGGTAGAGTGGCATTGAGAACCTGATCTGTTGTACAAGAAGTTTGAGTTAAGAAAACAATATGGGTTTAGAATTAGAAACAAAACAAAATATAAACTACATTTTGGATTCCTCTGGAAAAGTTAACTATGCCAGTTTCTTATCTGCTACAAGTCTATTTATAAATCTTTTTGTTCTTCTGTCCCAGGTTGGTTTGCTGCAAGACCTAAAGGCGTGGACAAATTAAAAGTGCACAAAACAATCGAAGAGGTCGTAAATTCAACTGCCATCAGGTTTCTGGTGACCTCCAAGTGTAGTGCCTTCACCACCATCAAATCCGTTGGTGGAAGTTTTCAGTACAAGGAAAGGGAAATCACTCCCGGTGAAAGCTTTAGAAAAGTCTGCGTCATGAGAAACGAACCAGTCAATGATGCTCTTGCTGAGTTAATCAAAGATTACGGCCCTTGTTTAGCATGTTTAGATGAAAAGGATGATGATATTCTCATTCCTCTAGCCAATGAAACGTTGTGCTACGATTTGGCTGAGATGTATCCGGAAATGGGCGATCAGATTTTTAGAATCTCTTCCTTAATTGATGGCGGGAATTCCAAACTGCCTCGACTTCTTCAATTAATCTATGGTGATCCTCCAGTTCTGAATTACAGCTTTACGGGAATGTTGAGGTGCTACAGTATTTTTACAGAAGAAACTATTCTGGCTGCCATTTTAAATCCAGGCAAATCTATGTGCCTTGAACTGACGACAGATTCAGTTACCAAATTTAGACTGGCTCTGAATGAGTCGGCCATTAAAAAGACAATCGAATACACAAATACATTTCATCTGTGCGATTCGTTTGGGCCTAAGTTTCTAACTGGCATTAAAGTGTCATTCTCGCTTAAACCTACGCTCAGCGATAGTCAAGAATTGACTATAGCATCTGGTGACAGTGACACACAAGACACTAATGACAGTGATACAAATGGCAGCGACACACAGGACATAAACGCCGATTCGGAATTCGATGTAGAATGGCGTTCAGTGCCAGGAGATATGGTGCTACAGTCCAAACACTCTAGCCACAAGATAAACAATGCAACTATTTCAGAACAAACAAATTGTGAACATTTGACTGAATCTGTTCCAAATCCGATGAATGACAAACTGTACGATGGGTCAATGCATCCAAATAATAGCCAGGCTAACCGAGTCAACTGGAACAACAAAATGACGAAATCTCAGCTCAATAGGAAAAGCGTTGAAGACGAAATAGTGGATAAAATATCCAGCATTGAAATACACCACACAAGAGATGAGGATTTTACTAGCTCCAGAAATATCTTCTCCATTATTAATTCCAATCTTAGTTCCTCAATGTCTATAGAAGCAGATGTTCATAAACCCAAATCTGGGGACAAAAACACAGTAGACAAAGAAAACCCTTTGCTTTATTTGTTTCATCCAATGAAAAACAAAGACGACAACTCACTGGGTAACAAAGAACATGTGCATGCGGTAAGCATCGCTCTGGAAAATGTCAGCGACTCTACATTCGATCCCAGAGTTCCATGTAAACCAGCCAAAGAATACGTAGAGAGTGAGGAGACTGGAGAGAGCTCTGATAGTGAGTTCATGGAAAGCTCTGAGCTCAGACAGGAACCTGGACAATTCAGCTTTGCACCATATGAAGGCTGTGAGAGAAGTCTTCAAAGTGAGAAAAATACTAGCAGTCAAAAGTCACCTGATTATCAAAACATTCAATTTGACGAGAAGAAATCTGACAGTTGTAATAAAAAGGGAATATTTTCTTTGACACCTCTTGATATACAACAGACATACAGTGATAAACAGGAGCCTATGATTTGTCAGGAAAACGATAGTTCTGAAGATGAATATGATGCCGAAGACATTTTATCTTTGGCTGCGTCAGAGTCGGAAAAATTGTCAACTTTGACCAAAAACGAACTCCAATTTTCGGGAACATTTCCATTAGAAAAATCTGACAAAGTGGCAGAGATTCAAGAATACCGCGGCATTCATGAGAGATTCGCATTACTTGGACGTCAAGTAAGTTGCGAGAGTAGCACGTCTCAAGAATCGTTCGCGCGATTTAATAGTTTAATAGAAGAAGTGACGGCGTTGGTGAATACATCAAGCAGTCGTATCATTGGCGCAAGCAATAGAAAACCAAAAACTAGAAATAAATTATTACAAGTGCAAAGATCTAAATATGACAAAGGCTACACCGAGCTGGTAAGCTCCACAGAGACTATACCAGATAGTTTACCCGGGGCTCTGTCTGGGGAATCATCAAAGAGTCAAGAAATTTCTAAGGCGGCATCCAAGCCTTTATTCACAGAAACAGAACATTTCGTATCTAAGCCTTCCAGTTTACCATTACTAAATCAGGCTGCATTAAGCAACAAATTTACAACGAACTCTTTGGATGATATAACAGCATTGAACAGTGCAAACAAACATTCAGAAGAGCTGCATTTAATTCCCAAAGTAAATGCCCATGAAAACTCTTTTCGACCTTTTGGTGTTCTCAAGAGATCCCGAGGGCAGCAGAACATTATTGAGGCTCTGGACTCAAAATATTTGTCTGCTATAGATCAAAATCAAAATAAAGAAATGCCACCCAACGTTCTCGGTGCAATGAAAGACACATCAGATCATCCACCTGTACTCCAGCGCAGAAGTAATCCTTCAAGTAACCAAGCGATACAAGATCATTTGGAAGAAAATGTGACTGACCCCCAGATTTACAGCAACATTTCGTTAATGCGACAGAAATCTGAAACAGTTGAAATAACTTCAAGTCGTACCAGTGTTGATAGCGACTTGACATCTGTCAGTAGCATGAACTCAGTACTGTATCACCCCAACCAGTCACATATCTTTAGTACTGAACTAGAATCTGATGAATCCAATTTCTGGATTTAAGAATAAATTGTGTATAAATACCGGTGGCTTGATTACAGATACATTGTGTATATACCCGTGGCTTGATTACAGATACATTGTGTATATACCCGTGGCTTGATTACAGATAAATTATATATATACCCGTGGCTTGATTACAGATAAATTGTATATAGGCCCTATACCCGTGGCTTGATTACAGATAAATTATATATATACCCGTGGCTTGATTACAGATAAATTGTGTATAGGCCCTATACCCGTGGCTTGATTACAGATAAATTATATAGCCTATATACCCGTGGCTTGATTACAGATAAATTGTGTATATACCCGTGGCTTGATTACAGATAAATTGTGTATATACCCATGGCTTGATTACATATAAATTGTGTATATACCCGTGGCTTGATTACAGATAAATTATATATATACCCGTGGCTTGATTACAGATAAATTGTGTATAGGCCCTATACCCGTGGCTTGATTACAGATAAATTGTGTATAGGCCCTATACCCGTGGCTTGATTACAGATAAATTATATATATACCCGTGGCTTGATTACAGATAAATTGTGTATATACCAGGGGTCGGCAACCTTTTGAGTCGAAAGAGCCAAAAATTACAATTTACAAAATTTTAAAGTTTTAAAGAGCCACAAAATTTTTCTTGCAACAATAAATAGTACTCGCACAATTTTTTTTAAAGAAAACAAAAGAATCTTTGTATTTTTAAGTAGTGCTTATCACAACAAATTAAATAATATATATATATATATATATATATATATATATATATATATATATATATATATATATATATATATATATATATATATATGTATGGCATTATTAGATAATTATTTTTTTTATTTCGGTAACAACTAAAGCAGTTACACATTCTCTTAAACACTAAGTTGAACTTTAATAACAAACAATTGAGCAAACAAATTTAATGGGAGCGTTGGCTTCGCATGGTTTTAGAAAGTTTGAATACATTTGGCTCATAATTTGTTGTTTTTAGTTTCAAACACGACTCTAGATTTTCAATTGTTAGTTGGCTTCTTACTTTGCTTTTAAATATATTCATAAAAAAAAACAACGCTTTCTCGCACGAATATGTCGATCCGAAGACAGTCAGCTCTCCAAATGTAGCAATCTGGAAGATTATTCCATGCGCCGAATCAACTTGCGGCATTCCTTAGAAAGCTGTCCACTATTGTTGCGTTACGTGCATTTCTGGACCTCCAACTCTTGCAATTTGCTTTTCAACTCTGTAAATTTTCCACCCCATAAAACTTTACTTTATAAATCGACCAATTGCATTTTTAGAGATCCAGTATCAATTTCAAATGAATCAATGCGGATTGTGTTACTATTTGTGTTGAGAGGATTTACTAGGATTGCTAGAATGGTTTTGTTGGTTTTGAACTGCTCAAATCTATCAAGAAATTTATCTTTGATTTTTTTTTAACTGTGCTCAAGTAATTCGTGTCAATAATAGCTTCTGATTTAATTGCGATACTGCTTTAGACATTGAAAATGAAGTAACTTACCGCTCTGAATACCTTGAGCAAAAAGAATTAATTTTTCTTCAAAACAAACCAATTCTTCTACCAAAACATGGGATGGGTTTCCCTCTCCTTGCAGTTTTAGATTCAGCTCATTTAATTTCTCTGTTTTATCAACCAAAAATAAAATGTTTGCAAGTATTTGTCGTTTTCTTATACAGTGAGATTAATGTCTTTATCATTTAGGAATGTATGTATTTCCTTCAAGCACAAAGCAAAACGTCTCAACACATTACCTTTGGAAATCTATCGTACTTTATTGAAAAGAAGGAGCTCGGAATACTGAGTATCCATTTCTTTTAAGATTTCTTTAAACTGACGA
The DNA here is from genome assembly GCF_947242115.1 of Biomphalaria glabrata. Lineage (NCBI taxonomy): Eukaryota > Metazoa > Mollusca > Gastropoda > Planorbidae > Biomphalaria > Biomphalaria glabrata. Next base: position 23,709,660 of record NC_074715.1, read on the forward strand.
TGGTAGAGTGCTTTTGATAAGATGCTGTTAACAATCTTGATGACCAAATTCATTACCTCAACTTTTTTGGTTATGAACCGTTTTGGACACCAAGCGCTTCTTTGAGCATTATTCAGTGAAATGTAAGAATTTCATGGTTTATTTTGCTCCGACGAATCGTTGTTGCCCTTTTATTTTTTCCTGTCATACTTCTGGCTCTATCAGTTGCTATTTAAATGATTTTATTTAAATCGATCTTATTGTTTTCAATGTTTTTTTGTACGGCATTTACTATATCTTCTCTAGTTTGTCACGAGAGAGGTAGCAATCATTGAAGTTCTTCTTTTGGACCTTGGGAAGACTTATAGCTAACAAAATGGGCAACTTGGGCCGTGTCTTTTTGTAGCATGGTAGGACAAAAGAAAGTTGAATATCTTCCACCTATAAATATGTTACATTTGAAGACATTTAAAATATTCTATCTTGTACTGTTTTAGCAGATAATGGAAAATCTTTGATTTTTTAAAAGATTTCTGGTTTGTTTTTGAAATCACGAAAAAGTGTTATCTTCAGATGCACGTAGAAAGCAGTCTTTGACATTTTCACCATCTGTAAATGGTTTGCCTTTTTGTCCAATTTCTAGTGGTGCCGCAAAGCTTGTCAGATTAGCATTAATTGTAGATTGCTTCTAAGTTTGAGAAGATAATCACTTCTAACGCATTTACTTAAAACTTACGTCAGAGTCAAAGCACGTGGTGAAGACGCCAATTCATCTTGCGTCGAAAGCGAATTGAAACCTACATAGAAACATCCGACGATGGCGTCATTCGAGAACTTATGACGGACTGACAATATTGACGACGCGTGTAATGGGGGAGGGGTGTGGTGAAAAGCGAGTACAAGTGGCTGAGAGATAGAATCGGTGCCTAATCCTCGTTAAACGATTCAGAATTATTTAAAAAATGTTTCGATAAAATAAATAATATTTGCATATGGAACTAAAGAGCCGCAGCTTCACACCATAAGAGCCGCATGTGGCTCGCGAGCCGCAGGTTGCCGACCCCGGGTATATACCCGTGGCTTGATTACAGATAAATTGTGTATATACCCATGGCTTGATTACATATAAATTGTGTATATACCCGTGGCTTGATTACAGATAAATTGTGTATATACCCGTGGCTTGATTACAGATAAATTGTGTATATACCTGTGGCTTGATTACAGATAAATTGTATATATACTACTATATACCCGTGGCTTGATTACAGATATTTCAATTCAACATTTCCTGCATAGAGACAATGTATAAAATGATCCCATATATCGCCTATATGTTTGTGTATGTAAATATTTGTAAATAGATGTAAAGTGCTATTTATTGGTATTGTTTCATGCTGATACACTGTCATATTATAGCGCACAGAATTCTGTAACTTAACGACATGTTCAAAAGTATCAAGTGATTATTAGCTGAGTTATGGAGCAATTTAGGCCTATGATTACACATTATTAGAAGAGCTAAATGTGTATGTCTATAGATTATTTGTAAGGCATGTCTGTTGAGACAAGGAGAAAGTGACTTGGGGACAGGGAGCAGAGTACCTTCACCTATCCCTTAGTCTTTTGGACCGTTGGGACACCACACACGATCTGTCGACCATTTTTCTCCATTCCTCTCTATCTTTCGCCACCGTGTGAATTCGTTGTGGTCATTATAGACATTTCACTTTCAAGTGCTCAAACCTTTGTATTCTATTTTCGGTATTGCCCCCGCCAAAAAAAAAAACGCACAGTCTACATATAACGCTTTTTTTTTAAAGATAAATATCACGAATTCTTTACAATTTTTGTTTCTTTCTCCCTAAGTCCACTTATTTTTAATATGCCTTACGTCATTTCCACTTCCTTTTAGACGCGGTCTAAAAATGTTTTAAAAAATTCTAATATCATTAATAAGATAGATCTAGAGACTTTTTCATTCTTTCTTTCTTTTTTTTTTTTTGGAGAGAGAGAGAGAGAGAGAGAGAGAGAGAGAGAGAGAGAGCTAGTAATGGTACTTTGTAACACTGTCAGAAAAAAACAACATCTAATTATAAAAGTATTGAAAAGACAAACCTGGATCTATTGTCAATTCGCTACATTCAAATGGGGTCAACTAAACGATTGCAATTAATAAAACCGAATTGATATTTCTGTTGATTTAGAGAACAAAATACCAAGAGAAATGTACAAATGGCTATGGGAATGTGTATTAAATGAAGTTGTATCATTTAGTTTGAATCAATCATGAATTTAATTAATTTTTAATGACTCCAAATTTAACCAAATACAATGCAACTCTGCTGCAGTACCATATAAATTTGTTTGGATTATCTGTGGACTTAACCTTTTTTGAGTGCAATCTGAGAGCACTATTAGAATTTGTCAATGTATGTATATTTCGTCATCTTATTCGTTACTTTCGATGGAACTTGTTTCGCGCAACTTTCATGTTTATAGCATGCGCTATGCACTTTGGTCGAAAGGATTGTAAAAAAATGGGGGGGGGGGGAGAGCATCTGGGAGAAGGTTTCATTGCTGCCTTTTCAAAAGACTACTTATAAAAAAAAAAGGGGGGGGGGAATTTTGTGACTGATTTTTTGCTTTGATTTTGTTTATTTTAGGTGAGATTTTAATATTAAACCATCACTTGCCCCAGCACAGCCAATGGGGGTTTTGAATTCAAAATCCCCTTTCAGGGGATTTTGCGATTATATATAAAACAAAAAAAAAAAATTTCAAATAATTCAAACGAAAATCCCCAAATTCCAAGAGCATATTGCTATAAAAAAAATAACTATACGCGCACGCGCACGCACACACAAATAAGGCGGCGGGGGGGGGGGGGGGAGAAAAAAGGCCACGCCAACCACTACCTCCCCCCAAAAAAAATCCTGGATACGCCCATGATACGCGAGCAATGGGATGAGCATTGACAAAGCCTTGGAGAGGTATTTAGAATTATCAAAGAAAACAATCTAACATTGAAACCAAAAAAAAATAAAATTGGCATCAGTGAAATTTCATTTTTGGGGTATAAGATTAAAAATGAGTACATTACATCATTGGAAGAAACAGTCTCAAAAATATTGGACATTAAGGTACCAAAAACAAAGAAACAAATTGGAAGCCTTTTTGGGTCTATGCAACTTTTATAGAAAAGTTATCCCAAATTTTTCTGAAATAATTGAAATCTGACAAAAAAAAAAAAAAAAAAACCAATAATATAGTGAGAACAGAAGAATGTCAAGAAACACTGGACATAATTAAAACTTTCTTTTCTGGGGCACCGATTTTGAAACTACCTGACAATACTAAGGTATTTATTTTGGCAACAGATGCATCAGCTATTGCAAAAGGAGGCTGTTTAATGCAAAAATGGAATGGTGTTCCACATCCTGTTTTATACGTGAGTAGAAAACTGACAGCCGCTGAGCTTTAATATGCCACTATCGAAAATGAAGGACTAGCCATTGTATGGTGCATAACAAAATTAGGGTTCTATCTAATGGGAGCTAACTTCAACTATGGACGGATCAGGACAATACCGGGGAAAGACAATGTGATAGCTGCCACATTATTACGATGTACCTACGAAGGAAAAGAAATAGAAGTAACTTAATATAAGTCAGGTAAGTAGCTGAGTCACGTCAGTGTTGTTACAGTTGGTTACTAAAAAGAATAATGTCAGTAAAATCATTTTGGTGTGAACATAATGAATAGCAGTGTAGTGAATAGACATGTATAACAAGAAAAATAAATAAGAACAGATTGGACTATTATGTAAACGTACACGTATCTGTAAATCTAGTTAAGTTCGTGTAATTGAGGACTAAAGTGATTAACGAAGCCTTGTTACATGCGGGAGGTGTTGAGATATTTATATACGGTGTTCTGTTGAGGATTGCCCTAGGTAAGGCAATATATGTAGTAGGTCACAGCTGGGGCTGCGTAGCCACGGAAATACTGTATTCCTAATTAGGCCTACTCTTCGGACTCGAAGACAAGCCTTATTATTATAATACTAGTCTACCGGCGGCGTAGCATACGCCGCTATTTTGCAGGGCCGGCCTTAGGCCACTGCAACCTTTGCGACCGCAGTGGGCCCTGTACTTTCATGGGACCCGCGCTAATTCAAGGTGTAGGCCTATAAATTATTAAATTAAACCATTTTATAACTTAAAACAGATATCCCGCGCCCTCCTGTCGATTTACCTTCAATGAAGTGCAGTAGGGAATCGTTTCATCTCGTTTGTCGTTAGAAAGGCTTTTATCCAACAACCAGGCCTGGACATTGGGATTCTTCATCCCAAAACCCTGTCTGAGGACTCCCAGCGGTAGACGGCCATATCGGTTGACTGGGCCAGACCGGGCCGTGCCGCGTACACAGCGCTCTGTAACCGCCACTATTCCGTGCTAGGGTCACCAATCCAGGCTCCTGGTTCTGATGACGACCCCCTTTGTGGAACGGCGTGGCGGACTTTTGGACTGCGGTGCAGGTTACTTGTTCTTGTTCCATCCCCACCCCGAGTGAGATAAAAAAAAAAAAAAAGCTCACCCAGGGAGACCTGCTAGAAGGCCTGGTTCGCTACTCGTACTTAGCCTGTCTAGTTCCACTACTAGACATTTCCACAGGAGGCGCCACGCTGAGGCGACGGGTAACTGGAAATACCTGAAGCTCCTGGAAATCTCCCTAAATTACAAAATATACGAAAAAGTCCTTAAAATATACGGAAATATATACACAAAAATGGTCAATTTGGGGTGTCATTCAATATGGAAAACCCCAATCCAAAGCGCGATAAATAAAAACGGCATTATGCATTAGCCGTAATTATGGAATCTGGTGAAAGAAGCTTCTCGCGCCTCAAACTAATGAAAAATTACTTGAGGTCAACAATTCTCAAATATAGATTGAAACATTTGGTAATTATTGTTATTGAGCGTGATCTATGTAGGAAACAGAATTATTATGAGTACTTTAGTACACGCAAGGCTCGTAAAGTAATTCTGTACGTAGTAAAGAATGAATAAAATTCATAGACGAATATATTTTCTAATACAACTCTTATAAAATTTCACTTATTATCCGCTTCCTTACCCAAACTTTGCCTCGCGAAATCCGTTTCGCATAGGGCCCCACAATGCTTAAGTCCGTTCTGCTATTTAGTGACGGGTGAACATACATAATAGATTACTTGTTCTGTTTCCATGACTTCTTGGTCACAATGGTTAAGTCCGGTGCCTCTATTTAGTGTTTGTAAAATACTTGTTTGTAAAATGTTTTACATGTTTCGGATGTTCCTTCAGAATTGAAGATAGTTTACTTCCTAGTCCAAACCTCCCGCAGGACGAAGGGGGGTGGGAGCGGGCAGTGGTTTGATAAATCCAAACGACAGTCCAGCGCGCAAACCGCACGACCAGGCAGCCATCCGTAGTGACGGGTGAATATTACTTGTTCTCCCCCCCCCCCCTTTCTTGTTTTTTTCGTGGGGGTAACTCTATCCGCAGAAATAAAAGAGTGATCTTTCCTTTACTTCTTCTTCTTATCGTCCAAACTCTTGAGCCATGAAGAGAATTATATATATAGATATATGTATATATTTTATAGGTCTGTGATCTAGATCCAATAAATGTATTTTTATTGGATCGTACTGGCCGGAAATGCGTTATATATATATTGCCTAAAAATAGCGACATAAATAATAACCCAGTAACAATAACTCTCATTTTTCTTTTGTAATAATAGAATAGATAATCTAGAATCTATCTATAATAATCTATATTAATATTGTATTTATAGATCTAGATTCTAGATCTATAACTATAATGATAATCTATATACTATATTATAATTTATGTTATTTATTATGGATAGATCTAGTATAGACAATAGATCTAAAATCTAGAGTTCTAGATGTCTAGATATAGAATAATCTAGATTGATATTTATAAAAGTTATTAAATATTTTTGAGAATCTGATATTTTTATATTATAATATTATTATTACTTTTTAAAACTTTTTAATTAACTTTAAATTAAATTAAATTAATACTAAAATTTAGTAAAATAGATTACTTAGAGTAGAGTTAGAGAATAGTGATCTTCTGTCTGGCTCTGGATTTATCACTTATTAGATGACTAGATTACTAGATCTACGTAACATTTGTAACATTACTAGATCTAGTACAATACTAGACTCTAGATGATAGATCTACATCTAGATCTAGATCTCGTTACGAATCTAGATGTAGTATTATATTTTTATGGCTTATGGGTATAGTCTAGATCTAGAGAATCTAGTTAGTCAAGTTAGGCAGCGGCAGGGTTAATAATTATTAAATAGACATTTGAATATTATTATTAGATGATTATATCTAATCTAATTAGATCTAGAATCTAGTTAAATTAGTAAATTACTAGTACTGGCTGATCTAGGATGCCCAAAATCATTGAGAATTCAGAATGGGAATCTGGATCTCTAGACTCTAGATCTAGATTCTACTATCAAGAATCAAGTCTATTAGTTTAGTATACTAAAAAAATACTAATATTAGTATTACTAGACTAGAATACTATTAACTATTATTAGAATTAATTTAGAATACTAGACTAGATTCTAGATCTATTATTAGTATTATGTCTATGATATTGATATAGAATCATAGATCTAGACTCTACAAGGCCTAAGGCCATATCTATATTATATATATATAGATATAGATCTATATTATAATCATAGACATAGTCCAATCAGTCCAATCTAGATATAGAGTTTAAATCATCTGATCATTTAATTTCATTAGATCTAGATATAGTTAAAATCTCAAAATTATATTATTTTCAAGTAGAATAATATCATAAAATATACAGACATAAACATCAGAAAATTTAAGATTTAGATCTAGATCTAATTACTTTGATGGCATTGTGTTCATGAAGACCTTAACTTTTTGATATCAGGCATGTTTTTGATAAGCTCAATTCTACTTTGTGGTTGCCTATTTCTAGATTTATACTTTATTTGCAACAAAATAAACAAATTCTGCTTCTCTTAAATAGGTTGTATAAAACAGAAGTAACATAATGATAGCTTGTTTTGAAATATTAAAGTTCTTTTTAGACAGACTTGACCAGAAATTGTTTAATGGTTGATCTTTGTATCTTTGTAAACTTTGTTTCAAATCAGAATCTAGGTTAGTTTAAAGTTCTTAATGATGTTGTTAAATAATTTAGTTGTTGTTGTTTTTTACAGAGAAGAGCTAATAAAGTTAATATTTGTTTTCTTTATACTTAGAAATAATTTAAATTAGTTAATTGTTTGTGGAACACCTATTCAAGCCTCACGGAACCCTTGAGTTCTGCAGAACACAGTGTGGGAGACACTGAAATATTATATTGATATATAAGATGACCAGGGGCTATCTAGCCATACTATCTAGCCAAACTGAGGAGCTGTTGAGGAGGCTGCTAGGATTAACTGTGGATTACTGTACTAGCCGTGTCAAAGCTGATCTGCAAATTACCTGTTGTAGGAGTTTAAAATGTTGTAGTTGCAATATATTTGGACTATTAATACATATCTTATTGTTCCTGGCAGCATGTTATAGACTATTCTATCTACAAAAAGAAATGAGGCTGAAATAAAGAGATACTAGTTTCTGTTGAAGACTTTGAGAAATTTATCTCATGCAGACAAGCAAAAATGCCAAATTATATTTCTTTTCACAGCATTTCAATAAAGATTCAATTAATAATTAGGATTATTTTTTTAAAAAGTAAATAATTCAGCAGAAAACATTTATAATGTTTAAATAATGTAAATGAGACATTGACAAGACCTTTACCATTGCTACATCAATTTACTGTGTTATTGAAAACAACAGCTATTGTATCATCATTACTATTTTTAATTTATCATACTTTCAGTAGTTTCTTGTTTCTCACTTAAATAGTTTTATTTGTGACATGGTAACAACATTTTCCTGTTTGGAAGAACTAAGTAATAAAAGCCTATTCATTTTATCTTTACAGGACCACTATACTTTGACACCAGACTAAGCTGACAATATTCATCAACTAATGGCACATTTTGAAAACTCATCTTTCCAAACTGATCCACTGAGAAGTTTCTTTGATCACAAAGAGAATAAAGAAGTGCTTAATGATATGCATGAGTCCAAAGATGGTCAAAATCCAGATTCTGTACAAAATAAAGTTGTACATAGAGAAGAAAAGAACTTGCTAAGTGAAATGAATGATTCAACGAATAGTAGAAGTCTATTGTTAAATGCTGTACAAAATAATGATGTTGAAACAGTCAAGGATTTGCTGTTAATTAAAAAAGTCAATCCCAATTTCAACCTTCAGATGATAAGTCCAATCTGCCAGGCGGCTGCATTAGGGAATATTCAGATTTTGAACCTCTTACTTGATGCTGGCGCAGACCCACGAACACAGAATACTAGCAACATGTCCTGGGAGAGACAACCCATACACATTGCTGCTTCAAAGGGGCACCTTGATGCCCTTAAGCTCTTTGTGGAAAGAGGAATAAAAATAAATCAGCAAGATAGTGACAAAAGAACACCACTTCACTGGGTCTCTATGTATGGCCATGTACATATGATCAAGGTATTGATTGTTCAGTATCGACATATTGAAATTAATATTAAAGTAGCTACATGATATATTGGCTGCTATAGAACATCAGTGTTACATAAATCTAGGGTTGAATACTAAAATGAACATACACCAGGGGAATGACACTATATATGTTCTCAACATTGACATGTATAAATATCTAGCCTGTCCAAAAATTGAAATTTTTAATGCTCAAATCTTCATTCCTTAAATAAAAAAGAAATACTGTTTCCATTTTATAATATAGAATTTTGTTAAATCATAGTGATTAAGGATTCAAATCAAATTTTTTTTTCCAATGCTAATTTTACTTTGACAACCATTCTTAAATTTGGAAATGCTTTTTCCTTGTTATGTTTAACATTTTTTGTCATTCTGTCTGTCTGGTACAATTTGTGTAAATAAATAATTAGTTAATCAATGAGTGGCAATTAATAAATAATACATTTTTTTAACTAGAAAAAGGGAGCTTCATCATGCAGTATTGGTAAATATATGGCCGTATTGACATATATATATATATATATGGCAGTGATTTTGAGGTTCTTTCCCTTATGATTTGTTTTGAAAAAAATGTTTTTTAATTAAATATTTTGCTTGTTTAATTGTGCGGTAGCAATTGGGGCAATGTTTTAAAGAATTAATTAATTTAATACAATTTAATCTTATACAATTGAGTATGTCTACTTGTAGAGATAAACAAAAAAAAAGTTAAGATTTAGCTTTCTAAAGTTTTAAAGATTAAATTAAATGGCAGCTGTTATACATTGTTGCAGTGGATGATAGATGCGGGTGCCTTAGTGAATGCATCCCAGGCTGATAAGTTTACACCTTTACATGTTGCCACTTGCTTAAATCATGTGGAAGTCTGCAAGCAGCTGTTAGCGGAGGGAGCAGACATGTCAATGCTGGATTATGCAGGCTGGACACCTCTTCACACTGCTGTCTGCTTTGGGTACACTGATTTAGTTCAACTGTATCTAGACAGGGGAGCTAACCCATGTGCCATCACTGTATGTGCTTTGCAAGAGAACACATTGCATATAGCATGCAGCAAAGGCAATGTCAGTCTTATCAAAGTGAGTCTCAGTAGTTTATCTTTGCTATTTAGTTTGAATTAAGTATTTTGTATAAGATTTTATTTTTTTATTCATGTAAATTACTTCCCAAAAATGGAAAAGTTTATTTTAGCAAATCAAATGCACACATAAACCTTTAGTCATCACAATGATCTTTAACTTTTCAGCTGCTGCTACTGCATGGTGTTCCTTTAGAAAGTGTTGATAGTTCTGGTGAGACTCCACTTCACACAGCTGTGTTTTATAACCGCATTGAAGCTATTTATTACCTGATCAAGTCAGGAGCAAATGTGAATGCCATAGATTTTCTTGGTAAGGTTCATTGATATTTTTCTTACATATTGACTACAGTATAATGTTCAGTATTGGTATGTAACAAAGTCTACTTGTTGAAATAAGACATGTAACTAAACCTTTGTGTAGTAAACAAAAGACTTATGTTGGTCAGCAGTAAATTATTGATTGTTATTATAAGTTAATTGTTTAAGTTTTCCAGTTATTCTGAATTGTATCATCATTCCTGGTTAATGTATTGAATGGACAATGGCAACTGCAATTTTCTTATTATGGATATATCTTATACTAAACGAAACAGTGCCATATTTGAAAAGGCCATTTTTGAGTCCATATATTATATGTCAGTGCTAAATATTTCTTAGGGGCCCTGTACTATAGCTTGTGTTGCCTATAGGTAAATCTGGCACTAAACATAGCATTACCATTTTTTTAATTAGCTCATACAAAAATTATTTAACACTTGGAGAAAGAATAATTTATATTACAAAGAATTTCTGAACATTTCAATTTTTGATGAAGCTAATTACTGGTGAAACTATTGCTCTATTTTCATGTCAGATTTACCTGATAAGATATACATTTTGTAGATAAGGGATATAGCAGTATCATAATGTCAAAAGATAAATCTTTAAAATGTCAAAATTAAAAACAAACAACTTTGGTAGGACTTTCAAAAGCAGATCACCTAACCTTCAGAGCTTTGTTTTGTTTTAGATTTTAAACAGCTTGAAGTAATAATGAAAAATACACACCATCCAAAACTTTAAAAAACAAGGGGGGGGGGGGACATCTGTAAAATAACTGTAATTATTAAAATATTTTTTTCCCCCATTCATTTGTTTTAGCATTTTAAACTTAAAAGAAAAATTAGAATTTAGTGCTAATTTTTAAAGGAGTGTTTTGGTAATAAATAAATCCTTTTGTGGGAATCACAACCATTAAAAGTTGGGAGGAAAAAAAAGGTCACCATCATAAGAAACATTGAGTGAAAGTAAACCTAGTGCTAGTCTTTTGTAATGAGAAACTTATTGTATTTAATGTCAGTAGAAACATTTTCACCCCTAACAAATACTGCAATATTTTCTTTTATATTGAGGTTAGAAATATTTGTTAATAATTATGTTCTTTCTATCTTGTTTCAGGAAGGTCTCCTGTTGATCTAGCTGCTGCAAGTTGGTCAGAGGAGGCAGTACAAATGTTAATCATGACCGGGGGCAGAGTCACATCTAAGACACCCTTCATGAAGGGTAGATGTCTCGAGGCTGAAACACAGCCTCAATCGCTCAAAGTACTTAGTTTTCTATGTATACGCCAAGCATTGGCTCCCAACCTGCAAGAGAATGCCAGACATTTGCCCCTGCCACAGCCTCTGATAACTGCTCTAAGAATGGATGACTTTGAATTGAACATGGATGATATAGACCTGAAAGTAGATGTAATTGCAAAGGACAACATAGAAGATTTTTTTTGTTTGTTCAATTTTCATGGCTCCTGACTATATGCTAATAATGTAAATGTGCACAGCTTGGTTAGTGAATGATTGGATTGAATATTGTGACTTGATTGGTTAATAAATGATTGGAGTGAATATTGTGAATTGATTGGTTGGTGAATGATAGAAGTGAATATCGTAACTTCTTTAGTTAGTGAATGATTGGATTGATTATTGTGACTATATAGTGACTATTGTGAGCAAATTGATTGAATATTCTGACTTTTAGTGAATTGAATGTTGTGAGCAGAACTAATGGAATGTTTTGTTCTTCTAATAATGTAAATATGTAGATTGAATCTCTGTTATTTATTATCTGAAATAAACAGTCTCAATCTGATTGAGCATTACTATCACTTCATGCAAAGTCAATCAACCATTTATTACTGATTTCAAAAATACAAATTATGCTCACCAAATCTCTTGAGATGGTAATTTAAATTCATGTGGCAAATAATAAATTGAAGCTTTCTAAAATGTTTATTGTTCAGGCAACTTCAGGATGATTGACACTAACATTGAAAACTTTGTAATTAGTTAGGCCATCTCTTCAGTAAAACTTGTCATTAGAACTTTTTGTTTTTCACTGCTGTTTGAAAATGATAATTGTAAATTTGTTTGTTAATATTGATTTGAATCTTTTCTTTTTCATTTATACCAATAATTATAATGGAAAGATTTGAAGGATCAGGATCTAAGATACAGATCTATGATGTCATGTAGCAAGCAAAATATTAAAAATCCTTTTTTTAAAAAAAAAACAACAACAAAGCTTATCTCACCCTCTCCTCATGCAGCTGATGTAGCCAAAGGAACAGCAAGTGCCGATATAGTTTTAACTTGATCAGAGAAAGGGAGGTAGGAGAAATAGCATTTGTAAATATTGAAGGATTAAATTCCCTTGTAATTAATTACCAGTAATAAATTTAATAATTTCAAAAAAAAATTGATTATGTCTTGTGCAAGTTTAAACTTGATCTGAGAATGAATGTTGGAGAAATAACGTTTACAAACTTTATACCAGACAGACAGAGTGAATTGAGAAAAACTTTAAAAAAAACAACAACAATGCTTATATTACATATAATTGTACGGTATCAATTTGTTTGGATCAGTAATGTGATTAAAATTGTAATAGATCTAGACTAATAATAATAAATCTGTGCAATTAGAAATGTTTTTACCATTTGTTTTTGTTTAGCCCAATATCATGCTTTTAGCTATGCACTATGATCCTATCACTTATCTTGACCAGTTGGAGTTGGGAAAAAAAAAAAGGGGGGGGGGGCAATGTTACTGTGTTCACTCAGGGCTTACACCTATTCAAGGGAACTATTTTTTTCAACTTATACCACCACATCAAGTACAATTTCTTTCCCTTGAAATTGGGTTGTGTGAGAAATAATGTGTACAAAGTTTTTACCAGACAAAGTGAGTTGATATAAGCTTTGTAAAAAAAGCAAAACAGCTTAGGGGAAGTGGCTAGTGTGCATTAAGACTCACTTGTTTAAAAGCTAACTGTGTTACACATGAAGAAACACTAGCAGGTCCATTTGAAATTAATATTGTAATAACTAAAGGGAGGCAACTCAACAAGGTATCGAGGCATATTTACATGAGGACATCACATACATTTATAACAACAGCTGTCTTGAGCACAGCATCTTTATCAGCTCTGACTTGGGCGGAAATTGTTCTTTCTAATGTACATCCTTCCTAGTCAAACAGTGCACACCTTCTGCACTAGCTTGGATGGTGGTGTACATGGCAGGGTTAAATCAATATAATAAATAGCCACACGGCCCAGCAGTTTACCTAACAAGTGACCACATGGTAGCTATTATGATCATACTAAAAATAAGTAGAAAAAAAAAAGAGTGAATGTTGATAAAATCAATTTTAATAACAATAAGATAACATTATATAATAATATCATATCCTGACAGAATCTGCACACTATAATACTTCACACATTCATTGGTTAGAAAGGATAACATAAAGGATGATACTCAAGTGTTGTGAACAAATGAAGAAGATATTCATACATATATAGACAGAAACTATAAACCTGGTCACACATCAAACACAGTGCATAGCATTCAGGGCAGTAGAGACTTCAATAGATTTACCAAAACATTAACAAATTAAATAAGTAAGTTATATTTCAAATCTCTCTCTCTCACACACACACACACACAACAGAATTCTAGAACGCATTCAATTGAACAAAAATTAATTATATTAAAAAAATTTCAATCAGAAGTGTATATTTCTTATCAAATAGTATGACTGGTCAGTTATTTTGTCTGATAATGATAAAGTTAACTTACAATATTTACAAACAAAACTTGACCAGTGTCAAGTTAGGATTATTTTCTAAAGGTGCTGTTAGAAATCTCTGGTCAATGTTTTATGATTTTATTTTAAAGAAATTGTAAAGACATCTCCTGAGATGAAATCTCTGGACACCAAACAAATGCTGGAACATTAGTAATCTGTACAGGACAAGCAAATGACATCAATAAAGAAATGAACCTAAACACTTTTGAATTATAAATACTAGAAGCTAGATTAACTGATACAGGTTTTTGGAAATAAAGCTCAGAAACTAGTCTATGGTCAAGCAACCAGGAAGACAATCACCAAGAAAGACATTTCCCTTCAGATTGATGGGGGAAACAATGCCATGGCCTGAGACAGTGAAAACATGTTTATTTTATTTCTATTTCATGTCATCTTTATAGTGGCATATACTTCTGAGGACCAAATAAATGACATTATTAAACTAAATACACTAATCTACAAGACAGTCTGAGAATAGCTCAGTATGTGGTATTTTAAGGGATTAAAATATCAGATTCCATACTTTAAGATGGAAAAAAAAAGGGCGGGGGGAGAATTTGCAGGTAACTAACATTTTGAAACAGGTGTTTGTGACAAATAGTTTCCTAGTTTACAGAGGTAACAGAAGAGAAAAGTGATTGCACAATGTAATCTGTATGGGAAAAAATGAATTTGTCAAAAGACTTTTCTGGGATGAACACCAGAAGGCAAGAGAAGGAAGGGTCAAAGAAAAAAAAAGTGGCTAATAAATCGAACAGGTATAGCACAAGAAAAGAAATCAACACCCATCTGTAGCCACTTAGCATTGATAAGATGATTATATAATAATCTGATAAGAAAAGATCTAAAAGAGATTGTGCTGCACATTCAGAGCACTCTGAGTTGTTTTTTTTCTAAACTGAACAAATGCTAACTTAAATATGAAGAACAGTGTTTTGTTGTCATGTTTTTTTGTAAATACATTATGTAGCTTTGTCAAACATGACATTCAAACTGAAGTCATCCAATGCAAATATGATTTTTTTGGTACTCTAGGCCTTGCTGTACATATATAGCAGTAAAACTTCAGTCTAAGAATCAGTTCCAGTTTCTGATTGGTCATCAGAGTGAATATAAATCTGTTGCTGTCCTGCTTGTTGAAGCTGGTACATCTGCTGGGGGGAGAAAACAAAACAACTTTTAGCTTGCTCTTAATAGAATATTAAAGAGTTTCTCATAGTGTAACTAAAATTGTTACATGACTATTCCATAAGAGAATAGTTAATATATCTTTTATTTACATGTGTTTCACCCTTTTATTTAAATAATATCTTGTTTCCATTACTATATTTTAAGTTTTATTTTCAGTAAAATAAGCCTTTCATTTTGTTAGATATCATGGCTACTTGCTCTGAAAGCTGTACATTAAGATAACATTGTATTTTATTGAAGACTTCATTTTATTTCCATGACAAAATGGAAATAAATCAGAAACTCAACAGCTAATGTATTAATATTCTTTTTTTTTTAATGCTTTAGTAAATTATGTTATATTAACTTACACTAGTTAATAGCCTCCAAAATAACCCACTTAAAAACAAAAAGTATAAATATAGGCTCTATTTCTACTTCCTAACTATTTGTTAGAAAACATTGAAGAAATCAAAGGAATGGAGAAGAATACAAATTTAAATAAATAAATATAATGCTTTAAATAATTTATTGATAAGTTGATAAAAAGATATCAAACATCAATTGCCACTATGCTATGAAATTGCAAAACTAAAATGAGAAACATAAATAGTTATTTTAAACAATCTAAAAATAAACTCATCCAGATATGTGCAACTGAAGTGAAATGCACAAGTATCTGACAATGTAATAGTTTGTTTGAAAGAATTATATGCCTACCTGAGCTTGTGTGAACTGCAGGTTTGGGTCCTGCTGTGTTTGTACAACTATTTGTTGACCAGCTAATTTGTTTTGTAACTGTAACTGAATGCTCTGTAACTGTTGGGCTGTTAGCTGGAGCTGTGAACGGAAAAATAAATAGAAATACTATGTAAATACCAGAGAGAATTATTTCAAGTAATAATCATCATTAGCTATGACTCATGTGTAGACTCTAGTGAGATATCAGAAATCTAACTTTTGTGGACATGTACGTCTAAGGCCTGGAGAAAATGCCTACATTTTATAGAAAGATCATAACAATTCAGGGTAATGCTTCTATAGGTGCTGAAAACACCAACTATGACATGGTGGAAATAATCTTTAATTGTACTCAAAAGCTGGTTGAAATATGCTAAAATTTGTTGAATTTATTTATCTGTTGGGACCTATACACTTAAGCAATACAAATTAAAAAAAATAGTTTCCAAGCTTGTCCACCTTTTATTTTTCAATACTGGTCAAAATACTATATAAATATTGAGACCTCTGGAAAAATCTTAAGGAACTCATGAGGCAACTTACAGGAATACTTTCTACTTGACCAGATGCATTGATAACTTGCTGGTATACTTGTGTTGTGGGCTGCTGCTGAGATTGGCTTTGTGTTTGAAGCTGGTTGTGTTGCTGCTGTAGCTGCTGCATGACTGTAGTTTGAATGGGGGAAACAACTTGCTGAGAAACTTGGGGAAGCTGGATGACTTGCGTTTGTGGATTCTGATGTGAGCAAAATAAGATCAAAAATATAATATATCTAGTCTATACTAAATGTTAATATATGTCTTTGCCATGTTTATATTTAATTTTGAATGTTTTTATTAACGAAGCTATTAACAAAATTGTATGGTAGTATAACTGTAGTAAAAAAAAATTCACCTAAGCAAAAGTTCACAAAGTTTTTCATTAACCTTAGCACTAGTTTAATGTAAGTGCAAAACTTACTTGTAACTGAAACTGCTGCTGGATGATCTGACCTCCTGTAACACAACCAAATAAAATTAGACTTAAAACTTAATAAGTAAACAATTACAAAACACATAACCAAATGTATTAACTAACTATCTTTAAATATCTCTTTAATTTCAATTTCATTCTTAAAAAAAAAAAAAAAAAAGCTTAACTAGAGTCTTAAAAAAAAAAAAAAGTGGAATATTCTAAAACAAGTTCAAAGACTAAATTAAAATCAAGGAACAAATGAGACACAGTCTGCATGGAGGTAGGAAAGATATTTGCACTATGTTATCACCATATAACATATTTAACTCATGGCTTTGCCGAATGAGTGGGAAAGAACATGTAAACAACAACAATGTAGTGTACAGCTTTAATCTTTAGACCAATAAAGACAATATCTTATACATGACTGTGTATGTACCTAAAAACAAAAATAAATCTACCTTGTAACTGCACAGTTGTATTTTGGGCTGTGGGTGCAACTTGTTGGACAGATGTATGTTGGATCTGTTGTAGAGCTGAAGCTGCCTGAGTAACCTGGAAATACAAAAATGTGTTACTGAACTTAATCTTTTGTTTCATACATGAATTACAAGTTGTTGTCTTTCCCCACTTTGTCTTTGTTGTTTATGCCATAGTCAAATGTACAGATCAGCAACATGTACAATTGATGAAACAAATATACCAGTACCTAAACCTTATTTTTGGGGCACAGTGGCTGAGTGGTAAAGCAGTTGTCTACCAAACCAGGGGTCTCAGGTTCAAATCTCAGTGAAGACTGTGATTTTTTAGCCAATGGGCACCTGACATTGGTTGGGAAAGTTAAAGATGGTTGGTCATTGTGCTGGCCACATGATACTATAGTTAACTGGGCTACAGAAACATATGACCTTCACACCATCTTCTCCACTGATCACAAAGTCTGAAAGGGGAGCTTTACTTTAAAAAAAAATAATTTTACTATCATCTATATTAGAAACAAATACAACTGAAAATAAAAACTAATTTTGTTTTTAAAATCTTGAATTAAGAGAACTATAGTAATTTTATCTTTTTCTACCCTAACCCTAACCTGAGTTGCTTGCTGTGTTTGTTGCTGCGCTTGATTTTGTTGTGCCTGTTGAGATTGTTGCTGGGCCAATTGAAGATAATACTGAATCTGTTCAGGAAGTGAATTCCCTGTTCTTCCAAGTTCATCCTTTAACCAAAACACACAAATAAAATTGCATACAAAGCACATCAGATTTGTAATTACTTCCAACAAAACACACACATATAAACTTGCATACAAAGCACATCAGATTTGTAACTACTTCCAACAAAATACACACATATAAAATTGCATACAAAGCATGTCAGATTTGTAACCGTTCACTTCACATTAA